>NC_035108.1:197336842-198056008 GCF_002204515.2 Aedes aegypti
TTGATGCCTACGAAAATTCATCGTGCCTCGCGTTTCCGATCGTTGTTCAGCAACATTGGTGCTAGTAAACTGTGGAAATACGAGACAATGAGTTAAAAAGGTGAGCCAACTCATCCATGATTTTTTGACTGCTGAGTTCAATGATTGACAACTCACGCATGAAAAATCTCAAGCGTGAGTTGTGAGAAATTGAGTTTTTCACAACACTGCTCAACCGCATGAAAAAGAGATCGAAAAACATAAATCAGATGTTGCCGAAATGTGGGAAAAAATGAACCCTTTGCTGAGCAATGTGACAAATAAGTCGTCTGCATGTGTGATTGGTCCCAGACATGAAGAAAGATCCTGTTTTTCTCCCAGTACTAGGGTCGGTGTTCCCTTAGTGGACAGTCCCCTATAGTCGCACAAGTGGCTTTTCACGGCCGTTTTGCTATAAGCCTTTTCAAAACATTTTTTGACATGAAGGTCAGGAGCTATTTATCTAAGTACCATTGATACACAGCTTGATTTTGTTCAAAAAATGATCGAAATAATTAGTTTTGCTTAAAATTTGAGCTCCCTTGCGCCTATAGTAAAACTATTGTTCCTATAGTAGCACTAGTGAGAGAAACTATTTTTTTATTTTACAAAATAATTGATGAATTGACCTTTTTTTAAATCAAACGAATGCTTTTGATCCACACTTTGTAGGAAAAATATGAAAGTTTTGTAAACATACAATTTTGATAAGTATTTTACCAACGCCGTGATGCTAGTGCTACTATAGGAACAGAAATTAGAAATAGTGCTACTATAGGCACATGTATTCCTATAGTGGCACACGCGATAATAAATGCAAACATTTGAGTTTTCGTAGTTTCCATATTTTTCCCACAAAACCAAGATAAAAAGCTTTCAGATGATGAAAAAATAATGACGATAGCGTTATTTTTCGATTTTATACGAATTTTTGTTCTTAGCTATGCGGCTATTGGTACATCGACCCTAGTATGCACCTCTTTCGTCAATTACGAATGCTACCGGTGTTCAGCAAGTTCGTTATATTAAATGTTTGGTGCCACCATGGAAGGATTCATCGTCCCTTGATTATATTTCTTTCAAAATTGAAATAGATGATCATTGCAGTGATACAGCGCTGAAAACTTCAGCTTGGCCGAGAGCTTTCAGCTACTAAGGGGTCCATTACTAGCATTGAAACCCTACCTATCGAGGTGTGTGTTCAGAAATTTTATAGAGGTCAATGCGGGACCTCTGGCGCTAAAATATAGTTTCTCCGATCGAGCTGAAATTTTGCACAGTTGTTATGGGACCTAAATGCAATCCAAAAAGTGAACTGGAGCGAGAATCTAAATTGTGTCCCACACTAATGCCTATACATTTCAAACCGAATGACATCGTGTTTCTGGGACTTCATATTTTTTATAGATTGTTGATGAAATTTTTTGATATTATGGATCCGTCAGAAATTAGGACAAACATTTTTTTTTAATATATTTTTTATCAATCTCCAAGCGTCGCGACTAATATTTGAATAGTGCGCTGTGTTCATAAACATCGTAAGAATGGAGCGCCACACATGTCATTATGACAGTTATGTCGGGAACGAGTCACACGTCGCGTGTCCCACACGCGCGTTCCGATTTGGTGGCGCGACAATATTTGATTGTTAAATACTGCAAAATATTAGCAATGTCATTGATGTGAATGTAACCACTAACTTTTAAAGGTTTTGGAAATTCTCTATCTGCTTGCTTTTGGATATTAAAATTTTATTTAATACTGAATTGCCTCTTTTCAGTTTTTGTTTCTTCATACAAAATGGTCAAAGTACTCAAACTATGAACGAAGTTGTTCTAAGAAAAATTACAATGACTTTTTTAAAATACTATGAGCTTCAAGTTCCATATAAAATTTTGGACAAACAGATGTAAACAAATCAAGCGTATGGCATAAGTCGCATCTCTTCATCGATCCTCTCTTTTGTGAATAAAAGTGACAAGATTCGGGTTTATTAGCATTTTTTTTACTTCATGACGCTAGGCAGGATGCAATCTTGCGTCCTGTGGTGAAAAAATGCAGATAAACTTGCGTATTGTTGCCTTTATTCACAGAAGAGAAGATCGATGAAGACAAATCGATCATGCGACGACTTACACCCTTATTCCAGCACACGCTTGAAATTAAAAGACCAACACTATAGGGATGTTTACGCAAACTCTTATGAATTGTCAAAACTGAAAGCTTGCTGAAGTTACCCTTAGGTAAGGTTTTTGGTTGTTTAGATATACATTTTTTTTAGAGAATTACATATAGGTACCTAGTTTTCCAATTCGTTGAATAAAATGTTTATATGGTAGAAACACCCTATTTGTTTTCATACGAAAGGGCGGTACCGTGCGACCACTGTGCGAATTCATAGAAAGTTCGTAGAAATTTTAGAGATGAGCAAAAAAAATCCGCTTTTTGTACTTGAGTTTAGATCGGTTTTCCACAAAACGACTAAGTTCAACCGTAGTCTAGTCAGTGTTTGACAGGCCTATTTTCCAAAATGAAATCAATATAAAAAATGGAAAAATTGCTATAAACAAAAAGAAAAGCCAAGAAAGAGCTATACAGATTCACTGAAACAAATTAAAATGAATATAGAAAACGATGCTTTCTTCTAAAAAAACTGGGTTCCAGCTTCTGATATTCATTAGCCATCTCACAATTTTATTGTGAGCAATGCTCGTCGGATAAATGTTCAACTAGAGCAAAAAAAAATCATCAGTTTGCAACTTTATGCACAAACAACTATTTTAAAATACTTTTTACTCTGTATTGTTTTGTCCGTCATTGTATGTGTGTCATTAAGCTATTTTTCATAAGATCGTAAAATCAAGATATCAAGGAACCGCTTCGATCGTTGTTTCATGTTGACTGCAGGCCAACCAAAAAAAAATTTTGTTAACCCGTATAAAAACATATGTCGTTTTCGGTTTTAGGAACTGGGTCGGTGATCAACACATAAACAAACCAATGTCAAATAAATTGTAGTTCCGTCGAACTCGAATCGGGTTGGGGTGGAAACTGTGATTCAGAACGGGTTGCGCCTGGGTTCAAAAACGAATTCGACAATAGTATAACATCGATAATATTCCATCACCTAAAATAATGAAACACCCCTAATAGCAATTCAGTACCGTTATGACTAATGACGATGTGACACTCATTGCTCCGTTCTTAAAATAGAAAGCAATCGAACCGAGGCCCCTGTATTTCAGTGAACAATTCCACGCCTTCACGTGGCTAAAAATAGTCCCCCTCGTCACAAAAGACTATCTTTGCACCACTGTTTATCTCTTTCTTTCACCCGTTGCCGGGCAGCGATGGTTAGATTGCAAAGCGATACGAAAATAATTTCTTGCTAGTGCTGCTTTATCGACAACAGTAAACTGCCGATTCGATGCTCCTAAATTGCAGTAAACAACTCTACACCTCAACGAAGCCAAAAATATCTGCCTCGCTCTATCGTGCAGACATACGAAGAAGAGAGACAAACAGCACACCACCGTTTGATTCTCTTTTTCTTTCGCCCGTTGTCGACAGCATACGGTAGACAGTCGAACGAAACAAATATAACACCACTCACTGCGGCATAAAATTAGACTGTCGGTATGGTTCTACTTTGTCGACAAAATGCCTTACCTCGATGTCAAGCTGCAGCGTGAAGAAAGGCTGAATATTGTCGGTTGCGTGGTCGCCTTCGCGGTGGACACGTGATCGCAATTTACCGCCGAAAATGTCACTCATCGGTGATCGGCCAAAGTCAGTCGTGCGGGTGACGGTACCCTTGTTCCGGTTGCCGCGAATGACCTATAAGGAGAGAAGATAAAAATTATATTGATGCGCTGAAGAAGCAAAAAAAAACTGTCTCCCATCAATCTTAGATGATAAGGAATCATAGGTTCCTGTTCAATCATCTTACACACAGACAGGAAGTTGCTATCCCCACCATATGCCACAGATTATGAGATTGAAAGCTCAAGCTCTGCCGGCTTAAGGATGGTGGGGTGTTGGGGGGGAATGAAGTATTGAACCTCAAACCTCCGGGTTCCAAATCAATAGGGTGGTGCCTTTGCCACCCGGACTACTTCTAACCCTTCTAACTCACCTTCCAATCATCCTGGTCGTCGGGGTGGACCTCTCCGTTGGCCGCGTCATCCCCATTGACATCGGATTCGTTTTTGCTCAGTTTCATCAACTAAAAGGATTAGAACCATTGTTGGAGTATTATTTGGAAATAAATGAAATTTAATGTAGATACCTCTATCATCTCATCGTTCAACCGATTCAGTACACAGCCAAGGAACTCCTCGGCGTCCTCTTGACGGCCTTCGACTTGGAAAATATCCGATCGCAGAAGATTTAGCATCCTGTGGATCATCAGCGGTTCCATTGGGGAATCGCACTGGATTTCCGGAGTCTCGTCTTTCTTCGTCTTGTCACGCTGTACCTTGGAGCGTAACTGCAGAGTGGAAAACTCATCTACCAGAGCGGACCTATAAAAAAGTTAAATTTTCATTCAAGATATTGCCAGGACCCATATTTCGGTTGACTTACATAGCGTCAATGAACGGTTTCTGGTGTTTACTGTTTCTGGCTGCGGGTAGCGACCGGATCGCCCGCATTAGGTGATAGAACGGTGGACATGCCACTAGAGCCTGTAGGATGGCATTGATGTAGCAGTAGTTGGAACGATTGATCAGTCCTCTGGGAAGGATGCTAATGCTGTTGTTTTCGATTTGGTACGCGCTTAGGAATTCTGTATTGCGGAACAAACGAATATCAAATTAGTCACATGTGATTTTTATAAAGGTAAATAAAAAAGGAACAAAAGTAGTAAAAAATAATAAGGGACCAAACAAAAAATGTCTGTTTCAATTCTAGTGCCATTCGGATATGGCCAAGTGGCAAACTCTCTGAAACGAGGATCTCAACCACGGTTCACCAGTATGAAGTTGTCCAGGCGGCATCAGTCAGAACGACTGACACCAGTTGAACACTGGCAAACGGCCCGGGGAGACCACTTTTATTCTGCCACATGTGTAACGCATATTGTTCTATTGAGGGGGAGAACAGTTTGCTGACTTCATGTGACTTAAGTATTTGCTGAATATATAAACGGGAATTGAACCCTGAACGAGCGCAGGGCTTGTGTGGCGCGCTTACAAGAGGCGCCACACTTGCGTTCAGCATAGGTCAATCCATACCAAGTGTCCACAAAAAAAAGTACAAACATGTAATCGAGCATCACCAATTTTAACTAAATGTTGTTCAGATGTTCGTTCACTTATTATATGCATATAAAGCCAAAATTTCGTGACTATCGGACCACCCCCTCCGTGATTGCAAATTTGACAAAAATCCGTCATTTAGCATTCATTCTTTAATTTATATCTTCAAAACTATTAGACATAGCAAAAAATTACCTTCGGCGCTATGGCCTTAACATCGTTTTAGGAATCCGAAAAAAAATCTGATACGGTGTTGCCAAACATGCTTTATTTAAATTTTCAAACTTTAAATCGATTTTGGGTATTTTTTATTTCAAAAAATTCAATCCAGCGTGTTTATCAGACCTTTCATGAACAAAAACACTAAGTCCCCCGAGGTTCTTGAGCCAATCCTGAGAAATGGCGTTTTTAATTGGAAAGATCAAAATTTTACATATAAAAACAATAGCAATCTTGCATTTCGAGGATGATTTATTACTCAACGCAAAGTTAAGGTATACACCCGATTCTGTTTTTGCACGGATTTTTTTTACACGGCCGTGCAAAAAAAGTTTCCATACATTTTTTTCGGTCAAAACCTTATTTTTGCATGAAACGTCGAGAAATGGTCTTACTTTTTTTACACGGTTTTTGAAATTTTGAACTGAAAACTTTTTTTGCACGGTACGCATCCCCCGTGCAAAAACAGAATCGGGTGTACTAGGCTGATTGGGGTCTAAACAAGACATTTTAAAAATGTTTACAACAGTGTTGCCAGATCATCGATGTTTGCAATATTTTTTAAATATATAAATTTTTTTTCAATCCTGCCGTTATTTTAATAGACATTTTTTTAAATAAAAAAGGTGTTTTGGTCATTAATTGAATTACATTACATATATCAAATTTTGATGAAATCCATTTAAAGACATTTTAAAGACATATTTCATTTTTTTGGTAACACTGCAGCTTAATACTTAACGCTCAACGCTCCGTCATCGTAATCATCGTCATCATCGAAACTTCAAAAGCAGTTTTTCTGTCCAAAAAATTATTCGATGAAAATGTGTTCACTGTGTTTCGGTTGGAGAATAGAATACAGTGAACACATTTTCATGTAAATTCTCTTTATTTTGAACGAAAAAACTGCTTTTGAAAATTCCGAAATCAATGACGGATCCTGCCTCCTTAACTCATACATTGTAATATGTTTGGAAATTACAAGAGCTTTCATTTGAGTAAATCTCGCTGAGACCGGCCCACTATTTACACTGGGTCTTTCAAAATGTTGAAATGTATGCTCATTCGAAAGCTTTTGTCGAATACGTAAAGAAACTGCTCTCGGTTGCTCAAATTGATGGACCCTTCTTTCTGGCGTAACGTCCCAACTGGGACAAAGCCTGCTTCTCAGATAAGTGTTCTTATGAGCACTTCCACAGTTATTAGCTGAGAGCTTTCTATGCCGATTGACCATTTTTGCATGTGTATATCGTGTGGCAGGTACGAAGATACTCTATGCCCTGGGAATCGAGAAAATTTACCTCACGAAAAGATCCTCGACTAGCAGGATTCGAACCCACGACCCTCAGCATGGTCATGCTGAATAGCTGCGCGTTTACCGCTACGGCCATCTGGGCCCCTTGGTAGTTATAATCAAAAAAGTTTTCGAGGACCCCACGATTTTTGACAATTCTTGGCTCGCTCAAACAGCCATGACTCAGAAATTTCTACAGCAACCCTTTCACAATAACATGGTTTTGAAAAGAGAAAACATAGGAGCTTCATTTGAGATAATAAAAATATTTGGCGGACATATTAAATCTGGCAACTATTTGAAGAGCACACACGAAATTGTGGCGGAAAATCTGAAAATTTTCCAAGATCAAAGAAACAGTCATTCAAGTCATCCTGCAAAAATTTGGATTCAACCCTTAGTATGATGTGGGTATGTATTGAGATTCCGTGAGTGCTTGTCAAAAAATATAAGATAACGATTCTATTGACAAATTTTAGTCGATCCAATGCTGAGTAATTAGATGTTTTTCAAAAATGTTACAGCTTCAGGTAAAAATTTAGTATACAAAATTCAAGAAATGGTCTTGGAAACATACCTTCAAAGTAAGAATAACTCATTTCAACTCAAAGTAAGAATTACTCAACTTTCGGATGGGCCATAGAGTTTTAATTGGTAATTGGAGTTTTAATCACAGAGATATAGACAAAAAACTGTTGTATGTTTTTTACGGTAATGTATTTCCCAGACATTTTTCTGATATTATTTTTAAAGGATACTGTGCATCTTCTAGAGAGATATAGAAACGATATGAAAAAGTTTTCAATCTGTTTTTCTATATTGGTCAAAAGTTTTACAGAAGAATAAATTACTAGCCATACCATTCTCCTCTAAAATACGATCAAAAATGTGCGTTAGACAAGGACAAGAACAAGGCCTGTTTTCTGGAGAAACTCTTTGTTTCATCAAACTCTCGTTAGGTCCAAGGAGCAATTACCTTGCATTTTTTTTTAGAATAAAAACAAAAAAGCATCAACCAAAAATCTGTCAAACATTTAAGAAAGACTATACCAAAATCTGCCCAAGAATACCTAAAGAATCACCAGCTCGAAGATTTATTGAAGAACCTCGATTTTGTTCATCTAACAAAAATCTCGCCATAAATCCATAAGGTATCTACCAGAATTTGACTTAGCTGGAATAATTCGCTTCAAATTTTCAAAAATATATGCCGCATGTGAATTTTACACTGTTTACCGTGTACGCACCTAACTTTGCGCGTTTTGAGGAAGCATGAAAAAAATATAATTAATCATTGATTTTTTCAACAATCCAATTTCAGCAACATTTTCGTTTATGTGAAATGAGTATTTGACATACATTTGTTTACTAAGAAACCTTCGTTAACGTTAGTACAGTATGGCCTATAAAAAAATGCGAAAATTTTTTGAACGTGAATATTAAGCATCCACAAGCGTTATTTATTTTTTTTTTTTTGTTTTTAATAGTCAATGTAATTTCTGATTATTGTAGTATATTCTGATACAACTTCGCTATCCAGGACAATTTTTGTCATATTTTTCTTACTGTTCTAAATAATGTAATAAAGCAAGTAAGTTCAAAGGTTTTGTACGCCCAAAGCTAGAAACAGCGTCTGATTGTCGTATACTCTGGTGATAAAATTTCTACCTTGAAAAATCACACTTTATTGTTGAAAATTTTAGTTTGTTTGGTATCAGAGGATGGAGGAGTTCTTAGAGAACGTGTTTTTCATGATCACAATAAAATATTTTGCCATGGTCATAGTTTTGAGGGCATTTGCATCCTATAGGTTTGATATGCCTTTATTTTTTGTTAAGGTTGAATAAAAAATAAATACGGAGACCTATAACAGATTTTTGAGGGTGAAAATTGTTCCATCGGTTAGAGACAACTTATATCATACTAGCTCATAGGTTTTAAGCAAAACGGAGCCACTTATCACACTTATATGAAAGTTCAATCAAAGCTCTAAAAAATGAGCTGTTTTTTCAAATATATGTTCAAGTCTCCAATTACCCAGGTACCGTAATTTCGGGTGAAATTGATCATTTTTCACGGTTCTTCTAGTCTGTTTTCTATAATGTTAACAATGCCAAACAACTAAATGCAGGAAAACAAGTACGAAGGTGAGCCTCATCGACTTATGTACCGACATTTTCTAACAAATGTCATTTTAGTGTTAACAAATACCTCTAAAATAAAAAATCAGAGGAACTCATTTCGGGGTGAAATTGATCACTTTTCAATACCATTATTGTTAGTTTCCAAAACAACTCTATATGATAAATTTGAGCTCCCTGAATCCGAATATGCTTTTAAAATTCTTAACAATGCAATATTTATATAAATAACGAATAGTTAAATTTCAAGAATAACGCGGAAAACGCCTTAATGTATGCAATTTCCTAAGGAATTCAATTATATCTAACAGAAATTCAATTATTTCAACCATATGAGCAAATTGGTACGAGTTTTGATGATGAAATCTGGTTTGGGGATATATCTCAAGCATCCTCACAAACTTTCAGGTTTATACCATGTTCAAATCCTTGCTTATTAATAGAAGTTCATAGGTGTTTGTCAATTGGGTCCTAAAATGTTTAATGAAACCTTGTTTTTGTTCAATAACACGAAAGAGCATCTTACTGCAACTACTTTAGCAATTTTTCCCGCTCAAATAACGGCTATATCATGTTTAAACTTTAATTTAAAAATTGCGTCCATAAATGAACCTTGACACTTAAGATCATGTTTGACGTTCGCTTAGTCGACAAAAGCACCACAGGGGTTTTAGTTTTAACACTGGGGTTGTTCCTACCTGACATTTCGGAAGGGACACGGAAAACAAAATACACCCAAAATTTGAGTTTAAGCCAAGGGGTGTGACACAATCTAAAAAAATGTTTTTTGGGTTCAAACCAACGGAAAACATTAGGAAATTGAGTAAACATGTGCTATTGGCCTAAACTTAAGCGTTTGGCACTAAAATTGGGACATGGCTTTAGGACCCTATACTGCACCGTGCATGATTTTGAATTTTTACGTTATTTTCATAGAAATAAACATTCTTTAACGCAAAAAACTTCACAACACATAATTCGACAATAGTTACGACAAGCAACGTTCATTTACTGCAACTTACATTGATATTTCTGGACAAACATTTCAAAAGGGCACATCGACATTGGTAAACATTGGCTTTGCAAGACGCTGTTGAGCCCAATTCAACTTGATCACGCTCACCAATACCACTATCAGGAAGAGCTAACGCCAATCTTTCTGATAGTGGTGTTAGTTTGCGTGGGCGGGCTAAGAAGGGCTCAACAGCAACGTTTCTAAAAAAAGGCTCAAGACCTCTTGGGCCCTTTTCAAATGATTGTCCAGATTTGTGCTCCATTACTAATAAATAGAATCGTGTGATACGATGATCAATTTCACCCTACTGATCAATTACACCCGATTTTACGGTATGAACCAATTCTATCATTTTATATGGGCGTATGCTGGAGACAAAGCCTGTGAAGAATCCCACGCCATCGTTGATGTTTTAGAAGCTTACATCACACAGATATTGAACTCGACCCCAGACCACCAGAAGTCGCATCAAAGCTAACGCAATAATTCGTTTATTCATACACATTATATCAAATCCGCAAAACACGGTAGATAAAATCGCCAGATTGATGGGTTTCCTCGCATAAAACGTCTTTTTTCTGAGTTCATTTGTACATTTAGTTTCGTTCCGTACACTCGTACAAAGTAAGTCGAATCAATCCATAGCAGCTGTCAAATCAACATTTGTTATCATACGTTACGTCGCATAAGATTACAGGTTAGTTCAGAAGAAAATTTATATACTCGCATTGTATGCTATTATTCATCACACAATAAATGCACGTATATCGCCTCCACTTTTATACGTAGAAGGCCTTTTCGCGTCATCTTATAAGTGAATTTTTGCACATACAAAGCCTCCAGGTGATTTCGTTATACGTACATTTTGGTTGTCTGGGACGTCCGCATGATTAAAATTGAAGGTATGCTTCCAATTCCTCTCTGGTGAGGTGAAAGCCACAGATAAAAATCATATCCAAAGCGAAAAACTGAGTCTTATAAGCGGTTTCTTCACCACCGCTTAGGCCTTAAACCTGGTTTAATCGTATGGGTAAACCTGGTTTACGGCTTAAGCGAAGGTGAAGAAATCGGCCCTTAAACAATTAAACAATACAAGTAATGAATAATATTTATGTTACATTTATATTTCCTATGTAAAAACTGCCAAAAAACATGATATGACCATTTTCGCATTTTTTTATGGGCCATACTGTAAATAAAAATAACCTTATCGTCACACGGTAAACTTCAACTTTTACACCGTTTTAGCACAAGCTTTAAGGCAGGGTTTCCCAACCGGTGGT
This sequence comes from Aedes aegypti, assembly GCF_002204515.2. NCBI lineage: Eukaryota > Metazoa > Arthropoda > Insecta > Diptera > Culicidae > Aedes > Aedes aegypti. The sequence continues at coordinate 197,348,071 of NC_035108.1, forward strand.
CCGCGGACCCCTAGGGTCGCGACGACTTCCCAGGGGGTCCGCGAAGCCATTGAAAATAAGAATCTATTTTTCTCGATTGTTGAATAAATTAAATAATTGTAAACCTAGTTTTAGTTTTGCCAGAGAAATTTATTACTGGGTTGACCGCTTTGAATCTGAAAACATTTCAATTTGACCCCCGCTAAATTTCTCATCGTTCTTTTGATTTGATTTGGTTCAAACGTCATTTAGCTCATGGAACGCAGTGAAGTGAATATGAACGTTATGAAATGGGACGTAAAATCATTTTTTCGTTTTACGAAAGGTAACTCGAAGTTCAAATTAAAAGTGAACCCCAATGGTCTGCATCAGGTATCGTTCAAATTAGCGGGGGTGCACGGTATTTGAAATACAGATTTTCGCAATGTAATCGTTTTTACAACTGAAATATTTTTAAAAATACTTACAATGTAATTTTGTCAATAAAGCTTGAAAAATAGATTGAGATCGTTTCTGGAGGAATCCATAGGTATTTTTTGGAATATTTGCGCTTAAATCGTAGGCAGCTTTTCTATCGTCCTAGCGAACGAGATTTTCGAATAATTCCTCGGGACCCTGCCAATCGTAGACAGGATTGAATAAAAAATGAATAAAATTCTATCCTTTTTCCACACAAATTATCACGATGTTTAGTGAGATTTTTGACTGATATACGACATAATGATTTTTGGAACATTTATGCGAAGATTGTGAACGAATATCTGGTTTTTTAGAATTCCTGGCTGAATTTTTGACAATTTTTTCACAACGTCAATACTGCCCATAACTGCATATTTGTAACATTCGACAAAAGTAGGCATGGAGTAAATGGGATACCAAGATTGCATTTTACTGCAGTACGGGAGAAAACTAAAATTTCCAAAAATCATTAAGAATTCAAAAGAGCTTATTTGAGGCTGAAATTTTGTACAACTCATATCACGTATTGGGTGAATAGTCATAAAATAATTCTGATAGAAATTTCGTTGCTGCTACATTATGAGGCTCATGTATAATCTCAATGTGACTGTTATGCGGTTACAATTGCCAATGTGACAAAACAACTTGGTATTTTTTCCGAATTTTCTAGAACAATCTCACAGATTTTAGTAAGTTGATCGAAAGTATTTATCATTTGATGACTCTCCATGATATTAACTCCAATTTGTTGAAAATGTCGAATGTGACTGTTATGCAGTTATGGGCAGAATAATTGGCTCTTAAGATGCTTATAATCAGGTTGTTTATATTTGAGTTTGGCAAGATATTCTCGGATTTCTGATGAATCAGTTGGGGGATACCCTGAGAAAATTTTCAATTAGCTCCTGGGAATATCCTTAACGAATTGTTGGTGAGATATCTGTTGGGATGTTGCCAAGTAGGGAGGAGTATCTTATTTCTAGTGCTTTTGTCTGAGGTTATGCTTAAAGCTACAAACAAAGCTCACATTTTGCAACATCTATTCTTGAAAAGTGCATTTTTCTGCCGAGTTTTAGACAACTTGACCGAGAAAACCTCCAATGCTAGAGCGAATCATAGAGGTGCCTTATTAATTATTTGCAATTTTAGAGTTTTTTCAAAATCTTTTAGGAACGATATCTTAGCTCAGTTTTAATGGACTTATCCAATCCATCACAGCAGAAATCTTGCATTATCTGTGGTGGATAGCAAGCGTAATTTTAAGCTACAGAATATATGTTAAATCATCCTGAGATCTTGACAGGCTTCCATGCAATGTTAGCACCCATTATTCATACGAGGGCCTTAATTTTTGCGCACCTCTAACAATTCGAAATGGCACGTAAATACATGTTCGTCCTTGCAAATGACAAAAGCTGTCGATCTTACCAGGAATGGTCACTCACTCCTTGAGGTAGCGGCTACATGTAATATTCCTGAAAGTACCTTTAGTATGAAGCTGAAGGCAAGATGTGCATCGAAAAATCTCGGAAAACCCACTGTATTGACGTAGGAGGAGACTTTTACTGTAAACTGGCTAAATGATAGCGCAAAGGTTGGCGTCCTAGTTGAGGGACAATGATTCAAGTTTCAGTTGTCTAGCAAAAAAGCCCGTTCAATTATGGAATATCCGGTACGTATGGCGGCAAATCAGTAAAAAATGATGAATCGCGTGAGATTAACGATACATCTCCCAAATTGGGCGAAATTGAATCGTTCACGACTATCAGCAGTGGATACGAGCATCGAATTTCGATAGTTATCCAAAGAGATGGAGCAGAATAAGAAAAACGAGGAACAGAAACAACAAGAAAATAAGAATGTTTAAGAATTAAAAAAAAACAGGGGATAAATTTAATAAAGCAACATACGAAAACAAATAAGCATAAGCTACGGCTGTAAACGATATTGCTCAGATTGTAATCTTGTGAAAACATAATAAAAAAAAAATAAGAACAGAGTAAATCACTATTCGTGACCACTCCATATTCGGGGTAGTTGAACAAATATAATTGAAATTCACGGAAAAACTGATGAAACTCATATTAGTTGTTCCCTTTTTTTAATACGAAACCAGTAAAAAAGTAAAATTATTTAGAGCAAACGAGCATTTTAAAGTATGCGCAAAGTTTGGAACAATTCAAATTTTGTGCGCAATGTTAGGCGCAAGGTATTGAATCACCTTTTGCGTTTTTTATGAATTATTTATATTCTTTTTAAATCATGTGAAGGATAAAAGCCTATCGTTGGCAAAATTTTGAATGAAAAAGATACATCTTCTTCTTCTGGCGTTACGTCCCCAGTGGGACAGAGCCTGCTTCTCAGCTTAGTGTTCTTATGAGCACTTCCACAGTTATTAACTGAATCCCATCGAAGCGCTCTCTAAAGCATCTCGGAGTAATGGTCGACGACAGGCTAAACTTCAACAGCCACGTAGACTATGCCTGCGAAAAGGCAGCGAAAGCTGCTAACACCGTAGCCAGGATCATGCCCAACATTGGAGGACCAAGAAGCAGCACGAGGCGTCTTCTATACTGAGTTATGGAGTCCCGGCTTGGGCTGCAGCGTTGGGAACCAAACGTAATCGAGATAAGCTGGCAGGTACGTTCCGGCTCATGGCTATACGGGTTGCGAGTGCCTACCGCACTATATCATCGGAGGCAGTGTGCGTTATCGCCGGAATGATCCCCATCTGCATAACTCTGGCTGAAGACATCGCATGTTACCAGCAAAGGGACACCAGGAATGTGAGGAATACCATTAGGTTAGACACAATGGCCAGGTGGCAGCAGGAGTGGGATAACTCGGAGAAAGGAAGGTGGACCCACAGGCTCATTCCTAACGTGTCGGTGTGGACGACCAGAAAACATGGAGAAGTTAACTTCTTCCTGACCCAGTTTCTGTCAGGCCATGGATGCTTCCGGAAATATCTGCAAAGATTCGGACACGCAGAATCTCCACATTGTCTGGCCTGTCCAAATATCGAGGAGACACCGGAGCACGTTATATTCGACTGCCCTCGATTCACGGATATACGAAGCGAGATGATGCCAGAAACCGCAAACGTCCTAAATCCGGACAACATCGTGCAGAACATGTGCCAGCATGAAATCACCTGGAATGCGGTGAACAGGGGAATAACGGCGATTTTGTCGTTGCTGCAAAGAAGATGGCGTGAAGACCAGAGAGCTCCGGGTCGCGATCGGAGTAGGCTAGATCCTCCGTCGGGGACTAGACCGAGTAGAGCGGGCGTAGCGTAGTATCGGTTAATAGTCGTCGGGGCGCCTGCAAACCGGAAGCCATCCTCCAACCGGAATCGCTGGACCGCCTTCGGCACTCCACCGGCCAGTATCGAATCATGAAGAAGCGCGTAGCCGGCGTAGGCTAGCTCCACCGTCGGGGACTAAGCCGAGTAGCATCGATCGTCACAAACCAGTTTTGGATCGTCTGGGCGCCAGTGAACCGGAAGTCATCCTCCAACCGGAATTGCTGGACCGACCTCGGCATCCAACTGGTCAACAAGGAGAGCTCGAACAGCAGCAGCGGAGAACGAGTCGTCGTAGAGCAACGAAGTGCACATGAGCGTCCAGTAGAAGATCAACAGAGCTCTGACGCGAGGCCAGCCCAAGGGAAGTATGCGTCGTCGCACAGAAAGCTGTCCAGAACAGTTAGAGGCTGAGATTGAAGAAGTGCATGAGCACAGCCCTCCCCCGATGAAGTTGCCTGATGTAGTTTTGGGGGGGATCGAGGCACAGGAGCAGTAGGGAAAGTTTTTTAGTGGTTAAGCACGCCTAACGTGAGTCCCACGCCGTGCCAACACACAACAGGCCTGGCTTTTGAAGCTTTTTTGTACCCTACTATAAAAAAAAAAAAAAAAAAAAAAAAAAAAAAAAAAAAAAAAAAAAAAAAACACTTATTAACTGAGGGCTTACTATGCCGATGCACTGTGTTTTATTTTCTCGATTTCATGCGCTTTTTGAATAGCGCCCAAACCGTTGATTTTAACGATATAGTTTGTTCGGAGAAGTTTCTTGGTATATTAAAGCGCAACTTTTGACGAAAAAAGTTTTGTGATCAATCCACCTAGCAGTGAGATAGAAAAACTATTTTTTCAAAACATTTAGATAGACATATGGTGTTTTCGGCAAAGTTATAGAATTGGCAATTTGAAACAACTTTGTCGAAGACATGATTTTTCTATCTCTTATACTTTTTGAGATATATGCCGTTGTATGTGAATGACCCCTAAAAATCATACTTTTTATCATAACATTTTTCCAAGATTTTGAACATTTTTTGTGTTTTCTACAAAGTTGTTTGTCATGAAAAAAAACCGTGTTTTTGCTGAACATATCATCATTCTATCTTTTGAAGTAACAAAGTTATTCATGAATTACTCTTATTTCAAGGGGTAGTTTACTGCCCATAAATGCATGTCAGTCCCATGTTTGCTGGATTTCCTATTCACATGGGACAATTATGCGTTTATGGGCAGTTTAGGCCTCTATAACTAGCTTCGGCGCAAAATGGCGCAGACAACTCTTACAAATCATGAAAGTACCATATCTCCCCTTTCCGCATTTGATAAAAAACGTTTGTCTATAAGCGTCTTTGCATGGGTTTTTACAACAAACAACAAATAAGCCTTATTAAAACAAATTCGACTGATAATTCTTTTACTTTAAGAGATAGAGACTTGCAATGTTCAGCAAAAACACGCGTTTTAAGATGTTTAACAACTTTGTAGAAGACATGAAAAATGAACACGGAGGTGTAGGTTCAAAACGGGTCTACCCCGTTTGGCATAATGCCATTTGGCATACAGTCGTTTGGCATAATAGTCGTTTGGCATAATGGTCGTTTGGCATAATTTGAAAAGGAAGATACTACAGTGGTACAGTAAAATCCGGAAACATAAAATGCGTCATAAAATATCATGTTCCTTTTTGTTTTCAAGTCAATTTGCAATACTTAGACGTTGGACACATATTTTTGTTAAAAATACGTTATAATATCCCAGACATAATGACCCCCGGAAGTCATGTATGATACAATTCTAGAAGAGCTTCATTAGATATTGGTTTCCTTAGAAAATGAAGATTAGAAGTATGTCCTATCAATAACTGACAACGAAATGTACGATCGCGAGCAATTTATCACCCCCTTTTGCATAATGGAGGGAATTTGATCAAATTAAATGTTTTTCACAATTATGCCAAACGGCCATTATGCTAAATGGCGATTATGCCAAATGGCATTATGCCAAACGGCATTATGCCAAACGGCATTATGCCAAATGGCATTATGCCAAACGGGGTAGACCCGTTCAAAACAGCTTGGGGAGTTGAATGTTTTCGAATGGAAAATCACGATGGAATCAAAATATACCTACTCATTCGACGAAAAATCGATTTACACTTCTAAAGTTGAAAATAGGTATATTTGGCGACACTGCATTCAAGAACAATATTTTTTTCTAGGCTCCTTAAATGATTTCTTTCAAAAGTGTAAAAGACAATTTTTCTCAAGGTCTAATAGTATCAAAGATATAAATTGAAGATCCCATGGATTTTTGTCAAATTTGCAATCCGGGAATGGTTCATGGGCCGAAAGCCACAAAAAATGTTTTTGCTTGTTTTACGTTAATAACTATACGTGTTGTGGACACTTGGTATGGGATGACCCCAAACAAATATGATACAGTTGATAAAATGAGCTTTTATATTTATAAATGAATGAAAATGAATGCATGATTTTGTGAAAGATTATGAAAACCCCTTAAATAACACAAAAATAAATAAATATCTCACTCAACAAAAAAGCCTGAAAAGGAAAAATAAAATTGAATTTCGAAAAAGAAAACCAATAGAACGGTTGATAGGTACATAATAAAGAAACCATAAAATAATGTTGAATATAAATTGTTTAAGATGTAAATAAATTTCGGGATCTTACCTCCTAACTTGAGAGTGTTCTCATCTATCTGTTCGGGTTTGGCAGCGGCGGCGGCGGCCTGCGCCTGGGCGGCAGCGTTGTTCTTGTTTTTGGAGCCAGCACTGGCGGTACTGGCTGCCGAGGCACTTGCGGAGGTCGTATGACCAGCAGAAGCGGATGGAAGACCTTGGGCCGAGGCAGCCGAGTAGGACATGGCCGTAGTACCGCTGTTGCTGTTGTTATTGGACTTATCGAAAGGCGACACCTTGGCGATCGGTTTGTTCGATGTTGATGAAGAAGCTGCTGTAGTTTTGTCCGCAGACTGATTCGATGCCGAAGATGAATGACTACTACGATGTTGAGTAGGGACGAAACTTGGCGCGAAGGGAGATGGCGTTGGGAGGGCTGGACCTGCAGCCAATAGAGACGGTGCAACAGGGGCTGAAGTAGCAATCGGTTGAACAATGCTGCTTGTTGGTCCTGGAGTAGACGTAGCAGACGAAGAGGATGGGTTGAACAAACTGGCCCAGGACTTGGTCTGAGGTGCAGCCGCCGTCGTTGCCGGTGGTGGTGGTACGTAGGGCGTCTGGACGATCATTTGTCCCTGAGTATACTGACGTTGTGGCGGTGGCACCGAAAGAGATGGCGGAAGACCTGGCGGTGGAAGAGGGGTATTTATCTGGCTGTCACGTTGAGGAATTGCTTCCACTTTTTTGGACTCCATAACCGGACCTGAGTTGACCGGGGTCGCCGTGTGATGCTCGGAGGAACTGTAGGACTTCTGTGGTGCTAACGGTTGTTTATGTATCGACGGAGGAGCAGACGTTATTCCAAGAGTAGTGAACGGAACGGGCGAGGTATTTTTCTGATAAGGCTTAGTGGAACTAATGACAGATGGACCCGATGAGGTGCTACTACTGCTGGTGTATTCCTTATTTGGAATGGCTGATACCGATACCGATGCTGTTGTCTTTTTCTGCTGCTGACTACTGTTATGCTGCACAATGGTGGTTGTGGAGGACGTAAACGATGAGATTGTTGTAGCCGGGGGTTGAGATCCTGGATTAGTCCAATACGGACCGTTACGGCGGTCATCTTTGAAGACGAGCTTTTCTTGAACTGTCCTTTGTAATCGTGCGACTTCCTCAGTTGAAGTCTGACTTTTGTTACTATTTACAAAACATTGCGATTGATGATGCTGCTGTGATTGCTGATTTGGCACTGGTTTACTGCTATTCGTGGACATTTCACTGGTCTTGTCAACGGCTACGGTGGCAGGAGTCGCCACCGACGCGACCTCGTTGGTCTTTTTCTTCGAATTGTTGTTACTATCGTTTGTGATTGGTTGATGATGTAGTGGTTGTTGCTGTTGGTGTTGTTTTTCTAAATTCCGGAATTGAACCGGTATCGGCGGAGGTGGTACGTTGAGCTGGGGTGGAGGGACATGGGTTATAGTAATCGGTAATGGTACTGGAATTTGTGTAGGTGATATTACTGTTGCTACTGCTGCTGCTGGTGTTTGTTGAATTGTCTCTTGCACAATAGTTGTGTGCATTGGTGCTGGTGTAGGTTCCTGAATATGTCCTTGTGGTTGATCCGATGTGAAGCTGTTTTCAACAGGTGCTGAGACTTGAGCATGAATATTGGTCTGTTGGGGTGGTGGTGACATTGGTTGATTGTATTGGGATTGAGGCGATTGTTCGATGATGTAGTTATTCTCTTGATCTACCGGTTGTGATGGTTCTTGTTCGTGTTGAATATCTGATTCTTGTTGCAATTCCATCAGTGAAGAATGCGATTGGTGTTGTGGCTGTTGTTGTAGTTGTTGCTGATGATGAGGTTCTTGTTGAGGTTGTTGTGGCACAAGGTACATGTCAGATTGATTTAGATTATGTAGAGATGAAGCATTTGAAGAGGGAGAGGATATGAGATTGGCAGCTGGAGACATGACTGCATTGTTGTTAATTGCATTATAGTCATCCGAAGGCGCCGGAGTGATTTGACCATAATCGTCAGTTTGAATTGGTGTTGCAGGTCCCATCGTAAAGTTAGGAACATTTGGATCAAGCACATGAGTTATTGGCTGCATGGTAGGAGGCCCCTGTTGCATCATGTTCATATCCTCCTCTGGTGGGATATATTCTACGTTCTCCGGATTGTATTCTATCATGGTCGGTTGTTGCCACATATCCTGATGCATAACACCATCTTCTGGTGGTTGTTGTGGATTATGATCCTCCCCTTTACCATCGTATAGAGGATACTCGGATGGATACATTGGTTGGTACACAACACTCGGCGAATAGCTGTACATGGTCTGATACATAGGGACTTGGAGTATTGGCGCTCCTGCTGCATGTTGCGCCGAAGGATGATGTCCTGGTGTTACCGAGGGGTAGAATGGAGGATAAAAATAGTAACCTCCATAACCTCCATAAGTAACTGGTTGCGCTGGACTCATGATTGGTTGATGCTCCATGGACATCGAATGTTGCACCATGTCCGGAGTGTGCTGTTGAGGTGGTTGTGATGGTTGGCTTTGGGATTGATTTTGACTTTGACTTTGTGATTGTTGCTGTTGCGATTGCTGCACTCCTTGTTGAGGTAACTGACCTTGAACTTGTCCTGGTTGTTGCTGATGATGAATACCAGCTGGTTGGCTAGATTGCATCACAGTTTGCTGTTGTGCGATGTAATGTGGAACAAATCCTCCTCGTGGTCTAGTATTGTGTCCAATTCTACCACTTCTACCATTGCGTCGCATTCCACCACGGGCTTCTCCCCGAGGAGTCATTATTTGCATTTCATGTCCAGAAGGAACTTCACCAGTAATGTAAGCTCCCGTAGGCGCTGGAGATGCACCTGTTGTCACATATTGGGGCATACCATGCGGCACAAAGCCATGTACGTTCACGTTAGCTGTAAGGTTGCTAACGTAAACATTTCCAGGAATTGGCTGGGGAATGACTGGCATCGGATACATCGCATTACCGGGAGGACCCCCGGTCATGTAATGCTGTGATGGATACATCTGTTGAGGAGCGGAAGCAACAACACTCTGTTGATCGCTAGAGCCCCGACTAACGTTCACCGCTACATTATGACTATTTGGTGGAGGGTTCCCTTGCTGTGTTTGAGGTGGTTGACCTTGCTGTGTCTGCTGTTGTTGTTGCGACGGATAGTGGGGATTGTTTGTGTGTGGCGGCATAGTCGTCGTCGTAGACGCCTCGGAGATCGCTGTTGTCGTGCCGTCCGGCGTCGAAGCAGCTACTCTTTCGCCTGTTCGGCTGGAGTAATTTCTCCCGCTGACTACACGATAACTACTGCTACTGTTGGTACTGCTGCTGTGAGCCGAGCAACTCAGTCGTTGCTCGCTTTCTCCGTACTCGGTGTATGTTGCTTCCAGATTTGTGTTCACTGCAATTAGGAACAAAATGAAAAACAAATTGAGTTAGTATTACGCAAATTGATACAAATTAAGAAAATTAAATATTACATAAATTGCCAAATGTAGGGTAAGCGCGAATCTCTAATCAAAACAAGTGCCATTCTACATAATATATAAATTAATACCGGAAAGAGTAAATGACTACATAGGGCATTACTTTGCACTGCCCGTCAAGCCTTTTGTTATATTCGACCTAATACGACGGCTTATGAACCATATTTCTAAAATAATCCCCAAATTCGTTCTTCCGAATGTTCCATTCCCCAGGAAGCTTTATACTACCCGCTAATAGTATGGAATCGTTCAAGTATTAATACGACCTTGTAAACGCATCTACAAGCGAAATCAGAGTTGGTAGAAGTAAAAAGACGGTTCAGTGGGCAAGATGGGTCAGTGTCATTTTGAAGCGCAGTGTATATATTTTTAATAAGGTGGCGCGGGGCAAGTGAAATTAACGAGTTTATTTTAATGAATATGGGAATTTACGTTCTAAATTCATGCGTAAACGTTTGAGGCCATTCAGAATGTTACGACAGACAAGAAGTTCATGAGAATTTTCAACCATAATAGCATAATAGAAGAGCGAAAGATTGTTTACCTCCCAAATATGATTTCGTAACAAGTAGATCCTGTGTTATTTTATTTTGATATCATTGGTGAAAAAATGTTGCGGGAAATAATTTCCTTTACTACCTCCAAATTGCGCTGCAAAGTAATTTTAAACTGTAATTAAAAAAAGTTTCGATGTGGACCTTAAAATAGCTAAACTGAAACAATATCAATTTTCTAACAACGTAAGGTCAGTAAAAATTTTCTTACTAGGGATTTAATTTGGTTTTGCTCTTTAAATACCCATATGGTTCGCATGGTTCGAAATTATCGTAGAAACACAGAACGTGCTGAATATTCACACGAACACAGCCAATTAATATAGGAAGACGCGGTTTAAAAAGGCTTCAATCTAAGAATTTGCACGGACATCCCGAGGAATGTCGATGCAAAGTTAATTTTAAATATAAAAAATGAATTGTGCTACTTTTCCCCGAATATCGTTTCCCCGAATTCTAGTTCCCCGAAAAGAATAAGCAATCAAAAGAAGGAGAAATAGGGTGCAGAGCTACTTGAACACTTCGACGATTCACTTTGGCATGGGGGTTTTTCTCGGCCTAATTATCTCAAATTTTGAAAGCAAAGTCTCAAATTAAGAAGCGTTTCAGTACGACGCATATAGTGGTTAAATATGAGCTCCGTAGCGTTTGAAAAACCCCACAGCCGAAGTGAAACAAAAATGCCAAGAATAGGACCCGGCTTCCTAATTGATCATTCTAGGCCAAACCCATATTGCCAAAAATGCTGAGGATGGTAAAACCCAAAAGAACCGCCAATCAAATAAAGTGGGGTGCATATCCGATGACCGGTTCATCATCTCCCTTGACATACAGAAAGTTATGATGAGTGCTAAAAATTTGTGAGGGAACTGGGCTATTCGGGGAAACAGGCGCGTGTACAGGTCGACCATCTTTTCAAATGTTCGGTCGACAATGTCCATATCATCCACGAAACAAACAAATTGACTGGATCTCGTAAAAAACGTACCCCGGCTGTTAAGCCCGGCTCTCCGCATAACACCTTCTAGCGCAATATTGAACAACAGGCACGAAAGTCCATCACCTTGTCGTAGTCCCCGGCGGGATCCAAACGAAGTGGAGTGTTCACCTGAAACCTTCACACAATTTTGCACACCCTCCATCATCGCTCTTATCAGTCTCGTGAGCTTCCCGGGAAAGCCGTTCTCGTCCAGGATTATCCATAGCTCTACGCGGTCGATACTGTCGTATGCCACCTTAAAATCGATGAAAAAGTGGTGCGTTGGGACCTGGTATTCACGACATTTCTGGAGGATTTGCCGTACAGTAAAGATCTGGTCCGTTGTCGATCGGCCGTTGAAGCCGGCTCGATAACTTCCCACGAACTCGTTTACTATAGGTGACACACGACGGAAGATGATCTGAGATGATGGGATGGCCCATCTTCATGAGTTCAGCTCCGATAGCATCCTTACCAGCAGCTTTATTGTTCTTGAGCTGGAGAATGGCATCTTTAACCTCCCTCAAAGTGGGGCTGGTTGATTTCCATCGCCCGCAGTACTGACGAAGGCCTTTGCTCCGTTGTCCCGTCCTTCATTGCCTGTGCTCTCAGCGCCATTCAGATGTTCGTCGAAGTGCTGATTCCACCTTTCGATCAGCTCACGTTCGTCCGTCAAAATGCTCCCATCCTTATCCCTGCACATCTCGGCTCGCAGCACGTCTATAACTATCCACGGGTCCCTTGCTGCAGCATAACCGCCCGCGCTGCATTCTTCTCCTCCAAAATCTGCCTACATTCCTCGTCGAACCAATCATTCCGTCGACTATGTCCCACGTACCTGACGTTGCACTCAGCTGCATCGTTGATGGCTGCTTTCACTGCTCTCCAGCAGTCCTCAAGAGGGGCTTCATCCAGCTCACCCTCTTTCGGTAATACAGCCTCGACGTGCTGCGCGTATGCAGACATCCGGTATGTGACATCCGGTTGCTTAAGCCGCTCTAGGTCATACCGGGGCGGCTGTCAGTACCGTACGTTGTTAACGACCGAGAGTTTTGGGCGCAGTTTGAACATCACCAGATAGTGGTTAGCCCACGATAGGTCCTGACGTCGATAATGTCGGAGAAGTGCCGTCCATCAATCAGAACGTGATCGATTTGTGATTCTGTCTGCTGTGGTGATCCCCAGGTGTATCGGTATGGGAGCAAACAGCCTTAGCTGTATTAGTCACGAAAAAGATGTAACAAAAGGATAAACTGATGGTGACGACAAGGCTGCGAAAAATGTTGTTCTCAGCTTTCCAAACGTGACGTCATCTTCGGCTACTTCGTGAACTTTTGGCTCGCCGAAGTTGGTATTGCACAACTACCACTTCAAAACTGATGTCGTCACAAATACTAATTTGATGTTCGACCGCACCTCTAAATATGCCACATCGGGCCCGACTAGTCTAGAGGATTTAAAGACTTCAAAACATAACTGCGTCCTGATGCGAACGTGTCGTCAAACGGTGTTTCACTTTACTAGAAGTCGTCCATAACGGCAACGAGTAAGATTAAGACCAGAGTGGCCACCAAATATCCATTTTGAAATTCCCGCTTTTTTCCCGGTTTTCCCGGTATTATTTTCAAAATTTTCCCGGTTTTTAATTGAGAGGCCCATACGCAAAAGGATGACCCTTTGGTCGTTTTTTCAACTGAATTTACTAAAAATTCTACTTCAAGCTGTATTTTTAGGTGATTTTCCGTCCAATAAAAAAATAATATTCGGGTTTGTTTTTTGGTTCCCGTACAATTAGTATGAAAAATTGCTAAAAATACTTGAAAACAAAACTAGGTTTCTGCCACTTACAGCCATTTGCTTCTAATCCCCTCAATGGTGCCAATAGGATGGTTTCTACTCTTGGCATTTTTGATTCACTTCAACAACAAGCAGTCCCGGCAAGCGTTGTAATGCCCAGGCCGTAGAGGCGTTGAAAATAATACCAAAGATTATGTCAAATTTACATTACCCGTTTTCTCAACATTCTTGGACGATTTTCAAAAAAATATTATTCCACTCAAAATCGTCGGAGCTCTTGAGGACAACAAAAGTGAAAAAAATGTTCAAATCGGTCGTCCCGTTCTCAAGCCAACTCGTGACATACGAACACCATTCCATTTTCATTTATATAGATAGATATGTCCTTCTTGTGCATCTCATTACACTGTTTAAAATGTTTCAATCTAAAATCTTTCATTTTTTTTTCTTCATACAAAAGAAAAGTTCACTAAAGCAAATAAAGTTTAAGCTGATGATGAAACAAAGCCCCACTAAACTAAAGTAACTAAAGGAAGTTATGAATCCAATATGTTCGAGGCTTAATTCTGCCTGGAGTTTTGAAACTCTGATTCAAAACTTTGAGTCATATGTTAGTGAAAAAATCAAGCCCTGGTAGTGAGAGGAAAAAAACGATTTCGAAACATTACCAACCAATTCAAAACATTTCTAAGAACTTTAGTGTAGCAAAGTAGAATATTTAATGTTATTTTTCCAACAATACGGATTATTAATGGAAATGTAATAAACCATATCAACCTTCTACAACTTTTGATTTACGCGTAAATTAACAGCTTTAAAGTGTTTGTTCAAAATGTTTTTCCCGGTGACCATCTCAAATTCCCGGTTTTTCCCGTCTTTTTCCCGATGGATTCAAATTCCCGTCTTTTTCCCGCTTTTCCCGTTTTTCCCGGTTCAGTGGCCACCCTGTAAGACGTTGTCTACTATTGGGCGTAGTATAGGTCGAACTCGAATATCCGGAGACTCAGTTATCCGGAATTTTAGACTCGATTATCCGGAGTATGCTTTTGATATTCTTGTTTTTCAGTTTTTATGCATAAATTTGAGTCAATTCAGTATTGCAATATACAACATGAATGGTTAGCTGTTTTGAACGTAGGTAAGAAAAGGAGGGTTTGAAAAGGGATTTTTTGTATACGATAGTCAAAAAAATTGTAATTTTTTCTCAAAGCCCCTAATGTGCTTAGAAATAATTTCTGGCTACGCCACTGCGTCCACCATATAAATATATGAAGTCATATAAATATAAAACGATAAAAGATAATATTCAAGTTCTTTTATCGCAAATTTTATTTTTTTAGTGATTCGATTATCCGGAGTGAATAAAACGATACTCCGGATAATCGAGTCCGATCTGTATCTTAAATATATGTGTGTATAGTTTTCATTTTGGGATTGATTTTCTAATGAATGACATTCTGAGGGACAGCGCATGTTGGGAAGAGAGGCTTTTACCGTTTTAATGTATAAGTCTAAGAACCCTGTCGAAACTCAAATTTAAATTATGTATTAACAAAATTCCGCAAAGCTCTAGGCAGATTTTTGGCGGAGTAGTTATAATTCGCGGCCAAAAAGCAAAGCATTGCTGAAGGTGTCTGGGTTCGATTCCCGGTCGGTGCAGGATCTTTTCGTAATGTAAATTTACTTGGCTTTCCTGGGCATAGAGTACCATCGTACCGGCCACACGATATACGAATGCGAAAATGGCAACTTTGGCAAAGAAAACTCTCAGTTAAGAACTGTGCTCATAAGAACACTAAGCTGAGAAGCAGGCTCTGTCCCAGTGAGGACGTTATACCAAGAAGAAGAAACAACGAAACTTTTGAAACTATCACAGAGAATCGCCTTATGCACACCCATAATTTGTATTCCATGCGAAAAAGTGTTTAATTTATTCTTAAAAAGCGTATTGAAGGACTTAAGTTGAAACAGTTTTTATTCCAACTTCCAAGGTTGTACTGAAACTTCAAAGGCACTAATCTCGCGAAGGAAGCATCTAACAACAGTGAACTTTTTATTTTGGCTTTGTGTACTAGCAGAAAGCTTGAAATAGATCAGTAACGTTTACCTACTATTTCACCAATTTAGTAGTGCCGTTGAACACGTGAGTAGAATCACAAGTCGGCCATTGTGACGGCCTTCTTTGGATTCTGAGATGTTTCACCTTAAACTTTAATCAACTCGTGGGGCAAAACGACTAATCCTATTTCATAACACCAAAACAGCCGTTTGAATTCAAATTCCAGCAAACATAATGCCACGCTTTGGTTACGTGCCACATTTTTCGAATCAGCATGTATACTCTATAATTGAACAATAACATGTCAAACGCCTTTTTTGCATGCAACGTATATGTTTGTCTGTGGTATATGCAAGCATGCGTACGCGCGTAGGGGTAACGCCAAGCTCAGGTGGCGCGTTTTACCCCGCAAAAAATAAAAATTCAGATATGCAAGCACTTTTTTTAATTGAAAATAGATGGCTGTTTCTACTATTTGATAAAAAACATGTTTGTCTATCAGATCATGATCAAAAAAGAGCTTATAATAATGTCTTTCACAGCTAAAATCCCTCCCTTAGCCGGCGCGTTATGTCCCCAGTTACCCCAGACAAAAAAAAACTCTGAGAAGATCACTTCCGAGTATTCGCACACAAGGAAGGGTGACTCTGTGCAAAAATGTAAGATTTCCCCCAATGGAACCTAATGCAGCCTGCAACATTCCCACATAAGCCCAAAGCTCCTTATTTGAAGCCCAAATAGGTGTTGATGTGGTGGATGCACCCCCTGTTTACGCCTATGTGCGGCATGAAGGAGGTCGTGGAATCGAACGATGAGTGTTATGCTTTGTAAGCATAAACATCCAGCGTTCGAGAACGATAACCTACCGTAATGCACACGCAGCGAAATGGGCTGTAGCATACCACCTCGGTAGAATGCTAGAGTTAAGTAAGAATGAAAAATAAATGAGAATGAAAGTAACCATAGACCGGACCAGTTCATTGGCTATCACTCACCCAGTCATTGGGACATAACATGGCGATCCTTTGCCAGTGACTACACCAAACGAATCAATCAGTGCAAGTTAATTATGTGATTAACCCCGCAACTACACCAACGAATCAATAAGTGCAAGTTAATTAATTGATATAGTGATCGGAAAAGTGCAGCAAAATGGGTTGGTTTTCGGCGGACGAAATCGTCGCCCCAGCCGCAGTGACTACAACAGAAAGTCATCACACAGCACAGACCGTAGCGCTATGTCTTATGGCTGGAGTAGCCGTGGGATATCTACTCGTAAAAAGTCTGATGAAGTGTCACCGGCAGCAAACGGAGCGTGTTGCGGAGCGCACCGCACGGTTGGCAAATTTGCCTGCCTAATGATTCACATTCACATTCGGCGCGAAGAAAATTAGTGCCAAAAAGTGAACGAAAAGACTATGAACTAAGTCGTTAAATTGGAAAAGTGCACAGAGAAGCAAATGCTAGTGACCACGGTATACAAATTAACAAGTGATCAACGAATTTTAAGAACAATCATACATGATGGGAGATCGAAGAACACTAAATGAAGAAAAGCTGAGACAGTGCTACCAATTTTTCGAGCGAGAATTGATGCATTGGGAACGCCTCGCTAGGAAAAGATTGTTAATCACCATAGAGGAATTTGAATCCAAGAAGGCCATCATGGAAGCAGTTCATCGCGTGGCAGCAGTAGCAGCCATCGAATGTGGACCAGTGGACGTACAAAACCTTCAGTGGAACTACGGTGAATTATCCATGGCGATGGAGGCATATCGACAAATGGATTTATAAGGGAAGTAGCTAATGAATGAACCACATATAGGATAAGATACTGATAGGAAATTACAATTTTAGGTAAAAAGTACGAATGGGTACATGTATTCATGGACGAACATGGACGAACAAATGGCACAGTGGTGAGTGAAAAGTAGATGTAAAGCAAAAAAAAAAAAAAAAAAAAAAAATGGAATGGATAAATTTTTCAGCATCGAAGATGCTATTTTCAAACTGCATCAAAGCTTGAAAAAATATAATACATTTAAAGTAGAGACACGAGACAAAAAGGTGCATAAATTGATAGCTCTTAAAGGAGATTTAAAAGCAATAGTAAAGAGCAGCTCAATTGACTATGTAACTAGGCAACATTTGTTTGCCAGGTATAAAAGGCTAAGAGCAGTTATTTACGATTGTCTGAATCTTTTAAAGTCACCTTTGGAAGAATCGATACTGGGAAATTTATTCACTCTAGAGTTAGAACAGGAATCATTAGATAACAATAATTGTAAAGATTCTACAGAAGGCTCAGAAACAGAGTTTGAAGAAGAGTTTGAAAACATGGCCACGAAACTTGATCTCAGTTTAGGCCTGAAGGTAATTCAGCCGTTCGATGGAACAGTAGCTAAGCTAACTAGTTACATCGAAGGAGTTGAGCTCTTCCAGGACTACTCTGAAGGGGTGCCAGAAGACAAAATAATAAAATTTCTAAAGACTACGCTAGTAGGTTCTGCGCACGGTGCGATCGATGGATCTGTAACCGTTGCGGATGCCCTACAGGCTTTGAAAAACAAATTCGCGATCAGAGTAACACCAAGAGCGGTTAAGAACGAAATGAGCGCTCTAAAACAAAGCCAAAAGTCAATATCTGACTTTGGTTCTGAAATGGAGAAATTGTCGGCCAAACTGGCAGCAGCTCATGTTTCTATGGGCACATTTGCGCATGAAGCCGCCGCTGTAAATATTGTAGAACCTATTGCGGTTCAATCATTTATTGATGGATTGAAAGATCCGTCAACTAAATTTTTTCTAAAGGCCCGAAACCCAACAACTTTGAACAAGGCAATCTCTGATGCCTTAGAGTGCCAGGCAACGCCCAGCACAGACAATATGAATGAAAACATGATGGCATTATGGTGTACATCAAACCAACGCCCGTACTACTATGCGAGAGGTCGCAGAGGTTATGGTGGAAACCGTGGGTATCAAAATACTCGTGGTAGAAGCTATGGCCGAGGTAGAGGCAATTACTCAAATTACAACAACCCTAGGAATGACAATATGAATTCACAACCCCAGTCACACAATTATGGCAGAGGCCATAGAGGAAATAGACCACCTCGAGCTAACCACAACGGGAACGATCACAGGGCGCATACAGCAAATATAGCTGAGCAAGCACCCGAACAACCACGTCAACGTCAACCTGTGAACCAGGAGCAAAACCAAGCAGAGGAAGCGAACTTAATAGATTTTTTTCGCTAATTTCAGTGTTAAAAAAGCACTAAGAGCCAAATTTGAATTATTTGGAAGGAGTATAGAATTGATAGTAGACAGCGGAGCATCCTGTTGTCTACTGGACAAAGAGTATATTCCGAAAAATTGTAAAATAAATAAGTCATCAACCATTGAAGTCAGAGGAGTAAATGGAATAACACATACATTGGGATATGTGGATACATCTTTAGGCCATGAGTTGGCAGAGTATCCTGTTAGATTTCATATACTGGAGCAATTACCAGCAAACGTTATTGGTTTGATTGGTACAAACTTTTTGAAAAAATTTGGAGCAAAAATTGACTTTGCAAAAATGAAGATGGAATTCACAATTCCGAGTGGTGAAATACATTTCACAATACCACCAAGATATGAATATATTACATACATAGAAACAGAATTCGCCGAAACATGTGTGGTACTGAACCAGAAAGTTCAGCCAAATGTGTTTGTGGCCAATTCTATAGCAAATCCCGTGAATGGTAAAATACCGGTGCGATTGGTGAATATTTCAAATAAACCAGTTGTTATTAAAGATTTGAAACCAAGGATAGCATTAGCTGAAAACTACAATGTTATAGAATTGAAAAAGGATGATCAAAAATACGACAAAATTCGAGCGAGCAAATTATTGGAAGAATTAAAATTAAATCACTTATCTGGTAGTGATGAAAAAGCTATTAAACAAATTTGCTTGAAATATTCCGATATATTTTGTTTAAAAGGCGATAAGCTTGGTACCACCAATGTTTATTGCCCGTCATTAACGGTCAAGCCAAACATCCAACCAGCATTTAGTAAACCTTACAGGCTTCCTTTCTCTCAGAAAGAAGAAGTCTGCAAACAGGTGGAAAATATGCTTAAAGATGGTATCATTGAAGAAACCAAATCTGAGTGGAACAGCCCCTTGTTGCTAGTTCCCAAAAAATCAGACAATGATTCAAAGAAATGGAGATTAGTTATTGACTATAGGAAAGTCAATACAAATCTTCAAGACGATAAATTTCCATTGCCCAATATAGAGGAAGTAATCGATTCCCTCGCAGGTTCTCAATATTTTACTCATTTGGATTTGTCACAAGGTTATTACCAGTGTGAATTAAAACCGGAGGACAGACCCATTACAGCGTTTGCGACGCCATCCGGTCAGTATCAAATGACCAGGTTACCGATGGGATTGAAAACAAGCCCATCATCTTTTTCTCGATTAATGACAGTAGCAATGTCAGGATTAAATTTGACTAAATGTTTGATTTACCTCGATGATATTATTGTGTTTGGGAAAACATTTGACGAACACAATAAGAATTTGATTTCTGTTTTTCAGCGACTACGAGAAGTCAATTTGAAACTCAACCCCGCTAAATGTAATTTCTTGAAGCAGGAGTTGATATATTTAGGACATTTTATTTCAAAGGAAGGTGTACTACCTGATCCACAGAAAATTGAAACTATTAAAAATTGGAAGAGTCCTTCATCCTCTGATGAAGTTAAGAGATTTGTAGCTTTTGCGAATTACTACAGGAAGCATATACGAAATTTTGCGAGTTTGTGTTTACCATTAAATTATTTAACTCGAAAAGGAATAGAATTCAATTGGAGTGAAGAATGTGAAACTGCATTTCAACAATTGAAAGAGCGGTTCATCAAACCCCCCGTGTTAGATTATCCAGATTTTAGCGAGAAAAACACATTTAAACTACACACTGACGCATCTGGTTACGGAATCGGTGCAGTACTAAGCAACAAAAATGATAAACCAATAGCTTATGCCAGCAAAGGTTTAAATAGCGCTGAGAAGAATTATTCAACAATCGAAAAAGAACTTTTGGCCATAGTCTGGGCAATTCAGCATTTTCGTGTATATTTATATGGACGAAAATTTGAGTTGTATACCGACCATAGACCTTTAGTTTACCTTTTCACATTAACGGATCCTTCGAGTAGGCTGACAAAATTCCGTCTTGCCCTCGAGGAATTCAACTTTGACGTCTTCTACAAAAAAGGTTGTGAAAACGCTGTGGCGGACGCGCTATCACGTATTTCAACAACCGAATTGAGAGACATGCAAGAAAAACTCAGCAATGAGGCATTCGTAACGACCCGAATGCAGTCGAAGAAGGAAAATACTAATTCTACTAAAGAGGTGATCAATGGCCATGACGCTTCAAGTGGAAAAATAGTTCAACTGAAAGTAAAAACAAATAATTTTTCTGATAACGTTACATGGATTCCTGAAAGAGAAGAAATTATAATTAAACCAACAGATACCTTGGTCTCGTTACGACGAACAATGGAGGAACTTGGTTCAATATGTAAAAAATATGGTGTCGGAGAACTATACATTCAAATAGACGATGATTGTGCGCACAAATTTTATGAAAATATTATGCAAAATGATTTAGCAAAAAGGGTACCCTCAATTTTAAAAATATCAAATAAAGTAAAAATCATCAATGACGACACTACGAAAAAGTTAATCCTGAACGATTATCACATATTGCCTACTGCAGGTCATGCAGGTATTAAACGAACAATTAACACCATTAGGCAAAAATATTATTGGAAAGGCATTAACCAAGATGTAGCAAAATTTATAAAATCTTGTGAGAAATGCCAAAAATATAAATCAATTAATGTTGCGAAACCACCGATGATAGTAACCACTACAGCTGAAAGTGCATTTCAAAAAATTTATTTAGATTTAGTGGGTCCACTTTTACCCTCTGATGGATATGAATATATATTGACAACGCAGTGCGAACTGACAAAGTTCATTACTGCAACACCAATTAAGAACAAGACAACGGAAGCTGTAGCTGAAGCTTTTATGAAAAGTATCATACTGAGGTATGGTGTGCCAGATAGAATTGCTTCAGACAGAGGAGCAGAATTCATGTCTGAATTGTTTACTAAAGTCGCACAACTTTTGAACATTGAAAAGCTGAACAGTACAGCATATTATCACCAATCAATTGGAGCATTAGAAAATACTCATAAAAGCCTTGGGAATTTTCTAAGGGTCCAATGTGACAACAAGCTCTTTTCATGGGCAAACTGGGTGCCGTATTATGAATTTGCATATAATAATACGGTACATTCTGCAACCAAATACACTCCGTTCTTCCTAGTTTTTGGGAGACCTTCAAAAATGCCTTCTAACTTGGTGGACAGCCGCCCTGAGCCTCTGTATAATTTTGAAGATTACTGTAAAAGAATAAAAGCAACATTACAGATCAGTCATAGCGAAGTTAGAGACAGACTTATTCAGGAAAAGACAAAAAGGATAGTAGGCATAAATACAAAATCAAAGGAAACAACTTACCGGAAAGGAGATTCTGTTCTCATTAAAAATGAGACAGGGAAAAAACTAGACCCGAGATATGATGGTCCGTACCACGTAGTGGAGGACATGGGTACAAATGTAAAAATCAGTAATAACAATAAAGAAGACATAGTACATAAGAGTAGGATTAAGCTTTTTATCGAATAGGAATACGCATTTTTAAACATTTTATTTGATAGGATTAAACATTTTAAACAAATTTTTGGATAGGATTGAACATTTATTCATTTTATATAAAAATATTAATTATTTTAAACATTTTTTTTATGGAAGAGGATTGACAATTTTATAGGACGTGTGGTGGATGCGTAACCTTGAGAAGGTCAAGTCCAAGATACGAGGTATCGAGGATTAGTGTGTATCATCACGTTACTGTAGGATTGTACCTTTAGAGTGAAGGAAAACATATTGTATCAGATAGATTTAAATTTTTAACTATAGATAAAAATTTAAATAAAATATGATAGGGCGTGTGGTGGATGCACCCCCTGTTTACGCCTATGTGCGGCATGAAGGAGGTCGTGGAATCGAACGATGAGTGTTATGCTTTGTAAGCATAAACATCCAGCGTTCGAGAACGATAACCTACCGTAATGCACACGCAGCGAAATGGGCTGTAGCATACCACCTCGGTAGAATGCTAGAGTTAAGTAAGAATGAAAAATAAATGAGAATGAAAGTAACCATAGACCGGACCAGTTCATTGGCTATCACTCACCCAGTCATTGGGACATAACATTGACACAGAAGTGTTTTGATAAATTGATAGGATGAAGCGAAATACCTATAAGGGACTTATGCTAGAAAAAAATGGCTTTAAAAAATCTCATGAAGTGCATTGAAATATAACAAATGTTTTATCCACTCACGAGTAGAAAATCAAAAGTTGTTTTCAAATTAAGCGATTGGCACATATCAACGACGTAGACGAGATGACTGTTTCGATGAAAAGTGTCAGTCGTGAAGAATGCTGACGTAGAAATCAACGTAGAAAGAAATGGCAGTACAATTAAGTGAGACGACAGCAGAAGAATTCGGGAGAATAAATTATTTCGGAATTTGGGACAAACTTCCTTCGAATGTCTGTGATGACGATCAAGTTTCGGACTTACAGACCGTGTATAAGATTGGAAATGTAATGAGTGATCCCAGTCAAGCTCCTCGAACACGGAAATGAACAACTTGATCTATTATTGTTTTTTTAAAGCTGGTTTGAAAGCCTCATATGGTTATAAGGGTGGTTTCATAGCCATATGCTGTTTCTAAAAGACATAGGCCATAGACAGAAGTGTGCTAATTACATTAGCAAAAAGAGCTGCGTTTCTGAATTCAGTGTACAAAATACTGTCCTGTTTAACAAACAGTTACCGCTATTCGTCATCAAACGTCAACATCCCACCGCAAAATCGCTTGTGTTTGGAGGGGATTTTAACCTTCAAATTGCCAAATAACCTCCAAATCATCACCTCCAAGTTAGTTCTAATACACTCCGTTTTATGAAATATGATGGCGCGTCGATCGTCGCAAGTTTATCGTTAAACAGTCAATGAGAAATTTTTAGTGGTGAACACCACAGAGTTTTTTCACAGAAAGTTAGATAGTTTTCTTAAAGACAGGATTTTCACAGTTATGCAACTAGGATTTCCACAGAAACTTAGGAAGGACAGAATCGTCTATGAACTGCGTAGAGTTCTCCATAAGAATCTTTTATAATAATGCTGACCATGGACAGAATCATGATTCACTATCCAAGGATTCTTATAAAATAGTGTTAAAAAATGGTAAAAGTAGTACTCAGTTGGATTTTAAAGAATCCTGTTCGAGTTCTGTCAGCATCCTAAGCATGATTATCATAGAATCTATAGATTCTTTTTCACAGAATTTGAAGCAAGCTTTCGAGAATTTTATAAACGTCGAGAAGCAATAAATCTATTACTGAAAAAATCCATTATTGATTTTTCTATTTTCGTTTTAACTAGCATGACTCGATTTACGAAAATGTAGTACCGTCAAACGGGGTGACTTGCAACACTTTTCAACTTCAATCAACCAAAACCATGATCTAAACGTCATCTAAAAATCTAAATTCCTCGCATAACTTTGAATGGCCGGCCCGCCCACAGAATGAGATGACAGAAGAATGAATCGAATTCTTTTGTCATATCAAAAGTCATCAAAAAGGTGAAATTTTTTAAATGTCCTTGTGCGGGGTGACTTGCAACACTCAATACTAATTTAGTTTTTGCCAACAAAATGTTGATATTTTTTATTAGTCACACTTGTTAAGTATTGTTATTCATGTATTTAAAGCATTCAAACCAGTATAAGAACATTTTGAATACTTTTTTGTAAGAAAATAATTGAGCTATTTTTGTATGGGAAAAAGAGGCGTTAAATCATCAAGGTTCAATATCATAACTGAACAATATTTTAAACGAGTGTTTGAAGTTGATTGATGAATTATTACTCTTTTAATTATAAAGTAGGCCTAACACAAAAGTTTTTAGCTTTTATAAAACTCTAAATTACTTAGAAATAAAGAGTTGCAAGTCACCCCGCATAGGTACATTTATATAAAAATGATTTTTATTTAAAAATTATTGCTACAATTTCGTGAAATAAAATTTGTCATATTATCACTTATTAGTTATAGAAACACCATGTAGAGTATTATTTTTGTAAATTATATCTATCTCATGTTTTCAGATCACGATTTGGAACCTCCATCAAGTATCAGTTTTCAAGACATTTAAAAGAAATATGTTTAATGTATAAACATATTCATAATAACAGCTTTAATCGTGGCAGTTACTTGAATTGTGAGTCACACGTATTGAAGCTCCGATTTAAAACAAATTTTCTTTTAAAATTTGGGTTTTATAGTGAAATTTAGTTGTAAATTACAATGTGTTGCAAGTCACCCCGCCGTTGCAAGTCACCCCGTTTGACGGTATTACTTGTGTACTAGTTTAGGCACCAAATATATTTTCACTTGAGGAAATACCAAAACAATGTTTATGATGGTTCACAATAGTGAATTATAGTGTTTTCTAATTGCAACAAGGAAAGAAACTGGCAAAATTTAATATGAAACAAATTAAAAATATAAACTTAATGCAGTATTCTTAAGGAAATGTAAACGGTTTTGACAGAATAAGCTTTTGTTTGCTTTATATTCAAACTTTTGAACTTTGTATAAAACATAAACGTAACGAAGAGAGAATGAGCAAAACGACAGTTATAAACGCTGTTGCATATTCTGCAAATTACTCAGAAAACATCTATACTACAAATAATACAACGGGAGTAATAAGTGACTGTGACGATAGAGTGAGTACAAAGAAAACTATTAAAACAACTAACTCTAAACAATGAAAACATTGAACAAAAACAAAACGAGAAATGAAAGCAAATTAATAGTAACAGAATATTTACTAAAAAAAACAGTTAACAAACAACATCAACAATGGAATACTAGTCAGTAACATGAGCAGAAAGATCCAAAAAACAAAAAAAAAAAGAAATTTCTGCTAAGCAGGAAAACGACCGCTTACCAGAACTGTTTGGCAGTGTGTAGGAGGAAGTACTAGTGGTAGTGGTGGCAATAATACCAGTGGTAGCAGCAATAGTGCTAGCTGCGACAGCTACCGGTGACCAAGAATGCTGCTGCTGATGCTGCTGTTGTTGTTGGTAGTGATGGTAATTGTAGTGGTGTGAGTTTCTACCCGGATTGGCTTGATGGTCTTGAGTGCGGATGTTAGCCGTTCGTTTCGATGCCGCCGGATGACGACCGAAACCTCCGGAACCATCGACGCTAGAGGCATTTGAGGAACTATACGGGAACTGTTGGGAATATGTGGAGTGATGACGGGGTTGATAATGGTATTCAGGTGCCACCGGATTTGGGAATGTGGCCACCGTTTGGGGATGATGATGGTGATGCTGGGAGGAAGGATATCTCCGGGACTCGTATGGGACAAATTCGTACACGCCGGATCCATCGGATGACGACATCACAGAAGAAGCGTTCGACTGTCTTCGTTTGGTGCGGTGCTGCTTGCGGCCAACAGTACCCTTATAGCCTCCAGCTCCACCGGCACCAGCCGAAGCCGGTGTGTACAGAGTTGAAGCCAGCGCGCTTTTCACACAATCATCAACGTCACTAAGATCGAGGAATTCGTAGCACTCTTGCGGCTTCTTACTTGATTTGAACGATCATGAGGTCGGTATTAGTTTGGGAACATCGGGATCAGGATTCGGGAGCGTTTCGGTTTCCGTTTTTATCGATTTAGGTGAGATAGTTTGATTGAGGATTGTTTCATGTTTCGAAATTACGTGAACGGAAGAAAAAGAAAGAGAATAAGGGAGAAATAGCCATTAAAATTTTTGCTTTTGTACATTTTGTTCGTTTAATTATAAAGTAGAAACAAGATAAGCTTTCAGTGCAACCATGGATTCGAAGTGCGTGTGTAATGAATACAATATGCGAACGGATAAACCAAGACTTCAAATCAATCTTACGTAACAGTTCAAAAGTAAACATGACCAAAGTGTAAACAAATTGAATTTTAATACCAATATTAAGCATTATCTTCAACACCCACTAACTATGCAACTAATGTCAACGAAACCGTAAGGTAAACTGTTCTAAACTCAGTTTTTATAACAAATAATAGTTCCTTTCGCTTATGATCAAATTAAATTACCTTTGCTTAAACCGGACAATAAAAGCAAAATTCCATTTTCTCCCTTAACTCTCAAACCCCTAACGTCTGACTTTTCATTAAAAATGAGCTTTAAAAAATCATAACTTGGCCAATTATTAATCAATTTTGGATCTTTTGGTCTCAAACAAACCGCATATTCCTCAAGATTTATTGTATTCCGGAAGAAATGGGATTGGCCACTTGGTTCCGGAGTTATTCCGGATTCAAATGGGGTATATTCGTTCCGGAAGTGATAATTCCCTTAGATTTTTCAAGATTAGCGGTAAGAAAATAATTCATTGTGTACTTTATATAAGTAAAAAGCTGCCAGAAGGTCGAATGACATTGGTTCTCATTGATTCTGGCCATTTCGGATACCCGGTCACCTGGCACCGGTTCCTGAATGTACCCAGAGAGGACATTTTCTGAAACTCAAAGAATACTACCGCGCAGACAGCTCAAAATTCATGATTTTTTATCCGGAACATCATAGATGTAATGCCAAAGACCAATATGAGGTTCTGGTCACATCCGGATACCCCGGAATCGGTTCCGGGAGGGCCTCAGTAGGACACTTTCGTAATCCTACTCATTCGTATCGTGCGACGGCTCAAAATTCGTGATTTTTTATCCCGAAACATCATAGATATAATGCCAAAGACCAATATAAGGTTATGGCCACAGCCGGATACCCCGGTATCGGTTCCGACAGGGCCTCAGTGGCACACTTTTGTAAATCTTCTCCTTCATATCGTGCGACGGCTCAAAATTCATGATTTTTATGCTGCACATCATAGCTATTATGCCATGGATCAATATAATATTCTGGTAACATGTGATTACTCCAGAATTGTGCTGATAAGACTCATATGCACTCTGTGTAATCTTCGTTGAATCCATTGAGAAAGCTTTGGATTCATATCGATAAGTCCATGAGACATTTCTGGCTAACCGTTTTTGTCAACATAAAAAAAACACGATAAAAACCGTGTTTTTATTTTATTTCTTTTATCGCGGATTTAAATGTTGTTTTAGCGATTCGATTATCGAGTCCGACCTTTATTTGAATCAACAGACATATTAAGATTAGTTTGTTTTTCATTACACAATGCAACTAAATTATCTATTGGTACTACAGATCGGACTCGAGTATCGATTGTTTTTCACTTCGGATAATCGAATCCTCCGGATAATCGAATCACTAAAAAAAGTTGAAATCTGCGAATAAAGATTTCAAATATTTTTCATCCGTTATTATATTTATATGATGCAGTGGCGTAGCAAGATATTATTTCTAGGAACATTTGGGGTCTTGAGAAGAAAAAACATTTTTTGACCAACGTACACAAAAAAAACTTTTTCAAGCCCCCTTTTCTTACCTACGTCCAAAACTGCTGAACCATTCATATTGTATAGTGCAATACTAAATTATCTCAAATTTATGCACAAATACTGAAAAACAAGAATATCAAATATCGTACTCAGGATAATCGAGTCTAAAATTCCGGATAATCGAATCCCGGATAACCGAGTCCGACTTGTACTGAAATTCATATACAAAAAAAAATACATCATGGGTAAGTCCCCGATCTTGGTTATCTTAATGTTTCTTTGTGTCTGTTTTTTTTTCAAAATAGTTGAATTTAATCCGTGTTTATAAATACAAAAGTATGATTAAAAACAACTGTTTGATTTTGACACGGTTCGATATTGGCAACATGATTTTTTTCAGGAATTCTGACAAAATCAAACGGCACTATACCTTATCAAAATATATAGAGTACCTTTCATAAATGTTGTTGAAAAAATTAAATAGAAAATTCTAAGACATGTTCGCTACAAATTCTTTTGACTATTTCATCCTATATATCCTTTATGACATGTCGTTTTTTGGAATTCGTTCGCTATGCTAAATACATTCTTATACAATGTATTGTTAACCTTGATGCAATTGACTAGAGAAATGTATAATTTTATTTTTAGAATATCAGTTAATCTTGTGGCAGAAGTGCTCCAAATTTAAATAATAAAGAAATTTGAAAATGTCTTTGAAAGTCATATGATGAAATTCTTTATCATTTGTTAAGCTTTGATGCTGGTTCATAAAATACATCATTTTATTAATTTGTATTCGCCCTTTAAATGAAGCCATTTTTACACCTTGTGCTAACGACAGTATTGAAATTAGTTGCCAAGCTCTTCCGTTAGCTCCTCCCAACCAAATTCACCTAGCATTAATTTCTCCAGACTATCAAGTTCCTTCCAACACTGTTGACCAGTTCCTTAGATGAGTCAGTATTCGCATCACGCTGAATTTGTTCAACGCGTATTGACCTTCAAATCTATATTAGATTTTCGTCCATGCTAACTCTTCCTCCATACTACAGCTCAGCCTGGCTATATCTCCACGAAGAGGTTCTGCTTCCGCGTCCAGGCTCTGTGTCTTAGTCCAGATTCTGTTTCCTTCGAACCAGCCTCAGCATTTCGCTAAGATTTCAAGTATCTAGTCAGAACCTTTATATTGATTTATGGAGTGATGCTGTTGGATAAACAATTCGGGGTATCCGGATGTAACCAGAACCTCATATTGGTCCACGGCAATATAGCTATGATGTTCATGATGACAATTCATAGATTTTGAGCCTTCGCACGATATGAGTGGGTACGATTACGAAAGTGTCCTACTGAGGCCCTCCCGGAACCGATTCGGGCGTATCCGGATGTGGCCAGAACCTCATATTGGTCTTTGGCATTATATCAATGATGTTCCAGATAAAAAATGTTCTGGATAAAAAATCATGAATTTTAAGCCGTCGCACGATATGAGTGAGTAGGACTACGAAAGTGTCCTACTGAGGCCCTGCCGGAACCGATTCCGGGATATCCGGATGTGGCCAGAACCTTATGTTGGTCTTTGGCATTATATCTATGACGTTCCGAATAAAAAATCAGGAATTTTGAGCCGTCGCACGGTATGAGTGAGTAGGATTACGAAAGTGTCCCACTGAGGCCCCACCCGAACCGATTCCGGGGTATCCGGATGTGGCCAGAACCTCATATTGGTCTTTGGCATTACATCTATGATGTTCCGGATAAAAAATCAGAAATTTTGAGCCGTCGCACGGTAGTATTCTTTGAGTTTCAGAAAATGTCCTCTCTGGGTACATTCAGGAACCGGTGCCAGGTGACCTGGTATCCGAAATGGCCAGAATCAATGAGTACCAATGTCATTCGACCTTCTGTCAGCTTTTTACTTATATAAAGTACACAATAAATTATTTTTTTACCGCCAATCTTGAAAAATCTAAGGGAATTATCACTTCCGGAACGAATATACCCCATTTGAATCCGGAATAACTCCGGAACCAAGTGGCCAATCCCATTTCTTCCGGAACACAATAAATCTTGAGGAATATGCGGTTTGTTTGAGACCAAAAGATCCAAAATTGATTAATAATTGGCCAAGTTATGATTTTTTAAAGTTCATTTTTAATGAAAAGTCAGACGTTGGGGGTTTGAGAGTTAACTTCATAGTCAAGTGACTCAAGGCTGACTCACTTAATAGTCAAGTAATGTATGTTAGATTCGCTTAATATCCAAGTGATTCGTGTCGGATTCATTGCGTATTTAAGGTGAAGATGAATCGAAGCCAAACTTCAAATTTTCAAGAGCACGGATCTGGAAAACCAAACATCCGTTTGAGCGGAAAACTCAATCGATTGGTCACTAGCTGGTGGTAACTAATCGATTAGGTTTTCAGCTTGAACAGGTGTTTGATTCTCCAGATCCTGCTGTTGAAAATTTGAGGTTTGGCTTCGATTCATCTTCACCTTAAGTGCATCAGGTATGATTCACTTTAAAAATCTGAATTACTACATATTCACGTGTTTCAGGCCTTAATTACTTCAAGTTCAAGTAAATCAGTTCTGATTCATTTCTAGTTTAAGTAATTTATTTTTGTTCAACTACATTTTCCAGTAATTCCTTCAAACAGTTTAGGACTGATTCAATATTCATTTTCTAATGAATCAAGTCTGATTCATTCAATGTCCAAATAATTTGAGACTGATTCACTTCATTTTCAAGAGATTCTCGATTGGTCTACTTTTTTTTTACCGAATTATGTTATATTCACCTCATATTTAAAAAAAAGATTCATGTCTGATTTACTTCATATTCCAGTGATTCAGTCCTGATTTACTTCATTTCCTAGTGATTCTGGTTTAAATCACCGGATATTCAAGACTCCAATTTTCTATTCCATCTGGATCAGAAGATACTGCTTAAAATGCTCAATTATACATACCCACCAGTGCCACCCTAGCGGCAAAATTGCGAACCAAAATGTTTGCTTTAAGAATGTCCTTTCTGAACAACTTTACCGAAGACTGGAACCTTCTATCTGATGTAGGGTAGGTATACCGCTGTCAACTACGAACAAAGCTCGCCTAACAATCATCTCTCACGCGGGCCGGCCCAAACAGCACAGGTCGAAAACGCGGGTCAAGCCAAGTAGCAAACGCTGATGCTTTTCAATACGCAACCATCGAAATGTCTAGCAGCGTTGTGAGCCACAATAACACACTCACAAAACATGAACGATAGACGTACCACGTTGTGTATACCTCCCTGATCTAATGTTGATCACAAGATAGAACTAGCTTGACATATTTGCAGTGGCGATTCCCTAACCTCAAATCTACCTGTTCCACGATTACAAATTCTGGATTTTCAGCAACAAATTAGCATCTAACAAATAGAGCTTTGTTAGAAAGGAAGAATACAACCATTTACTTTGTGTTCTATAAACTATATTTGCCGAATTATCCATTTTTAGATTCGTAGAACAGGTAAAAAGTGAGGTTACGAGTCGCCTCTGCATATTTGACATGCTCACTAGCGCCACCTAAGACCGGTTGTCCTCTACGGGCATGAGACGTGGACAATGCTCGAAGAGGACCTGCAAGCGCTAGGAGTTTTTGAACGACGTGTGCTTAGCACGATCTTCGGCGGAGTATGTGAGAACGGCGTATGGAGGAGAAGAATGAACCACGAGCTTGCGCAACTCTACGGTGAACCCAGTATCACGAAAGTCGCCAAAGCTGGAAGGGTACGATGGGCGGGACACGTTGTGAGAATGCCGGACAAGAATCCCGCAAAAATGGTGTCCAACTCAAATCCGGCCGGTACAAGACGAAGGGGAGCGCAACGAGCTAGGTGGTTTGACCAAGTGGAGAAGGATCTTGGAAGTGTGGGGCGATCGAGGAATTGGAGGTTAGCAGCCATGGACCGAGTTAGTTGGCGTAACATTGTGGCGCAGGTCATGTCTTGAAGGACGTAGAGCCAGCAAAAGTAAGTAAAGTAAAGTACTAGCGCCACCTAGCGGCAAAATTGCGAACCAAACTGTTTGTCTTACGAATGTCCTTGAGCGGATCAACCGCAGACAACTATAGCAATTTAAATTTCCCTTTTTTTAAGTGATGCAAAACTTTTTGGGGGGTGATTCAATATTCAATTGAGTGATGCAATACTTTTTTAGTAAGTCCGTATTTATGACGGGTAGTGTATGACTTTTTAACCGTTACAATTGCGCTATGATAGAAAAGTACGGCTGTTCTAAATTTAGTTTAAATGAATTAATTTTACTTTTACGCTCAACAGTGTTCCTCCTAAAAACTGGTCGAGATTTTATTAAAGTTGATTCGTTAATATTCCAATAGGAAACACCTCTTACGAAGAAACTATTGCAGTGTTTCGCGGTACAATGCCTTTTTATAACAAACTTGTTAGATCTTCCACTACGAAATTGATTGTTGGTGAACAAATAGGGCTTATGGATTAGTTTGAAAATAAGTTTTCATATCTAACACATGCATTGAGAGAAATGTGACAGTTCCGTGTTTGCATTTGTTTACATCGGTGGAGGGCCAGTGCATACACGGGGCTGTCATTTTCATCAAGATCAGCTGTCAATGTTTTTCAAGATCAGCTGATTTGAAACGTCTCGTGAAAAGGTCTATGGAGGAAATGTGTATAACCATAAAATCGCATGTCAAGAAGTGCGAAAAGATAAGGCTTTTGAAAAAAGCTTTAGTTTAGTTTCCAATGGTAAGAAACAGGTTTTAATCTGTAAAGGTTTCAACTATCGTATATTTTACTACACTGCTATAGTATGAATGCATCCCAATTTAATAACTGGATGAGACATTGAAACTACAAAGGTATCTCTGGAGTAAACACTAGTAAAATAGTTCCTGAAGCTTTCCTTCGAAGAATTTGAGAAGAATGTGTGTAATAGTTGCGTAAGAGTTACATTCTATAAAGACCCTAGAATTTTGCAACAGAATTTTCCATTTTGGTAAAAATAAGAGACTTGCAATAAAATAGTGGCTGATTTGCTGTTGAAAAGAAAAGTAATCGCCTATCTCGATGCGTGGCAAATTTATTGCCAGAAATGCTAAAAAACATGTTTTCTTTGATCACAGTACACATTTGGAAAGAAATGTCATTTCAAGGTATCTTGGGACTTTCTTCTTGAGTGAAACAGCATACTTAGCTCTAATAAGAATCCTGTCTTGCTATAGATATTGTGCTTAAAATTGTTTATTTACAAAACAATATGTAAAAGTAACTGTTCGAATGATCTGTCCCCCCATAAAATGTCGTCTTTGCAAAGTTGAATCACCTTTTTGCATTTGCTTCGCGAAACGATTACGCAAATCAAAAGTTATGAGGCAAACGATAGCATAAGGAAGAAATCGTAAGAAATCAGCCAAACACTGTTTTTACTCACCGACTTAGAATTATCCATGACACGCTGGACACAAAACGGGCAACATGGTCCTGGCTGCCTTTGGGTTCCGTAGACGTTTCGACGGAGGCCACTTTCTCACGGTAGTGCCCTTAAGTGAAGTTACTTAAATACGTGCGTATGTGTGTGTACTTCCACACGGGTGACACACTCTTCTCAGACTGCCGTAATCGGAACGAAAAAAAAAAATAAGAGTAACTAAAAAGAAAAATCTTCAGTATGTTCAGTCCGTCTGCGACATAATTAGTGCCACTCTGGCCAACACTTCTGCCTGCTCTCGGGACGATTCATTCGGCCAGGTAGATCTGCTTATAAAATCCCTTTCTCGTCTATGATCTGTCGATTTTTCTCTGCCAAAGTATGGCAACTTTCTGCCTAGTTTCCGTCCGTTTCTCGGATTGTTATGTGGAGAGCTCTGCCAGAGGCTCCCCTTGATCGAAGGAAAAAGAACTTTCTTTGGTACACGTCAGAAACGCAGGGAAAAGATGAAACCATCCACAATTTTCCTTTTTTCTATATTCTTCCTCTGTTTTCCACTGACACGGCCTTGGAGAGGCAAAACTGCGACGACGAAATATAGGCAGGAAAAGAGCCTCTCGATATACTGCTGACGATTGCCGGAAAACTTCCCTCTGCGGCACTACCCTGATAGAAAAATGCACACACGCACTCCTCTATATAGCCCTCTCTATCACTCCTTCGCGCTTCGGGCACTAATAATAGCTGGCACTTTTTTCGCTTCTTCCGAACTCTTCTTTCTTATACCACACAGGCAGGAAGCAAAACTTTTCGCTTCAAATTTCAAAGGTAATCTTCCCGAGGGCTTCTTCTGAGGCCCCTCTTTCAACACTATTCAATCTTCGCTAATTCACACCGCTCCAATGAGTTTATTTCAATTGTATCTGGATCTAACGGATCCACCGCCAACCGTGTTTGGCAATTTTCTTCCCAAAAGCAGAACTTTTTCGGGGAAAATCCACAAAATTTTCGATCAGAATCGAGCCGACGACGATTTTTCGTCGTACGCGAACGTCAAAACCGGACCGGATATGGTTAGAGCTGGGGGCATCGACTCGAACGAATCGACAAAGCATAAAATATCGACTGCGCCGGCGGTTCGTCGATCGGATCGATGTCAAATGTATCGAAAACAGGATTGGGCGTGGTAACAAGATGCACTCCTGTAAAATTCAAACCTGTCTGATGCATAAGCACCACCATGGTCAACGATTATTCTTCAATTTCATTCACATTTCTTTATGGGTTTATTCACAAAGGGGCTCATTCGCAAATTTCATAACGCTTTAGGGGGTGGGTGGGTGTCTGAACGTTGTTACGGCTCATACAAAAATTGTAGAGTATCTATACAAAAAGCGTCACCAGGGGGTGGGTGGGGGTCCAAAAAGGTCAATTTAAGCGTTATGAAATATATGAACAAGCCCAAAGGATTCATTCACATATTTCATAACGCTGAAAATGGCCTTTTTCGATACCAACCCAGCCCCTCGTAACGCTCTTCGTATGAATATTCTATAATTTTTGTATGAGCCGTAACATCATGAGGACACCCACCCACCCAACGAGAATATATACCGACCCAGGTAACCGATAAGCACTGTTATAAGCAGTATATGCCATCTACCGGTTTTCCAGTGCCTATTAGCTTCATCAAACATTTTCAAATGCTTATAGGCCCTGTGACCCACAGGCACTCATATTAGTCGTATATGAGCTTTATTTTAGTGCTAGTAAGCCCTGTGCCAATAAGCCGTATACAACGGCTGTCAATGCTGTTGAACGACCTAGTGTCATGACGTTTGTCAACCAAAACAAAACTTAATCGGTGACTACGAACTTAAAAGAGATGAAACAAAAAACAGTTCTCTGCCAATGTATCAGGATATTTAATGTCTCGAAATTCAACCAGAATGAACGACGATGTATTGATATAAGCAGCACTTCTAATAGGGTCCTAAAGCCCTGTCCCAATTGGGTCCTAAAATTTTTAATGAAATCTTGTTTTTATTTAATAACACGAAAAAGCGTGTTACTGTAACTACTTTAGCAATTTTTCCCGCTCAAATAATGGCTATATCATGTTTAAACTTTAATTTAAAAATTTGGTCCATTAATGAACCTTGACACTTTTGATCATGTTTGACGTTCGCTTAGTCGACAAAAACACCACAGGGGTTTTAGATCGACCACTGGGGTTGTTCCTTTCTGACATTTTGTAAGGGACACGGAAAACAAACTACACCCAAAATTTGAGTTTAAGCCAAAGGATGTGACAAAATCTAAAAAAATGTTTTCTGGGCTTAAACCAACGGAAAACATTAGAAAATTAGAGTAAACATGTGTTTTTGGCCTAAACTTAAGCGTTTGGCACAAAAATTGGGACAGGGCTTTAGGACCCTATTTTTGTGCCAAACGCTTAAGTTTAGGCCAAAAGCACATGTTTACTCAAATTTTCTAATGTTTTCCGTTGGTTTAAGCCCAGAAAACATTTTTTTAGATTTTGTCACATCCTTTGGCTTAAACTCAAATTTTGGGTGTAGTTTGTTTTCCGTGTCCCTTACAAAATGTCAGAAAGGAACAACCCCAGTGGTCGATCTAAAACCCCTGTGGTGTTTTTGTCGACTAAGCGAACGTCAAACATGATCAAAAGTGTCAAGGTTCATTAATGGACCAAATTTTTAAATTAAAGTTTAAACATGATATAGCCATTATTTGAGCGGGAAAAATTGCTAAAGTAGTTACAGTAACACGCTTTTTCGTGTTATTAAATAAAAACAAGATTTCATTAAAAATTTTAGGACCCAATTAGCAACCTCTGATGCTGGAGATTTTTAATTATACATGAAAATATATACTAAATTGATTATGTAAAATTGGAAGAGGGGTAGGGACAAACTGCAGTCTATTCGCGATTAATTTTTCTGTAAATTTGGTTTCGCTACACTGCTTTGTGGTAAAAAATAATCCTAGATAAATTTCATCAGGATCTCGCCGGCATTGTTGGCGCTCATGATGCAGCAGGATAAAAATTATGCCACTGCAAACTGGTCTTCTTTAAATATGATGTTAAGCATACAAATATACTTGTGCAGCGATGGAGCAGATGGAAAGCAAGCCGGGAATCTTCAATACAAACTTCAACAACTGCAGTATGAGCCTGGATCACGCAGCAAAAAACAACATCTCCAAAGGAAGCATAAGATGTTAGAAAATGGAAGATAAACAAAAATCTTTTTTTTCTTTTTTTTTCCCACGTGCTATAAAAATTTTACATATCCCTTTTCAGAGACTCGGTGCGAATAGGCTGTTTATCAGCCAAATAATTCGCCGAAAGTGGCTTTTTAACAGCCCTCAATAAAGATATAGTTCCTGTTAGCCCTGTTGGCAATGCCTTTTATTCGACTATAGAACCGTTTTGGTGCCAGCTTTTACTGCTTATTGGTTACTTGGGGAGGTTTGGAAAAGACATTTAGTGTGCGTGACATCCGTGTATGGTGCAAAATGTTTCACAACTACAAGCGAGTGAGCTCCCATAAGAAGCCGTGCAAATTAGTGACGTAGTTATTTTTGTTTACGTTTTTTCTGTTTACTAATACATATCCATTGCTTCTACTTCTACACCATAATATATATATTCTCATTGCCACCCACCCCCTTCAGCAATTAGGAAATTTGTGATTGAGCCCAAATTTCATAGCGCCAAAAATTGGTCATTATTGACAATAGAGGTAATAAACTATAGAGGAAGAATGTCGCTGGCGTCGCTGCTGGAACATCTTTTGCTGGCGGAGATAGGCGGGGCTATAAATGTCAACGCGAAAAAGTATGCAGTTTGACACTTATGTACCCGACATATTCCTGAGCGAGAACAAAGGGAACAGCAACGACATTCGTCCTCTATAGTTTTCTATCTCTATTTTATTGACACCCACCCACCCCTAGACAACGCATTTTGTATGAATATTTTTCTAATTTTGTATGATTTGTAACATTTCAGCGTTATGAAATATATGAATGTACCCTATGTCGAACTTTATGCGTGGTATGCACCTGAAACGTAAAGCCACAGACAAACAGACGTAACACTTAGAACAAATTTCGTTAGAATCCATCGCCCAGTTTACACCCTCATCATCTGGTGACCATATTGCATGAAATACTGTTTCGTGCAACAAGACCTACAGATGGCGGTAGTGTGAAACGTCAAACACGAAGAAAAACGATGCGCGCGCCTCTGGTTGTGAGGTTTGGTACATGACGAATTTGAAATGGTCGTTAAATGAGTGGTCGATGGAAATTTCGTCAGTGTTACGTCTGTTTGTCTGTGGTAAAGCCTTCAAGTAAAATTTCTCCTTTATACCAATGTAATTTTGACAGCTGATTCAGTATGGGCGAAATGTCACTTTTACTTGCGGAATAATTGAGCGTCACATTTTCCGTATACGGAAAAGTGACAGCTCCATTTGATATGCGCAGCAGACGATACCGACGTTATTATGCTTCTCGAGAATTTTTAGCATTTCGATCGCTTTCTCTTTGCTTCTTGTGTTACGCGCCAGGGTCTAGTACTAGTTTTCTGAAAACCGCAGACCCTCGAAAAAGTTGCGCGCCGATCGCTCATGCGCCGAGTTGTGATCAATCAAAACGATTTAAAACGCTTGCTACTTGAAAACAAGAAGGTACGAACATTTTTATTCCATATGTTTTTTTATCGATTAAACAATTATGCTCGCAGTCCAGTTTAGGACTGAAGCCCTAAAAGTGATTCACTTCCTCGGCGGGATATTTTGACATTTCTTTATTTACTTTTTGGCTGGCGCACAACTCGGCGCATGGGCCAGCGGCGCGCAACTTGTTGGACAGTCTGCGGATTAAAGTAAAGATTCACAATATGAAATCACCTCTACTTCTCAGCAGCGTACAGCTCAAGTAATTTCGGTATATAGTGGAATCATTCCTTGACCGTTTCTTGTCGTATCCTTTTGCACAGTACTAAGGGCAAAGGGGACGACACATCCAGATATTTTAGATTACTAGGATGTCTTTGAACAATCTTTGCGATGACCATTCATCTTTCTGCATCATATTACCTTGTTTCATCTGTGGCATCTTATAAAACATCTTTATCCATCCTCATAAATCTAGCTCATCTTTCTTCATCTTACATGAGCGTTTTAACGGATTGGCTCAGTTGTCGTCGATCAGAAACAAAGCAACACGGAGCTGCATCATCAATGGAATCTTCCCGAGCATCATGACAAATTCGAATTCTGGAACACCACGTATATATTCTCCTGAGTTTGCTAAGGGCTCATTCATTTATTTCATAACGCTGAAATTGGCCTTTAATTTGGAGATAACTTGGAAACTGAAATGCAATGGGGGCATATCCCACGAAAATTAAAACGAAACTGATGAGTGTCGTTCCCCTTGCCTTTAGCCAATAGTGGTTTCTGCACTCCTATACATATATATTACATGCCACCAACACTATTTGAAAAGTGCTGGTGGAAAATATAAACAAAGATCAGCTGTTCCCAGCAAAATCAAAAGGCAGTATCTTCAATCAGCAAATTTGCGCACGTGTTCGCGACACCGCTCGGCGAGAGCTCAATGTCCCCATTAGGCTCTTTTTAAATATTACACTAGAAATAATGAGTAATAGGTTTCTGAAGGGCTTACAATTTCGCCTCCCAGTTTGTACACAAACATGTCATGACGTCATCATCCATCGTCGATAAACTGCGATAAATCAATATTAATCCAGTGAAATTAGTTTTTGTTGTATATTTTCTGTGCTACGCGAAGATAGTCCAGTAAAAATGGCCAACATTTCGATGCAAGACATCGAAGCGGTCGACGATTACTGGGGACCAACGTTTCGTACGATTTTGGAAGGAAACTCACACGATTTAATTTCGGAACAGCTTGAGACGCGAATCCGTTCCCACGACAAGGACATCGAACGGATCTGCAATTTGTACTACCAGGGCTTCATCGATTCCATCCGTGAACTGCTGTTGGTAAAATCCCAAGCCCAAGGTCTCAACCAGGAAGTGCAAGCACTCGATGAGGGTCTGGCGAAAGCTTCGGCCGGGGTCATTGCAAAGGGCAACGATTTGGTCAAGGCCCGGAAGGTTGAGGGGAACATTGCCGGAGCGATCGAAGGTTTGTCCAGCTGTTTGCCAGTGCTGGAATGCTACTCCAAGTTGCTGAAACAGGTACGAGAGAAACGATACTATCCGGCGCTGAAAACGTTGGAAGTGTTGGAGAACGAATATCTGCCGAAAGTGTCCGGGTACAGGTTTTCACAGCAGATGCGAGAAACGATTCCAAAGTTAAAAGAGAATATAAAGAAGTCGTCCGAGGAAGACTTCCGCGAGTTTTTGGAGAATATTCGTAAGTTTTCGCCGAGGATTGGAGAGATTGCTATGAAGCATACAAAAGAACTGCAGAAGCGAGATTTGGATACAATTATTGCCGAATACAAGCAGATGTCTTTGAATGGGGAATGTGTTGATGACGAGGAGGATGTAAATGCTCAGGATCTGATTGATTTTTCACCAATTTATCGATGCTTGCATATTTATACGGTGTTGAATGATAAAGAATACTTTGAAAAGGACTACCGGAAGCAAAGGAGAGATCAGGCAAAGCTGGTCCTGCAGGCCCCTCAAACAATGCACGATAATCTTGAGGCTTACAAGACGTACATTTATTCGATCGTTGGATTTTTCGTTGTTGAGGATCACGTTATGAACACGGGAGGAGAAATAGTTACTCAAACATATTTAGATGATTTGTGGTCATCATCGTTGACCAGAGCCGTAAACGTGCTGAGCATGTCCTCATCGTCCTGTACGGATCCCAACATCTTGCTTCGAATCAAGAATTTGATTATGCTCAGCATTACGACGCTGAAGAACTATGGCTACACTGTTTCCCAGCTGTGGGATTTGCTGCTAGAAATGCGAGATCATTACAACGAAGTTTTGCTTCAACGGTGGGTTAATGAATTCCGAGATATTCTGGACAAAAGTGATTTCCTACCTTTGGAAGCATTCACGCAGGAAGAATACGACGCAGTTCTAGAACGGTTTCCCTTCCACTCGGAACAACTGGAAGCTCAGCAGTTTCCGAAAAAGTTTCCATTTTCGCGTATGGTTCCGGAAGTGTACCACCAAGCGATGGAATTTATGTATGCATGCATGAAGTTTTCGGAAGAGCTTACCCTCTCACCAAACGAGATCGCCGCTATGGTTCGGAAGGCGGCCAATTTGTTGCTCACCCGTAGTTTCAGTGGCTGTCTGTCGGCAGTGTTTCGCAGTCCTAGTTTGGCGCTGATGCAAGTTATTCAGATTATCATCGATACCCAGTATTTGGAGAAGGCGGGGCCATTTTTGGATA
This sequence comes from Aedes aegypti, assembly GCF_002204515.2. Taxonomy (NCBI): domain Eukaryota; kingdom Metazoa; phylum Arthropoda; class Insecta; order Diptera; family Culicidae; genus Aedes; species Aedes aegypti. The sequence continues at coordinate 197,388,934 of NC_035108.1, forward strand.
GTTTTGTATGCAAAATGACCGGGACCAGCCAAAACGTGACGCAAACGCCCTCAGCAATGTTTCAGGTCAGTATTTCATGGGGAATCCAACATAAGGCTGAAACACGAAAAACTGAATATTGAGGTGGTCCGAAAAATCGTTTTTGCTCTACACCACTCATTCAATTAAAGATCAAATCTTGGGTATCCTCCCAAAATTTGAGCTTATTTGGATGACAATTGACTCCTTCAAAGTTTGTATGGGAATTACTATGAGAAAAGTAAGCAATTCATTCAATCGGTGGTAATGTTTGCCCATGTTTCTTTTAGGGTTAGAGTTACACTGATTCGCTCAAGAAAAGTTGCTAGAATAAGGGCGTAAGTCGCATGATCGATTTCTCTTCTGTTAATAAAGGTGACAAGATGCGGGTTTGTCAGCCTTTTTTCACCCCGGAACGCAAGACTGCATCGCTGCCAAGCGGTCTAAAGTGAAAAAATGCCTGTAAACCCGCATATTGTCACCTTTATTCACAGAAGAGAAGATCGATGAAGAGAAATCGATCATGCGATTTACGCCCAAAATTTGAGGTATGGCTTCGTTCTATTATAGTATAATACTCACCTTATGTTTTGTCACTTACACCCAATTATCTCAAGTTAAAAACTTAAACTGATTTTTTTTTTGTATGGTCTTCAGTTGGAGCTGCCTGACAGCTTAACTTGTCAAGGCTGAACCCTCGGTCTGGCTTTTGCCAAGTTTCCCCTCTACCAGGACCAATACTCAGACGGACTAGGCAATGGCGCCCACATGAACACTGTTTTTTATTAGTATTGTGACGTGGTAGTTTTTGAAAAGTACCCATATTCCCTTGCTTCTGAGAAAAAGAAGCATTATGAAAATCAGCAGCTCCATTAGAATTTGTTTGAAATAGTAGTGCATTACTAATACTGTCTAGTCGAAATGGTTTTGAATAATTTGTCATTCAAGTGCTATTCTGATTACAATTGTCTTTTACGTAAGATTAGAGTCTTAAATGTCAAGTGTCGTCAAGTCTGTCGTTAAGGCTGTTTAGTAGTAGTTCTAGTTAATTTCATTTTTTGTTGTTAAAAGTATTTATTGGTCATTACGTTCATATATCCTTAAAGAAAAAAGTCGCTTTCCTTGTCTGTTCAACAATTTTTCGAAACTAGCAAGTGTACCCTAATGATCGATCTCAGCGTCTTACTTTCCATAGTCATTTTTATAGTGAATATTGAAGAGTAAAGTTACCTTAGGCTTCTATTACAGTCTCCTACAAGATTCACTTTTCGGTGGCAAATGCAATGCTTCACAACGCCTACTTTCTACTTGTAAATTTTGCGAAAATGAAACTGGAATTAGATTATTTATACCGCTGTTACAAAAGAGGTATTTCTTATTATGGCAATGTAAAAACCATATTAAAATAAGATTGTCGCCACTTATTTCTACTCAGTGAATCTACTAGTCATTTTTCTAAGAGTTCCTAAGTATTCCCTACGTCGTATATGATAACGATGTATCTAGCTAGCTAATAGTAAGAGTGGCTACGGATCATTCTGGTTAGCAAAAGGCAAACTGATCGTCACCAATAGTATTAATGTCCACTTCGAATAGATTAATTATTTGAAATGGGCATCAATTCTATCAATGACGCAGAATGTCCGTTGGATCACATCCGAGATATTATTGCGTCTATGCCATATGAATTATGACGCGGCTTTAAGCAAAAAATGCCAAAATGTGATACCACCACTACAGGTTACGCCTTTGGTTTCCATCATATGGGCTAATGGATTATGTCCTCCCATCGCGGCAAGGTCGCATAACCAAGGGGAGGGAAAAAACTTAAACTGAAATATTAGCAAAAATTAAATTAAATGTTTGATTAATCAGCTTTTACACCGTGTCCAATATATTCACATACACTTTTTCGTTTCTGTGTCGTCGTATAACGAAGGATCATTTATCATCAATGTATTGGTGTTAAGTTACTCTACCTTTGCACTAATGAATGAGCTCTGTGTATGATTTTTTTCATTCCGTGTTCACTTGTAATCGACAATGGAAGAGTTTCGAGCTGTTGTGATACAAAAGTTTGTGAATGGAGAGCGCCCAGGCGTCATTTTCAAAAATTTGAAAAGCCGAGGTGTGAAGCGAGATTTTGTCTACCGGACCATCAGACGATACCGTGATACTTCCTCGTTGGACGACTGGAAGAGATCCGGCCGGCCACGTTTAGTTAGGACTAAACGAGTGATAAAGGTTGTAAGAAAACGGATCCGAAGAAAGTCTCAGCGTTCTACTCGGAAAATGGTTGCAGATTTGGGAGTTTCGAAATCGACCATGCACAATATCCTCAAAAGTGACTTGAAATACCATGCTTTTGAAAAGCGTAAAGTACATGGAGTTTCAGAACCGTCAAAGAAAAAAAGGTTCAAAAGAGCCAAACTCTTCCTTTCCCGGCACGCTGGAGAAGAGTTTGTGTTTTCCGATGAAAAGTTATTCGTTTTACAACAATCCCATAACGTCCAAAACGACAGAATCTGGGCCGCCTCGTTAAAAAATGTGTCCGACAGAGATGTTCCTATTGCACGGTTTCAAAGCGCTGCTTCAGTGATGGTTTGGGGTGGTATTTGTAAGCGCGGTAAATTACCACTCGTTTTTATCGAAAAAGGTGTTAAGGCCCAAACGCAATGTAAGCGGAACGGCAACGGAAAGCGGAAGCGGTTAGCCAGCATGAACTACAACATGCCTGTCCACTTAGTGTTGGTTCACTTTCATTCGTTGACGGGTCAGTTGAGATGGTGTGATTCATGAAGGCGTACCGGTTCCGCTTTCCGTTGCCGTTCCGCTATCATTGCGTTTGGGGCTTTAAAGTCAATGCTTAAAGTAATCTTGAAGGGCTAAGAAAAACTAAATATGTTCTTATTTCTTCTTGATTTAGATTCATTTTTCACTAAGTCCGATGAAACAGCCATTGGTTGAGCTTCTTTCATTTATAATTACTGATTAAAAACTTTTAGATTTTCAAAACCTAGCTCATGTGTTTTAAGTGAATATGTACATTTACAGTCTTACATTTATAATTTATGACTGATCGGATAATTTACGATTTTTTTATACGATCATAATAGGATATTATTCAATTAAAAAAATACCGTTTGTCTGGTTTACTTCGGACAGCTGTTACAGTGCGAATTTGTGGTCAACAGCGTTATTGGAAATAAATGTAAGTTTTTTAATTTGATGATAGTCATTTACACTACCCACCGAAAGTATGGAATCGTTGCAATACTGCAGCATTTTTAAGTTTAGGATCACCTGAAACTAAGTAAAAAAAGCTTATTCAACTGAAATAAAAAATCTTAGTGGCTGAAGGCAACATTTCAAAAGGTGTTCCCGAAAATCAAATTGAAATTGCTCTTCGGAATCCCGAAATAAAATTCATTTTAGGTGATGCTAAACTTTTTAAGGTGCTGCAATATTCAGTATGAGTGTTGCAATACAATATTTACATCACTCTCTTCTACTCTTTTACTCTCACACCGAGCAGGTAGGAGAGTGCTCTGCTGTTGCTGTTAGTCCAATCAAATTCCTTATAAGCCATAGGCCAGGGGAAGTGGTTCACCCAGAGTGAATTTATAGCAGAGAAAAAGTAGATTTTGTATGAAAATTGACAGCAAAATGAATGACAAGTTCATCCATTTCTCCTGGCCTATAGTCTATTGCTTTTGCGGTGGTTCATTTTGCCGTGTTTCTGAGTCGTTTGAGGTTAGCCGCCTTTCGAAGAGGATCAGTTTGTCTCAGTCACCATCTGATACTGATGGAGGATGGATGTGCTCCCCAAAGCACGGTCCTCCGTGCGGCGTCTTCTGGTGGCTGGACGGTTTTTTTTTGTGGAGGGGCTGGGAATCGAACCCATGACCATCCGCTTATGAAGCAAAAGCGTAACCTCAAGGCAACGGACCCATATCTTTAAGTGTATATAACAAAAAAATTGTTACCAGTTGAGGTTTGGAGAAAATAATCACTTGCTTCTGAAATGCTGAGCAACAAACAATCCTAAATTTCAAATGAGCATTAGTTTTGTTTGCCTTTTTGGCTTCAAGAGGTTGAAAGTTCACATTTATTTTGCGCCTCAGTTCAACTACTCCAAAATTATTATATTAAAACTGCATTCTGTTTTATGATTCTGATAAATTCTAATTTAAACCGAGTGGGAAAGTGAACATGTTAACAGATTTTAGTCTCCTTAGTATCATTTGTATATTTGTATTTCATTCGAGTCTATGTGATTGGGTGAAAACGTCATTCGTCACCATTCCATTTTTATTTATATAGAATATAGATATATATACAATATAGATAGATAGATTACTTCAGTTCTCTACATTCCAAATTCATTCAATATGTAGATAGATATAATATATAAAACATATGTAGATATAGAACATTTTTTAATGATTAATGCTTGTAGTTTTGAAGTGCCAGTACTACCTCTATCGCTACTGACAAAAAAATGACCTAATGTTAATTTTGGGCAAATTATTTCCGGGCTAGATGCAATTTATTACCTGACAACTAAAAAAAAAGTTTTGTAAGACTTCCAATATGTTTCTGCTTTTTGCGATTTCAGCCTTTCGTAGGAAACCTACTTTATGTGACTTCAGATTTCGAGTTCTTAACACCGTATTCTTCAATTTCAGGTGGCTCGATCGGAAGCTGAACAACAAGTTTCAACTAAGCTCTGCTCCAAGTTAGATGAGTTTTTCGAGGAACTGGAAGGATACGATTGGTTGCTGCCGGAGAGCTACGGACACGCTTCCCCCTTTGTGACGGATATGATCGCTTTCCTGCAGAGTACATTCCAAAGTTTTTCCTACATTTTACCGGGCGTAGCTCAGGCAGCCTGTCGGAAGGCTTGCGAACACGTCGCCACTCGGATCTACAAGCTGATTCTGTCTGAGGAGATCAAGCAAATTTCCGGAGGAGCTTTGGATCAAATTAACTTGGATCTGATGCAGTTTGAGTTGTTTGCCGCCTCGGATCCCGTACCCGGTCTGCGAGAGGGAGATCTGTCGAAATACTTTGCTGAAATACGACAGCTGTTGGATCTGTTGATTTCCGAAGATTGGAGTGCCTATTTGCATGATTTCGGAAAGGACGAGAACCGTTACTCATTGGTGCACCCATCGACGATCATTGTGGTGCTGGAAAAGCTACGAGAAGCGGACAAGAAGTCGATGCTTTCGCTGATGAAATCCAAATCGGAGCGAGACAAGAAGAAACTGTTGGAAACGGTCCTTCGTCAGTTGAAGCAGTTGGCCGAGAGGCAGAGTTAGGTAATTTCGGATTTAAGAATTATTCTTTTTTTACCGGCACTTTCTACACTGACTTGCGTTTATCTGTTTCATCTAGACAGTCAGTGTAAAAAGTAACTGTAACCTTGTCTAGCATTAGTTAATCGCATATTTATTAATAAGCAAATGTAATTCCAATTATAATAAAGGAATCCATATTTTACGAGTCTAATTTAACGCCTTCGAGTGCTTCTGCGACACTTGCAACGTCACCCTTTTCGGTGGCTGGCGTTGTCGAAATCGGTTCAGGCGGAGGAGGCGGTTCTTCTCGGGACGTTTTTCTGGAATCCCCTCCTTCCTTTTCGGCTTCGCTCGAGTTCTTTCTTCTGGCACGTCTGTCCTTTGGCCTTTCCTTATCGGAAGCTTTCTTCGTAAGTTTGTGTCGTTTGTCTTTGTCCTTCGTGGCATGAGCTCCCGGTTTTACGCTCTTGTCCGACGAGCGATCGGAATCGCTCTTCTCCTTTGCCTTGTTGTCATCTTCGCTCTTGGTACTTTCCTTCGATCCAGCCGCGTTGGTTCCGGAAATCAGTCGTTTTCTCGGTTGGTAAATTTCTATCGAGGGACGATTTTTGTTGCGAATTTTCCGCGCTTCGCGAGCTACTTTTAGCTTTTCATCGATGTCGGGTTTTCTTTCCGAGCTGCTACTATCCGGAGCAGGAGTTTCTGGAGCTGGCGTAAGTTCTTTTTTTGCTGTTGTTGAAGGTGAATCTTCTGGTGGTTGAGTCGATGTAGTGGAATTGGATTTCTGCGGAAAAGCAGGGGGAAGCGTAAAGGAAGATTCCCCCAAAATGATGGTAGATTTTTCTTTTGGAATAAAGGGCGCTACGTGAGGGGTTAGAATACTTTTCTTGATGTCGACTTTCGGAACGTTAATCGATTTGAATTCGTCGGCACTCGCTGAATTTGGAGTGTCCTTTCGATCTTTATCCTCAAGCTCTGCAAGACGTGTTTCGGCACGAGCACGAGTCTCCTTTCTACGTTCGCTATACTTTTTGACTTCCTTCTTGGGAGCTTCAGCGGGAGTAGACTTCTGAGATTGAATTTCTTGTTTCGGAATGATATCTTTTTCTTTTTTCGGTACCTCTCCTGAAGCTTTCTTTTCTCTTTCTTCTTGCTTCCTAGCTTTTTCTTTCTCTTTTCTCAGACGATCACGTTCCTGCTTGCGACTCAAAACCTTTTCCGGTTCTCCTTCGCCACCTTCTTCCTTATCGAGTTTTCCGCGTTCCTTATCTTTCTCCTTGCGATTTCTTTGCCTTTTGTCCTTATCCTTTCCATCTTTGGCGCTCTCAACTTTATCATTACCTTTCTTGCCAAAGTCCTTCTTTCCTTGATTAGGATCCAATCGAGATGGAACTGTTCGAACTACAATTTCCTCTTCTTTCGCTTTCTCTTCCTTTATCGCCTCAGGAATTGCTTTTCCGCTCTTTTTCTGGCGTTCTTCCTTTCGTTGCTTCTTTTTTTCCTCATTCTTTTTGCGTTTCTCGTCACGCTTTTCCTGCTTTTTCTGGGCAATGTACTCCAATAAAGGTGTCGAAGTTATTTTCTCCTCATCCTTAATCTTGTAAGTGTATTCCAGTTTACTTTTGCTTTTACCAGCCGTGTCTTTTTCCTCGGCTTCCAGTGCTTCTTTAAATGCCAAGAAATGGGTGTCGGTCTCAATCGTGCCACATTTGATATCCTTCTTGCGGGATCGATTCCGGGGCAGTTCCTGAAATGGTGCAAACTCGACCACCGCCGGATACTCCACTCCTTTGGCATCGACAAAAATGTACCCATCGAACTTGTCCTTGAACAGATAGATATCTTCTGCCTTGGTGAAATTGATGTAGGCTCTAGAAGAGGCATTTTTGCCAAGGGACCAATCGCCAGAGACGAAATAGAAATCGTCATGATCTGGCATCGGTTCTATCTGTTTCCGGAACGTTTCCTCGTCCATCGAAGGAGGAAGCCGACGGATTACCACCTAAAATGAAATCAAACCCTTAGTTTAAATAAAAAATTATTATTCAGGAAATCCCTCCCAATTACCTTAGTCAACGGTCTGGGAGCATCCTTTTTGGCTTTCTTGTTCCGCTTGTTGCCGCTGCCATCCTTCTTCTCTTTCTTAATTTGCTTTGCCTTCCCCGGCTGTCCCGTCGATCCCGAATCGGCCAGTTCGCCAGCATTCGAGCCCGTTGGCTTAGAGAGGCCATTGTTGGCGGAAGAATCTTCGCCACCGCCATCCCCTCTAACTTTACCTCGTGCTTCGGGAAGCTTCTCTGGCACGTTCACCGTTGTGGGCATATCTCCTGCTAGTTGGTTTGCATTACTTATTTGAAATGGCAAGCAGTATTTAAGTATTTTCACTGAATTTCCGTCAAAATAAATGAAAATTTACGCGAAAATAAGCATTTTTCGGGAAAATATTGCGTATCCAGTCAAAACGTCAATTATTTGACATAATTTGTTTTGCTCCTGTCTTTCGCATTTTCTCGATTTCACTTTTCGTTTTTGCATGCTTCTTTTCGCCCTTCAGAAACATAAATCAAGCGTACACGCAAACAAACTTTATTGTAAAAACTACCGATTCCATGGTAGAATTAAGAACTGCACCAACGATTTTCAACCGACTATATAAATCTATTAAGTTTTCTATAATCTGGTACAAATCACTGAGCAGTGCAGTAAATGTGACCATGTACATAGTAGCATTCACTACAAAGCATTGTATTTCAATCCGTGACACCGACCGTACAACACAGTGTGGTCAAAAGTACAATGCGAAACTTGTCAAATCAAGCATGTTTCTATGTTCATAAATATACTGCAACTGTGGTTAAATAAACCGAATATATATTCTTGTGTAGTGATGTTGACTATGTTTTAGTAGAGTTGACAGAATAATGAATTGTCGCGCGCCCACCAAATCGGAACGCGCGTGTGGGACACGCGACGTGTGAGTCGTTCCCGACATAAACTGTCATAATGACATGTGTGGTGCTGCATTCTTACGATGTTTATGAACACAACGCACTATTCAAATATTAGTCGCGACGCTTGAAGATTGAGAAAAATATTGTCTGTTTCATTCGCAACAAAATGCGCCGCCAACTTTCGAGCAGACTGAAAAAATCGTCGCCAGGAAACCAATCAAAGGAGGTGATTTGACTTTGTGTTGACAAGACTGGTGAAACGTCAAATGCCAGAAAATAAATCGAAGGAGGTGATTTGCCATTGTGTTGGTAAGACTGGTGAAACGTCAAATTCACAGCGGTTTCTTGACTGGCGACGATTTTGGCGACGGTTTCGCCGGCGACGATTACAAATCGTCGCGTCCGATAGGGTGCAAAATTTACAATATTAAAAAAAAAAATGGTTGTCCTTATTTTTGTCGGATCCATAATAGTCGGTTGAAAATCGTTGGTGCAGTTCTTAATTTTACCATGGATTCAGTATTGCTAATTGCATTTGAGGGGCAAATCTTGACTAAACGTCCTCCAAATGCGGTAACACAAAACAATCAAAGGACACATAGCAAAGATTAAATAAATCACCGCCGCCCTAGCAAGATAAACCAATTTTTGACAACGCATTTCTTGTGAAAAATCTTACCGCGTTTGGTGTTCCCGCATTTGATATTTGCATTTCAAATGCACACAGCAATAATTTCAACAACAAAATTCGTTTCAGTGTACTTAGCTCTAAATAACAAATTGATGTGTGCCGAAAATGTGCCAAAAGTTAGGCCCTTTTCAAATGTTATGCTAGAAATGATCGTGCAGGCCAGAGCTGCCAGATGATTTGATAGAAAACCTGTATCCACGAGGTTAAAAAATCTGTGTCCCATACAAAAAAATCTGTGTCCATACAAAAATTGTTGAAAGAAAATCTGTGTTCCATACAAATTGAATCTGTGTCAGAATAAAAATATCTGTGTAATACAGAGAAATCTGTACATCTGGCAGCCCTGGTGCAGGCACAATGAGAATATATGGAATATATACTAAAGCTAGGTATGCTGTTCAGCTCAAGAAAAGTAAAAATTTCTGCAGTAAGGAATGGTCAAGAAATTTTCTACAGTGAGCCCCATTTGAATTGACATTTCTTTTCAACTGCGTAAATACTGCGACCAAATAAAAATGCTTTTCTTGAGCATTTCTTGCAAGAAATTTTCCTCGCATCGAGATAGGCGATTACTTTTCTGTTGAAGTGCATACTTCCCATATCTCATTGGCGCAGGCACTAAACGCACCTCATCGCGCGAAAGATGGAAAGTAAAACGTCAAACAGCTGATTACAAAACTTTTGCATTTACCTCACGCGTTCGGAATCTTCGAAAAGTTTTCCTGAATTTTTCCCAAAATGTCTCATTTATTAAAAGTTTTATCACTGAAACAGCCAATTGGAAGTCTGTGGCAAACTCAGCGGATATGTTGCAACGCGGTTCGGTTTTGTAGCGGCTCAAAAACTACCGCCAGTGAAACGCCCGGTGAAAATCAAACGGAGAAGCAGATCGAGGAGACCGACGATCGGAAGCTCGGTGGATTCGCAAAGGCCTTCGAGAAACATGCCGCTCCAGTGGCCGACAAAAGTAAAGACGAACCATCGAAGACATTCGCTTCTCTGATGAGGAACTCTAAATTTGTAGACGTAAGACAGTAAAATTCAGTCTAAATTTGTAGTACTGACATGAATTACGTGAAATTAATCCAATGATTGGTCATTCTAGCTTGGGGATCCGGAGAACAAAATAGTAACTGGTAAAATTTTCCACGTAGTGGAGGACGATTTATATATCGATTTCGGATGGAAGTTCCATTGCGTTTGTACAAGACCGGTGAAGAATGCAGGGTGAGTTGAACGACATAATATGCCTATTATATCTTAAATCAAGGGCATTTAATAATTTAATCTGATTTTTTGTGCCGAAGGGATTATGTCCGTGGAGCGCGAGTGCGACTACGGATTCGGGATCTCGAACTGTCGACAAGGTTTCTCGGATCGGACAAGGATCTCACCTTACTAGAAGCGGACTGTCAACTATTGGGCCTGATTTCCTCCCCTGCCAGGCAACAACAGGGCCAACGGGCAGCGGAAGGATCCTCCTAACGGTAAGTACCACCAAATGATGGGGTTAATAATATAGGCAGAATTGTTGAAATAGTTACTTATGAGTTTCAGCTTTTGAACTTTAGGGATAGAAACGAAAGAAGGCATTTGGGAATTCCTGCTGCTCCCCAGTAATCCGTTCTTAAGAATGCACCATTTAAAATCATTCGAAAAATATCTGTTGGAAAATCCATACAATTTCAAAAGTAGTACCAGAAAGTCTATACTTTTAATGGAAGGTCTCTGAAGCATCTACTTTTTTAAAACAAAATTATTTCTAAAGTCACTGTTTTCGTACTGGTGCAAAATATCAGGGGCTCCAGAGAAAGGAAGTTCCAGTATTTCTCATAGGTGACTTTTTTCTTCAAAGAAAATCCTCGAAGGATTATTTTAGAGTTTTTGAAGGAATTCGTTAAGAGATTTTTCCAGGAAAGCAATTCGGGAAGTAATTCACCTAAGACTCCATACGCCGAATTTTTTAGTTAATCATGCAGCCATTTTCAGCCTTCAGAAATTTATTAATGGTTCGTCTTAGGAATTGTTTGCAGTACCTTGTACCTTTTAATTACGCCCTAAATCTAATCCCTTATCTTTAACAGATACGCGTATTTCGACTACCACTTGCAGTCTTCTTCAATGTCAGTGTCAGACTGCAAGTGGTAGTCGACATACGCGTATATGTCAAAGATAAGCATTTAGGGCGGAATTAAAAGGTACAAGGTACTCCAATCTACTTTTGAGTTTCCCTATTGAGATTCTGCTCAGAGAATTCGAATACATTAAAAAGAGTTAGTTCCAAAATCCTTCCAGGGAATCAGTTATGAACAATTTTATAAATTCCTCAGTCAATTAGATCTGGGATTTCTCATTGAATTCCACCAGATTTATTATATGATTTGTTTTTTCAATATTTCATCAACGAATCACCCATGCACTTCTTTCATATAATTGCAGAGTATATTTTTCAAGTAAAATCTACAGATTCTCCAAAATTCCATTCAGGGTATTGACAACAGACCAGCAATAAAAACTCAAATAATGACATTTGGAGTTTTTACCAGTGCTAGTTAAAACGAAATATGAAGCAAAGAAAATCACCACATCACCACATGATCTTCAACCTCAACTATAGGCACAAATATATCTATTCACATCACGCTTGATTTCTAATAATTACTCCTTCGATACAGTGCGCATCGTACCTTCGTGCTGTGCGTACACGAATTCTGTCTGCTCTTGGAAGTTTTCTTGAAAACTACCTAAAGCAATAAAACAGTACTTTTCAGTGCTACATAAACAGTACTTTTCAGTGCTAAAATTGAAAACTGTACTTTTCAGTACTATTTTTTCTACTATTGATCCCTTTACGATCCTTGTTTGGACCCGTGCCTTCGATTTTTCGTTGGACCCGTTGGCGAAAGCTAGCGGTGGTAATTCTTCTTGGACACCGTCTTGGGAAAAAAGTTCTTAGGAGGTCTCGTCTTATTAACTTGACATGGTATCAACAACAAACAAAAGGAAGGATGAATCTCTGAATTCACAACTTCCTTCCAAAAAAGTGGGATTTAATACTGTCATTAAACGTGGCAAGAATGGAAGAAAGGACGTTTCCACGGAGTGCGAACTTTCTTCCAAGGGTGAAATGAATAATTGTATCGAAATGAGCAATCAGTTCGATGCTCTAGACAAATTTTCCGAACACCAAATCGAAGCAGCCTCTAGCCCAGGCTCTTTGATTCAAGTGAGGAAGCAAAGAGTGCCGCCTATCGTGGTCAGTTGTTCCGAATTTGGGGGATTTAGGCAGGAGATCTTGAACTCCATTAGGGGAATCAAGGTTTCCTTCCAAATCGCAAAGAAAGGAGACTGTCGCGTTTTGTCGGAAACTCTTAAAGATCGCGAACTTCTTCTCAAACATCTTGAAGAGAAGAAGCACAATTTTTTTACTTATGACGACAAAACTGAACGTTTGTTCAAAGTCGTCTTGATAGGTCTCTCAAGTGACTATAAGTCACCTGAAGAGATCAAAAATGGAATAAATGATTTACTTGGATTTTCCCCAGTCCAAGTAATCATTATGAAAAAGAGAACCCAATCTGGCATTGTTCGGAAAGGGCTTTCTCAAGAATATTATTTAGTTCACTTTAACAAAAAAGAACTAAATAATATTAAAGCTTTAGAAAAAGCAAAACTAATGTTCGATGTCCGTGTGACATGGGAACATTTCCAGAAACCTGGAGGAAATTACCAGAACTCCACTCAGTGCCGTCGGTGCCAAAAGTGGGGTCATGGTACAAAAAATTGTCGCATGGATGCTAAATGCATGATTTGCGGAGGTTCTTCTCACGCTAAGGACGTCTGTCCAGTGAAAGAAGATACCACCAAGTTTATATGCTCTAATTGCGGGGCTAATCATAAGTCCAATTTTTGGGATTGTCCTTCACACAAAAGAGTCATTGAGGCTTGTGCCAGACATATCAACGGCACCTGCACCTTTGGTCGAGGTTGTTTCTCATCATCCGCCGCTAGTAGTCGCCATCGAAAGCAATGTTGTTCGTGATTTCATCTCTAGTCCATCGGTTGTTGCATATGACTTTCGCAGAGCTGATTTCCGCAGTATAGCTGAATTGCTGTCCGAGACAGATTGGGATTGTATTCTAGATATAACGGATGTCAATAATGCAGCACTAACCTTCTATCACGTCCTGGCATATGTCATTAAAATTCACGTTCCTAAAAAAGTCATTCGGACCGACTCACGTGTTCGGTGGATAACCAACGATCTTCTTTTGCTGAAGAGGAAGAAAAAAGCAGCGCTCGGTCAACAAAATGCTACTTCGTTAGACTTAACTATGAGCGTTTGAGTCGTTTCTGTTTTCATCGTCATCAGAGCAAAATACAACTCCGACTAAAATTGCATCCCAAAACTTTCTGGAATTACGTGAACGAACAGCGGAAGGAAGTTGATTAGCCATCGTCCATGACTTTCAACTACTGGGTCTAATCTAGAGGACATCTGCAATCTGTTCTCAAACAAATTTGCAAGTATGTTCGCAAACGAACAGCTTTCTACTTTCTAGTAGGGCAATAATGTGCCTTTGTCTAATCAAACACTTAGCAGTATTCACCTTACTCAAGAAACGACCTCGAAAGCGGCATCACAGCTCAAAACTTCGTTCAAGCCGGGGCCAGACGATGTTCCAGCTGCTTTTGTGAAAAGAATGATCGGCACCTTGTTGGAAGCGCTTCTCAAGGTATTTCAGTTTTCGCTAACCAGCAGTACATTTCCGACTTGCTGGAAAACAGCCGAAATGTTCCGTGTATAAGAAAGGAAGCAAGCGTGACGTTACCAACTATCGTGCGATCACATCATTGAATGCTGTGGCTAAGCTGTTCGAGTTGGTGGTCATGGATTCTCTAAACGCACACTATAGGTGTAGACAGTATTAGAGTGCCGATCAACATGGATTCACTATCGGCTGCTCTACTACTACCTGCTATGCCTTACGTCGTACATCACTGAGAGCATGAATGTTCGGGCCCAGACGGACGTGATCTATTTATCGATAAGCTAAACCACGATAATGCAATCACCAAGCTCGATAGGCTTGGAGTTGGAGGTAGCCTTTTGAGATGGTGCCGCTCTTACCTCACTGATCGTCAATTAGTGGTAGCTTTAGGAGAATATCGATCATCCTGCTTTTACGCGTCACCAGGCATACCGCAAGGCTGTCATCTGGGTCCGTTGATTTTCCTTTTGTATTTTAATTTGTAATTTTAATTTTAAAATTTTTCTGCGAATATGCTCAATTGCTGATTGCCGTTATCTCCAGGACCAGATAAACGTCTTCGCTGGATGGTGTGATCTTAACCGATTAGTCGTTAATCCATCAAAGTGCTCCGTAATCACTTTTTCACGGAAGAAACAGTATAGAATTTTTGATAGTTCATCGAACGAGTGCAATGCGTTAAGGATTAGGGTATTCCGTTGGATTCGCAACTGACATTCTCTTATCATATCGCTTATATTGTCGATAAAGCATCAAGAACGCTTGGTTTAGTCTTTAGAACTGCAAAAAACTTTACCGAAATCTATTGCCTGAAAGCGTTATACTGTTCCCTCGTTCGAGCAACATTGGAATATGGGTTTGCGGTCTGGAGTCCGAACTACAACAACGGGTGCGAGCGAATCAAATCAGTTCAACGAAGATTTCTTCGTTTTGCACTTCGGGGGCTACATTGTAGAGACCCTTTACACCTTCCGAGTTACGAGAGCCGCTGCCAACCGATCCACTTGCAACCTTCGCGAATTCGAAGAGACGTTTGTAGAGCTTTAACCGTTGTCGATACTCTAAACGGAAGAATCGATTGCGAAGCTATCCTGCAACAAATGCATCTCAACGTGCAATTTCGTCCGCTGTGTCCAGTTCGATTGCTTATTACGGATTGTGGAATACTGTTCATGGTCTGCAACGTGTTTTTAATCGAGTGGCGTCGATCTGCGATTTCCACCTGAACCATGTATTTTTGTTTTTATTTTTAATATCATTGAGACTATACATACATAGTATACATAGTCTGTTGATGTAAACCTAAATAAATAACTAAATAAATAAATTATTACTTGGTATACTTTCAAAACGAGTGGAACGACTAATTTTTTAACAGTGTAGGGATATATCTGGTTGTCCGACATTTTGAGGTAGCGGAATTGAGGGCAAGTGTGCCATATTAAGCAATTTTTTCTATAAGTTTGTCCAAATCTTATCAGACCCACCAATAATGTTATCATCTTCTGATAAACACTGTGACATTTAAAAAGAAAATAACTTCAAAAAGTATTAGTTTTTAAGCTTTATCATCTAAAATAACGTATACTATGGGACAAGTATGCTATTCATATGGGGCAAGACGGCCACCGAATAAACACCGCATGAAGTTTTACGTGTAATGCTAACTTATTGATTTCCACACATGCACAAGTTTATCACATGCGGAACTCTACTAGTGAATTCGAATGATCGAAATTGTTATTTTTAAGAGTCTACGATTGTGGAAAAATAGGCTATGAGATTTATGATTGAAGGATTCCGTTCCAAGAAATGATTTCTCCCGTAGAGTTATTTGACGCCATATCCAACTTTCTCAAAAACAATAAACGAGCGTTGGAAATTCTACAGAGCAGCAATGCAATTACTGTCACTTGATGTAAGAACTAACATTGAAGATGTTGTAGTTATAACTGAACAGAAGAAAATTAAATCGACTGGAATGAAATGTTCTTTGTTTACATGTTTGTTATGTTATCGTTCACTGGGACTCCTTAACAAATGTTGAAGTTAATAGAATAGACCCTAAATATAACAGTTAGTTTTCCAATTTATTGTTCGAAACGAAACGAAACTTTTCACTTGCACAAGTGAAAGGTAAGGAAGTGAAAAGTAGGGAAACGTTTTTCAAAAACTTTTTCTGTATTTTTTTCTTCAATTTTACATGAAAATAAATTTCAGCATACCGTTTATATTTGGTGGGAGTCAAGGTAAAAAATATACACGACCTTTTCAATTTCAATTTAAAGTCTATACAATTTGAAGAATCTCAACTATACGATTTTCATTACCCACTTGCCCCACGGTACCACAACTCAAAAAGTAAATTACTTGTAAGAGTTTGGACTTCATATTCGACCTCAGGGGTCACGATTTATGTATCGGCATTTTCAATATTACCGAACGTTGTTTACATGGGGCTTATTCACAAATTTCATAACGCTAAGGGGGGTGGGTGGGTGTTCGCATGATGTAACGACTCATACAAAATTTGAAGAATATTCATACAAAAAGCGTTACAAGGAGGTGGATGGGTATCAAAAATGGCAATTTTCGGCGTTATGAAATAAATGAATGAACCCATGGGTGATCAACCCAGATGAACCAGTGCCTGCTAGCAACATCTTTTTTTAATCACAAAAAAACTATTTAATTCGCAATAACTTCTTGTTTTTCGATATTTTAGGACAATTTTTTAACGTTCTCGAGTTCTCAAAAAAACTCTTCTAGTTTTAGATTGTGAGACGATATTGATCATTGATTATCTAGATCGAGAGATTTTCCTAAATTCCTTGGGGGACCAACGCGTAGCCATAACCCACGTAAATATCTCAGGCTACAGCATTTGTATCGTACTCGGATATTTACTCATCGGAATAGTATATTAATGTGAGTATGTTGTAAAAAAATGAAGCATTTTGGTGCAGCTGTTTTTGAGTAAGTAATCAACATTTATGTGTCTGTTACCACGCCAATTAAAGATTTTGAAAACTTCAAAATACATCGTATCGTAATATTCAGATTTCTCCATGAATATTTAAGCGATTTATATGATTTTTTCAGAGTAGCTCCTTATTACCTGGCATTATACAGCCCACTTTTTTTTTATAAATTGACGTAACACAAAATGGCCGCCAAAGTCATTTTATATGGAGAATGTCGGTCCCCCAAGGAACATCGGAATATCTTCGAAACCAGATCACCAATGATTAATATCGACACGAAGTCAGTGAATCGCGAATACCACGACGGATATCAATATCCGGTGCATCACGATTCTTGACCTTTGCTGTTTTTCAACAATAAATAAAAAAACTTAGATAAGGTACAGAATTACGTGGGCACTTGAATGATTCACTTTGTTATGGGAAAGTTTTCTCGGCCGAATTGTTTGAAACTTTGCAATAAAGAGCACTTCTATACGACGCATATTGTGTTCAGTAGTTTAAAAAACCGTACCGAAGTGAATCAAAGATGCCAATAATACTATCTAGTTACCTATAAAGCTTTCGTGGAAATGGTATATTCTAAGGAACGGGTTTCGGGAGAATAGTTTTCTGACGAATGTTACAGAATAATATAAATCAAACATTTTTTTCAATTTCATCGATTATAAAATTACATTTTACTTTTTCTGGTCATAAAGTTCATCACAGCTTGCATGGCTTCTTCGGTGTGCCAACGTTTGGCCAAAGTGTCCACTTCATTCCTGTTGGCTTTCTCCAGTTCGTCGATTTCAAATCGCTTCATCAGCTGCTTGGTAGCCATAATAGATCCTATCGGAAGTTCCCCGTATTTCAAAATTCGAGGCCACAGTTTCTTTTCGAAGTCCTCTTGTTTGAACAGTTCAGCTACCACGTTGAACTGCAGCGCTTCCTGGGCACTCATCCGGTAGTTAAGGAGTAACATCTCGGATGCCTTACTGCGTCCCATCAGCTGGGGAAATGTATAGGAGGAGCATCCTTCGGCACACAGTCCAAGAGCGGAGAATGGGGTGTAGAAATAACCCTGGCGAACAGAACAAAACTTACACATACAAAAGATTGACCAATATCATACAAAAGTTACCGTATCAACCATGTACAGAACATCACAAAGTATCACCGTGGTGGCCGCAATTCCAATGGCCGGTCCATTGACTACCCCGATGAGTAGCTTACTAAAGTTATAAAAGGCCTTCACCATATCAAACAGCTTCTGATTGGACGTTTTCAGACGTTCCTCCACCGATTGATTACTAGTCAATATTGCGCTAATATCGTTACCCGAGCTGTAGAAATCCCCAACCCCCATCAGAACCACCACCGAAACGGAGTCATCCCGGTCGGCAGCATTCAGTTGTTCCGTCAGGTCACCATAGGCTTGCATATTGAGAGCATTCTTCTTGCGGGGATTGTTGATCGTGATGCGACGGACGTTTCCGAATTGCTCTATTATCAAATGCACCGGTTGCTGTCCCGTAGACATATTTACCTGCTTATCGTTTATTAGCTTAGCTGAAGTGTTCTACGTGGAGTGATAAGCTTCTTGTTTGGACTTTTGCTGGGGGTGCAAAGGTTATTCTGTTGCAGTTTCGACTATGGAATTTGCTTTGTAATATGATGTTAATGTACTTCTATGTTAAACTCCAATATACCAGTTATTCTAATATCAACAAGTTTATGCTCAAATACATGAGCTCAGATGAAATATACACCTTAAACTAAACTCGGGTTTGCTGAGTGAGAGCAAAACACATCAGATGTAATGTAGGTACTGTTGATTTTGAGTGCTTGCACAGATCTGAACCAGTTTTGGATGTGTGTGGATCATTTTTTGCATCTGTGTACAATTTTCTATATAGTCGCTGCTCTCACACTGGTTTGTGAGAATAGAATAGAAGCTTTTTTGAGCTTGCGGGGTAGGTTCGCTTATTATTTTCACCACTTTAGGAAAATGTTGACCATTCGTTTTCTTTTTGAAAAACGTTTTAGTAGAATTTGTGTTGTTATTTTTAGAAAGGTAGATACCATAAGCAAGGTTGCTTCCAGGAATCACCTCTGGAATTCATATTTAGTAATTATTTTTTTTAGGAAAAAAAAGTGATTGTCTTTTTTTCATCCTTGTTAATTTCATCCAGGTTTGCTACAATAATTTCTCAATATATTCCTAAAGGAATGCTACTAGTTTCCTCTAGATTCTACGATGAATTGTCACTTCATTAAATCGTAGGGATTCTACGAAAACTTATGTATATCTTATTTTAGTTCAAAATTTATAAAGCAGTTACTAACAAAATCACAATTTACCATGAAAGTACGACAAATACAATAACATTATTCGCCAAGAAATGGAAGGAAAACGTTTTTAAACTTTCTCCGTATCGATTGTCCGGAAAGGTGAAAGTCGATAACAGAAGCAATCCTGTTAAACACTCGTTTCATGCCAATAAAGGCGCTCTGTTGTTCAAAGTTTGAACTCCGGAAAGGAAGTTGAAGCATCGTATTGTTTCGTAATACTCTTGGATGGACATTCAAATCAGGTGACTGCAGAAGAACAGGACAGTTGATTCTTCCCTACAATGGGTCCACAACCAAACAGCTGATATCTCGGTAATTAAGTGATAGGCATAAATTAATTGATATATGGGAAAGTTTTTATTTCTTTGAAAAGTCCAACTGTTAACTGTTGAGTGTGCCGATAAAAATGTTTATTCAAACCTGTTTGGTATTGTTTTTACGTAAAAGTATAGAACAACATTTTGATTTTAATGCCGAACACTGTGTTCATTTTGTCTCATATTCCGAACACCTTGATTCAAATTCCGAACAGCACGAATAAATCGTATTCAAATGGATAGTTTCGCAAATAAATTCATCTTAACTAGTTTTACTGACCTTGAACTACAGAATCATAACTACTTCCGAGGTATAAAATAGATTTTAGGACGTTAAAATTGAATTGCAATTGACTGCCATTCCCTGTTAATTTGATGACATATTTTAGCGAAATATTTCAACCAAATTGCCATACAAAAACCGAGTGTCCGGATTATGAGTCTGTTCGGAATTTGAGACAAAACGTCATGCCTATCAGATGTCTTTGAGGTCACTGTTAGCCTTGAATGTTCGGAATATGAATCTAAACGATAGTTGACACTGGCTTCTGTAACTCGGCAACCGAAGTGGATCACGCTACCGAAACAGTTGGAGAGCAAAGCGATGGGGCCCAGAGAGCCGTAGCGGTAAACACGCAGCTATTCAGCATGACCATGCTGAGGGTCGTGGGTTCGAATCCCGCTGGTCGAGGATCTTTTCGTAAAGGAAATTTTCTCGATTCCCAGGGCATAGAGTATCTTCGTACCTGCCACACGATAAACACATGCAAAAATGGTCAATCGGCAAAGAAAGCTCTCAGTTAATAACTGTGGAAGTGCTCATAAGAACACTAATCTTCTGACTAATCTTCGTAACTCCAGAAAGAAGAAGAAGAAGAAGAAGCAAAGCGATGTTGTGCTGATTCAATCCTTTCAGATCCGTTCTGGTAGTAAGGGTTCCAAACTACACTGCAATATTCAAGCACCAGCGAGCAGTACAGCGACTTCATACCGATTTAAAGGTGCGGGCGAACATCAAATTAGTATTTGTGATAACATCAGTTTTGAAGTGGTAGTTGTGCAATGCCATCTTCGGCGAGCCGAAAGTTCACGAAGTAGCCGAAGATGACGTCACGTCGAGAAAGCTGCGAACAAATTTTTTTGCAGCCTTGTCGTCACCATCAGCTGATCGTTTTGTTTACATCGTTTTCGTGACTAATACAAGCAAACACATACTAAGAGCCGGACCTGTTATATATGACATTGACTTCAGACAATATACGCTGGTGAAACTTTTTGCAACGCGAAATATGAAGCCCAATGCCTTCTCAACTACTTACGCCACATGATGTTTGAAAGTGAGTTGTGGATCAAGAATCACTCCAAGATCTTTCACACTGTTAACCTGAATCACAGTAGCTGAAAAAAACTAATTTAGTACTATACCATTCAATTCCACTAGAGTTTGTATCCTTTGACAGATACGCGTATTTCGACCTCAACTGTAAGGCCGTCGTCAGTGTCGTGTACTAGACTCGACTAGAATCACAGTGTTGAAAAGTTCGTACTGAAGAACTACAGGTCTACGATTACGGACAAAATAAATCACAGAACATTTTCAAGGAGTAACGGTCATTCGGTACAGGGCGCATCAGTTGGCAAACGCATGAGGATCCTGCTGAAGGCTGCCTTGTAGTCCGAATAAATTCGTCGGTAGATCATTAAATTATCCGCGAAAGATAACCGAGCACTCATAATGATTCCATTAAAAGTTCCTCCAGAATCTAACAAAGATTTCGTAATTTATCAAACATTCCCTCGGTAAATAATCCAAAACTTTGATCGGGTGTACCTCTTCAGAAAATTTTGTATAGTATTTTGCATTTGCGCCCGGAATTATATATAATTATATATCGAACTTTCTTTTAAAAATATCGCATAGATTTCTTACGAAATCAGTCTTGCGATTTTTCTAAATAATCGAACAGGTATTCTTATTCTTATTCTTATTCTTATTAGGGGCCTTTCTTAGCCGTGCGGTTAGAGTCTGCGGCTACAAAGCAAAGCCATGCTGAAGGTGTCTGGGTTCGATTCCCGGTCAGTCCAGGATCTTTTCGTAATGGAAACATCCTTGACTTCCATGAGCATTGAGTTTCATCGTACCTGCCACACGATATACGAATGCAAAAATGGCTACTTTGGCAAAGAAAGCTGCTCTTAGTTAATAACTGTAGAAGTGATCATAAGAAACTAAGCTGAAAAGCAGGCTCTGTCCCAGTGAGGACATATTGCCAAGAAGAAGAAGAAGCAGACGTATTCTTATTCGTCGAAATTGTTCGAGGGAGTAATTTGATAAATTATTGGATATGTCATAAGTGGAACTCTTAGACCTATACTTAGTGAATTCATGTGGATTTTTCTTGGTGAAGTCCTAGAAGTAGGTTATAGAGGGATCTTTGTAATCTCAATATAAAACTAATGAACTAATGTCTTGTAGTGTTTGGTTCAGAAGCAATATATTCGATAGAATACATTTTAAGTTTCTGAAAAAAATCTAAGAAGACTGGAAGAAAATTGAAGAAAAAAAAAGCTTTCAAGAATACAAGAATCCTGTGACAATTTCTTGGAGTCATTTCTGTCAGATTGCTTGATAGAATATTTTGAAAACACTTCAAAGAATGCCTGTAAAATTTTTGGAGCTCTTCCTGGATGAAGTGCGAGTAGTAACTTGCTTGAAGGAAATGTATAAAATCCTTGTATTATGCAACGCTTGCACACAACAAGGAACTTAGAATAATCTCGGGTATTTAGCTGGCCATGGCAAAATTGTCAAACTGAAATTTTCCAATCGTTAAAAAAATCTTTTTTTTTATCAAATATTAGCATAATTTTTGGGTTTTATCCAAAAAAGTATTGCGCGGAATCCCGTCACGGCTTTTTTCATAATACCCTAATTCCGCGCACTGTTCTTCGCTGAACAACAACAAGTTAAACATGCTATATTCGTCTTCACATCTGACTATTTCTCTGAAAAGTATCTTCATGCATAAATACGTTTCCCATACAAAGCGGAATATCTGGAAAGCCCACTTACAGGGGAATTAGAAGCGGCCTCCAGAAACCACGGGGTCATTCTAGTGGGAGGATAAGTTTGTGAAATAAAAAAATGTGTGAACAATTCTGAAAACCCAAAAAAAATACCACGTGGTTCATGGAAAACCCCAAAGGAATATTCTATACATCTGTGCACACAAAATTAACTTAACATTGTGAACCACAAATAACATTGCCAATGTATGTTTGATTGCAACTCTTATTTATATTATACAATCCTTATAATCTTATTACCAGTTCCTTGTATTGTATGAACAGTGTAGAATACAAATATAGGGATAGTCGGGGCGATTTCACCAATGAGTTGGAATGAGTACCCCTTGAAAACTGCATAAATTTCATCTGAAATACCATACAACCCATGTTATAAGTCAGTGCTTTAAACTCAATGAAATTAAATTATGCCCATATTGCCCCGGTTGGATCTTACAAATTTCATCGTTCTAGAATGTTGATGTTTGACTGTTACAATGTTCTTTCCAATTTGATATTTTTGTGCAGATTGTTTCTAAATACTAATAACTTTCCTGTTTAGTGAACAAAATAATTAAATTTTTAGATTCAATGAGATAATTTCACAACCTAAAATAGGGCGCTTATATCACCCCATCGATAAAAAATCGACACGAAAAATAACAAATTTTGAAAAATTCATCATTCGTTAAAGTTTACAACGAAAATCGTGCGGATCTAGTTTATTGATCTAAAAGTTGTTAAAAATCATAAAAAATCAGAAAATTCTAATTTATTTCCTGCGCTTCTATCCATTTTTTTTTCTAAGGTGGTCAAGCTGCCTCACTTTCCCCTATACGAAATTCACACGTACCAATGCCGCGGTATTGAAAAGACCATAACATATATGGTCGGGGTTCTGCTAAACCGCACTAAGTGCCAAAAACTTTATTCCGAAATATTTTACTTTAAAGTCTAATCGTGTACTAGTGTACTGCAACTAATAGTGTCCAATAAGTAAACCAAAATTAAATATACACGTAAATCATCATAAATTATCGATGTAGTTGGATTTTATTAAAAAAATATGAAGCACTCAGTTCACTCTGGCTGTGCAAAAATTTAAAAATATGGTTCTTGGTTCGGTATGGTTGGATGTATTTCATAGTTTTCAACAGCACAAATAAAATTGGAGACAAATGATGTTTATCATCACCATGCTTGTTGCAATCCATGTCAGAAGTGTTTATGTACTATGATTGGGAAGAATTCGTATGTATTGAATCAAGGTACTCACGTGTTCTAATGATCGAAGAAAACCATGAATTTGTTCTGCCAAAGCGCACCAAGTTGCTCCCATTTGGTGCACTTTTGTTGATCAAGTTCACACAGTTCGATGCGTGAAGTGTTCACCAGGAATGACCATCATTTCACCTGCTGATGTTTTACTGCAATATAAAAATAACCACATAATCGAAAAGTTGTTTGATTTCTATTACCATAGGATAGAACAACAGAAAAAAAGTCTCATCGGGATTCGAACTCGTGCCTTCTGAGTGGTAATCTAGTGAGATACCACTAGGTCGTCTTCACTTCTTGAATGAATGGCGATAAACTTGAACACCCTAAGCAATTTTCATGTTTTCTTGCTTATGAAGCTATCAGATTCTTTTTCAATTGCTCAGAATTGAAGAAGGATGTTTATGCAATGTATTAAGTTGAAATACTGTGATGGAAATAGAATTTTATCAACATTATTATAATTTCGAAAATTTCTTTCCACAGAGTCAATGTTTCAAACATTACCCACATGTTTGAACATGTAACGGGGGTAATATGAACATATACTTGAGGGTAAAATGAACATACAATGGGGGTAACATGAACACATGCTGGGGGTAAAATGAACATGTAGTGGGGGTAAAATGAACACCACTCAAATTGAACGGGTTGCGGCATGATTCTCGGCCTCTGGTACATGATTAATGCATATCTCACAGACATTCCGGCATCGATGGAACGTTTAGCCGCGACCATTTGGATGGCTCTTCATGTCTGTCTTTATATTTCCTCCGGAAAACTGAACTGAAAACATCTGATATAAAATCCGGTAGTATTTGTCCTGCCATGGTGTTCATAATACCCCCATCTCGAGTGGTTCATTTTACCCCCAAAGAAACAACATATTCCTATCATTTGTTCTAAGAATTTAGAAGATAAAAATACTTTCAATTTCCGTCTACCTATCATAAATACTTTAAAGATATGATGTGCTACGCAGTTTAATAGATTTTTCATGATTTTAGTCATAAAACCTTAAATTCCACGAGTGAAAATTTACATCATATGAGAAAACAGAGAGGCGTACTTTGTTTTTGCTTACTTTTCCAGATTTTGACAGTTCAAGATCGCACTTGAGTTGTCGAAATATCTCCTTAGTTCGCAGTGCGCATCGTACCTTCGTGCTGTGCGTACACGAATTCTCTCTGCTCTTGGAAGTTTTCTTAAAAACTACCTAAAGCAATAAAACAGTACTTTTCAGTGCTACAAAAACAGTAATTTTCAGTGCTAAAATTGGAAACGGTACTTTTCAGTGCTACTTAAACAGTACTTTTCAGTACTATTTTTTCTACTATTGATCCCTTTACGATCCTTGTTTGGACCCGTGCCTTCGATTTTTCGTTGGACCCGATGGCGAAAGCTAGCGGTGGTAATCCTTCTTGGACACCGTCTTGGGAAAAAAACCTCTCGAAGGTCACGTCTTCTTTCGTTTATTAACTAAACATGGTATCAACAACAAACAAAAGGAAGGGTGAATATCTGAATTCACTACTTCTTTCCAAAAAAGTGGGTTTTAAAACTGTCACTACACGTGGCAAGAATGGAAGAAAGGACGTTTCTCCGGAATGCGAACTTTCTTCCAAGGGTGAAATGAATAATTGTATCGAAATGAGCAATCAGTTCGATGCTCTAGACAAATTTTCTGAACACCAAATCGAAGCAGCCTCTAGCCCAGGCTCTTTGATTCAAGTGAGGAAGCAAAGAGTGCCGCCTATCGTGGTCAGTTGTTCCGAATTTGGGGGATTTAGGCAGGAGATCTTGAACTCCATTAGGGGAATCAAGGTTTCCTTCCAAATCGCAAAGAAAGGAGACTGTCGCGCATGGGGCAGGACACTAGATCCAGTATTAAAATATTAATATTTATTAATGATATTAATATTGATATTGAGAATATTATCAAGTATGCATGGAGTTTTGCTGTTTGCCTGTTGCCGGAGTTGCCAAGGCAAATCGATTATTTATATGAAAAAACAAGTTGTGTTTATTGTCAGTTCGTCTTAGATCCGTATGGTCATGATATCATGATGAGTGAATGGATCAGAATTACCTTTTAGCCAAAATAAAAGAAAAGAAAATATGTTCCTGAATTATAATATGTGTTGGAGTAATATCAGAATCTATACTTGACAGATCTCTGCAGACCAGGATATTCCCCATACTACCACTAATAAAGTCAGTGATTAGAACATCCTCACCTCCATTCTCTATATTGAACAAAATATATGAGAAATGCAACATAGACCACACTGCTTGTATGGCTAGAAAAAGACTGACACCTTGTACGATGCATCACATTCGGTGAAGCTTGATTGTCATCAATGCCCCACATCTTTCTACGATTTCCGGGCCATTCCGCAACGCGATTCCGATACAATTTGTCTCCTGCGGTATGTCAGATCCGCAAGACATACAATCCACGATCCCTAGCCGCTTGTTTATAAGCCCCCTACATTGACTTAAATTCTAGATACTTCTATCAGATGTCTTTAGAAAAATCATGGCTATCTCGATGATATCATAAAAAATAATATATATTAATCCGTATTAACGGATATTAATACCAATATTAATGAGTGTCTTACCCCATGCTGTCGCGTTTTGCCGGAAACTCTTAAAGATCGTGAACTTCTTCTCGAACATCTTGAAGAGAAGAACTACAATTTTTTTACTTATGACGACAAAACTGAACGTTTGTTCAAAGTTGTCTTGAAAAGTCTCTCAAGTGACTATAAATCACCTGAAGAGATCAAAAATGGAATAAATGATATACTTGGATTTTCCCCAGTCCAAGTAATCATTATGAAAAAGAGAACCTAATCTGGCATTGTTCGGAAAGGGCTTTCTCAAGAATTTTATTTAGTTCACTTTAACAAAAAAGAACTAAATAATATTAAAGCTTTAGAAAAAGCTAGACTTATTTTCGATGTCCGTGTGACATGGGAACATTTCCAGAAACCTGGAGGAAATTACCAGAACCCCACTCAGTGCCGTCGGTGCCAAAAAAGGGGTCATGGTACAAAAAATTGTCGCATGGATGGTAAATGCATGATTTGCGGAGGTTCTTCTCACGCCAAAGACGTCTGTCCAGTGAAGGAAGATACCACCAAATTCATATGCTGTAATTGCGGGGCTAACCATAAGTCCAATTTTTGGAATTGTCCTTCACGCAAAAGGGTCATTGAGGCTCGTGCCAGGCAGATGAAAGATAATATCCGTTACGATAACGGTCGTTTCCGGAATTTGCCTGGTAGAGTATCGAACAATGCTCATTTTTCAGTTAACGATCGCTTGATCATGAATCATACCCATCAGGAAGATCATAATCATGCTCATTCACAAACTAATTTTAATCCGTCGGGTAGCCGTTCGAATCTTTCAATTTCGAATGTATCTACCCACGGTAAATCCTTTGCCGATATCGTAGCAGGAAATTCGAACTCCTCCCCTGTTCGATCCATGGGTACCCATTCTACTTGTTTCAAATCAAATGGAAAAAGCCCTACCGCCACAGGTAACTCCGCTTCTTCGTCTACCGGAAATTCCAATGGGAAATCACATGACATGTCTGCCTCTGATTTTAATTTTCTAACTGAACAATTGAATCTAATGATTGATGCAATGTTCAAAGCCACCACTATGACTGAAGCAGTCCAAGTAGGTGTAAAATTTACAAATCAAATTGTTATTGGATTACGTTTTTCTAATGGATCCAAATAATAATTTAAATATTTTAAATTGGAATGCTCGTTCTCTGAATGGTAAAGAGGACGAGCTGTTTAATTTTCTTACGGTTGATAACGTGCATATAGCAGTTATTACCGAAACGTATTTAAAACCTGGATCTAAACTCAAAAGAGATCCTAACTTTTTGTTTATCGTAATGATCGACTTGATGGGGCATGTGGGGGAGTTGCAATCATCATTCATAGGCGTATAAAACATCAACTGTTTTCATCATTTGAAACTAAAGTTTTTGAAACTTTAGGTGTTTCTGTTGAAACACAGTTTGGTAAATATACTTTCATAGCTGCCTATTTGCCTTTTCAATGCTCTGGACAGCAAGTTAATTTGCTCCAAACTGACTTGCGTAAATTGACTCGCAATAAGTCAAAATTTTTTGTCATTGGTGACTTTAATGCCAAATACCGGTCATGGAATAATTCTCAAAGTAATTCCAACGGCAGAATTTTATTTGATGAGTGCTCTTCAGGATATTTCTCAATTAAATACCCTGATAGCCCCACATGTTTTTCCTCTCCTAGAAATCCATCTACGATTGATTTGGTCTTAACCGACTCTAGTCATCTTTGTAGCCAACTGATTACTCATGCTGATTTTGATTCTGATCATGTCCCTGTTACATTTCAAATATCCCAAGAAGCGATTCTCAATCCTATCAGCTCCACTTTCAATTATTTACGAGCCGACTGGAATATATATAAATCGTATGTTGACTCTGATCTTGATGTTAACATTTCTTTAGAAACTAAACTTGATATTGACAATGCTCTTGAAACTTTAACAAATTCCATTGTTGATGCCAGGAGCATTGCAATTCCAAAATGTGAAGTAAAATTTGAATCCGTGATTATAGACGATGATCTTAAACTCTTGATCCGTCTTAAAAACGTGAGGAGAAGGCAATTTCAACGCACTCGCGATCCTGCTATGAAAATTATATGGCAGGATTTGCAGAAAGAAATCAAGAAACGTTTTGCTCAATTAAGAAACAAAAATTTTGAAAAGAAAATTTCTCAATTGGACCCTGGCTCTAAGCCCTTTTGGAAATTATCTAAAATCTTGAAAAAACCTCAGAAGCCAATACCGGCATTGAAAGAGGAAAACAAATTATTACTAACAAATTGCGAAAAAGCTCAAAAACTTGCTATGCAGTTTGAAAGTGCGCACAATTTTAATTTAGGACTTACTAGTCCAATTGAAAATGAAGTTACTCAGGAGTTCGAAAATATTCTCAATCAAGAGAACGTTTTCGAAAATGCCTGGGAGACTGATTTGGAAGAAGTGAGAACTATTATTAAAAAATTCAAAAATATGAAAGCTCCTGGCGATGATGGAATTTTCTACATCCTCATCAAGAAACATCCAGAAAGTAGCTTATCATTTTTAGTTGATATATTTAACAAATGTTTTCAATTAGCATATTTTCCTGACAAATGGAAAAATGCTAAGGTTGTTCCAATTTTAAAACCAGACAAAAATCCTGCAGAAGCTTCTAGCTATCGTCCAATCAGTTAGCTTTCCTCCATCAGTAAACTTTTTGAAAAGGTTATTTTGAACAGATTGATGGCCCACATCAACGAAAATTCAATTTTTGCCAATGAACAGTTCGGATTCCGCCATGGACATTCGACCACTCATCAACTTTTACGTGTAACAAATTTGATCCGTTCCAACAAATCTGAAGGCTATTCTACTGGTCTTGCTCTTCTAGACATAGAAAAAGCATTCGACAGTGTTTGGCATGAAGGTTTGATTGTAAAATTAAAAAACTTTAATTTTCCAACATACATTGTTAGAATAATTCAAAGTTATCTGTCAAATCGTACACTTCAGGTTAATTATCAGAACTCCAGATCTGAAAGACTTCCTGTAAGAGCTGGTGTTCCTCAAGGCAGCATTTTGGGACCAATATTATACAATATTTTTACATCTGACTTACCTGAGTTACCTCAGGGATGTCAAAAATCTTTGTTTGCGGATGACACAGGCCTCTCCGCCAAAGGACGAAGCCTGCGTGTCATCTGTAGTCGATTGCAAAAAAGTTTGGATATTTTTTCTTCATACTTGCAAAAAGGGAAGATTTCTCCTAATGCTTCCAAAACTCAACTAATAATATTCCCACATAAACCAAAAGCTCTTTATTTGAAACCTTCAAGTAGACATGTTGTCACGATGAGAGGGGTTCCAATAAATTGGTCAGATGAAGTTAAGTATCTAGGGCTCAAGCTAGATAAAAATTTAACTTTCAAAAATCACATTGAGGGCATTCAAGCCAAATGTAATAAATATGTAAAATGTCTCTATCCCCTTATTAATAGAAAATCAAAACTTTGTCTTAGGAACAAGCTTTTGATATTCAAACAAATTTTCAGGCCAGCCATGTTGTATGCTGTACCAATATGGACTAGCTGTTGTAATACCAGGAAGAAAGCTCTGCAGAGTATTCAAAATAAAATTTTGAAAATGATTCTGAGGCTTCCTCCCTGGTATAGTACCAATGAGTTACATAGAATATCCAATGTTGAAACATTGGAACAAATGTCAAATAAAATATTAATTAATTAAATAAATAATTTCAGGCAAAAATCGTTACAATCTTCTATTGCCACGATTAATGCGTTATATGTTTAGGTTAAGTATATTCAAAGCGTTTTTTTTCTCTTATAAGCAGGTGAAATAAACTCACCTGTAAAAAATCTGAACTGCTACGGCAAATGAAATGTAATATGTTGTTAACAAAATGTTAATTAAATCTTAAATTTGTTTTACCAAATTAGGATGATAGTGTTGTCTAATAACACAGAACACCTAGATATAAGAAATGAATGTAATGTTTGGAATGATACTAATAAAAAAATTAAAAAAAAAACCTCCTTAGTCTGAAGATTAAGGATGGTGCTATGTTTTGCATAGATTTATAGCATAATTACCGTAAAACACAAACCTGTTCATTTTAACCCCCCCCCCCCTGTTCATATTACCCACAGTTCCCCTAATGTGCACTCTGCCTGACGGGGTTTGATGGCGATAATGCAATGTCAAAATGTGATTTTCAGATAAACAGTACTTAGTGCTGTGTGGCTGGATAAAATTTCAAAGAAAATAGATTAATGTCATCGAAACAATATTTTATTTCAATTAGCCGATTGCTTCCCAATTTCACTGATCTCTTTTTCTATGAGTTGCTTGAAATGGATAAATTGTAAGTAATTATTCTATAGGGTTTAAGTCACCGTCGATTGTTATATTTGAAGATTGTTGATATTTTTCGGTGATTACTACACACTGAAACACGATTATAACGTTTCGGCTTACTGATTTTCAGCCATCATCAGATTTGTTCAAATCAATCGTTCACCACCAGTGTGGTTTTATCAGTAATAAAACCACACTGGTGGTGAACGATCGATTTGAACAAATCTGATGATGGCTGAAAATCAGTAAGCCGAAACGTTATAATCGTGTTTCAGTGTGTAGTAATCACCGAAAAATATCAACAATCTTCAAATATATAAATTGTAAGTAAATTGAATTGAATTGAAAAAAAAAATGTAAAAAAACTAACTTTATATCTGAAAAATGAATTCCCTCTGATTACGTGCGTTGGTTTATGGTTCGCTCTGGCTGAGCAAAATTACAGTTTTACGTGTCCTTCCAAAGAAAATTTGTGATCTAAGATTACAAGGGACTGTTCAAATTACTCGATATTTTTATGGTAGAGATGTAATGATTATTTGAGTCCTCTGGTATAAAAAACTCAATTTTGGGAAAAATGGAAATTGGTGCAGTTTAGCAGAACACCGACCATATTTATCTTTATTTCATGTGGTAGTCAAAAAAATATAAAAAACTAAACGTAGACTGAGGTGTTACGACTCATACAAAACATTATTTTTTTTTTCATACAAAAAGCGTTACAGAAGGGGAGAGAGTTGAAAATGTTCAATTTCAGCGTTACGTAATAAATGGATGCTGCCTTACATCAAAATTAATGTTAATTTGTTTGTTTCGCCAGTGCGCGGAATTAGGCAATTTTCTGCGCAAATATGGAAAATCATTTGAAAAATGCGCGGAATTAAGCAATTTCGACAAGTCAACTTTTTCAATAAAATCACACTTGTTAATTATGAATACAGTCTATAAACTAGATTTTTTCCTATAATCTACAACAGATTTGCTAGCGATCCACTCATAAGGCTTTTTATTGATGCAATACTCATTTTTAATTAACCATTTGAATCGTTTTAATCCTTGCGAGTAACGAACTTCTGGCGTGAAATGTAGGTAATGAATTATTAAAAAAAAAATCTTCATTAAATCGATTCCAACACAAAAACATTGTCTCCTTCATAGGTTCTGATGATTTCTGCTCATAGCCTTGCACAGATTACTTCGCAAAAAAGGCTGCCCAATTTTCACCACACTCTCTTGCGACGCCCATCCACATATCCATTTCATCATTTGCAAAAATATTCTACAGACTTTGAGTCGCATGACCGATAAAGCCATAACCAAATAATATAAAATAATCACGGTCGATACCTTCTATATGTAAATAAGTTATCGGTTTGACAAAATTGTTACTACTCTGTTTAATCCCTTACAAATTTTGTTTTGATTGTTTTTAGCTCGATCAGAATTTTATCATATTGAGTTATCATATACATTGAATTCCACAATAAATCAAGATTCACAATAATTTTCAATTTATTAGGAATATTCCAAAATGCGTGGAATTAGGGTCTTAGCTGCGCTGAATTATGGAACTTAATTGATTTTTTTTCGCAAAAATAGTCAAAGATTTCATTATTTTAGATTGAAAAATTCTAACTCGAACAGCATTTGAATAATAGAAATAGAAAAAAAATAGAAACAAACAGAAAGCACAGCTATGGAAAGCTAGCTTCATCGCATAGTGCACTATTAATATAGTTTAATCACAGAAGTTCCTTTCAAAAAAAAAAATTATAGAAATTTTCTGTTTTAACAGTGTTGAACATGGCAAATATTTATTCATTTTCTTTGGCGTACATGTATGTATCTAACTCGAACAAAATATCTAAGTAAAAAGTAGGTGGCAAGATTGTTGATCGATGGCAATAACATTGTACTGTACTATCTAAAAGGCGATCGTTCTGAGTAATTCTAGCCCTACATACTAATCTAATGGAATTAGCTACTATTTACAGTTTGTGTCTCTTTTTCCTTAATCCTAGTCGTTAGTCTTGTCTGATCGAATAGGTTGCGTTGCATTCGATCTTGCGGGCAATTGCGTGAGGACAGAGTATGTGGAACATCCCGACTCGACTTCGCGGCTAATCACAGTCGGTAATAAGTTTATCACGGTTTCCGTTTTCGACAACTTTGGGTGAATCATCGTCGGACGACGACACCTTTATCCTGTGGATGGGGGTAAGGTTTTTTGACATGTTTTGCTTCTTTCTGTTTTCCTTCATGTTTCTGGCATTCCGTCGGTGGAAGTAGCAGAGAATGATCAAGAACAGGGCGATACATGCGACCACTCCGAGCGATATTTTAAACCATATCGATTTGGCCTCGGTATCCAACTTCCGAGTGTTCCGGATGTCCATGCATTGTTGATATTCTTCCGTTTTAGAGGGTGGCGAGGTTGTAGACAAGTCCTGGTGACAGATGGTTGATTCTATATAGTGAAGAAATATAGCATTATGTAGAAGTATGTTTCCTTACACAGACAAATAGAATTGATATTATCTAAGCATGCAATCAAACTTTGTATTTAAATAAAATATTGATCTAATGATCTACGGTTTAGAGTTACTTAAACAAATAAGCTTTTGTCTGAGCAAAATGTATAATATCTCTATAAGTTTAGTTTTACCTAGAAATTGCCTTTGTTATGGAGAAAGTTCTTTCTATCAGGAATTAAAAAATTGACCTCCAGACAACAGTACAAATTCTATCGTATGATAGCTCAAATACGAATGTGGCCTTCGCTTTGTACTTTTATTCGTCAATATGTTTTACGATTTTGTGATTAGGTAGTTTGTTTCTTAATTTTAACTTCTAAGGATTCCTGGCAGTCCATTGTCTAGAATAGATTATGTCTGTGTGCCTGCATCTCAATTTACCTGCAAAGCAGCTGGGAGGATTATTGTGGATCACCGTACGCCGAGTCGACAGTTCGGCTGTAATCAACTGACAAGAACAAGGTGGGATCTTCGTGGCATTCAGGTCCAGTGATCGAAGGTTGCACATTGGCGAAAACTGATCAATTGTTAACTCCGTCATTGGGTTGGAAGATATGTTCAGCTGCCACAAGTCCGGCAGAATTCCGAAATTTGGCAGCCGCTTCAGCCAACATTCGGCTAGACTAAGGATCTGCAGTGGGGCCCGAACAGGTTTCTCCAACAGCAGTAGATCGTCCTCGACATTTGCCAGGTTGTTGTATGCTACGTACAGATTCCTCAGTAATGGCAGTCGAAAGAGTTCCAAGGGAATTGTGTTCAATGCGTTGTTCGATAGATCAAGAGCCTGAGAAATATCAAATTTGTAACATTTGTGGTATTGAGTGTATAAAAAACTTACTTCCAAGTTCACCAGCTCACTGAACGTCCCTTCTTCGATATTCTGGATCATGTTTTCGAATAAATAGAGATATTTGACTTCTGTATATCGGGCGAAGGAGTGTGTATTAAGGTCACGAATGCGATTGAAGCTGAGATCTAGAATCTGAAATTATAAGGATCATTTAATTATAAATTGAGGAATTGTTTTTTCTCCTAGAGGTAAGATAAGAGCAACATATATGAGCAAATTCTCACTGAAACCAGACCGACATCGGCACACATCGTTTGAATTAACATGAAGTGTACGATTTGACAATAACTTAGCAAGGCTGGTAGCGAGTCACTTTTTTGATGCCAGTCACTTTAAAGTCTCTTTTTTGGAGCCATTTCAACTAAAGTCACTTCTTACGTCAAAAAGTCACTTTTTTCAACTATTTTAAGCTAAATTTTCGGGAGAAAATAATGGATCGGTCTTTTTTAATTTAGGCTAAGTTTTGAGTTAGGTCATCACCAGAACAACTTCATGTCGGTATCAAAATATTGGTTCATGGTTTCCATGTGAAAAAAACCTGGAAAAAGGTTAATATTTCAACGAGTTCCACGTTCTCGAGACTCCTAATGTTCCTACAAATAATTTTTGGTTACGCCATTGCATCATATAAATAAAATACAAATGATTATATTTAAGTTATTTTATCGCAGGTATTAATAACAAGGAATAATTATTTAATGTTCTATTTGAGATTAAAAACTTATCATACTTCCTAGGGCAGACTTTTTTTTAAGAATGGCCGGATAGATCTGAGCTAGAGCCTAACCTAAGGTTTTTTTTCACGTCGGTCGACGTAGCGCGTAAACAAACGCGTTGTTCCAAAAAAACGGCGTAAAACCGAGTTATTTAAAAAAAAACACGTAAAAAAGACTCGTGTTTTTCGACTATTAATTTATCGCCAATTCATCGTTTTCATTGAATCGTTCATGAAATCGTGCATGCTTTCTTCAATGAAATGTGGGGCGTCGGATCCTCTTCTTGGATTTTTTTATTCACTTCGGCAGGAGGTTTTGAAAGCCACAGAGTTTGTATTTGACAATAATATGCGCGATATTGAAGTTTTTTTTTCCAATTCGACCAACTATAACCCCCAATGTCAGGTGAATCATGAAAGTGTCGAAGTAGTTTTGATTGAAATATTAGAAGCTATTAGCACTATTAACTACTTTAAAAGAATAACTCAAAAGAACAGCTGTTAAGCCTATCGTCTTTATGCTAAATGTCCATTCAGCCAAACGTACCTCCCATTAAACTTACTGATGCAAAATTCAATGCCACTTATATAAACCTCTGGTTCTTTCTTAGTCGGCGTTTGAAGGACGCAGTTTTAAGCAGTATTTCGATCATATTCGATCTTCTATCATCATTTTTTATTTAAAATATTGATCAATGCCCAAGTATAACATTTTCCGTAATCTTGATCTGGTTACATAAACCTTATTAGGTAAAAGAGTTAGAGTTTGGATGGAAATGTGAAATGACAAAAAAATATTTTTTTTTCAAATTTGGGACATCTTATTAAAATTTACAAAATAAAATACTTTGATTGAAAATCTGCTAAAAAGGAATATTTATGTAATAGTAAACTTTTCTGTTTGAAAAATTGTAGGGAATATTTTAAAGTTTTGGGAGTACAATAAAAATGTCCAAATATGGTACTCAACTAGACTTACTGCCTGCAGAAGATCATATTGAATATTCCCTATCATATTGGATATTGATCGTAATACAGTATATTAAAATTGAAATAAAACTGATTTCGGTTTGATTTTCAAGTCACTTTAAGTCACTTTTTTTCTCAAATCTGGTCACTAAAATGACTGGTTTCGGTACCATTTTTTGCTACCAGCCCTGCATATACGTTGCCTACATAAGGGCGTTTGATCAGATGTTATTGTTCAATAATAGTATACATGCTGATTCGAAAAATATGCATTTGTAAGGTTCACATTGGCACGTAACTACAGCGTTGCATTACGTTTAGGCTGGATCACAATAGCGCGTCGCGTCGCGTCTGCTGTCAACGCCAGCGCTGCGTACTCAAACGCGCGTCTGGCGCGCATCTCATTTTTGCGCTACAATGTTGCGTCCGCGCTCGCGTTTGTTATCATTCAATTCCGTCATCGAGAAAACTGTTTTGTAAACATCAATCTAGCAAACCGAAGTGAAGTTCTCAAAAATACGATATTTAAATTGAAGGAAAATGGAACGAATTGTGAGATCGGCTGCTGCTTTAACGGCGTTATATTACCTACGCGAATCTTCCAACTTGGCTAGACCACGGCGATGGTGGGTTCGTCCTTCTAATCAAAATCGCAGTACTGAAGGATATTTCGAAACGGAATTCGACCTAATGAGGCGCAGGGATCCGGAGTATTTTCATGACTCCATACGGATGAGTCCATCCACATTCGACCACCTCTTGAGCAAAGTTCGAACTCGCCCCCTTGGACCTGAAAATCGCCCCAAGGATTACCACAAGAATATCTCTAGAGATTCCTAAAGGAGTTCATCCAAAGATTTCTTCTCAAATTTCTTCAGGGTTTCCTCATGCATCCCTCCAGGGATAACTGTAGGGATTCTTCCTTAGATACATCCATTTGTTCAGGATTTTTAAAGGATTTTTCCAGTAACTCCTCTAATCATTTACCTTGAAATTTTCATGATGATAACTTAAACAAATCTTCCTGTAATTTCTCCAACAATTTTCAGGAATACCTTTAACTATTTCTTCAGGCATTACTCCAAGGGTTCTTCACGGAATTGTCCTCAGAAGACTCCTCCATGTATTTTCCACACATCGATTGGACACTAAGGGTATGAGTCACAATCGATCTAACAAATTTCTTCAGGAATTCCTCCAAGAATACCTTTTGAGATACATTCAGATTTTTTTCGGGAATTCCTTCCAGAATTCCTCCATAAGTTTCTGTATAGATTGCTCGAAAAAATGTCTCCTCCAGGAATTGTTTCAAGTGTTCGTACAGGTATTTTTCCAACAATACCTCCAGGGATTTGATCAGGAATTCAACCAAGAATTCTTCAAGAGATTCCTCCATAAGTTTCTGTATAGATTGCTCGAAAAAATGTCTGGATTTTTTCAAAGAATACTTTCAGATATTCCTCCAAGGATTTCCTCCAGAAATATTTTCAGAGATTCCTTCAGGAATTTTTCCATGCACTCTTATTCATGTGTTCTACCATGGATTCCGCTTGGGACTCCTACAAAACTTCTAAAACAAAAACATAAAAAATAATGTTCCTGAAATTCTTCCATACTCCATGAGATATTTAATAATTTCTCCACCCAAATTTATACCAGGATTATTATTCGCAAAAATCCTAAGATCGCTAAAGGAATTCCTTATGGGTTCCCTAGAGAGATTCCCAAAAAATCCCAAGAAATACTTTTGAAATATACTTCTATTCATCTAAAGTTTCCTCTAAATACTTTTGAATTTAGAGGAATCCTTAGATGAATTTCTGACGGAATGCATGGAGGAACTTTTGGAGAAGTCTCTGCTGGAATTTGAATTCAGACGGCTGTTTTGGTGTTATGGAAGAGAAGTGGCCGTTTTGACCCACGAGTTGATTAAAGTTTAAGTTTTCCAATACGCTTTTTAAGCATGGAATACAAACTATGAGAGTGCACAAGGCGATTCTCGTTGGTAGCTTCAAAAAATTTGTTGTTTATCGATTTGAAAAATGACCTAGAAAATAACACAAAATTACAACGAAAACAGCGAAAATCGTTTTTTTTGAGTTTTTCACGATTTTTGCTAGGAAAACATTTGAAAAATATATATAGAGAAGCATTTTAATACATTTTCCATTATCTCGGGTGAAAAACAGCATCCCAAATCACGTCGTTTGTTCAAATTGAGGGTGGCGCGTTTTACCCCAACGGCGCATTTTACACCCAGTTCCCCTATATGCAAAAACTAGAGGGTGGTCGTTTCGGTTTACACAAATTGGGTGGCCCCTCATCAGATAGCTGAACAGTTTGCGAAATAGGCTCATTTCGATAAATCTAGGGTATTTTTCCACATGACCCATATTTCCCATGTAACACATAGCAAACTTAGTGGCATTGAGAAAGGATGTAGTTTTCATTCGAAGCTAAAAAAAAAATTGGCGGCCGATTGGAATTGCGTCAGAAAATCAGTTTTTCACCATTAGCGTACCGCTCGTTTTGAATTCGGAGATCACCGAGATAGAACTGAGTAAGAGCAGCTACAAAAACTAGGAGAGCAATGGTATTTACCCTATGAAATGATCATACCCTATGCAATCACCTTTGTTTGTCTTTGCTGTTTGTTGCTTCTCCAGTATCGCCAGATCAGATGCACTTACACAAGAAATCAACCAGATGAATGCTTAGGACTAACAGATACCCTCAGTGTATAAGTGCTGGTGATCTTCTATTTTTAGGCAACAATGGCGCCTGTCACCACATAGGTCCAGATTTACAAGTAGCTCCAAAAACTCATTTTTTTTAGTTTTTAGTTGGAAAACAAACATCAATACCGGGTACCCCCGTTGGTTTGACCACATTTAATCTGAACACTTTTTAATTTGTACCCCGGTAATTAACACATTGTTCAGACTTAAAATGGTTCAAACGTCATTTAACTCATGGAATGGAGTAAAGTGAAATGGAACGCTGTGGAACGTAACGCAAAATCAAAACAAAACAGTGAAATAAGTTACCAGAAACACAGTTCTAGGGTGACAAGATGTTCAAATTAAAAATGAACCCCGATGGTTTGCATGAGATACCGTTCAAATAAGCGGGGGTGCACGGTATTCTATATCTGATAGTTAGTCTTCTTCTTGGGGACGTTAATGTCAAGAAGAAGAAAAAGAAGATAGTTAAGAATCGTACGAGAATAAAAAAAAAATCATATTTTTGCTACATGTTCAGACGTTAAATAGCTGCACAATGTGCAGTGTGCAGTGCACATGCCCAAAAACCTAAATTGGCTTCAAAACTCAACTAATCCATTTCGATAGCTTATTCTCATATAGATTCAGCATCTATGGATGCAAATTTATATTCAAGTGTCGTTACTTACTAAATTAATACTTATTGTTGTATGTACCTCAAATAATTAAAGAAGAGCTTCTTTATACCGTACAAATCGCTCCCCGCGGAAATATCATACTCAAACGCGCGTTGAAGACTAAGGAATCGATTGAAGAAGATTTTTCTTGCTTAAGCTTGCCTTAACGATAGTTGTCTTAAAAAGTTGAGACCCAAAAATTGTATGAAAAATAGCATTTTTGTTAGAATTTTGCTCTATGAGCAATGTGACTATGCCCAAAATAGAATCTTTAACCCTAAATCATGTTCCAAAACACTTGTAATGGCAAAAAATAGTGACATATTGAAAATGCGCAATTTCTGCCTTGATTTTTTTAAAAACTGGACCACTACAGACCAACGAGGAGAAAGGGGAGGAATCGATGATGCATTAAACTGGCTCCTACAGCAGACCGAATACACCCCTGCATCTACGCCAGATTATGTGGGAAGGTGTAGAGGTTGTACATTTTTGACGGAGAGCTTGCTGTTTGGTAAGCAGACTGCCTATGTTTCAGACATAATGAAAGGCGAGCTATGATGATGGATAAATGGAAGCTTAGGGAAACGGTTCCTTGTCCGTCTCTGGTTATAGTAAATGCTGTGAACTGTGATATATTACGAGTGGAAGATAGTTAAAGATACAACTACAAAGTCAGAGGAAAAGGACGGGCCTGGGATTGAAACCACGACCTTCTGTTTATGAAGCAGAAGCGGTAGCCATTAGACCATCAAACCCGTCTCTAAGTGTGAATTTCTGCATAAACTCTTATTCATGAAGTATTTACGTTTTTTTTACAAAAGACCCGTTCTCTTTATTTTTTTTTAATTGTAGACATACTTTGAGTGTATAAAATACAACCTTGCACAATTAAATACAAAATTTTTGTTTTGCGCATAAGGTTCCTCCAAATTTGTCTCGGTGCCCCAGGATAATAAGTAGTGACCACCTAAGCACCACAGTGTATAAAGTGCATTTTTGCACAAAAAAACCAACATTTTTATTTTGTGCATAAATTCCCCCTCAGACACATTAGCAAGGAAAAAAATCTCTGTTTTTTTTTCTCAAAAATTTGATTCTTCCACGACCTTGCTTATATACCAATTTGAAGCCGAGAAAAACTTGAAGTCGAAATTCAAAGCATAACATAAATACAGATTTCACGCAATGTTTACAATTTTGATGAAATAAGCATGTTCTCAGAGAAATTTTTTTTTCATAAAAATTTCACCCATTTCGCTTTGTTTGTTCATTATGCGTTCCTCCTAAGTATTTGACATACACTCCCGTGCAAAAGTTTGGGTGCACCCCCTAAAAAACATACAAAAGTGTTCTGTCCATATATCTGTGAATATACGTCCAATTGAAACTCTTTAAGCCGCATTCGAAAGGCAAAGAGTTATTCTTACTTCGTATGTATTTTTCCAAAAACTTTTTTTGAATTTTGTATACCGTCAAACGGGGTAATTTGCAACAGGGGTGAAACTTGCAACACAACGACATGTAACTGAATTGACGTGTTCTAAAGCATTAATTTAAATTATTCTAATATGTTACACCGGTTAATGGCCTTAGGTATAGAAAGGGATGTTTTGGTGAGGATTTTGGTATTATTTCTACTTTGGTTGGTTTGCTGGAGGAGGAAATCATATCACACATTGGATCGTATAAAAACAAGACTGAAAATCGTTCCTAGTACCACACAAACGGGATATAAATTTTATTCTAGGTATTTGCAATTCGTTACAGTATTTAATAGTGTACAAAAGGACTATAAAAAAGTTTTGTTAATTTCACGTTTAAACTCTGAAAATAATTAAAAACATTTTTGACTACCCTTGTTGGGTAACTTGCAACACCAATTTTAATCTCAATGGTAAGATGTTTTTTGCCGCTTGTCATCAAAAACACATGGAAAAGCAAGATTGACCATTTATTTGTAGAAAAAATTTAAATTGTTGAGCCTCAAACAACTTATTACACATTTGGTATAAAATATTGGAAAAGTTACAATCATTGCATTATTATTGGAATTTATTATTCTTTCTTCGTGAAAACTATAAATTATTTTAAAAATCTGTTTCAAATGTAACTTGTAGATCTGTCATTGTGAACTTTTTGCATGTAATATAAAGATAGCTATTTTCAATGACCAAAAGAGGCCATATCAAGACATGCTATCAATATATGATACGTTGCTTTGGTTAAAATATGAATAAAAAATAAGTTATGCGAAGCAAAACCTCAAAACCATTGCAGTTTCATAAAAAAGAGCACTAAAACTTTTGAATGGCTTTCTACTAGCCGTCAAGGTTTGT
Source organism: Aedes aegypti (assembly GCF_002204515.2). Lineage (NCBI taxonomy): Eukaryota > Metazoa > Arthropoda > Insecta > Diptera > Culicidae > Aedes > Aedes aegypti. Next base: position 197,430,433 of record NC_035108.1, read on the forward strand.
GATTTGCTAGAATTTCCACTTGTGGAACCAATAATATAGAAAATCAATTGATTTATTAATCGGAGAGGTCAATACTCATAATACAATCAATAATAATGATTTTTCAAAAATTATGGTGCCTAGTTTTTACTTATTGTCATGCTTTTGCTGCAGTTAATTATTTAATGATTTAGAATACGGTATTGATAATATTTTAGATAGAAAACTTCAGTAAGCATTGTGTGTTGTATGTTACCCCACATCAGGGGTCTCATGCAAAATGCATATTTTCAGCCTCTCCTGATCTTAAGAAACCAAATTATAATAAAATAAATACCACGTGACATTATTTACGTAGCGATTAGGATACCAGATTGTATTTGGTTCATCTAAGTCCTTAAAATTTTCGTCCAATTAGATTTGAAGTTGAAAAGTGTTGCAAGTTACCCCGTTTGACGGTACTAAATTTTTACCTAAAGTTGTGACATTTTTCAAAAAACACTTTGAAAAATCATATCTAATTTCCTCAGCTTTGGATCGACCAAAATTTTAAATCGGAGTGTCATTAGAATCGTAATCTCATATTCTTATAAGAGACCCCACGAAATTTTGGCGGAAAAATCTGGAAATATTCAAAATCAATGAAACAGTCAGTCAAGTCATCGTGCAAAAGTTTGGGTTCACCTGAGCCGCATGCACATCATTTTTGTCAATATCTCTGCCATTTTTAATAGTTTAAAGCTTTTTCGAGTGCAAATAATGATTGGTTTGAGATTTCACAGATTTTTCATGGTTAAAGTATGTTCAGGTGAAACCAAACTTTTGCACGATACACCATACTGAGGGGTGAACCCAAACTTTTGCACGATGACTTGAATGACTGTTTCATTGATTTTGAATAGTTATCAGATTTTTCCGCAAAAATTTCGTGAGTGCTTTTCAAAGAATATAAGATTACGATTCTAATGACACTTTGATTAAAAATTTTGGTCGATCCAGTGCTGAGAAAATTAGATATGATTTTTCAGTGTGTTTTTTGAAAAATGTCACAACTTTAAGTAAAAATTTGGTATACAAAATTCAAAAAATGATTTTGGAAACATACATACGAAGTAAGAATAACTCTTCGCCTTTCGAATGCGGCTTAGAGAGTTTCAATTGGACGTATATTCACAGAGATATGGACAGAACACTTTTGCATGTTTTTTAGGGGGTGAACCCAAACTTTTGCACGGGAGTGTACAATGATCAATGTTTTCCCAAATCAGTAAAATAAAAAAAAATCATTTAGAACATTGTTTTAAAATTAGCAGAAAACGTTAATTATGTAACACTTACATTTCCGAATAAATTTTTTGAAGAAACATTCCAAACGCTCACCAATGTTACCCCGGATTACGGAATCATGAATTCAAAAGTTAAAATTATTTGTTGAAATATGAAGACATTTTCATCACATTTTTGTTGTTGAATTCTAGCCCAGATTTCAATACCAAAAACATAATAAATTGCTTATTATTCATTCTCATATAATTTATGTTTAATTTAAAGGCGAACATTCATTTAGGCATATTTTGGTGGCATGCTCAAGTACTCTGACAATCATCTTGGACCACGTATAGTATATTATAATATTTGTATATAATTATTCACTGCATCATCAGTTTGCATAACCATTTTTACCAATCAAAAACGTGTGGCATATTCGTCAGTTTTCTTTGAATCCACGATAGATTGATTTTAAATGGGTCGATTGCAGCATTTGATCCACGAATCACGATTGAATCATGAATCATTCCTAGAAAGCAAAACTCCGGAAAAAATATGAGCTCTAAAGAAAGCGAAAATGCCTCTGCTATTTACTCCCATGATGCTGCCGTTATTCTGCCGCGAGTACAACGGGAGCAGCAACGCTAAAGGTGATTAAGTTAATTGATTTAAATTGGTTTGTTAGTTCATTCTGACCATCTTGGTGGGATAGTCCAAGTCCAGTCTCGAGTGAGTAAATTTCCGAACTGTTTTGAAGCCACTTGGTATAAGGTCTCTGTGGTGTTTATACATTTTAGCACACAGACTGAGCACCGAAAGGCAGACTTCATAGTTTGATATGAACTTGAATCGATGAAATGGAATTTTACGCAATGTTTACGAGCCAAGAATTGATCTGTGCTAGTCAGCTTCTGTAAACAGGGTGGATTTTTTCGACTACCGTCGATGGGGGTGACAATGGGTCTGGGGGGTGAGATTGGGTCAAAACGGAAAAATATGATTAATGAATTATTTCAGCTAATAACGGTGATATTACTAAAATTAATAATTCATATGTAAGGGAGCATATTATTACACATAATTCATCACAATATACATTTTTAGAAATAGTAGTTTTTGTTTACTATATCAATAAACTTGTATGTTGAAATTAGATAAAATTTACAACATTAAATTTCTCCTGTGCAAAGTATCACGCATGTACTTTAACCTCTACCGTTATATTAGTTGAAGGTTTAAAGTCTTTTCATTACACTTCACACGTATTTTCCGGAATCTATTTGATTTTTCAACAAAAAATTTATTTTTTTCGGTACGGTGTCTAATACATCAAAAATGGGGGTGAGATTGGGTCAAGCAAGAACGACAGTAAATGAAATTGCAAGTCCACTTTTTTGACATTTTACGGTGCCGGTAGTTCTCTTTTTCATTAAGATGTGTTTATTCTTTCTAAAAACAGCATCTCTGAAACATAAAACTAGTCTACTTGAGGATTCCGTACATTGAATAACAATGCAACGCATTTTGACAACTTCTCAATCCAGCAACATCGTAAAATTTTATCAAATGGATTGTTTTTTTTTAATTTAATTATTTATCAGTGTTTTCATATTATAGAAACATCTCCTGGAAGTACAAATGAGTTGGAACACTGAAATATCGTGATTATGACGTCAACATCTGCCTGAAATGTATTGATCGTGGAATGTCGCTCCGAAATTTAACTATTTGCGAAGAATTAAAATAATCACTTTTTCAGTACACCTTTGGGGAAACTGAATAGGCTTCATGGCAATGGGGATGAGACTTTGAAGACAATTCGAGGGAAAAAAATAGAAAATTTATGTAAACTTGACGATGAATGTTGTGTTTACATATTTTTTCTCATAGCTCTTCAATTTTTGGTATAATCGTTCTTTTAAGTGGGTTTATCATACTTGTGAAACAACTTAGATATCTTTTCACCTTGTTTGCATCGTATTTCATCAATATTCTTCAGCTGTGAATGGTTTTGCAACCATATTATCAAAAACAAGTTATTTCAATTACAGTGACCCAATGTCACCCCCTCTATGGGGTGAGATTGGGTCATTTTTCATTCACTTGTGGTGCCGCTGTGAATAAATATTTGTCTTTAATGTTTTGAACAGTTGTTAATGTATCATCAAAGTACATACACACCAAATTTGATGTTAATTGGAGTTAAATTGCGATATTTATTCAATAAATAATTCGTACACATCCCTTTTTGACCCATTGTCACCCCCAACGACGGTATCTTTTTAAAAGTGAATCATGTCAATCTGCGATCGACGTCGATAGTAATGGACTCCTGCAGGGGGAACATTGCTTGATGAATCTAGTCAAAATTATAAACACATAGTGTTTATGCTAGCAATTTTCCCCAATGTGCATCCGGGTAAAACTGGAGTTACAGATGTTGTCCGATAGGAGGGTTTAAATTTACTGAATCACTGGATGAGATGAAATTTCCGTGGAATCTCAGTTTATAACAAAAGGATAATAAAAATAAATTACGAAACCAGTTGTTGCTGATAGGAAAGATGAGGTTATCTGTTGGAAATATCTGGATCTGTACCAATCATCTTTTTTCGATTTTTACACCACGTGTTGTATGTCAGATCAGATCACACTTTGCTATGAACCAGCCAAAGCACATCACCTGGTAAGAAGTGCTAAACGATATCGGCTTTCATTGTTAAGCATTTGGGTGTCACTAACGCATGCCAATTGATGCTAACCAATCGGTTTTACAGTTTGGTTATGATGATAATAATGGCTTTTAAGTGGCCACAATAAACTGAACAGAATAGGTTTCATATTTAGGTCGTTTCGCAAGAAGTGATTGGGAAAATGTGAGAAGATCTGTTTTTGCGTGGAACAAGATTTCGTTACAGCGGAAACGAATTCAGCAATCTCAAATTTACTGCACATCTTTGGGAAAATCGAATTAGTTATTTATGCAACAAGTTGCAAAATGATGATTTTTTAAGCACGAATTGTACATTTATCCAACGAGGCTCGCCGTGTTGGATAAAAACAACGAGTGCTGAAAAAAACGAGTTTTGCAACGAGTTGCATACAACATTTTTTGCTATTACGAAAAACTTCGTTTAAGCTGGATCATTTCCAAATGCACAAACAAACATTTCAACAGAAACCACGTGGGCATACATCCACGCGTTGTATCATTTCAGTATTTTTCAATCGCGTAGGCTGCGACTTAGTAGTATCTACAAATATTACAAATTTTCTCGTTCACAGACCTGTATTCCCTATTGGACGATAGAATAGGCAAGACGACGCGTACAGTAGTGGATTCTGCTGCCACCTGTACGAATTCTGGACGATCCGTTCCCAAACCAGTATTGTCGGTAAATCGTTAGAAAGTGCAGTTCGCTGGTAACGGATTTTTCTCGGTATTCATGCAAGATACCCTTCATCTGGATGCGAATCGAATGCACCACTTCCGAAAATAGGTATCTCGCATAGATACTGAGAAAATCCAACTTCGGCGACAAATCGATTCAAAGTTTTTATGGCGCCGACAATATCACCAGTCTTGCATCCGTATTGCACATCAGCTATAGCATCAGATGCTAGAGCAAAATAGACTGGGATATTTGGCTGACGCCTCCCACACAGTACTGAAAAGTACTACTTTGCAGCACCGAAAACAGTGCTGAAAAGTAGCACTTTTCAGCATTGTTTTTTTGGTAGGAAAAGTAGGCCATTATGTAGTGTAAATTATCAATGAAAAGTTGATTTATTTGCAACGGAATCGCAAAAAGATTATTACTGTCCTCTGTGTTATTTAGGGACTACTTTACGAACAATATGCTCAACAAAATGTGGAAGTTGCTCTAATTGTATCCGGAATTGCCCCAGTTTATTTACTTTACTTATACATTTAGAAAACTTCTGTTGTTTTTTTCGAAATTTAACTGCTGAGATTTATTATTTATTTTTACCAAAATTCTGTAACATTTTTGGTTAAAATAAATCCCGAGGTTTGGATTTCGGTAAAAAAATATCGAAATCCATTAGCTGTTTAGCGTACGTGTGATAAATATTGCCATAATATTTCCTTTTTTTGCCATACGTGATAATCTGAAAAAATTCAAATTTTGAATGGTCTTACGTGTTTTTGTAGTGAGATATATTCTGATGTTAAAATATATAAAAAGAATAATTTGAAAGTTTTCGAAATTTCACATATGGTCAAGAAGTAAGTCCTGTGGTCAAAACTGGCACATTTTCCTTGGGAGAACTTATAATAAACTGATATAGGAAGTCGATGCCGGTTATGTACCCTTTGCCTATTATGGCCCCCCTACAGAAAAACATAAAACCTTAGTCCTATCCACCCGGGGAGCTTCGTTTGCATTGTTAGGTAGCATTTACAGGCAAAGTATTTGGTCTGAAGTGCATAAATACAGATACCTATGTGAACAGTTATGTAAATGAAAATACCCAAGAGGGTCCATAATTAGCATTTCCAGGTGGGTATAGAACCGTCGGTAGCGCTCCGGACAACATGGGATAAATGGTCAACTCCCCAGGCGGGGTCCATAATAGGTATAACGACAACAGTTTTCCAAATGAGTATTTCACGGGATAACTCGAATGATTTTGTGTTTGTTTAAAGGTGCACTATAGACATGGATCTTGTTGATATTGAATTTAAATAATAATATATGAAGATTAATGTATTCTTCGAAACTTTATTCATGGCTCCACACCAGTTTATATTACAGCAATTATTACAGTTGTTGCTCTAATCATTCATAGATAGTTTTTTCATAAATTCAGTCCGAATTTCATCAGACATTATTCATAGATTGATTTTTTTTCAGTTATCTTAACAATTTATCAAGAAAATTCTAGAGTTTTTTCAGAAATCCTTGTAGAAAATTTTCAAACCATACTCAGAACTCATACAAGTTTTATCTGAGGTTACTCTATGATTTTCTTTCGAAATTCTTCGCGGATGTGTTAAAAAAATTTCTCCAAAACAATCTGAAAAAAATCCTAGACATTTTCCTGCAGACATCCCTGTATGTGCCATTGGATAAATTCTTTGAAGAATCCTTAAGTATTTAAACATACAAATAAAAAAATATGTAGGAATTCCTGAATGAATTTTGAATTATTTAACACGTATAGGCCTGAGTGAAAGCAAAAATACTGAAACCATCACCACGCAGAGAATTCTTAACGGATTCAAATGATTTTTTGTCAGTTAACTGGCCTACATATCTAGTTACTAGAAGTGGCAAGAGTAACTCGAAAATATTCCTGTGGCTGGAGTTATTCCGGTGGGTCACTGGGTCAAGTCGGGTAAAAAAGGGCTGTTTTTTTGGGACATGCCAAGTTACCTATATTTATTTGCAATAACAATCATTTCAATTTGAATATATCGTCAAGATCTGATATTCAACATTATAAATGAAGAGTTTGCACCGTTTAAAATATACCGGGTGTGGCCATTCGGACGTAATGCCCGGAAGAACCGGCTATAGGTCTGTTGGATACTAAACCGTTTCAATTCTCGAAAAGTAGAAATCAAACATAATTGTGCACTAAAAAGCGTTCCCATAAGCTTGGCACAGATGTTCAGATACAAGTTGGCCACTTTATCGTAAGTTTGAGGCGAGCCGGGACCCAAAAATAATCATTTGTAGGATTAATCAAATGCAAAACTCATACTTATTCAATTCAATCGCTTCTCAAAAGGTTTACAATGATGCAATTTTCTTAAAACTCCGTTATGTAGTGTCCACATTTCAACTGATTCCGGAAATTATCTGTGACTTGAAATTTGCCTACCCCCAGGGGTACAAACACACAGTACCTTTCACACCCAACCTGACCCAGTGATCCACCGGAATAACTCCGACTACAGGAATATTTCCGCGTTCCTCTGTCCACTTCTAGAAACTAGATATGTGTGCCAGTATACTGACAAAAAATCATTTGAATCCATTAAGAATTCGCTGAGCGGTGAGGGTATTGGAGTTTTTGCTTTCACTCAGGCTTATACGGGTTAAGGTGTTAAACGGGAATTTTGGAGGAAGTTCTAAGGACATCAATGTTTTTTTTTTGAGATTTTGGAACTTCATTGAAAAATGTTAGAGGGATTCTTTATGGAGTCTCCGAAGTAATTCCTGTTAAAAATCCACATTGAATTTTTGAAGGTTAGAACTATGGAAGGATTACTTAAAAAAATCGTTTCGTGACAAATCTCAAAGCAATCTCCTGAAGCGATCTTCGGAGTAATATTTGAATGAAATCTATAGTAAAACGAGCAGTAATGTTGGTAATGTCACGAGGGATTGTTTTAGAAATCTATCTATACAAAATATGGAATAGTGTTTGTATGTCACGAAATGGCTTTAAAATGGGCTCTCGGATTTTGAAAATTCCCATATAATTATGATCCTGAAGTGTTCCGACGTGTTTATGTGTATAAAAAGCGCAAAATATTCAACGAGAAACTTAGAAAAAAGAGAATAAACAGAACTGCCATTTTGAATGAGAACGCCATGAAGCTTATCAGTAGCCTACTTGATGGCAAGACGAAGTTTGCCGGGACCACTAGTATTCTTATAAAATGTCTGTTCAACTTAAGAATTGAACTCTCATGTCGTGGTTCCTGCTAGGTGCCATTTTTGTATTAGTTATTTATGTAAAAACTCGTTTTGGTTCATAATTGTTTATTTTTTAAGCTACCTAAATTCAAGACCTAATTTTAGAGACCTTCTTCTTCTTCTTTTCTGGCGTTACGGCCCCACTAGGACAGAGCCTGCTTCTCAGCTTAGTGTTCTTATGAGCACTTCCACAGTTATTAACTGAGAGCTTACTATGCCAATGACCATTTTTGCATGCGTATATCGTGTGGCAGGTACGAAGATACTCTATGCTCTGGGAAGTCGAGAAAATTTCCAGCCCGAAAAGATCCTCGACCGGTGGGATTCGAACCCACGACCCGCAGCTTGGTCTTGCTGAATAGCTGCGCGTTTACCGCTACGGCTATCTGAGCCTAGAGACCTAAAATTATTATTTTTAAGACGATCGTCGCTACCAGCCCTGATTTCCCCAGTATTCCCCAATTCAATAGTTCACTTCATGGCGAAATTCTCTCTATTTCACTCTTCAAAAAAAACTTAAAAACAACAGTGCCAGTACCTGTCAACTTTGGCAGCCACTGGCACCATTGTTTTCAGATTTCGCAAGGGAGAGAAAGAGAACGATTTTTCGATGACGTCACCGTGCAATGGGTAATAATCTGAATTCCATATTAAGGGAATTGCTATTTTTCCCTAAGATTGAATACTGTTTTTTTTATATCTATGATTAAATGCACTTTCCTTTACTTTTTGAATTTTGTTCCTATGTTGTTTACACGTTTAGAACAAAACAGATATTTTTTTCATTGATGGGAAAATACTCTAAATTTATTGTTAGATGTATTTTTCTTTTTCAAAGATACTTATTATATTTAAAGTCATTTTAAAGTAACTATTCGTCGATCATTTAAGTATTTTGAAGAATTTCTTAAACCTGTATTTAACTTTTTAACCCTGGAAAACCTGGAAATATCATGGAATTTCATGTATATAAATGAGTAGACACCCTGCAATTGTAACCGCATAACAGTCACATAGATATTATACATTAGCGTCGTGATGTAGTAGCAATGAAATTTCTATAAGACTTATTTTCTGACGTAATATTAGCCTTATAGAACTTCAGCCTCAAAAAAGGACTTTTGAGTTATTGTTAATTTTCAGAAATTTTAGTTTCTTTCCATAAAATGCACACTTGGTCTTCCATTTACTCAACGCCCACTTTTGTCGAATCTTACAAAGTGAAGTGCTTCTTATTGCAAAGTTTCAGAAAATTCGACTGAGAAAAAACTTCCATGCCAAAGTGAATCATGGAAGTCCTCAAGTAGCTCTGCACTAGGGACGTTCCGATATTGCGAAGTATCGATATTTGATTCTATACAATTATCGAATCGAAGTATCGATACCATCGATATATTGAATCAAAATATCGATATATCGCAATATCATTTGATAAATTTGAAGGACGCAAAATTCGTGTATCGTTTGGGTACCTGACGTTGAGATTTTTTTACGATTCGCAAACATTTCTTTTAATCCTCAATAATACCGGCATTATGATCAATATAAACATGAATATTTTCTTTTGTGATACATCATAAAACAATTGGTACATGAACTGCTTTCAATTATTTAAAAATCAGTTGTTTTACGAGAAAACCCTACAATTGTTATCAAAATATTGGCTTACGATATATCGGAAGGAAATATCGATACCCCCGATATATTGAATAGGAAATATCGATACCAAAATATCGAATATTGAAAGTAAAATATCGATATTCCGATATATCGGAAGTATCGGAACGTCTCTACTCTGCACTAGGGCGGTTCAAAATTCAAAAAGTTCGAAAACACAATCTCCCATATCTTCCTCACCATCCTTACGATAAAAATAGTGTTCTGTGAAATTTTCAGATTTTTTGGTAGTGCTTTAATAGTGACCCAAAGACGATATAAGTTTATATGAAAATTACTATGGATAAATTTCGAAAAATGTTCCAAACCTGTTAGTACTGTAATGTAACTACAAATTTCAAATCTTATAGTGATCACTCATTCTTCAAACTGTGAACTACCTCTAAATCCGTACCGAGTAGGCTGAAAATTTTAAAGAACACTATATTTATCATAAGGATAGTAAGAGAGAAACGGGAGATGGGGATTTTGAAACTTATTTTGAATTTTGAACTACCCTACTCTGCACTCTATAACGCTATAAATATTTAATCTATCCCAAAATTGCCTCATTAAATTACGATCAACTTTGTATAATTTTCTCCGTTTGCCACCTTGCATCCCCATCGTTCAGGGTAGCCAATAATGTGAATAGCATTCTAAATTTGTTGCTTGACATCAAATCGATTGGTACACTGTTTTATGGCCAAACTAAACTAACTCAATTGGAAGTTACACCATAAAATTGAGAATTCATTTCTAACCAGAAACCACCAGAAACGGTGATCGTCAGGCAAGACAACTTTTCACCAGTCATCCTCTGTGTCCGACCAATGTCGCTCACGTAGATTGCATCAGCTGAGCGTGAATTCAGAAGTTGGCATCAATTGACCCTCCCGGTTCTTAATTAAACAATTGTCTGTTCGAGCAAAAAAAACTTATACGCGATGCTCGTATTTTGACCGCGATAAAGTTTTTTCCAATACAAAGCATAACATATTTCAAAAGATATTACCTGTGCATCTTGCTGTAAATATATTGATAGATTGTAAAATTTTCAATATGGATTTCCGTCAGTGTAAGCCTTAATGGGACGATTATTCTTGTATGGGAAGTATACAAATTCTTGCAATGGTAGGAAGTAATAGCCTGTCAATAAATAATTGGGTCAATTGAATTAGCCGCATATCTGCTGCCCTTATTTGCTAGATTTGCTATTCAAATGGGACAATTACGCATTCAAATGTTTGGGGTCACCCCTTAAAAAACATACAGAAGTGTTTTGTCCATATCTCTGTAATTACACGTCCAATTGAAACTCTCTATGGCGCATTTAAAAGGCAATAAGTCTTTCTTCCTTCACATTTTTTTTTTCATATTTTCGTTTTTGATTTTGTATACTAAATTTTTACTTAAAGTTGTGACATTTTTCGAAAAACACACTGAAAAAACTTGTTTTATTTTCCTCAGCATTGGATCGACCAAAATCAAATCGTAATCTTACATTCTTTAAAGAGCACTTACGATATCTGATAACTATTCAAAATAAATAAAACAGTAATTCAAGTCATCGTGCCGGAAATACTGCCGGATTGCGTCCCTGGCCCATAGTGCATTCATAATGTCATAGAATGGTAATAGCAGAATAGAGTCAATTTTAGTGAGAAAAGTGTCAGTCCACAAAATTGTTCTTTTACTCATAGAACCGATCGAACAATTTTGGGCAATCATCAAGCATAAATCTGGGACAAAACCGTGCATGGATTTTTGAGTGAAACTCAACAAAAAGTTGGGAAACTTAATCGAAAAACTGATAAATATTTTTCTTATATTTGTCCATTGAAGCTTGATAACAATTCTACAAAATGATGAAATAATATTTTGGAGAAATTTCTTATGTGAGTCACTTTGGAAATTGCTCGTTGAAACTAGTTTCGAACCTTACAATCTTTTGATCGTTTTTCAATTGTAGTTTACGTTTTTGTTTATAAAGCTAGAGAAAAAAGGTTTTTTTTGTATAATTTCTTATGTGGGTATCTTTGCGCTGTCTTTCTTGTTTTGTAATTTTTTTTTCGGAGTTTTCTTACCAATAGACTGCTTTTCAAGTTTTGCGGGATCTCTTTCAGCTTGAGGTCGGCACAGTTGTACCCGATCATTTTCTGATATCGCTCCAGCGTGCATCGTTTGGTCATGTCACTTGGCAGCGTGGCGAATCCGTTGGCATAGCTCAGTGTTAGCGTTACCAGTGCACCCAGGGCTAGGAGAACTCGCTTCCCGGTTAGCATTGGTCGAGTCATCAGCATTTTCGTCGACTTCGCCGTTGTGGGGGGTGTTCACTGATAATGATGATGCTGATGGGTGGGAGCAGGTTGGCTGGGTCGGATCTGGAAGTAAATAAAAAGGTATTTGATTTTAATTGTAGAGAAGCTTTTACTATCTGGGAAGTGCCTACGTAATGCCGATGCCAGTTGGGAACATATAATCACTGACGAATCATCCATTAGTTCGCTGATAAGGTGTATACTTGATGCTTCTACGTTATGGGATTGGAAATTAGCCTCGTATGACAAAATGTACAGTTCTATGATGAGCAGTTGATAGACAAATACAAACGAATGCTTCAAATGTACTCTCGGAAAACAGCCGGAAATGTTTTTGTTTTTGGATGATTTGTGTAATGTGTCTCCCGCGATCTATGTCATTAATCTATCTTGAATTCATCGTAAACAATTTGTTCATAACTAACATTATTACGAGATATCATTTTTTTTTATTGATCGAGAAATGTACTTTCCATGGAATAAAAACCTTTCAATCTGTTTGTTCAGCATTGTTTAATGATTTTTTTTTATTATTTCTTTTTGTTCAATTCCTGAATTCTGTTGTATAGTTGATTTTACTGATTGAACCATGAACATGTTTTTTGTGTGGGTTTTTCATATTTTGAGATTAATCTTAATTCCGACAAATTTCACGTTTGGTGAATTAATTTTGCTTTTTAACTAGTGATTTGAAAAATAACTCAAACATATATGTTGATTTCAAGTTAGTTTTGATCTGCTACGAAAATTGCATTCAAATTGATACATAAATCACTGAAACCTAGCCCACCAAAGTATATATTAACTTTGGCCATTTTGTGTGAATCATCGAAAAAGCTGAAATGTATTGTCCAATACTGTAAATGAGCTTTCATCTGACCATATGGTTTTGATATGTCTATGCACTCTTTGTGTTCAACTAGTTTAAATTCGGACCTCTTGATTTTCAACGAGCACTAGTTCAAGAACTCCACCACGTAAAATTGTTCTCGAGAAAATCTAAGAACAACGTTTGACTACCAATAATAGAGGAATTAACAAATCTTGAAAAGCATCTTAATCAATACCACAGCAAAACTGTATCCAAGAAGGTTGACAATACAATCCATAAAACCTTTGAGTTCTATTAGCAAGTCAAATTTCCCATACTCGATATTCTGTGTTTTTATTCCCTTGCTTGATGGAATGCGCAATCCCTTCAATATAGCACACTTCGACCCGTAAATGTAAGACGATACTTTTCCAACTTAATGTTTCGAGACTCGATGCTGTCTATTTAAGTTTCCCATACCAGTTTATCTCTGCGTACACGAATTCTCTCTGCTCTTGGAAGTTTTTTAAAAACTACCTAAAGCAATAAAATAGTACTTTTCAGTGCTACAAAGACAGTACTTTTCAGTGCTAAAATTAAAAACGGTACTTTTCAGTGCTACTAAAACAGTACTTTTCAGTACTATTTTTTCTACTATTGATCCCTTTACGATCCTTGTTTGGACCCGTGCCTTCGATTTTTCGTTGGACCCGTTGGCGAAAGCTAGCGGTGGTAATCCTTCTTGGACACCGTCTTGGAAAAACAAAGCTATACGAAACATAGTACTTGAGATCTGCTGGATATAAATAGCAAATAAGTCTGTATGCACTAAAGATCACCGTTTTTGGCTCCTTTTTTGGTGTAATCGGAGACTTATATGATTCACCTGATATTTTTGTTAAAGCTTCGTATGATTTCGTTATTAAGCTAGCAAAGTCGTAAAATTACATTTTCAAAGCTGATTGAATGTATTTGTTTTATGAATTACTATAAAATTCCGTACAACTCAAATAGAACTATGCTAAAACTGAACATTACAGCACTTATTGAGATCTCTAAGCAAAATATTACGATCACACGATCAATCTTTTACAGGTAGATTTGTTATTAATGAAACCTTTCGATGTCATTTGCACTTTTTCTACCATAAAGTTAAAAAGGAAGTGTATATTCGTTAGCATTATTATTATTAATATTCTTCTCTATTTTTAACAGATTTTCAGCCCTAGACTGGGTGCTAATCTGAGAATATTTGTCAGCAATTCTGTTTGTTTTACCATCGCAAACAAAAGCAAAGTTCTGTCAATTCTCACAACAAGTACATGGATAATAGTGTCAACATTGCATTGCTATTGCAATTGGGTTGGAATATTGGATTTATGAAATATTATAGTGCGTCTATCATTGGCACAAATGTGAACTTGTCAATTGTCTAGAATCTATGATATAAGGTTGAAAGAGCAAAAGATCGAACAGGAATAAAGAAGGGATAAAAAGTCAAAAATCTTCTTTCAAAAATTATTTAATTTCCCATAAGGCAAATCACTTTCAACCTTTGGTATTTTGACCTTTTGCATTTTCGATTATTTGTCTTGTCTTCCTTTTGTCTTTTGACTTATTGTCCTTTCGACCTTCTGTCTTTCGATTGCTTGTTCCTAAACCAAGTCAGAAAGATGAATATTGCTCTTGAGTTACAAACAAAAATTGATAACAGGTTGTGTGACATTCTTAGTTTTGAAAGGAATGCAAATTTCAACAATGGATGAAAGCAAAAGAAAGGCAACTCAAAAATTTAAATTTCGGCCTCGGCTTGTAAATTTTTAGGTCTAGAGTTGTCTAGAATATATTCAGCAAGATAATGACACTAGATTTTTGCAACATTTTCATCTAAATCCGTTCACCTCACCAAAATTTAATAATTTACGATGCATTTAAAATGATATTACAAACAACAAAATTTAAAAAAAAATGCACTAGACCCCCCGATGGATTATTTTCATTTTAGCAGCAAATGAAAGAGGAAGGTCTTGTCTTTCATTGGTCCAAATTTGAGACATGCCGATTTTTTTTTGTTATAAAGTTACATGAAAAAGACACCGTGTAATACCAGGAAAAAAGCTCTGCAGAGAATTCAAAATAAAATTTTGAAAATGATTCTGAGGCTTCCTCCCTGGTATAGTACCAATGAGTTACATAGAATATACAATGTTGAAACATGGGAACAAATGTCAAATAAAATAATTACTAATTTCAGACAAAAATCGTTGCAATCTGCTATTGCCATGATTAATACGTTATATGTTTAGGTTACGTTTGGTTAAGTATATTGAAAACGTTATTTTTTTTCTCTTATAAGCAGGTGAAATCAACTCACCTGTAAAAAATCTGAACTGATACGCAAAAGAAGTGTTATATGTTGTTAATAAAATGTTAATAAAATCTTAAATTTGTTTTGAAAAATTAGGATGATAGTGTTTTCTAATAACCTAGAACACCTAGATATAAGAAATAAATGTAACGTTTGAAATGATACTAATAAAGAAATTAAAAAAAAACTGAGTAGCAACCATTGACATAGCATAAAAATTCCCTGCATAATGATGAATAGGCAGATTTTAATAATTTACTAAAATTTAGTAATTTTGTGACTACCCGTGTTTATGAGTGTAGATCATTCCAGATAATATGGAATATCCATCTGTGACATAAAAAGCATATTCTTGTTGTTGGATAGTTGCACTCTTCCAGAATAATGCGTGCCGACCATAATGATGTGCTAATTTCAATCAATTTATATAAAATTTTCAAGAACTCTTTCGAAGCATAATGAAATGTGTTTGCCCAACAATAACTACGGTATCGTATTAGCATTTTCCGAAATCATGTTGCGGATCATTGAACGTCAAAAGAATCAATCATGCATAGCATCTCTATTTTGTGCTGCACTGAAAGTACCCACCCGTTGACAATGGGTGATTCGATTAGAACGAGAACTCCCTCGAAGAGAATACCTACCGTTTGATCATACAATTTGTTCAATGAGTCTTTAAATTGCAGTTCGATTCATTTCATTTGGAAGCATGGTTCGATGAAAAAAAAATGAAATAGAAATGTTTTCATACTTGGTTACCAAGATGCAAATATAGGTCACATGGTCTGTGTTTTGATTTAGTATACGAGTCATTCCACACCAAGTGTTCATAAAAAAGTATATACGTGTAATCGATCATTATCGATTTCGACCAAATTTTTGTCAAATGTCATTCACTTGAAACATGCAAAACGTCCAATTTTTATGCCTATCGAACCACAATGGAACCACCATGTGATCGCAAATTTTTCAAAAACCCAGAATTTTACTTATATTTTTAAATGAATATCTACGAAACTATTACACATAAAAAGGAACTTCAGCATTTTGTTGAAAATCGTTTGAGAAGTCCAGGAAAACAATATTTTTCAATACAGTAATTTTAAATTTTCAAACATAGTATCGGTTTTTCGTCGACTGAGTATTTTTGATTACAAAAATTTGGTATGCTTCGTGTTTAACAAATATACTGTCACTTAATCCCCCGTAGTGTTTTGAGTCAATTCATTTTGTAGAAAAAAGACCGAATTTTTCATATAAAATCTTAAGCAATGTTGCATTTTAACCCAAACTTTATGACACAATGCCAATTTAAGCTATTCTGGGTCCTTTAAGGCTCTAGTAAGAATCGATCATTTGTCATAAGTGTAATAGCAGTTTTCTTTCGATTGATTAACAAATCAAGAAAAACAGTCCGTGTATAATAATTAACATAAAAAAGAAACGAACGTTTTTATTTATCTTGAACTTTTGTCCGTTCGGGAGAAAACTGCTGTTTCAATTTTGACACATGACTGATTCTAAACAGAACCCTAAACACAATCAGACAAGATCAAAATGATTTAAGTAGACGGAGTTCATTTGTATTCCCGTAGCTTTAGATTCTTAATTACTGTTTGTGGAAAACTGAAATTTGAGATTAGGATGAGCTTGATTTTATTCTGAGAATTGAATGGGTCATTACCCCGAACGCCACTACCCCGAATGAGCCATTACTTCGAATAGTACAAGATATAGTGCAGTATCTTATTTTGCGGGAAAAAATATGACCTTCTGGCGACCATCCTCTTCTTTCTGGGACAGGGCCAGCTTAGTGAGCACTTCCACAGTTATTGACTTAGAGCTTTACTTGTCAAATGAAGATATTTTAGCATCCATGCCCAGGGAAGACAATAAAATTGCCAATGCAATCTGCTAAAATTTTAATCAGAAATTTTCCCAACTTTTCTCTTCTTGTGTTAAAACAGCCAGGGGTCTTATGGAACTGGTCATCACTTTCCTGTGATTATCATTTCTCCATTGTCGAAATGCAGTTGAATGACCAACAAACCAACTAAAGTTTTTACTGTAACGGCTATCAAAGGTCGCTGTGTTTCTAACGCTGTGTCAAAGCATGTACAATAGGGCGGTTCAAAATCTAAAAATGTTTGAAATCCAATCTCCCATATGCTCCTTACCATCCTTACCATAAAAATAGTGTTCTGTGAAATTTTCAGCTTTCTAGGTGGTGATTTAAAGGTGGCCCAAAGACAATGTAGGTTTATATAGAAATTACTATGGAGAAATTTTGAGAAATGTTCCAAATACGCTACTACTGTAATGTAGATATAAACTTATTATCCCATAGTAAAAAGTCTTTCTTCAAATTCAATCCGACGGATAGCAAAAGAGATATCCATGAGTTTGTTTGCTATTATTTAGCTTAATATGGAATTAAAGCCCTGCAAACATGTATTAAAATCCCAAAACAAAATTAGCTCAAAAGGGATTTGTTTCTTCAGCAACATTCTTCATTAAGGTTTGAAGAATGAGTTTCAAATATGGGATGATAAGTTTCTACTTACATTCCAGTACTAGCGTGTTTGGAACATTTCTCAAAATTTCTCCATAGTAATTTCTATATAAACCTACATTGTCTTTGGGCCACCTTTAAATGACCATCTAGAAAGCTGAAAATTTCACAGAGCACTATTTTTATGGTAAGGAAGGTACGGAACATATAGGAGATTAGATTTTCAAACATTTTAAAAATTTGAATCGCCCTAATGTACAAGTGTATTCCACAGCGGAACGATTTTCTATCAGATTGGTCTTTAAGCGGATCTCATATAGGCTTATAAGATGGTATCCTTTTGAAGGACATGTCCTTTTTTTTTTGACCATATGACCTCCCGTCTTCCCATGGACTAGAAATGTTCTCCTTTTTTTCAAAATGAGCGAATTTAATATTTGAAATCCATTCATATAACTTCCTTCTCTTGTTGTTCAAAAATTTCAACATTTATGTCTTAAATAAACCCTGTTTCGAAGATTCATGCTGTGAAGAATTGAAACGAGAGTTTATCTGGTTTTCAAATGCTTGTGTTCTGTTGTTTGAATAGAATAAATAAAATAAAAATAAAAAATATCAAGACGTTTCCACTTTTTTATTTTTCTTTGTATTTTTTATTTGAAAACTATTGTTTTGACTTGTTTTGTATATTGAATATTATAATACTATTTTACTCCGAACACTAGCAAACCTAACATCATTGCCCTGAATGCGTAGTTACCGTAATCCGGGGTAACATTGATCATTTTTTGAATATTTCTCAAATATTTTGTTTGAAAATGCAAATGTTGCAAATTTTATATTTTTAAAACAAGTACTGCCACCCATAGCTTGTGACTATATACTGTATTTTATTTTTTGAAAGATTTAAGCATGTTTATAAAAATGTTTATGGCGATTTTTTTATTTAGCTGATATGGGGTAACATTGATCACCTATGTAAACAATGTTCGGTAATATTGAAAATGTCGTTACTTACTTAAATCATGACTCCCGAAGCCGAATATGGAGGCCAAAAGCTTACAATTCATTTAATTTTTAAGTTATTTTAAAATTAAAAACATCTAGAACCACGGAATACGCCTAAAAGTAGGCAATTTTCTAAGGGAATTCTATATTCTTAACAGTAATTCGTTAATGTTGCCTAATTAAGCATACTTATGAAAGTTTTGACAACGGAATCGTTTTCGGCGATGGCATTTTAAGTAAGAACCGCATTTTCCTTGCTCATATCGTTTGCAGAACTTATGTGAGACATGAATGTTCGGTAGTGTCATCCTCACCCATTGGAATAATTGTTTCGAAAAGGTGATAAATTTACGCATAAATTAACGCAAAAACCTTCACTTTCATTAGCTTATGAATATAAGAATGAGAAGCCTCATTCATGATTTGAAAAGGTTCCATCAATAAATGGCGATAAGAACTTTTTACGAGATGGGTTATTCCGATCAATGTTAGCGGGATTTGGGGCAAGTGTGCCACCTTAAGCAAATTGGGTCCTAAAATGTTTAATGAATTCTTGTTTTTATTTAATAATACGAAAGAGCATGTTCTTGCAACTACTTTAGCATTTTTTCTAGCTCAAATAACGGTTATAACATTTTAAAACTTCAATTTTTAAAATGGTTCCACATATGAACCTTGACATTTGTGATCATGTTTGACATTCACTTTTTCGACAAAAATGCCACAGGGCTTATAGTTTTAACACTGGGGTTGTTCCTATCTGACATTTCGGAAGGGACACGGGAAACAAAATATACCCAAAATTTGAGTTTAAACCAAGGAATGTGACAAAATCATAAAAAAATGTTTTTTAGACGTAAACCAATGAAAATCATTTAAAAATTGAGTAAACATGTGTTTCTGCCCTAAACATAAGCGGATGATACTGAAATTGTGACAGGGCTTTAGGACCCTATTGTTCTCCAACTTTGTCTAAAGCTTAAAAACCCGCCAATTCAGCCTCACGATGTTAGTTTCACATCTTTTCATAAGCACTGTGCCATTTAAAAAGAAAATAATTTCAAAAGGTATTAGTTTTGGAGCTCTTCAAATATCATCCAAAATACCCTGATTTTCAACACTATGGGGCAAGTGTGCCACCCTTATGGGGCAAGACGGCCATCGAATGAACATTCATGTAATTCTACTTGTAATGAAATTTTCATTATTTCCTGTTAATATTGCTAACAAAGCAGAGCCTAATTGACAATTTTAAAAATATTTTTAGGTTTACCGTCATGAGGGGATGCTTTATAACAAGGTTCATCACCTGTGGCTAGTAGAGAAGTCAATTCGAATAAGTAAAATCGTTTTTTTTTGTCTCCATTCAATGCGATATATAAATTACTCTATCATTATGGAGGATCTGTATAATATTACACTAGATCAGCACTAAATAAAGGTAAAATATTGATGAAAATAAGTAAAATAGTTCTTAAAACGCCTAAATCCATGTTATTATCGAATATTTGGAGAAAAAAATCATTGTGGGAGCAAAAAGGTTCGCTATTCCTTTTCTACACTTCAAAAACTACTACTGGTGCCTCATTTTGGTTCATTATTATGATTTTGTTGATGATGTTTACATTTTTATGAATTTCACCCCAACCATTTTTGTTTACCAAATAGGTGGCACACTTGCACCAAAAAGTATAGATTTCAACCAAAATGGATTTTGTATGTAAAACTAAATATTTTTTTCGTTCAAATGCCACAATTACTTACACATTTGTATAGCTTCACAATGTAAAGTACGTTTGAAAAATTCGTTATTAATTTACCTCTCACCATGCTATTTAGAAACAACGAAATCTTATAAAAAATCACTGAAATTTTATGGTTTTCACAAAAGTCGATGTAAATACGTGAAAAATAGAGCAATTTACGGCATATTTTGACCATTGTATTATGGACTATAAAAGAACATATCGCTAAGCTCAAATAAAAAATATAGTTTGTAGTTTTTACAAAAATCAGGGGTGGCACACTTGCCCCAAATCCCGCTACCCCGCTGATCAATGATACCTTGGACGACGGTACTCCAAATGTAATAATCCCAAGAGTACCGGATACCCCCGTTGATTTGACCGCTTTTAACCCCTCTACCGGCAGCTTCATTTTTTACCGCCAAAAAATATTCAAACAGCGATAACTTTTTTGTTTCTGGATATTTTCGCACCATTTTTTCACAAGATCTCAAAAAACTTCCGATGTTCCTTGGGGGACCGACATTTTCCATATATAATGTCTTTCGCGGCCATTTTGCTTTTGGTCAAGTTATCAAAAAAATAAAATGTGTTCTATACAAACCAGATAATAAGGAGCTTCTCTGAACAAAATCATACAAATCGGTTCAGTATTCTTGGAGAAATCTGAAAATTACGATATGAGGTTTTATTAAGTTTTCAAGTTCTTTATTTGTCCAGGGTAGTACCAGAAACATAAATGCTCGTAACTCAAAGACGGCTGCACCGAATTGCTTCATATTTTCACAACATACTCGCATTAATATATCATTTCGACGAGAGAATATCCGAATACGATAAAAAATCTATAGCCTGAGATATTTACGTGGGTTATGGCTAAGCGTCGGTCCCCCAAAGAATTTTGGAAAATCTTCGGATCCAGATTACCAATTATCAATATCGATACATATTCGAAAAGCAGGAAGAGTTTTTGAAAGAAAGGTGCAAAAATATTAACAAACAAAAAAATTATCGCGATTTGAATATTTTCTAGCGATAAAAAATGAAGCTGCCGGTAGAGGGGTTAATCTGAACACTTTCTAGTTTGCACTCCGCTAATTTGCTCATCGTTCAAATCGAAATAATTCGAACGTCATTCAGCTCACGGATCTGCGTAGAGCGGAGTGGAATAGTCACTATAGTCACCA
The DNA here is from genome assembly GCF_002204515.2 of Aedes aegypti. Taxonomy (NCBI): domain Eukaryota; kingdom Metazoa; phylum Arthropoda; class Insecta; order Diptera; family Culicidae; genus Aedes; species Aedes aegypti. Next base: position 197,451,963 of record NC_035108.1, read on the forward strand.
CAAGAAATATTATGCGTTCGGTGTAATGACCCATACGGGATAATGGCGTTCGGGATAATGGCATTCGGAGTAGTGTCTTAGAGTCATCTATGTACAAGGTATTTTGAAGAGATTCATACTGCAAAGGCTGGTCATCTTTATTCGCTTCTTCATCAGCTCTGCTTTGATAATTTGCACCTGTTATAAAACCTCAATAAACAATACCCGATACCAGGAAGCATCGAAATTGTTTCTTGGGTCAGTGCTGTAAACATTCGACATTTTGTGCGACGTCCGTTTCGTTGCCAAAGTCATTAGTCAGTAAATCAATTTTGTTTGGATCACCCTATGTCGCCGTAGGAAAGAAGCTCTAAATCGGTCAATTTAAGAGCTACAAAAAATACAGAAACAAATAAGAAAATTAGTTACACCATTTCTATGAAAACGTAGACCACCCTAATTTTCTATAACACCAAATAAAGAGCTTAACTAATACAAACAACTTTGTGGAAGATCGTTTTAGTCTAATATTTCATTCTAAAGCTCAAAATGCATCTTTCCGCGTAAAACTGCTTCCTGGACTATGACACATGCGTCGTGAAGTTCGAAAACATTATGCAGGAATGGTAGAGAAGAGATTTTGTATAACTTTATTTTAGAGAGTGATAAACACAATGGATTAAAAAAGAAATAAATCAAGTACCGTCAAATGGGGTGAAGTTGATCACTTTAGAGCGATTCTGTTCTGTAACTCCTAGTAGAATGCATGTTTAATCATTCAAATATTTTTCAAACATGTACTGGTTGGATATCTATCGAATTATGCAGACGAAATTTCAACGAAATGTTCTCTCCATAACAAAACATTTTTTTAAAATCAAAAAGTGAAGTTTTTGATTCCGGGGTGAAGTTGATCAATTATTGCGATAAGTTTCCTAAGATAAAGAGATATGCTATTCACTAAATTTGGGGTCACTGAATCTGGATCAAGTCTCAAAAATCTTACAACTTAATGATATATCGGTCAATTTTAAATTTGAATTTTGTAAAATACAGAATACACCACATTAAACGCCTAAAGGTATACAATTTTCTTTGAAATTAGCAACTCACACACAAAAAAACACATTTTTTGCTCATAAAATGATTGTTTATCCACAATGCATATTCTAAACTGGGTTCACAGAACATATCTGGAGTATATGAAACAGTTTATTTAAATGATGTCTTTATATAGCCTTGTCAATAGTCGATTTTTTGGAGAAGAACCCTTCAACAGTTCATCAAACATTTCCTAAAAAGTCTGTTTTTCCATGGCATAATCATCATGATTATCAAACAGAAGTTAGGATCATCAAGAGCAGCCATCAGGTACGCCACTAAATTGTGCTAATTGAAATTGAATCATAGCACTCTTGACAGTTTATACATGTGGGTACCTACGTGAATGATCAACTTCTCCCCACTGATCAACTACACCCCGAATTACGGTATACTCATTCAAAGTACATTACATTCAAGATTTATTGTTTTAAATTTTAAAATTAGGATTTTTGACAGTACTGCACATTATGGCCCATAAAAAAGTGCGAAAATGGTTCGAGATTGAATTTAGCCCACACAAGCATCTTTTCTATGCTTTTGTAGGTTAATGTATTTTCTGGTTACTAAAGTTCATTCTAACATAAATTTGCCATGTAGGGCAGTTTTTTCATATATTTTTTCAATGTACTAACAAAAAGAAGATTGGACGATTTCTTTCCTAAGAGTAAGAAAAGGCGTGTGATTATTGCATTGGTAGGTGTACCAGTATTCGCCACCCCGAATTAATCCGTTTTTCGAATTAAATAGCCAAAATTTTTTTAGTGTTCGTCAAATCGCTATAAAAAGATACGGAAACATAGCGTTAGCGTAGATTAAATTCTAGCAACATTCATGTTTCTTTTCAATAATCTCATTCAGACTGCTTTCAGGAACAAGGCAGGGGAGTACACCTTGTTACAATCTTGAACAAGAATACTAAAAGCATGAATATTGCTATTCCCGGCTACACCCATCTTTACCGTAACTTGGGATAGTGGAAGGATATGTTGATGTAGCACTAAATCAATGAGGGGCCACCGACTCAGCGTTACTCTCATAAGTGCTACAAGGATTCGTCTGAAAAGCTGGCGATAGATCAAGAGCGTTTATTGTTTAAGTAGTTTCAATTCAATCTTTTGAAACCAAAAGAGAAAAAAATATTTTATTTATTGTCTTCTACGTCCCCACTGGGACAGAGCCTGAATCTCAGCTTAGTGTTCTTATGAGCACTTCCACAGTAATTAACTGAGAGCTCACTATGCCAATGACCATTTTTGCATGTGTATATCGTGTGGCAGGTACGAAGATACTCTATGCCCTGGGAAGTCGAGAAAATTTCCAACCCGAAAAGATCCTCGACCAGTGGGATTCGAACCCACGACCCTCAGCATGGTCTTGCTGAGTAGCTTTTATTTATTGTATGAATAGTATTTCGCGTAAATCCCTTCGATTGTATGGCAATAATTTTTGCTTAATAGCCAGTAAAAAGCAAAATCGAACCCTTTAGGGTCATCGGATTGAATAATAAAACTCGTCAAACACTACTAATTTGAGTTATTCTTAGAAAAAAACAACGATCGACGGTATTGTACTCTAGAATAGCTGAGAAACAGGAAAGCGCTTTTGCACTAAACACCAGAGGACAACAAAGCATATACAAAATCGCGTAACAAAAAACTACAAAACAGTGGAATAATCAAGGATCGTCATAATATAATAGATATAACATAATTTGCATACTTATGCTGCCGCTATATTTTTTGCACAACCGTAAGAATAATGGACATCCGCAGATACTCTAGCACAGCATATTGTAATCCTGTGAAACTGCCAGCAAAGCCAACGGACTCGAATCAGACGCCGTTTTAACCGCTCCTTAGGATGCATAGAAAGTGAAAACTTAAAGGCACAGGAGAAATGAAATCTTTTAAAAACTTTTTTAACACAAAAAATATATCTATATAAATAAAAATAAAAATGATACGTAAACATTCTCAGAACCCCGTAAAGTTTGCTGAAAAAATAATAGAAAAAAGCTTAAAAATTTTGCTCCTTTAACGAAATAACGTAGGTGACGGAACGAAACAGTGACATATGGTGTATTTTCAATACATTTGGAACAAATCTCCCATAAAAACTTTGAACTGAATGCGCCATCTGGTGGAGGAACCAATTGATTTGAAATTTTGATAGACCTTTTTTTACCTCATGGCACATATCTAGAGGGTGACCTGTTGAGTTTTACAACTTTTTTGTTTAAGGGTCAGTCTATTCTAGTCAATAGTTTACAAGATATGAATTTAAAGAGTTAAACAAGGGTGGGGGGTCAAATCAAAAGGCATTAAAATTGAACTTTTTACATGTTTCAAATGAATGAACCGCATTTAACCAAAATTCGGTCGAAACCGGCGATGGCCGATTACCTGCGCTGTTGTCATATACTGTGGAATGACCCATACACGTATTTTAGTTCTGGTTGAATTAATCTGAGTGCATTCAACAAACTCTGATGATACACAATTGATCTACCAATTACCGCTTATCAACAATAGAATCTATTTCCATTTCCGATTCGCTATGTCTACCTAGCCGCTAATTGAATGTAACAGTTATTATAAAAGTTCAATCTCTCACTGTTAGTTCAAGCGAGATAATTTCTGACAAATTAAAATCTGAAATCGTCGCAATTAACAATCCGCACGATCTCATATTTCCAGACTAATTTGGTTAAAACAGTGGATGATAGTATCAATCTATGCTATCCAATCCGATCGTTGCGCGGTTCATTTACAATCGTCACTGCATAATGACGTGCGCAAGTAATTGATAGGAGTGTTCTTTCTATAGTCGCAGAGTTCACACTCCCAAATGCCGAGAGTAGCAGGGCACGCACTGGCTTTATCGCTGTTCAATGGTCGATTTGGTTGCTATTGTCAGAGCAAACACCTTTTTCAAAGTATTTTCTATTAAATTAGATATGAAAGAACTGCTGTTTTCTATAACGTGTTCAATTATTTGATTCGGTTGTTGAATCACAACAAATACTCTGAAATACTTTCAGCAGGAAATGTCAATTTTCCAATTTGGCTTCAAGCTGGACACTCAATGACTCCAGTCCTTCCAGCATTTGGGAGTTCCCTACATTTGGTTGTACTCTGCGAGGGGACCTCAGCATGAATGTATTGTTTCAAGCGCAGCATCTTTGCAAGTTGGACACACTTGTTACATGTGAGACAGCTTTAATTGGTTTAATTCTGTTTAATTGAGTTGAATATGCTGCCATTGCTATACGTGCTGAGTGAATGTGCTTAGTTTAGATGCTTTGCTCGAGTTAGTAAACCGCGTGTCACGATCTTTTGGGGAGCATTCCTACTATAGCAACAACAATAAGAATAGCAATTCATCAGCGTTTGAGCCGGTGGGAGGAACGGGTGCATCTTTATACATACGAGATGTGTGTTCTATTGTTGAATCGCGCGGTTCTGAACTGCAACGGGTTTCATTTAGACATGTATGATAAAGGGGGGACGTTTTTGTATTTTCGTATCAATTGATGAGATTGATGTTTTAATGTGGAATTGGTCGGGATGTCATAAATTCAAGTCTGAGTTAGTACTGCTTAACGGTCGTAAATTGATACGACGTGATTGGTGATTTCTTTGCACAAATGTCGTTCATATTGTCTTTTTATTCATGGTGGTTAGTGAACATGTGAGTCGCGCAGACTTTGGGCAGATTCCTCCAAAACACTAGGTGGTTCATAAACAATCTACAACACTCTTAAAACATTACTGGATCCTTCTTCTTCTTCTTGGCATTACGTCCTCACTGAGACAGGGCCTGCTTCAGTTATTAACTTAGAACTTTCCTTGCCAAACTTGCTATTTTCATTTTCGTATATCGTGTGGCAGGTACGATTATACTATATGCCCAGGAAAGTCAAGGAAATTTCCATTACGATAAGATCCTGAACCGATCGGGAATCGTACCCAGACACCTCCAGCCCTTCAGCATGGCTGTGCTTTGTAGCCGCGGACTCTAACCACTCGGCTAAGGAAGCCCTTATGGATCCTAAGGAAGGAATGGATCCTATTTTTATTAAAATAGTGCATTAAAAAGATCAAGAAGATAATTTTCAGCGTGACGATTTTTTACATACATAAGGCTGATAGAAATATTTGTTTGACTTGTTGTCCCATCGACCTCAAAGTCGGGTCGTAGTCAAAGTCAAATTTGTATCAGTCTAATTTTGGGCGAGTAATCCAATATGTGGAAAAATGCAAATTTGAATGAATCCAACCAGATCAAAGTTTTCAGGGTTCTATTTAGTGCTCCTAACAACTGTGGAAAATTTGGGTTCGATCGCATAAAGCGGGAGATCCCCCAGTAGCGGACACTTAAGCCACTAAATTCATAATTTAAAAAATAATGGTTTAATTGGTTCATGTTACCCATTCACAATAAATATTATCAATTTTGCTTTTTGTAATTTTTTTAATTTTGTAGCATTAAATAAAAAAATCAAAGTAAATATGATTTTTGACATAAAAGGTGGCTCAAAATACCGGACACAATTCGGAAATGGCTTAGTTTATTTTTTTCACACCATCAATTGTTTTTACCCCAGGAATAGGGTAACGTATATAACTTGGACATGCATATAGTTTAGACAGACTGGTCGTTCTATGCTAATTTCCAATGGTGAGAAATACATGTATTGCATTATTAATACACTATTCTACTTATTAACCCTTAAAAGGCGTGGACGACTTTGTTTCACGTTTTTGATCATATCTTTTGACTCAATAGACCAATTCTCAAAATTTTAACGGTATTGTGGCCTCCGATCTATGAACCTGTCATGTGGTCAAGTAATTATTGTGGTTCAAAAAGTGTCCACATGCGATTGCTAGACTTTATACATACTATATTCATATACGATCCCATAAATACATTCGAAATATGTTAAAATTTCACCAAGAATCACTCTTGGAATAGGAGGCGTACACTACATTTCTGGCCATGTATCCGGTTTGGCCACCGGTATCTAAATTCTAGTGGATGCATATGAAGGTACAAATAATCCCCTTCACAAAACCGTTAAAATTTTGAGAATTGGTCTATTGAGTCAAAATATATGATCAAAAAAGTGAGACAAAGTCGTCCACGCCTTTCAAGGGTTAATGATGACCATTTTCATAACAATTACAATTTGGCTTCAAAAATATCAAAATTGTAAATTGTATCAACAGAACCTACGAATGCGAGTGGATGTCCATTTCAAGAACATTCATTTAAAGCAATAATGGGGCTCAGAAATGGCAAAAGTTTAAAAGTGGCAATATGATGAAATATGTCTAAAATTCAAGCTAAGCTCATCTAAAATGTTAACATGATATAATTAGATATAATTTGGTCATCTGATTTGGCCATTGGATTATCACTAATATACACATCCCATAAGAGAAAAAATGCATAAGTCAGATGGAAACTCCTAAAATTTTATTATATGACCGTCTTTTTAAGAAACCATTGTATGAATATTGAGATAACGATCCTGTTTAAATTATATTCACATGAGGTTGTCCCAAATGTATATTTGGTGTCCGAAATGTATAACAATATTAATATTTACATGACATGTCATGTAAACATCAACTATATGTCATGTAAACGAACAGGAGTATGTGAGATTACGTTGCATAAAACAACAAATTACAAAAATCTTTAATTCAAATGACATTATGTTTACATAACATTAATGATGTTTACATGAAGTAAAATATTCACTATTCAAATAGAGATTTGCATTTACAAGATTCCAAACTTATATTCATATGACATTATGTTAACATAACATCAATGAAGTTTATAGGATGGTAATATTCATTATTTTTAACAGTGCTTATAACACAACATACAAATTTAAATTTCGATGCGCACAATCAGAACGAAACCAATCGCTCCAAAATCAGTTGTTAGGTGGAAAACTTTGATCTGACCAATGATTTAGATTATCCAGCCTAATACCTCCGAGGGTGCTCGATCATCTTTCAGTTTTCATCTTAAGAGATATTTCTAAAAAGTTACTTACACACAAAGAATTTGGTGAGATATTCGGTACATTCCTAACATGTTTCTGGGCAGTTACTTGTTAATATTTCAGGAGTAATCCCAACTAAGTTCTTGGCAATATACTTGACTATGTCCTTAAAATACCCATGGAAAACCGCTGAAATGCTTATCATTATTATTATGCTTATTATTATTGTTAAATTATCTGAAAATTTCTCAGTCAGTTGATTCTTAACGATTCTTGGTAGCGAAATAATTAGCAGGCGCTAAGCAGATTTATTGCAAAAATCATAGGTAGATCTTTGTGAATTGCTTTTGAGATCCTTGGCGGATTCTTATTGGCGAACGGCTGGAAAGACTCAACACTCATGGTGTCTGTAGAGCACCATCACTTTTCTACGAATCCAACAAACTGATTCAGATTTTGTAACGTAGGTATCAGAATAAAATTATGAGCCTATTGGAACATTCTACTTGTTGATTTCACAGTGTTGATGGGCGGGAAGAGGTAAAAAGTCCTCAAAGTAGATTTTCATGGAATGATTTCAATTAATTTACGAAGAGAGTCTTGGCGAAATTTTTAATGCTCCAAAGATGTTGTTTTCAAATATTTACAACAAGAGTTTCACGTTCACAATGTCTCCATGAATCAACCCAACAACCAACCAACCAATTCACTTCTGTAAAAATGATGTTAATGAGTTAAAACGAATTTTACTCAGGTTATTATTATAACCCTTTGCGTCCCTGACCTATTTTTACAACCAAATTTTCGTGATCTTTTGGCTCTAATTTCCATAACTTTCAGCTGATTTCAATGAAAGTTTGGCACAACATCATGTGACCTGTACTGGAAACCTCAGTAGGACAGTCGGCTCCGGATTATACGGATGTTCCGTGGAGTCTATCCGAAGGCCATTTGAAACATTTCCATAATTATTTTACACGGATCAAGCAAAACTACAGTGTTTTGAACTGAATAATTAATCAATAGTACAGTAGGGTGCGGCTATTTTTTCAAAAGTTCTCAAAACCAAAAAATCTTATGCTCTTCTAAATTTAAATCACATAAAAATGGAAACCTCAAATTTTGAGCCAGAAATATTAAGATTTAGAGGTTGCGCAGGCCAATTAAGAAGTTCTTAGCATCATTCTCTTCAAAATTAAATTCATGTTTCCTCTTTTTAATAAAATAACAATTCATGAATAGTCATCTAAATTCAAATCCTTATACATGCTTTTGAAGCTATTTTTGTTGTTTAAAGTGTGTATACAAAAAATTAATTGAAAATAGTTTTGACTTAGTTGGTGAACAAAAAGTACCCGAAAACATGATTTTTCAATAAAAAAAAAACAAATTTCTACTAATTGTCGATTTTTTTGCCAGAAATTATATGTTTACTGTTTAACCGAAGTTTATAAAGCATCTTGTTTTAACAACGAGGTGATTTTTACTTTTTTTAAATTGCAAGACTTTATTTGTTATGAAATTTATGAAAAAAATCGCTTCTAATTCCATTTAGAAGGTTTAGAAAATGAGAAAATCAGTTTCAGGTTCAACATTTAAGTGACAAAAATTTGAAAAATACCTTTCAGTAGAAAATTCATGTTTTTGGACAACTTTTGATCAATAACTAAGTAAAAACTATTTTTAATTAGTTTTTGCATTAAGGCTATGTATCCCGTCACTCGTTTTGGCAGCAATGATGACTTTACAGCTTGCAATTCTAAAGTGATAATACTCAGTCTTGTTAGTTTATATTGACTTGAAAAACTATCACTGTACGCTGATACTTTTTCAGCGGTGTCTTTTGGGACCAAAATTTGATCAGCACAAACCATATCATGCAACACATAAATCTTAAAGATTTTTCAACAGAAGTTTAAAGCAATGCATATTTAGTAATTGTATGCAATATACGGTCATTTACAATTACTTTCGGGATATCGTAGATCCAATTCCGGAACCCTGGAAACGGTCATCAATCCGAAGATTGCAAGCCATATCATGCGACGCACCAATCTTCAAGATTTTGCCATTTGATGTTGACTGAGTAATTTCTTGCAACCTAGGGTAATTTACAAGTACTCCGGGATGTACTTAAACTGATCCCTGGATATGGATTGCAATCATCGGATTGATGTCCTTTTCCAGGGTCCCTGAATTGGCTCCAGAACATCACGGAGTACTTGTAAATTACCTTATGTTGCAAGAAAGTCCTCAATTAACACCATCAGTGCACCAGATTCTGCTCATTGAAAGGAAGTTATGTGTTCAAATGTTAATTACAAAATAACTATCGTGTCGAACAATTCTGTTTTTATATCACAATTTAGCTCCAAGTATAGGTAATCAGCGACAAAATAAAAATAATTTCAAAAACTAATTTTGATGCACTCAATCAACTCAAACCGTAAAAAATGATTCAGTTGCAAAACCCGTCAAAAACTCGTGAAACCCGAATGTTGATGTTTACGTTAGAAAGGATTACTATAATTTTACCAAACTTACAAGGAATAATTGCCGTGTGTGAGTAAACTGTGGAAATAAGAGACAATGAGTCAAAAAGGTGAGTTGTTTAATTTTTGGCATGAACGGTTATTGGGACACACAAAAATACCTAGTGATCCCACTCACGAGGTCTTGTCTTTTCAATATAGAGAATTATTTTATCAAATAAAAAAAATGTCAGACAACTTCATTCGAAAGATTTGAATATTGGTAGAATATATCCGTGCGAAAAATGTTGGTTTTTGACACGAAAAGTTAATGTTTACACTAGTGAGCAGAAATGGGGGCATGAGCGGATACTGGTGCACTGATGGTACTCCTGGCGAAAAATTTTTAAGATTGATGTGTCGCATGATATGGTTTTTGCTGATCAAATTTTGGTCTCCAACTGCTGTCCCGGGGACCGGTTCTAGCTAGAATGGTTCCAAATGAGTTGAAAGAGTTGGAATATACTTTTGGTTTATGATTCAGTTCCAAACACTGTAGTTTTATTTGATCCGTGCAAAATAATTATGGAATTGTTTCAAATGGCCTACGGACAGATTCCACGGAACATCCGTATAAATCCGGAATCGACCGTCCGACTGAGGCTTACAGTACAGGTCACGAAACTTGAATAATGTTGTTGCGTTGTGTAAAAATTTTATTGAAATTTACTGTAAATTATGGAAATTAGCGTCAAAAGTTCACGAAAATTTGATTGTAATAATAGGTCAGGGGCGCAAAGCTGCACAGACTGACCAATCACGAATTAGACAACGGACAACACAAAACACCCAGTCCAGCGATACATTTTTCGTTTGACGAATTGTTTCCACCGACTGGAGTGGGAATCGAAGCCACGCTTTCACAATACGCCTAGACGATTGATGCCGCTAACCGCACGGCCACGAAACCAAGGTAGTATTCGCCAGATTTCTGCAAAATACTGATATAGCCCAAGGGCCTTGCTAGAAAGCCACATGGTCTCACTTAAAATCCGTAGATTATGCAAATATCTACTTAAAATGCTCAGTTAGAAATCTTAGAGACCATTAGGAATTTCAACATTCCACAATATTTCGCCAAAAATTCTCAAGATACTGCATTAACGAGGAACTTCAGAACTTAGGTAGAAATCACCAGATTATTATCAGCATCCTCTCAAAAAATCAATCAAATTGAAAAAATCCTCTGCGTACCGATAAGAATTCACAGGACTTCGCAAGAAACGCCTAGTAGACTGCTAAGAATCATTAAAAGTATTAGAAGGCCTGCTCCATATGCACCTTCCCCGCTGATTGGGAGATTTCCATCAAGGATCCTCAGATATGCTCTGTTGTCTTATGATTCCGTTGAAAATTGTCAAGGGGATGCTAGAACTAGCCAGTATTCAGTAAGAAATCTTTAAAATCTCACTCAGAATCTCAGGGATTCTTAAGGAAATCCCGTCCGCAGGAATCACAGAAGTCGACTAGGAATTCATTGATTGCTCTAAACCTTCAAGATACGACTGAAAACCCTCATAATTTGATTGATTGACTGATTTCGCAGGAATTTTTCGCTGGAATCTCTCCGAAAATTAGCTTAAAATTCACGGGTCGCACTAGGCCTTTCCGTTTGATTCGTGTGGATTCTCCTCTCGCTGATCTACATTAATCCTTTTTAGTTCCAACAATTGAGTGAGTGGTTTGCTACTATATATTCGTGTAAAATTGTGCATGGATGTGCAATTTGACATCGGGCTCTAAAACTCAAAACCGTTTACATTGAAAACATCGTTTTTGAACAAGTAGATTTGCTGGATTCAAAGTTCACAACCCTCAGCATGATCTTGCTGAATAGCTGCACTTGCCGCAACGGCTGTTTAAATCTTCTGATGACTCTTGTGAAAAAAAAAAATAACCGCCAAATACGACATTTTACCTAGTTATAATTATATTGAACCAATATTTTTCAATAAAATTCCTCGCAATGCTCTTAACTGCCGTATGCAACTTAATTGTCTAATATGAATATACAATTCCATCGACCATGGAACAAGACTTGTTGTACTTAGCATGCTAGAGCGGTAGTTAAGGAATCTTCTAAAATTCTACAAGTCCGTACAGTTGACTGGGAGATACCTACTGTTGTAGTTTTTACATCATCTATAATTTGAAGATCTGGCTGACTCTAGGCAACACAATAAAATGTTTCAAAACAGTTCAGTTAATTACTCACAATTGCTTTCGACGTAAAACAAGATTCAACCGTCTCGTGATTCCAGTAGATTCGTAGAAGAGTAAACATTCACTTGTGATGGATGATAACGGCACTCCACATTAAGACATTGAAGCCAAATTCAAACACAAAACTTCCGTTGATATCACCTTTATTCTAAGATAACGGATGCTTCCACACATTTCTTATCACTAATTTTTGGGTGCCTTGTACGTGCATTAGTAATCAATTTTTCGTCAACCTTCATTCTTTGAACATTTTCTTTGTGAAGCATGTAATAGCAGATCACATCCACAACTGGAGCATCCGTACGAGCCTTTTCTCTACGACTATTATTCTCTTTTTCACATTTTATAACTATTAATCCGTTAGCATTACTTAGCTAATTATCGCCTCCAGCAGCGTACCTTATCTGGTGGTTGTTTTCCGTACTTGATAATTCCACTCAATCATTGAACACTACGAAGCTAGCTTACCGGCGGGATTCTCGCGCGACTATTCCCAGTTCCGATCGATTCCGTTGTCCGAATGATACTAAATCAGTCCAATTTTTAAATTGAACGGAAAGACGTCGTCACTTCTATGCGCAGTCCACGCTACAATCGACCAGGCGGCCGCGCATTTGCAGCTCAGGCTGTTTGTCTGAACTGGCCTGTCTACTAAACTTAAGCGCGAACGCAACGCACAGTGGCTCAAAGCTGTCCAAAAGTCGAAAAATTAAGTTTGAGAAGTTGCCTTGAATTTTTTCTTTTGTTTTATAATATTGACTATGAATTCTTCAAAATTTCAGATATATTGTAGGGTTAGTAGTGAATGAGTACCTTAAAAATAGTCACTTGGAGACCTCTTGGCTGGAAAAGAGACCCAGATGAGACTTAACAGGAACTAAAAAACAAAACGAAATCTAATAGGAGCCCAGGAGATAATTGCTTAATTCAGAGAAGATATTTCTCTAAGATCTAGGACTTTTTTTTAGAATACCTCGTGACAATATTACAAATATTACTGCTCGTATTACTATATGCGTTTTTTTTAAATTATTTTCTCTAAGAACTTTATCAGAAATTAATTCAACTATTTGCTCAAATCTGCAGATAGGGAGCCGGATCCTATTCTTGGCACTTTAGATTCATTTCGGCAGTGTGGTTTTTTGAAAGCTACTGGGCTCATATTTGGCCACAATATGCGTCGTATTGAAGTGCTTCTTATTGCAAAGTTTCAGACCATTGAGCAAAGGAAAACCCTTATGCCAAAGTGATCAAGTAGCTCTGGCCCCTATTAGTGATTATTTCCAAGAATTTTATTTAGAATACCTCGAGCATCTTGGATTTTCCAAAAAATATCTACAGAAATGGAATTTTTCCGAAGATTCTTCCAGAAATCATAAACAAAATCATTGAGAATTTTTTTTTAAGAAAGTCCTAACTCTTCCAGGGTCTTATTCAGTGATTCATCCTTCGATTTCCCTAGGACAGCCTCTAAGACTCCCGGTCAGAACATCTTCTTAAATTGGGACTTTTCTTAGCCGACTGATTAGAGTCTGCGGTTACAAAGCAAAACCATGCTAAAGATGTCAGAGTTCGATTCCCAATCGGATTTTGACCCAGTGAGATCGTAATGTCAAGAAGACGAAAAATCTTTCTAAAATCAATCAAGAATCTTCTCAAAATTATTCAATCTTCAGAAATACCTCCAGGGGTGTATAGTGATTTCCTATAAAATTGTTCTTCAGCATTGTTCTTCTTCCAGTGATTCTTTGAGATTATCTCTCTAAGATTTCTACAAAAGTTCCTCCCAAGAGAATTACTACTTTAAGATTTTCGCAAGTAAGCCTAGGGACATGTCCAGGTAATTTTTCATAAATTATAAAATAATTGCGGATTTTCTTTACAAATAACTCACGGTATTATTTTTTCAGAAATTTCTTCTGTAAGTAAGCTGCAAAGTAATATTTGAGGAAATTACTGGTGGTAGTAGCCAGTAATGCATTTCAAACTGAACGCGATCCAAAAGTGAACTGAACGCGTTCTAATTTTGCACGAGAACGCAGCAAATAGTGAACTTGCGTGCAAGATTATGACGCTGCTCACGAACGGCCCGTTCACTTTAAAATGCACAGTGAAGCACAAAACCGTAAAACACTAATTTAAATAACAATGAATTCATATCACGCACTATGTATGGGACCTTAAGTGTTTATTGACATCTTTTGCAAGTCTTTCTGCTTTTAAACATGTTTTAAAACTGCCATGAAAACAATTTTCCTTTAGGGGGGCCTGTAGCCTTGAGGTTACGCTTTCGCTTCATAAGCGGAAGGTCATGGGTTCGATTCCCAGCCCCTCCACGAAAAACTCGTCCAGCCTCTTCGCAGGCAGCTAGCCTTACTAATAGCAGAGCTCTCTCCTACCTGCTTGGTGTAAGAGTAAAAGAGTAGGAGAGAGTGAAAGTACATGTAAATATAGATAAGTTGAAAATAGATCTGTATCGATAAAGAAGCTACAGGTCAACTGAGTCCGGCACAGTAGTGGCCACGGAAAAAAAATGTATATAAAAAAAAAATTGTATATTTCGGTGTGTTTTCAAACTTCGTGGATATTGTTCCTTCCGAACTGCTGTTTCTGTTCAAAATCTCGAACAGATCTGGCCAAACTTGTCCCATTCGAAATATAGCCCTAATCCTTTGCGCGTTTAAGATACCGTAAATTCGGGTGAAATTGATCAGTAGGGTGAAATTGATCATCGTGTCACACGATTTTGTTTCTTCCTAAAGGAGCACATATATCAATGTAACTTGCAGTGAATGAACGTTGTTTGTCGTAACTATTGTCGAATTGTGTGTTGTGAAGTTTTTTGCGTTAAAGAATGCTTATTTCTATGGACATAATGTAATCTTTCAAAATCATCTACGATGCAGTATTGATGAACATCCATAAACTTCTATTTCTACCATGTTCAAGTATAAACATGAAAGTTTGTGGGGATGCTTAAGATATGTCTACAAATTAGATTTTTTCACTTTTCAACTCGTACCAATTTGCTCATTCGGTTGAAATAATTGAGTTTCTCTTAAATATCAAGAAATTGCATACATTTAGGCGTTTTTCGCGTAACTCTTGAAATTTAACTATTATTTTTTTACAAATATGTTATTGCTAAGAACTTAGCAAGCATATTCGGATTCAGAGAGCACAAATTTATTATTTAGAGTTGTTTTAAAAACTAACAATAATCGTATTGACAAGTGATCAATTTCACCCTGAAATGGGAACCTTAGACTTTTTGTTTCAAAGATATTTCTTAGCACTTAAAAGAGGCTCACCTTCGTACTTTGTTTCCTAAATTCAGCTGTTTGGCATTGTTTGCATTATAGAAAACAGACAAGAAAAACCGTGATATATGATCAATTTCACCCGAAATTACGGTATCTTGGAAACGATTTCAAATGATCATATACCCCTTACTGGGCTACAAATGTCTTATAGTACTCGATGTACTATGGCTTCATTTGCGCATTTTTGCACCAAGATATTAAAATTAGTGTTTTTTGTAAAAAAAGAGCTCAAAGATCGCATATTTTGGTTATACTCAATTGCTAAATTCAGAAACGACAAAAAATTAGCCTGAGATTTTTTACTTCAAAATGGTATGCAAATAATAACGTTTCAATCAATTTTGATGTTTATACGGGTTTTTTATTTAAAATAAAGAACTAGCTATGCTCATTTCAATCCAATTCTGATAAATGCACCGGTAAAAACATTTTTTTTTGTTTCAGCGACCAAATTATCGGCGTTAAGTCAGCGGGGACCAAGCACAAATTATCAGAAAATGGAATTATTCTTTCATTAGATGCGGAATTACCTTACCTCCATTTTGACCATGTCAGCATTTAATGATTGTTATTTTCCTAGAAATTGTTCAGTGAACCAACTCACTGAACGGTGGGCTTCAGTCAGAGTGGACCAAGTACAAATAGTCCATCAAAAAATCGTTCTATCATAGATTTGGATTATGATTTTTAATGATTATCACTTCACATTATATTGTTTGAAAGTAACACAAAGATGTGTAGAAATATTTATTAAATATTAATTTTTGGTTCAAATTTTAACGAGTTTAAAAATTACAAAACTTTATACTTTAAGCCCATTTTTCTCAAAATATGAAAAATGTTACTTGCTTCACTCTGACTTAACGCCGACCAAATAGCTTTCAAATATCATGATTTGTTAATGAATTAGGATTTTTGAACTATTCGAGTGAGATTTGAACTTCTGGCCAACATCTGTAACTAGTGCGGCCACTGTGCAATGAGGAGAGCGCGAGACTACCTATTTTCCACAGCGCTGATTGTTGATTGTGTTATGTATGCAGTTAAGCTTGGCAGAGCAAACCACTCGAAACCATGATGCGCGCTTGACGTGCGCCCAACGAATTCTGGCTTACTTACGAACGGAACGAGAATACGACGACACTCGATTGCGGTTACTCGAACGATATTGTTTAGGTACCTGGAATCCGTATTACTTATTGTTTGATTCCATTTGCCAAGCATCGACAGCTAGACAGCATAATGTTGTAAGCACAGTAATCGACCATGATCTTTGACTACGTTTACACAGTTTCCACTGGCATTGGAGACATAGTTCGATGAAAAATTGAACATTAGTTCAGTGTTGACCAGACTCATTTCCCCGAAATTCGAATTGTGAAGCCGTGAACTGTTATAACTGTGCGTTGTATTCCTGAGATGGAGGGGGAGGTGGTTGGGCTTGAGTGTTGCACATGGGATCAATAGAAATATTAGTAGTAGAACGCTAGTGGCGCTGTTGTCACAAAATTGATTTAACTAATTATTACCTTTAATTGTAATTTTTCATTAATTGATCGATCCCACGCAACAGAGAATGTTTTGTTTTGGCCTTTGACACTTTGAGGCCCGGTACTCACGCTGTCACATCGCAGCAAACTAGATGTTGGTCACACGAACAGCAGCGACATTAGCATTCTTAGGTTAATGCTTCTACTATGGGATCCGACAGTTTCGATCTCGGTGGGCCGCAATTCAAGTTTCGGTGAAATGATTCGCACTCACTCACTCACTCATTTCATTTCACCGAAACTTGAATTGTGGCTCTCTGGGATCAAAATTGATCGATTTTGTGTGCAGCACTCAAGCTTAACCATCTGCTTTTCTATCTTAGGAGTATAGAGCATGGTTGTAACAGTTCGTGGCTTCGTAGTTCGGAAAATGTTATTTTCGGGGAA
Organism: Aedes aegypti; assembly: GCF_002204515.2. Lineage (NCBI taxonomy): Eukaryota > Metazoa > Arthropoda > Insecta > Diptera > Culicidae > Aedes > Aedes aegypti. The sequence continues at coordinate 197,469,082 of NC_035108.1, forward strand.
ATGAGTCTGAGCAACACTGGATTAGTTCAAACAGAAAGAATAAACTTTTTTCGTAAGAAAGTACCGTTGTGATTCATATTACGGACATTTAAGGCTTCAGTGTATTATATACCTCATCAAAAATCACATCAACATAAATATTTCTGTATGAGTGCTCCTCTACATCAACTCTTTGAAATACTTAACTATGGAATAGTGCGTCAAGATTTTAATTCCACAGCATGAATAATTTTAAATAAATAGAAATGTGCGGATTTTTAATAATTTTTATTCCGTACGCTTCCTTACCTTTGAACAGCGCATGAAAATCATAAAAATAAAAGTTAAATCATCAATTATAAATATTCATATATGGTCGGGGTTCTGCTAAACCGCACCAAGTGCCAAAATCTTTATTCCGAGATATTTTACTTTAAAGTCTTTTCCTGTACTAGTTTATCGCGGATGATGATTTTATTTTATTTATCGCTCACATGAGATTAACAGTATTAAATAAGTACACCGAGATTAAATATACTAATAAATCATCAAAAATAAACTATGTAATTGGATTTCATTAAACAATATGAAGCACTCAGTTCACTCTGGCTGAACAAAAATTGAAAAATATGATTCTTGGTTCAGTATGGTTGGATGTGTTTCACAGTTTTCAACAACACAAGTAAAATTGGAGACAAAGGATGTTTATCATCACCGTGCATGTTGGAATCCATGTCACAAGTGTTTATGGGAAGGATTCGTATGTATTGAATCAAGGTTCTCACGTGTTCATACATAGATCCTAATGATCGAAGAAAACCATGAATTCGCTCTGCCAAAGCGCACCAAGTTGCTCCGATTTGGTGCTCCTTTGCTGATCAAGTTCACAGTCCAATGCGTGAAGTGTTCACCAGGAATCACCATCTTTTCAGATGTACATTGACCTGCTGATGTTTTTCTGCATTATAAAAATAAGCACAGAATCTAAAAGTTGTTTGATTTCCATCACCATCGGATAGAACACCAGAAAAAAAATTTCACCGTGATTCGAACTCTTACCTTCTGAGTGGTAATCTAGTGTGCTACCACTAGGTCATCTTCACTTCTTGAAGGAATGGTGATAAACTTGAAGCAAGTAATGTGCAGTTTGTTTGACGGGGTTTGATGGCGATAATGCCATTTTCTGAACAACTAAAGCGCACCAAGTCCACCTGAGTTGTTCACACAGCATCATATTAAATTAATTCGTTTTTTCATTACGGCTTCTGTGTGGTTTGATAAACATATTATATAACAAGCTAGTGCAAGTATGTATTGCATGTAAATGCCTTTACTCCATGTCTAAATGTGATTTTCAGATAAACAGTACTTAGTGCGGTGTGGCTGGATAATATTTGAAAGAAAAAAGATCAACGCCACCGGAGCTATATTTTATTTTATTTAATTAATTGCTGCCCAATTTCACTGGCCTCTGTTTCTATGAGTTGCTTGGAATGGATAAATTGTATGAATATAGAAGGAAGTTGAAAAAATACAGCTTTATATCTGAAAAATGAATTCCCTCTGATGACGTGCGTTGGTTTATGGTTCGCTCTGGCTGAACAAAATTACAGTTTTACATGTCCATCTAAAGAAAATTTTTAATGTAAGATTACAAGGGACTGTTCAAATTACTTGATATTTTTATGGTAGAAAGGTAATGATTATTTGAATCCTCTGGTGTAAAAAAGTCGATTAGGGAAAAAATGGCACTTGGTGCGGTTTAGCAGAACCCCGACCATATAGTAATGGAAAATGCTTATTAAAACGGTGGTAGGTCATTTGGCATATAGTCGTTTGACATAAAGCCGTTTGGCATAAAGTTGTTTGGCATAAAGTCGTTTGGCATAATAGTCGTTTGGCATAACGAGTCTGAAACCAAGAATTTCTCAATTTTTAGTTTTTACGTTTTTATTGAATCTTTCTGATGACATCAGGCTTGTTTTGGAGTCAATAGGGCGATGTTCAAAACTGAAAAGGCAATAGATGGCTCTTTTTCAGTGGTAGTAAAAACAAAACCCTGAAACAAAGAAAGCACCACGGAAGATGAACTAAACACAAAAAGTTATGTATTCACTTTAACCTACTTACTTGATTTCTAATCACTACTTTTTTGATCCAGTTTTCTAATTGCAAGTAATTTACGTTTTTCATTATTTTCCATACGTTTTGACAGTTCTCCGACTACCATTCTTCCATGCGCTTGTGTTGAAAGTTTGAGAAATTTGAGAATCCAGCGTAGCGCGATCAGTGGGAGGTTTACAAACAACAGTGTCGTCGCTCGGCGGCTAGTGAAAGAAGCTGAATTTTCGAAAGGTTGTTGCCTGTACTTTTTGCCGCTGGCGCCAACTGTTAGCGTTTAAGAACGAAATAAACAGTCGTTACCCTATTGATACAAAATTACACTTTATTCAACAATCATTCGCTCTTGATTGAATTTAAGCATATTAGGAAAGTTACTGCCAATAGTATTTTATTATTTATCCAGAAATTACCCTTCTTTCAAATATTAATTCTTTTGTGTTTCGCTATAGGAACAAATTTTTGCACTGAAGATTTTTATATATTTAGCACAAATTTGCCCTTCTTTCAATTGTTCTATTTTTTTTCTAAATATGATGTAATCATAATGATAGATATGAAACTGTTGATTTAAGATTTCAATAAATTTCTCCTTCTTTTATGCATAGACTGTTGTTTGGAGCTATATTTTTTAAGTATTTTTTTTTGTTTCCAAAGAGCGGCAATCGATAACATTGATCTGCTCAAATTATCAGCGAAAAGAGAAATTGATTACTGCAGTTACTTCGATGGGTTGTGCTACTTTCCCCGAACGCCAGTTCCACGAATACCAGTTCCCCGAATATCCCGTTTCACCGACTAGCCCACTTCCCTGAAAAGTTATTAGCACTCATAATTGTCGTAACTTCATACATTTCAGGGTGGTGAACGAACTGACCATCTGATATGCACCTTTCTTCTTCTTCTTTCTGGCGTTACGTCCCAACTGGGACAAAGCCTGCTTCTCAGATTAGTGTTCTTATGAGCACTTCCACAGTTATTAATTGAGAGCTTTCTATGCCGACTGACCATTTTTGCATGTGTATATCGTGTGGCAGGTACGAAAATACTTCTATGCCCTGGGAATCGAGAAAATTTCCTTTACGAAAAGATCCTCGACCAATGGGATTCGAACCCACGACCCTCAGCATGGTCATGCTGAATAGCTGCGCGTTTACCGCTACGGCTATATGCACCATTCTTTATTTAATTGACGGTTCTTTACTTTAGAACCTGCCAATATTCAATAGAACTTTTTTTGGGACAAAAGCGTGAACTCCTTCCGAAATATGCTGGAAGAAATATTATTTCAATCACAAATTTTCCCTTCTCTCGATAATAGACGGTGTTTTTTATGTACACTTCCAAAATTAGAATTTATATTGAACCGTTGAAAAGTTTTGCCACAAATATTTTCTTTTAAAAATGTGTTGTTCAGTTGAGCTAGCTGTGAAGAGATTTTTTTGCGTTAGAGCCTTTGCATTAAGTCACATTGATAGATCTTTGGATTGCAGCTTTTGATATTTTGCAAAAAAAAATCCATTCTTTTATCAAGTAATTTTCATCGAGTTTTACGTCCAATCTGGGCGCGGTAAATGGCTGGGCATGGCGTACCATTGGTACCTCGTGTACCTGTAGGAATAAAATAGACCCCTTTGTGCGGTCTTTAGCCTCTTGCCTAGCAACTCATATCCCTACCTCCTCGTGGTACTGGCCGGGGTACGAGTAACCTTGGGGAAGATCGGGTAACCAACCCCCGGTGGGAACTTTGCTCGTATGCTGACAGGGAAGGGGGGGTTTGCTTTTGCTTTTGCCTTTGCAAACGTGGAGCGTCTGTACTCCATGTTAGGAGCGGCTCACAACAGCGTCTGTTCCCCATGTCAGGGGCGGCTGATCATCGTCCGAGTGCCAGAGAAGGACTCTAAGCTAAACTGCGCACTATGGCCCTCCGAACATTTAGGGGGAATGGTCCTCCGGAAATCTAGGGGGTTGGTGTCAGTCCCTGCAAGCCAACCGTAAAACACATCAGCACAGGAACGTCAACGAGAGAATACGGACCGGAACAATCGGCAAAGACCACAGCGACGAAAAAGGACTAGCGATTGGAAACTCGGTACGTGGAACTGCAAATCTCTCAATTTCATTGGAAGTACTCGCATACTCTCCGATGTACTGAAGACCCGCGGTTTCGACATCGTAGCTCTGCAGGAGGTGTGCTGGACAGGAGCATTGGTGCGAACGTTTAGCGGTAATCATACCATCTACCAGAGCTGCGGCAACACACGCGAACTGGGAACAGCTTAGTGCAGTGATGGGTGATATGCAGAGGCGCGTGATTGGGTGGTAGCCGATCAATGAACGAATGTGCAAGCTAAGAATCAAAGGCCGATTCTTTAACTTCAGCATAATCAACGTGCATAGCCCACACTCCGGAAGCACTGATGATGACAAGGACGCATTTTACGCGCAGCTCGAACGCGAGTACGACAGCTGCCCAAGCCACGATGTCAAGATCATCATAGGAGATTTGAACGCTCAGGTTGGCCAGGAGAAGGAGTTCAGACCGACGATTGGAAAGTTCAGCGCCCACCGGCTGACGAACGAGAATGGCCTACGACTGATAGATTTTGCCGCCTCCAAGAATTCGTAGCACCTATTTCCAGCACAGCCTCCCGTATCGGTACACCTGGAGATCACCTCAGCAGACAGAATCCACGTTTGATCGATGGACGGCACTTCTCCGACATAACCGACGTCAGAACCTATCGTGGCGCTAACATTGATTCCGACCACTACCTGGTGATGATGAAACTGCGCCCAAAACTATCCGTCATCAATGATGTACGGTACCGACGTCCGCCCCGGTGCAATCTCGAGCGGCTGAAACAACCGGATGTCGCCAATGCGTACGCGCAGCATCTTGAGGCAGCGTTGCCGGATGAGGGCGAGCTCGATAGGACCCCTCTTGAGGACTGCTGGAGGACAGTCAAAGCAGCCATTAACGACGCTGCCGAAAGCATTGTCGGATATGTGGAACGGAGCTCAAGAAACGATTGGTTCGACGAGGAGTGCCATGAGGTTTTAGAGGAGAAGAATGCAGCGCGGGCTGCAATGCTGCAGCATGGTACGCGGCAAACGTGGAACGATAGAGACTGAAGCGGAAACAGCAAACCCGCCTATTCCGGGACAAAAGGCGCCGCCTGGAAGAGGTGGAATGCCAAGAGATGGAGTTGCTGTACCGTTCTCAAGAAACGCGGAAGTTCTATCAGAAGCTCAACACATCCCGCAAAGGCTTCGTGCCGCGGGCTGAGATGTGCCGGGATAAGGATAGGAGCATTTTGACGGACGGACGCGAGGTGATCGAAATGTGGAAGCAGCACTACGATGAACACATGAATGGCGCAGAGAACACAGGCACAGAAGGTCAGGACAACGAAGGCGGTGGCTACGTCAGCACAGCGGACAGCGGAAACCAACCAGCTCCCACGATGGGGGAAGTTAAGGATGCCATTCAACAGCTCAAGAACAACAAGGCCGCTGGCAAGGATGGTATCGGAGCCGAACTCATCAAGATGGGCCCGGACAGGTTGGCCGCTTGTCTGCATCGGCTGATAGTCAGAATCTGGGAAACGGAACAACTACCGGAGGAGTGGAAGCAAGGCGTTATATACCCAGTACAGTTGCTGAGGCCAGTACAGTTGCTGGCTAGTGTTGTGTGCTATTTCATTACCTAAACAATAATGCGCTCTCGGGCTAGGCATTGGATATAAATAGAAAGCGTTGTGTTCTAATCTAATTCTTCCGAAAGAGGTGCACTTTGCGAAAAAGGACCACGTGATTATTGAGCTGAAATCGAATTCAGGTTAACTTCTGCGTTCATGAGTCCTCTCATGGCGTAGTGGTAACGCGTCCTAACTAGAGATCAGGGAGTCGTGAGTTCGATTCTCACTGAGGAGACGTGTAACTTTTTCGCAAATCTTCACATCAATTTGTCCATCTAATCCGTGTAATGTTTAGCTTTTCGGTAGTTGTTAAATTTCCACTCGGCTGGTTAGCCGTAAAACCACGATTCATAATTAAAAACAAGTAAGCTTATCTAGCTTATTGCATTTTTCATTTTGGTTGATACTCCTATAAAACTCTTTGTGTCTTATATGTTATATTCATGTTATACTCAGAAGGATTCGAGAAACTGTAAGAGAAATATTGTATTACACTGGGGCGCCGCGCAATTTCCTAAATATCTCCTAGCGCGCCACGGCCTTGAAAAGTTTGGGAACCGCTGCTTTTAAGGGTTTAGTTCCTGGAAAAATGCACAGGTTATAAAAATATCGCAGATTGTAAAAAGTGATCAATATATTTTTTTTTCCTAATTTTGCATTATTCCTCGTGCATTTTTCAAATTATTTATATTCGTATATTCCTGCTACTTATGTTTGCTTTTTGTATGGTATGTAAATGGATTTCTCATGAAGTTTAATAATACATAATAAAGTTGAAGTTGAATACACAACATCACAGTGAGAATTTGTCAAAATGATTAAGCAAAAATTTGAAATAATTTGTCCAGGTGATCTTAAAATTTTATACGGCACTGTTTGTTAATATCTAAGGGAGTCTTTACACGTATACAATCTGTAAAAAGGTCAACTACTATACGGAGGAAAGCCATATCTAAGCTGCACATTTCAAAAGAATTATTTCTATCGAGTTTTGTTTAGAAATTAGAAACCATAACAAAGCACGTATACCGTGCTTGACACGATACACTATCTTGCATAGCTTCTTGGAGAAAGATCCATTGCTCTTTGCGTATTGGTGGTTTGTATTGGGTTAACGTGACTGCAGTTGATCATGTGCAATCGACATTGGACTACTTCCATTACTAGTATATGATGAAAATCAGGTAAAATCGTGATACAGGTCGTCGTCTGAGAGGGAATGTTTGTTCTTGTGCAACGACCTTAAAGCCCACCTGGCAGGTTTAGGTAAACACGTTTCGGACGCATAGGGTGGCCGGAATACAGTATCAATCAATTGTCTAAATACTTGAAATTACAGATAAATTCATCAAAATTCGTTGGTTTTGAGATTTTTCCATCGTTTTGTAACCTTGTATTTTATTGATTTTTTAGACTAAAACTGTTTGAAAAGATTTAGTTTGTGAAGTGCGATATGAATTTCTTTTATCTAGCTGACCTTATTAAAATTTCTAATTATACTATATTAAACAAGTATAGGAATAACTTGTATTCTCCAGACATTCACCTCCTGGTCAAATCTTTGGAGCGAAACAACACAGGAAGAACAACAGTTTTCCAGTTTTTTTTCAGCTACTTTACACTTTGTGCCAATGTTGCTTCGGGTTTAAAGTTCGCGGCGTTAATATATTTAGATCGTGTGTAAACATTTCTCACTTTACCTACTTGTTGCAACTTCTTGTTTATGCGTAAGGCCATGCTCTGCCAATTGGGAAGAGCGGTGAAATGGGAAACCGGTTCAAAGTACTGGTGTTTGGATACAGAGGAGAAAACACTAATGGACTAAACGGTGATTGGTGGGGGTTTCGAAGAAAGTAATTTGAGAATCGGAATGTACAGATTTTATGTTTACCTAATATCATCTAAATTAGAAGTTTTGACAGGAGGCAATTAATGCCTCGTTTATTGTGATCAGTGTACATCCATCATGGCTGTAATTTGATTCGTGCTGTGCTAACTGAAGGAGACGCATGGTTATTTGTGGATTAAAGGTTAATCGTCATGCGATTTTAGTAAACAGTCATCGAATTTTCGAACAGACTCGCAAGGTCTTCCTCCGTCTGTGCACGTGGCGCTAGCTTCGTGATGCGTTCTTGCGGTAGAGTTCCTTTCACTAGACTTTGGATGTCGTCGCGTGTAAAACCTAGGGAATCCAGTCCATTTTCAATCTTCAGCTTGTACATGTATTGTCGAACCACGTCCGAGAGTATTGAACCTGCATCATTACGATTTGCCTGGAAAATTATGATTTATTTTTTTATATTTGTTAGACTGATGCATTTCTCGTATACATAGAATTTTTTTTTTCATTGTGTCTTTAGAACTTTTATCAACTAATAAATTGAAATTGAGGAATCTTATTTTCAACATTGCGAAACAGTTCACATAGCAATATGGCGTAATAGTCTGATGCCTAATATGTTTTGACTCTGTGAGATATAATTGTATATGGGGTAGGTGTACCAGTTATGGGCATAATGGTTCCCTATTTTATTATACGTGACCATTGAGTTGTTTTTTTTAATAATTTAGTGTGTTCAAGTAGTTTGATGTCAAATATACAGTGACCCCACGCAGTTGAATCACCCACAATTTATGAATCAGCTGATTTCAAAAGACAAAATTATTATCAAACTTGCCACAAAACATCACAGAATTATGTTTACACATAGTTGCTTATCAGTAAAAATAATTCTGTAATGTTTTGTGACAAGTTTGATAATAATTTTGTCTTTTGAAGTCAGCTGATTCATAAATTGTGGATGATTCAACTGCGTGGGGTGACTGTAGCTGGATGTTGAAATATTCAAACATATTCAAAATGTGAAAGTTTTCGAGAATTTACATATGGCCAAACAAAGAATCACTTCAGCCAGAACTGGTACACTTTCCCTAGATTTAAGTGTCAACAGCTAGTCTACTTTTGGTTGATTTTCACGATTAAACACGGATTAAACACTACTGACGCTTTCTGATATATTTTTTATAGACTATCGGGCTTTTGCAGATTCTCCGACATTACCTGGAAAACAATTACCCGGAATGCCATTTGCGAAAATTCATCTTTCTTATAATAATAACCTTGCTTTCAATTAGCCGCTTGACATTACTGAACTGGCTAACTACTACTGCAACTTTTCTTTTAACATCCGAACGTTGGTTCTCCAAGTAACTGTCATGTCTACCTAACTTAACCTAAATATATTTTTATATCCTATAACTCTGATACCTTTTACTTGTTCGTACCTACGGGATTTCTGAGCTATAATTACTGGCTGCTGTAGGCACCGAAGAGAGGGAGTTCCCGGACTGTGGACTGATTAACATCTAGTCTTTATTTACAGGATATAAAAGTAACAAATGTCAATAAAAGAGTAATGATAAGAACTTTCTATTGGTTGTGCTGCTTTTCTTAAAGTGTTGGTTATCCAATTTTCGTCTCCCCTAACGATAATTCCCCAAATGACCCATTTTCCCGAAAAGTTTTGACACTCTTAACTTTATACATTCCAAGGTCTGTCATCTGATATGTACCCTTCTTTATTTAATTGACGGTTCTTTAGAGTTTCAACAAACTCGGCATTTTTGGCAATATATGTTTAGTCGAATGTGACCAAATATCTTATCCATATGATTGCTTATTTTATTTCAAGTTTATCCCTCTGACACTGAGTTCAGTAAACAGACACTCAGAGTGATGACAATCGTAGAAAAAATAGCACAATCAAGTAAAGGTCCATGGAAAAGTTGATCTTTTGAGGTTCAACATCTCGGAATCCAAAGATGGATGTCATAACAACGAATTGTGTCCCTACTATCGATTGCCAAGGCACTAAACTTATTCTTGATCTTCTTTTTGAACTTTCCGCAAGTCACATAGCAAAAATAAGAATTGCACTGTTGTAAGTCGCTTTCCTCTCAATATAAGTGTTTTGATAATTTGATTCAACATTAAAGTAGGATTCTAAACTGTTTTAATTTAAGAGAAAAAAAAGTCATAACTCAAAACATTTACAAATGCTGAGTTGTAAGATTTATTGTAACACACCCTTCCTTATTGGATAAGCGATTCATATTCACCTCGTTATAATAAGCATTAAATATAACTAAACTTAGATATAGCTTTTTTCAATCTAAATACGGCATTTGTTTCTTATTAATTCACAAACAAATTACATGCACAATGAAACTTTGGTATCGTGATATTAGTTTATAACTTAAGATCTATATATTCATAGCTGTAAATGGTAGCTATTCAGCGGCTGACAGAGTTCCTTCATGCTAGTCACACTATAAACGAATGCAAAAATGGTCAGTTGGCACAGGCTCTCAGCTAATAATCGTAGGAATGTTCTAAGAACACTGAACTGAGGAGCAGGCTTCGTCCCAGTTGAGTCGTAACGCCGGCAAGAAGAACAACATATTTGATTTATAGCAGTTGGAGATGTATTGAATGTCCATGATTAGCCAAATATAATTTGTGCTAACAATCGTTGTTGTGGAGAATATAAATTGTATTGAAATTTACTGATAAAGACCATCGAAAATGTAAGATTTGGATTTCCGGGTAATGGTACATTCCGGTAAATAATTTTTCCGGGTAACGGTACATTCCGGTGAAAGTTTTTTGCCGGGAAATAGTCTGTGGTGAACTGTATTCCGGGTAATGGTATAGAATCACTTATGCAGGCAAGAGAAAAAAACACTTCGGATCAGTTTAACAGCTTTTTTAATAATGAACAATAGTATATCTACGGGGGCCCAGATAGCCGTAGCGGTAAACGCGCAGCTATTCAGCAAGACCAAGCTGAGGGTCGTGGGTTCGAATCCCACCGGTCAAGGATCTTTTCGGGTTGGAAATTTTCTCGACTTCCCAGGGCATAGAGTATCTTCGTACCTGCCACACGATATACACATGCAAAAATGGTCAATTGGCATAGAAAGCTCTCAGTTAATAACTGTGGAAGTGCTCATAAGAACACTAAGCTGAGAAGCAGGCTTTGTCCCAGTTGGGACGTAACGCCAGAAAGAAGAAGAAGTATATCTACACAGAAAAAAATCCGTTCTCGTATCCGTGAACAGCAGACGTGAACTCGTCAACAAGCAAAAATACACCGTGAACTAGATCATGTTTATGCGTAAACATGATAGTAGTTCATGGTGTATTTTTAACAGTACACGTTTTCCAGAATTCTTTTTTGAGCGTGTAGGATATCTAAAGATCCTGAATGGTGGCATAGTCCACACCTCCTTTGATTAGCTCCAACACTTTTTCATCCGCACAATGCGAACCAGACACAATTGATCCGGATACCGTCGCTCGCCCACAATGAGCATGCAACAGATTCAACGGATTAAATCCTACTCTTTATTCTGTCAGGATTTTATAATGTATATAAACACCTTTATTTTCTATCTTACAAGCAGGTGATTTGATTAGGCTTGTAAAAGTGAAAAAATGCTGTGGAAAATAAAAAGAGATTTACAACATGTGAATAATAGTCTAGCTTAGTTTTACTAAATTAGGCTGTTTGTGTTGAGAACGATAACACCTCAATGAATAACCCTGTTTGATGATAATTATGATAATATCGATTGAAAATCTTGTTTCAGATGCGTTCAATATCCAATGTTCGTCAAAGGTAGCTGCACAGTGTAACCAGAAACTATGTGAGCATTTGGTTGCATCAAAGTTTCTGAAGATGCCAATAGCTTGTGTAAACTGACGTCGCGGAACGTGATTAGCTTTGGGCAACGATGAAAGCAAAATGGCTGGATCAATGCAGAGTGTCTGAGAGTCGCAGACGTCAGCAGAGAGCAATACCGGGGTAGCTTTTCAAATGAGCTGTGGCAGATAATGCCTGATCATGGTATTCCGGCGATTTTGATTTGGATGATAGAGATCGCTGAATTTTTCGAAGTCAAGTGTTAGAATTACAGATGCGATGTTAAATTGGTTAGATTGAAGCAAAGAGATGCGCTTTCAAAATTACTGTTTAACATTGCAGGGTGCGTTCCGGACGTCTGGCGATTATATCGATCGCAGCTCAGTAGAGGAAGTTCTCGTTTCGCTGAAGAATGAGTCGGCGGGAATAGGCTGACCATCAACTCTATCAAAACGATTAACATGGTTGCAAAGTAGAGAAAGAGATAGGCCTAAAGGTTTTGGTGTTGAGGAAGTGCTTGATGGGGATGTGTTTGAAATTGTTGATTATCTTGGAAACTTGTAACATCTGACAGTCGTGGTTGATAATTGTTGATTACGATTTTTTTAAACATGTTTTATATTACTTGTTTTTATAAGAAGAGACTAATAGGAAGCTTGATTGGTTAGGACTATTCAAAAAATTCAGAAAAACAAACGATATTGGTGAACGTTAAGATTAAATCGATACAGAAGAATATAAAAACCAAGGGTACTTAATATGAGTGAAAAAGACGGTTGTCTAGAGTCAAGAAAATGCCGTAAGTGTAAGTCAAGTCGAAATTGAATAAAAACAAAAGTGATTAGAGAATAAGTAAGGGACATGGGGACCACCCACCCGGGGCAAGGGTGTCACCTCCAATTTCACATAGTTCACAGGGCAGCGAGAGCCGGAGAAAAGCGAATCCGGCGAATGGCACGCGGCACAATACTGTACCAGTCAGAGCCCGCCATGTGCAATGATCGAGAAGGGAATTCGCTGACCTATAAAACGGCGATGGTTGCCAGGTGGAAGGAGCACTTCCAGCAGTTGTTGAACTTTGGAGAGAAGGTAGGAGATAAGAGAGGTTAAAAGAGCTATCAGCGAGCTGAAGAACTGTAAGGCTGCTGGGAAGGACGAGATCTCGGTCGAGCTTCTCAAGCACGGATGTGAGCAGCTTTACCAGTCGATGCACGGTGTACTTCTTAAAGTATGAAAGTGAGAGCGACTGCTAATTATAAAGGAGTGTGCCAATTATAAACGAGTGTGCTAATTATAAAGGAACTACCTTGCTGAATTCGGCGTACAAAATGCTGTTGCTCATCTTAACAGACTCGTGTTAAAGCAGCCTATGGACATGCCCTATATCAACTGCAGCGATTTGCAGTTGACAGGATGTCCCGGGCCCGATCAATCTGACAAGCCAATCGAGCCTTCTGTCATCATAGAAGATGATGTCTCCATCGATGTCGATAGCCTGTGTTAAACAGACTGGGATCGCTTGAGGAGTTCTTTGTCGGTGAATACCAAGCTGGTTTTCGCGAGGGCCACCTTACGAAAGATAAATTCCGGGAGTATAACTTGTAGACTCACCATATATTTATTGATTTCCAAGCGGCGTACGATTCAGTGGAAACATGAGCTGTGGCAGATAATGTCTGAGCATGGTTTACCGGCGAAACTAATAAAACTGATACGTGCTATGCTCTATGGTTCGAAATCAAGCGTTCGAATTGCTGACGAGTTGTTAACTTCGTTAATGACGTTAGACGGATTGAAGGAGGGAGACGCAGTTTCTAATTTGCTGTTAAACATTGCACTCGAAGGTGCTATTAGGAGATATGACGTGCAGAGAAACGGCACTATCATCACACGATCGCACATGCTCTTTGGCTTTGTGGACGATTTCGACCTTATTGGAATCGATCGCAGGTCAGTAGAGAAGACTTTCCTGCCTCTGAAGAGGGAGACAGCTAAGATAGGCTTGACCATTAATTCTACCAAAACGAAGTACATGGTTGCAGTCGAAATAGAGGTATGCTTAGTGGTGTAGGTGCTGGTGTAGAAGAGGATGAGTTTGAAGTTGTTGAAAAATGGGTTTATCTTGGGACACTTGTGACACGTGAGAACGACGTTTCCCGCGAAGTGATAAGACGTGTTACGAATAGGGCTTTTTACGGACTATGTAACCAGCTTAGGTCCCGCAACTTGCAAACGTAAACAAATTTCGCCCTGTATGAAACAGCTATACATAGACATTCCACGGGATTTCCGTGCATTTTCTTATATTAGAAATTTTCAATAAACGTCTTCTTTACAATCGGCTGCCCGAAGCAAACACTTTGGTACAGTAATGTTTGACAATCTCTTTTAGAGAAGTTCCATTATTTCTAATAGCTTTGAGTAAAGTATTTCTTTAATTATCAGCACGTTCTGTTTTTCTATGATAATTGCGAACGTTTTTTTACTTTTATATAGCTACTTAAAGAGAAAACAGAAATTCATTTTGTAATGTGAAACTTTTCGCTTGTCCCATGTGATTAGCAAATTGATGGTGTTTTAATTTAATTATTTTTGGGTCTACGTCGAATCACTATAACTTTTTTTTTATTTCAGTTTGGAATTATCAGAGAGGACAACTTAGAAGTGGTGCAGAAAATTATTGTCCGTAACTTTTTTTCCACTAAAACATCTAAATAAGATTGCACGCCGCTAACGTGTTACAGAGTAGTAGCTGACAGGATAATCTTTCGATACATTATGTAATAATGGTTACAAATCTCAAGAATCTTTTACCTATCGTAACGCGGGTAGATCACCTTTACGAGGTGCGTTACGGGGTAAGATCTACCATACACTGTAAACTCATCATTACCCTTTAATTTTGAAAAAATACCCATTATTTTTTGATGTATGAAGACGTCAAAATAAAGGGTAAATTATTTTTTTGAATAATGGGTGTTTAGTACCCTTTAATATATTCCGGCCATTTACTTTTTAATGGGTGAAAATTTCCTTGCAATTTAAAAATAGATTTAACTTCTTCCTCAGACCCTGCCCAAGATATAATAGTTTATGTACACAAACCCGTAACAATTTAACAAAAACCAGAATAGCCAGTAATTTCAAGGTATGTGCATTCAAATTATTTTCCTATCGTGTTCTTACTATGAAAACAATCAAATTTCACAGGATGTTTGCCCGAGACTTCTGATGCCAAGTCTCGTATGCTTGTCCCGCTGCACATGCACCTCCGGTAGCAGCAGTACTAGGCCAGCAGCCTTTAATAAATAATGCTTTAATAAATAATGCTCCCGCATCGGGAGCCTTTAATAAATAATGCTCCCGCATCGGACTAAATTATGTGTTATTATATTATTCAATAAAATGTTTTTATGATCATAGTTTTCTATTGATTATTTATCTTAGAAATGAAACATTAAAATCGATTTGCATTTTATATATTTCAAAAAGAGTAAATTTTACTTCTGTTTCTTTTACTCTTGTTTCTTAGTTTTTGGATAATGGGTAAAACTCACTCGTTAATCTGATGTACAAGCCGTTTACTCTTTAATGAGTAAAGGCCCTTTATTCTTTTTATGAGTTAAACTAGTTTCTTTCAAAGAGGGTACTTTTTTACCCTTTAAAGGGTACTATGATCTTACAGTGTATTGCACTCTTGTTGAATCTGTTCTTGTGAATACTTATAAGATACGGTCGGAAGAGTATAAGAGAGTAACAAGCCACTAAGACCTACCTATTTGTCCTAGATGATGAGGAGGTCGAAGTGGAAAAATGGCTCAATCAGCAACTGAGGTTGGTTTCAACTCATGAGACAATTTCTTTCCGAGTTCAAGAGTTTATCATTCGATATCTAGGAGGGAAACGATTCCGAATCGGTGGAGTAGCGAACTCTTAAATTCTAAAATAAGTTTTCTGTTTCAAGGAATCTAAATGTCTCATGCGATGAAACCTGTTCACAGTTTCAAAAAACGACTTTGAATCTTATAAATAGAAGCAACAATTTGATACGCTAGAGTACCGATGCATGGTCAAAATCAGTATCATTCAACCAGCTTAGTGGCCGAAACTGATTAAGGGGCGCGCTTTTGAGAGTTTAATGGTGACAAAATGTTTTCTCCAAAAGGTATAAATAGCGGTATCTTTTTCTAAAGAGGCTCTATGCAAAATGGTAAAGAATGATATTTGTATAAAAAACGACTACTTCATTATTTGTCAATAGTAATGGAGTAGAACGACATGCACTAAACAAAGGACAAGAGTACACCACAAAAGATCAAAGAAAACTGATCGCAGTGGTTCATCCCGAACAGAAACAGAAGAATCGTAAGATTTAAGGCTTACGAATGAGTTTGAGACGTCAATTCACATATTCAGTAAAATTTACAAATTATTTTTACTCATCTCATTTACCCACTTGCCCCGCGGTACCTTATTTCTTATTTTTCGGAATCCCATCAATAACGTAATTTAGAACAAGAGGTGAGTTTAGTCTATTTTCTCTATTGGCTAGTTCTTTACACATTGATTTGAAAAGTAATGATTCTACAGCAACATAAAATAAAGAAAATTTGAAGTGCATATCTTTTATTTATTTAGTAATGATAACAGAAGGTAAATGGTAATAAAAATGAATATGAAAGTGTGATGTAGGGTAAGTGTACCAGTTTTGGCCACCCTAAGGAAAAATATTGTTTATTTATAAATCAAAAGACCTTTGGTTACTGTCTGGACATTAAACGAAAGCTTTCAATCCATGCTCAGCAGGGAAAATATAAAAACTAATCAGAAACTTTGTTTTTGTATTAAAAATGGTGGTGGCGAATACTGGACCACTTGCACCAGTATTCGCCACGATTTTAATTTCGGTTCCTGAATTCGCCACTTACGTTGATTTCTTATGGAGGGTGGCGAATTCAGGAACAGGTGGCGAAAAATAGGTGCAAAGGAGCAAAAAGTTTAAGGAAAATGATTTTTTTCTATTATTTTCTGAGAAAATTTTGCGGTTTCCAAGAATGTTTCCGTATCATCTCAAAGCAATTTAGCAAACACTAAACAATTGGCAACCATATATGAAGTAAAACGGTATAAAATCTGGGGTGGCGAATAACGAGTACATGGCGAATACCGGTACACCTTCCCTAATTTTGATAAAAAAAAAATGTAGCTGTGATAATGAAAAATGATATAATGGGAAGTATATCTGATGTGTATTATGAAATTTAATAAGTGATAATCGGCGATATAAGTTATAGTGTTAAAAACAAAAGTATCGATACCAAAAGTGTGGTAATTATGCGAAAGTGATCAATGAAATGAGATGGGGAATAAGGAACTTTTTTTTTTTTTTTTTTTTTTTTTTTTTTTTGAGTGACCCTCCGCTCTCCCCCATACCAAAAAGCTCATGACGAGCCCCCTGGTAATGGACACTCAATTCTCAGCCACAGGCAACACTAAATTAAGAAAACAAATATTTATAAGAGGCTGAGAATAATCAAAAATGACAACAACAGGGAGTTTGAAACAAAATAACTAAGCTAAGTGCTTCTAGTGGATTGTAAATCCTTTTAAAGAAGCAATATGAAAAAGAAAATTTTACACTACAAATACGAAATTATAAATAAATACGAATTATTATTACTAAACAGTTAAACTAATTGTTTGGAGACGATTAACTTTTTTTTGTTTTTACGACATAGTTTCAATTCAAATAAGTAAATGTGGAATTCTTCGCCGCAGGAATTCTTTAAGGTTAGTTTTGAAGGACAAGCTGTTAGTAATTTGTTGGAGATGTCTAGGTAAAACGTTATATTTCGAAGGACCAAGGAAGGAAAAACGTTTTTGACCAAAATTGGAATGCGCTCTAGATCGAGAGAGAGTATTGAATTGTCTAGTATTATGAATACGAGAAGCAATGTTGAGGGTTATGTTATGATGCAATAACGGATTGTGGAGAACATTATGAACCATTTGCAGCGTTTGCTGTTCGCAGATTCCTAAAATTGGTAAAGCGCGATGGGGTAGCTCAGTATACAAACGGACAGTTGAAAACAGGATTGGTAAATTGAAGATAATTTTGAGGCAGCGATTTTGGAGGGTTTGAAGTTTTTTGAGCTTAGATTTGCATGCTCTACCCCATGAAAGAGTAAGATAATTCAGATGAGAATGAATATGGGCATAATAAAACAGAAGTAAAGCTTTGCGTGGAAGGTAGGATACTACTCGTTTAAGGACTCCACACATTGCTGAAATTTTATTGCAGACCGTTTTAATATGTTGATCCCAAGATAATGTGCAATCAAGGGTTAGACCCAAATATTTAAAGGAATCAACTTTTTCGATAATAGCAGTACCAATAATGATGCTAGGTGTATTCGGTTGAGCTTTTCTTGGTGATCTGAAAATCATATACTTTGTTTTTTTCAGGTTCAAAGAAAGGAGATTGCAGGCAAAATAACTTTGAAGTAAACGCAGATCTTCACACATATTTGTTGTTATTAGTTCGGGATTTATATTAGGGTAAAACAATGCCGTATCGTCAGCAAAAAGCCTCGGAGTACCTTTCAGATTAATTTTGCATATATCATTTATGTAAATTAGAAAAAGAAGAGGCCCAATGTTGCTCCCTTGCGGAACTCCTGTAGATATTTCTTTTAGAGAACTGTTCACCCCATCAATTGATACCAACTGTTTTCTAGTGTTCAAGTAGCTACGAATAATATTATTAACGACACCTCTTATTCCATACAGATCTAGCTTGCTAAGTAATATGTTGTGGTCCAAAGTATCAAATGCCTTTTTCAAGTCAAGAAACAGAGCACCGACAAACTTTTTAGAATCAGTTTCTTCAAGAATCTTTTCGACAAGTTCTGTTATGGCTATTGAACTGCTGCACCCAGAGCGAAAACCGTATTGCATGCTGTATAATACATTATTCCTGTCGAAAAACTTCATTAAACGTGTCACCAAAAGCTTTTCAAATATTTTGTTAAATACAGATAAAGTGGATATAGGCCGATAATTATCTGCTAAACAGCGATCTCCTGATTTAAAAATTGGTATGACTTTAGCAACTTTGAGGCATTCAGGATATAAACCTGTTTCAATTATTAAGTTAAAAGAATCCGCAAGTATACGGGAAAAGGCTACAACATTGTTTTTGATTATTTTTGCCGGTATGCAGTCTGGGCCGGAACTTTTGTTCGAATTCAAGTCGTTGATAAGAAGTGTAACCTCATTTATAGAAGCAGGCTGTAGAAAACATGATTCCGAAATCGGATTTATGTACTGCAATGGGTTTTCAAGTGTAGATGGAATTTGTTGGGCCAATTTACAGCCAACTGTTGAAAAATGCTCATTAAAGGCTTCGCATACCATTTTTGCATCAGAAATGTATTGACCATTCACATTCAGTGTCAATTCGGTATTGGTTTTTGATTTTCCTAAGATAGAGTTGATATTTTTCCATAATTTTGAATGGGTGGTGTTATTCAACAAGTTCTCATAATACCTCTTTTTTGTTTGCTTTTTAGCGACATCTAATTTGCTTGATATATGTTTTAGAAGTTCGGCTAGGTGAGAATTATTTGGATATTTACGACACTTTTTCAAATAGTTGTTTTTAAGTTTGACCAAAGACCACAATTCTAAATTCATCCAAGGACAATGCGTACCTTTAATATTAACCGTTTTGGACATTGTTCTAGTACAGTTTTTCAAAAGCGTATTATATTTAGCAATGATATTACTCAAACAAGTGTCAACATTGTCTATAACTCCGATGGTATCGATAAAAGACTTGAAATCTCTATGCAGTTTATCGTGATTAACTATGTTTTTCGACAGCACAACTCTATCTGAACGGAAACGTAAACCAAATTCTGACAATATGAGCGAATGATCACTAACATCATTTAAAATAGTATGGTTATATAAGCGATGGGCATCAGACATTTTACATATAACATGGTCAAGAACATTGGAACTGGCTGGTCTGGTAACAAATGAATTTGAACATAAAAAGTTATAAGATTGCAAAAGATATTTGTATTTGAGAACAACATTGTTATTTATTAGGTTAACAGGTACATTAACATCGCCAAAGATGAAACAGGGGTGACTATTACTCTTATTAAGCCAGCATTCAATGAATTCATAAAACACATTGAAGTCAAATGATGGTGGTCGATAAACACCATGAATTTCATACTTTTCCCCATTCATTTTAAGTTCAACAGATATATGATGGAATCCTCCACTAGATAGATTTTCAAGAACATTATATTTTATGGTGTCTCTAATATACACAGCCAATCCACCTGACGAATTTTCCCGACTAGAAAAAATGCTATTGTAACCATTTATTTTATATAATCCAGTATTATCGGCCTTGATCCACGTTTCTCCCAGTATTATAACGTCAATAGGTACCACAAAGTGATCAATAGACAACAAAATATTATCAAACTTACTCATATCATTTATTCCACGGACATTCCACTGTAAAACACGCAAATATTTCGAAGAATTTCTTCCACAAGACACATTGAACTCATCAATATGATTATGATAATAATTTAAAGACTTATCCATTACTAAAATTTATATTGAGACATAAACATACACACATAAGACTACTGTTACATTGAAATTGATGATGGAACAAACTAATAAACATTCTTCTTTCTCTTTGGTGATGGTGATTGGTTCATAGCGACCGAGTAAGCATTCATAATACGGTTCAAATCATCTCTGGTTTTGATTACATCGGGTTTCGAATCTTCATGCTTCTTAACAAGTATCCCTCCGCCTCTTCCAGGCCAAACAAACTTAATCTTCAGCAGTTCCTGGGACTCGCGCATTTTACGAAGAAGCTCCAATGAAAGCGGAACTTTTAATTTCGTTCTTCACTTTAACCACTTTAGTAGCATTCCAGGTCTTATCATAAATCTATAGTAGTCTGGAATACGAGATTGCAAAACTACGGCAAGGGCTGATCGTTGCTAAGCTAAGAGCAGGGGGGTATACGCAACGAGGTTCGCCTACCGTTCATGTTTTGTGGGTGTATTCGTTTGGCTCACAACGCTGCTAGGCATACTGCTGTTTGAGTGTTGAAATTAGGGACGTTCCGATACTGTGAAGTATCGATATTTGATTCGATCTTTCTATTCTTTCTGGCGTTACGTCCCCACTGGGACAGAGCCTGCTTCTCAGCTTAGTGTTCTTATGAGCACATCCACAGTTATTAACTGAGAGCTTACTATGCCAATGACCATTTTTGCATGCGTATATCGTGTGGCAGGTACGAAGATACCAGGTCCGTCACACTCGGGCTCAGATTGGGTACCACTTCTAGTACTGCATTTGGTCCCTCGGTAGTGCAAAAGGTACCCAAGTTTGACAGATCGCAGTACACTTTGAACGGCATTCTAGATTACCTTATGAGCCATAAAATTTTGGGCAACTGCAAGGGACATCGGGGTCTTTAATTTGTCTTTGAAGATACTCTATGCCCTGGGAGGTCGAGAAAATTTCCAACCCGAAAAGATCCTCGACCGGTGGGATTCGAACCCACGACCCTCAGCTTGGTCTTGCTGAATAGCTGCGCGTTTATCGCTACGGCTATCAAAGTATCGATACCATCGATATATTGATTCAAAATATTGATATATCAATAATAATAGAGAAAAAATCCTATATAGCTTAGTGACCTGCATTTAGTTTCCCAAGAGTCAATAAAAATCTTCGGATATTCAAGATTACTGGTATTTTAACCGATATGCAGGCTTGATAATTCTCCTCAACATCATTAGAGTTCGATGAAATACTCTTGAGCAGCGTGCTGCCTTTGCCTCTTTGCGAGGGAGCGAAAAAATGCCAAGCAGAGAGGCGACAAAAAATGAGCGAGGAAGATGCAGCACAAAACACAACAGAGTAAAATTCCATCAAAAAAGGGTGCTCTGACAACTCCCCGAGGACTGCCTTGTTCGGGCGGCAGACTCAAGAGTTCGTTTGAAGTGTGAGTAAAGGTGAGCATCGCAACAAGAGATAGAGAGTACCTGAAAAATTCCTCGCATTTTTGAATCGCTAGAGGATCTGTATTGAAAATTTTGAGTTCAATTTTCACTCCTCAGAAAAACGGCAAAATCGCCTCCTCTTTGCATCGCAGAGGAATTTCTATCAAGTATGGATATGGACATAAACATCCTCTGTTGAGGTACATTATAGTACAATACGAAAGGTAACTACTTTTTGAAATACAAAAAATAAAATATGTATGAAGAAAACTTTAAAATTGGTTTCTTTATATTTATGTACGATATATCGAAAGGAAATATCGATATCACCGATATATTGAAAAGGAAATATCGATACCAAAATATCGAATATCGAAAGCAAAATATCGATGTTCCGATATATCGGAAGTATCGGAACGTCCCTAGTTGAAATGCTTCAGCATTTGCTGTCTGGCATGGCCCGCGTTTCGACCTGTGCTGTTTGGGTTTGGGCGAGCTTTGTTTGTAGTTGACAGCCGTACACCCACCCTGGCTAAGAGAGACTCGCGAAAAGGAAAAAAAGCAACGTCATATGCAGCCCAGATTCCGCTGTCACGAAACGTCAAATGTAGCCCATCGTTTTTATGGCTGGAAAAGTGACAAGTACCTATTGTATTCGAAATAAACTATCATAAAGAACATCAGTTAGCGGAGCAAAGATGCTGTTAAATCTAAACACAAGACTAGTTATATATAATGTCTGCTACGTTTGCTAGCGTGAAGTTTCACAAAAAGGTCGGTTTGATGCAAACGTAGGGGGATTAGGGGCATAATGAACATACGGGGCGAAATGGACACCCTCTCAATATCTGATAATACACATATTTCATCAAAAGTTCATTCACTGCATGAAATCTGTAATGCATTTGAAATGCTTGACGGTAAAACATTTTATTTTTTGCTTCAATTGTTCTTTAAAATTTGACTTAAAATTTTTCTCAGTTTCAAATTGGCATATAAGCAAGACCGTGGAAGAATCTAATTTTTGAACAAAGTAACGAACCCAGAAAGGTTCTTTTTAGCTATTATGATTGAGGGAGAGTCCTTTTGCATATCGGAATGATTGACAGTCATTGAATATGTTGGAATAACTAAATTTCATACAGGTGTTCATTTCGCCCCGATACCTTTTTACCAGCCTTGTTTTCGACCCAATTTTCTATCTCGCTTTTCTGACATATGATATGATTTTTATCACTATGAATGAATGTGGCACGTCGTACTAACATCAAACTTGAAAACTAGCCGGGGGTAAATTGAAAACATTGCCATTTAAGGGTCTTAAAACGAACATTTGCTTAACGTGTCCATTATGCCCCTAATTCCCCTAATAGTTTTTTTTTGCTGAGATGTTCATTTAAGAGTTTGAACGGCTTGCGCATGATTGATGTAAACACTAAGTGGAGTAAGAAAAAAACTCAGCAATCGCAGAAAAAGAAGACCGTCTCCGCGAGTCTCGTCTCAGCTGCTAGGGTACACAGTGACCATTTGAGCGACATTGCTTATGAACGTGTGTGTGATGAATGCTTATGAAGCAAATGTTAGGAAGAAGCTTAGGACAAAATAAAAGTCCCAGTACTGCCCCCACAAAACAAACAAAAAAAAATCGATCTATCTTACCTTCGAAACATTTGCTCCTAGCAATTCGGCAGCTTCCAGATGTCGTTCCGGACAAGAGGCAGCAGTAAATTTAAAAACTGCTGGAGCTGTCATCACTACCGATAGCCCATGTGGTATAATCGGATGGTCGCCACTATATCCATCAGGAACGAACTTTTTCACATGTCCTGAAATTGGATACGACAACCCATGGCAAAGATGGACTCCGGCATTGCCAAATCCTACTCCAGCCATCGTTGATGCTAAATGCATGTTGGAACGAGCCTTAAGGTCGTCTTGGTTGAACACAGCCGATATAAAATTTTCACATATAATCTTCAATGCAAAACGAGCCCACACGTCGGAAATAGGATTACTTCCTTGATACGGTGGACGAAGATTTGGATTCATGGGGGCCGATCCACGTTCGGTGTAAGGAATTGCGGTGAAACTCTCCAAAGCATGACAAAATACATCGAACCCACAATAGGCAGCGACCTTCTCAGGTTGACTTAGAGTGTGCAGTGGATCAATTAGTCCCAATTGAGGTCTCAAATATTTACTGGAAATACCTGTTTTTGCGTGTAGTGGTTTGTAATCAAAAATCGCCACTCCCGTTGTTTCGGAACCAGTCCCGGCCGTAGTCGGAACGGCTATTAGAGGTTTCAGTTTTACATTAACCTCTTTTGCTTTGCCTATGGGAGCGTTGACGTAATCTAGAAATTCTGCTTCGCGATCGGCACTGAATAGATTGGCCACCTTGCAGGTATCGATAACGGACCCACCTCCAATAGCAACAAACGAATCGAACTTATTTTGGCGAGCATATTCGGCAGCATGAAGTAAGCTGAAATAAATAAAATGCAAGATTGTTCCTTAAGAACAACTTCTTCTAGCAACAAACCTTTGATCAGTTGGCTCAACGCGTGTTTCGTCGTAAACCTGGTACTGGATTCCACAACGCGTCAGTGAATCAAACGCTACCTTGACCGAATTGAGTTTTGCCACATTACGGTCCGTAACAATGCATACATTCTTTGCATTGAGATTTTGCAGATCATGTCCCAGTTCTTTACTAACACCCGGCCCGTAGCGTATAGTTGAAGAAGACATCTGAAATTGAACTTTGTATGTAATCAAATCTTCAACTGCGGTCAAAGGTTGTTATAACTTCGAAAGCGTATTCATTTTCTGAAGATACATTCAAGCCTCCAGTGGATGACCGCGAATGAGCCGGACAGCTACATCTGAAAGGTGTCAGCAAGTGTGAATAGTATTATTCCAATTGGATATCATACAAACTTACGATCCACTAGAAATCACTTTCATCAGAGATGATATTCTGGCTTTAGACATCATTTTAAATGCTATCGTTTGGAAAACTGAAGCAGCTAAAATCTCAGCAACATCAATCAGTTGGCCTATCTTATTCGACTCAGCTGTTTTGAGCTTTGACTACTGCCGAACATATCTGCATTTTGCGTTTGCGCGCTAGAATGTATTGGTAAGCCAGCTCAAATATCAAACTTGTGGTGAGTTTCGTAAAGCGTTTTCATGCTTAATCAGAAGCTTTTCGTTTGTCGGCTCGAAATAGTCAAGACAACAACATTATTGATCGATATGTGATTATTAGTAATGGAAGCAGATAGAAGTTTTCCACGTCCATTAAAATTGTAGAAATGAAGAAATAGCTACCTACTACAAAACGTTTTGAAATACTTTTCGCTATTGTACCAATAGTGGGAATCACGAACCTTGAAATCATGGGGACACAAAATAATAAAAACAACATGGCAAAAACAAGATCATGTGTAGATTTTTTTCTGGGGGAAACAAAGAGGCAGCTTGTTGTTGTACCAGTATTAATATGGATAATTTTCAGGAATTTGAGGCCCAGATAGCCGTAGCGGTGAACGCGCAGCTATTCTGCATGACCAAGCTGAGCGTCGTGGGTTCGAATCCCACCGGTCGAGGATCTTTTCGGGTTGGAAATTTTCATGACTTCCCAGGGCATAGAGTATCTTCGTACCTGCCACACGATATACACATGCAAAAATGGTCATTGGCATAGAAAGCTCTTAGTTAATAACTGTGGAAGTGGATGCTGAGAAGCAAGCTCTGTCCCAGTGGGGACGTAACGCCAGAAAGAAGAAGAATTTTCAGGAATTCTTCTTGCATTTCTTCTACAGATTTCACAAGCAAATTCAAAGCTAATTTTTGGGGATTTTCTCTAAGGTTCCATCTGTGTTTTGAGCATATTTTTATCATGATTTTTTTCCTTCTAACAATTCCGGAAATTGTCCTAGTTCTACATGAAAGAGATTCCTGCAAGAGTTACTTCTTAAAATCTATCAGGAATGACTATACAAAATCCTCTTAATATTTACCATAAGTTTTCTTTAGCGTGTTTCATAGGAATTTCGGATTTTGGAAATTTTTCTGGAGTTTTTTTCGCTGAGAATCTCATTTTGTTTTTTTTTTCCAATTTGTAGAAATTTCTTCGAAGATTATTATTAAACCTTCATCAAAAATATGGTTGATGATTACTCGTTGGGAATTTTTATGGAGATGCCTCGAAGATTGTTCCAAGTCGAAAAAAAAATACAGTTGCGAAAAAAAATACCGGAAATTCATTCAAGAATCTTTCACGGGTTCTCAGCTAAAAGGATCGTTATGACATGGGTCATCTTCTGCCAGTATTGATTTAATGATTAATCCTTCACGTAGTATTAAACTTCTCAGCAGAAGGTTGTGGACGGACGATTGAAAGATATTAATTTTGATTAATTTTGTTGTATTTTCTTATATTGGCTACCACGTCTGAACGTTTTTGCCCCTTTACGATACACGCGAAATTATTGTTTGGTAAAAAAGCGCCATTACTCATTCTTTGCTAAACCAACGGCCTTGGTATGTTAAACAAAGATGCACACAATTATATAGAACATTGTATTGAACAAGTGGGGACTACCTGTTAAAAAACCGCTCTATCTTGATTTGAGTAAAATATAGGACTTTGGAGGGATGTCTTCAGCAACGTTGTTTGCGGTTACAACTTGCCACAACTTTGCTGAAGACATCAACCCTCTATATCGTTTCTCACTCCTTTTTTGGGATTAATTTCCAAATCCACAAATAATTGATGTTTATGTTAGAACAAGAATCTTTTGAAAACCTGTGTAAATATTCAAACTGAAACACGTTGAAATCACTAGCGCCGCCACATAGCGTATTGCGTCAAATAATGATGAATATCAGTATCTGTTAATTGTCAATTCAAAATTTACAATCGGATTTTAACGTCTGTTATCTGTGCCAAGCAGAGTTAGGAAAAGTTCTGAAATTCACACTACAGTAGGCAAGCGCAGCAAATCACAGTCAGCGGAGCCAGTGAAACTCACGCTCATTGCTGCTGTAGGCAAAATGCCTTGAAAATAGCAAAACACCCGTTGCTAAGGGCAACCCAAAACTACTGTAGAAAAATGTTCTATTTCCCGCATTTACAGCTTTCAATGACACTACTGATTTAGAACATTCATGCAGGGTTGGGAAAAAATCTGAAATTCATTATACAGTAGCCAAACAAAGCCAATCGCAGTCAGCGAAGCCAGTGAAACTCACGCCTACCGCTGCTGTAGGCAGAGAGCCTTGAAAATCGCAAAACACCCGTTGCTAAGGGCAACCCATAATTACTGTAGAAAAATGTTCTATTTCCCGCTAAATTTCCCGCATTTAGAGCCTTCAATGACACTAACGATTTAGAAAATTCATTCACCCAACATAGGCTACTTGATGAGATTCACGTTTTTGAACTACTGTACAGGGAAAGCCACGTGATTTTCGCGAAACTCAAGCCTACTACTATTACCATTCCCAGCACTGCATTCATGTACCCAACATAGGCTACTTGATGAGATTCACAATTTTGAACGTTTCGTCTCATATTCCGAACAGACTCATATTCCAAACACTCCGCTTTTGTAGGACCATTCGGTTGAAATGTTTCGCTGAAATATGTCATCAAATAACAAGGAAATGGAAGTCATTTGCAATTCAATTTTAACGTCTTACAATCTATGTTATAGAGGTCCCCAAGCAAACTGCCACGAACACCAACGCACAATCAATCTTACACAAGTCGATTTCCTCAGAATGAAAATGTATCGATGTTTGTTTGACGTTATTGAGCTTTCGATCAACAGCAGGCCAACAAGGAAGTGGTTGTTTTGCAGCAATTCTGTTTATATTTGGATTCTCACAGCAAACAAAAGCAATGTTGTGACAGTTCTCACAGCAAACAAAGAAAATTTTGTCAACATTGCACTACTACGCAGGCAACTGGATTGGTCTATACCTCGGGAGTAGTGATGATTCCTTAGTTCGAGACCAGTAAAACTAGCTTAGATAAAGTTTTTGGGAAATTATTCATTTGGATACGCTTTTTTCGTGCTGTTCGGAATTTGAATCAAGGTGTTTGGAATATGAGACAGAATGAACACAGTGTTCGGCATTTGAATCAAAAAGTTGTTTCATACTTTTACGTAAAAGCAATACTAAACAAGTTTAAATTAACAATTTTTGGACACATCCAACAGCTAACAGTTATGCTTTGCGAAGAAATTAAAATGTTCACAAATATCAGCTTATTTATGCCTTTAAGATGCATTCGAAGTCACTGTTGGCCTTAAGTGTTCGGAATATGAGTCAAAACGGTACACCAGGCAAGTTGAAATGGCTGGGGTAAGATGAAATGGCAAGGTACCTATTATAGTGAAATTTCAAAATAATTAGAAATTCAATTACAGGAACATTGAGTTAACAGATGGGACAAACTTTTAGGGAAAAATATTGCTAACATTTATAGGTATCCTATTGGAAACTTTGCATTTCATCTTGCCCCACCCGTTTCAACTTGCCCGATGTACCTTATTGTATTGCAAGAGCCACGTGATATTCGCAAAAACTCAAGCCTACTACTATTACCATTCCCAACTCTGGTGCCAAGTCTATACTGCCAAAATATGACACATCTCAGAGGAATTCATCGAGAGATCACCTTTATAATTTCTCAATTCATTTTCGGAATGTTCTACAAATAAATTCAGATTTTTTGAAATTCATGGATTCCGTCAAATATGATTCCAGGGCAGACTTTGAAGAATTCGTTCTTTATTGATTTCGGAGCACGGTCAAAGCAAGCGAAGAAAAACATCGCATCTGTAAGGAAATCTGGAGTTATATGCATCATTGAGGCAATATAAACCACAGAGCTCTTTTATACTATTTGCGAAATAATTGAGTTCAGTTCTTCATCAGGGACTGATAGGATCCCCAACATACGATTAAACAAGAAATGTTCCACGGAAAATGTTTCAATTTTTCCAAAATAGGGAGCCGGATCCTATTCTTGGCACTTTTGATTCACTTCGGAAGTGGGGTTTTTTGAAAGCTAATGTGTACACTTTATGTATGCTTTATTTTTTTTATTTATAGATAAAATCATAATCGGTTTTCTGTGCATCGTTCAACTATTATTCTACAATGCAATGAAAATATAAGATTTTGCAAAATGCTTTTGATTGAACAACTAAATAGTTTTTCCAAAAACTCCTAAGAAAAGCTGTTCGTCAAAGTTTAACATTAGTTTTCGCAAAACAAAAATCCTAATTTTTATGAACAAATTGTATGTTTGTATCCTTCACTATTTTACTAAAGGTATAGATTAAAAAAAATCAATTATATACCACCATTCTCTGACATAAGGTAGCTTTAGTGATTTACCCATTTATGGCCAAATTTGCTGATACACCATCCTTTCACTCCCAGCAAAAGAGAAAAGTAAAAAGCGTGTTCAAAACTAGTTTGGTTTACTAATAAAACTATTTGTACAAACGAGAGCTAAATCGTGCGTTTAAACAACAGTCCTTAGCACAAATTTTACTGTTTATGGTAGTTTTACTAAAAAGTCTCATACTTTTAAAATCGTGTACGCATATTTATCGATCTACAGCAAATTGTAAATGGGTTTCTCCAAATATTTCAATTGGTAATCTTAGATAAACATATTATGAAAATAATATGTGGAAAATAAAGTCGATTTTATTACAGCAGTGTTGCCAATTTTGATGATTGTCAATGTACTTTGAAAGGTCTTCTAAGAATAAAGCAATTGTGTTTCTGTTGTGCTTCAAATGTGACGTGGGGACTACATAAGTAACTCTTCGAAGGCGTAATTTATTTTTCATATTAATACTACATTAGGACTTTCGTCAGGACGTATTATCAACCAAAAAAATCTACTCATATCAGTTCCCTTCAAATTCAAAATAGTTTTCTCTAAAAATATAGGGGAAAAATGATATTATTATATCTGTAAAACTATTGTTCGAAAAATAACTTGATTTTTCCATCAGGCTTCTGATTGATAATGCTTTCCAAGAACAAGCCTTTTTTGAAAATAAAAAATATAAATTGTCGCATTTTACAGCCAATTTCTAACAATCATTGATTTTGATAACCTCCAAAACTCGACCGTTCTAATCGTTGTTCCATATTCGTGTGAAATTTATTTATTTTGATGGCTTTTTATTTATCATAACATTATACAATATTAGTTGAACGATGCATAGAAAACCGATTGCGATTCCATCAAAAAGTTAAAAAGATATAGCATGACCAAAGTGTCCACTTTATAAAATGAACAGTCCTTATTTGGCCACAGCATGCGTCGTACTGATGTGCTTCTTATTGCAAAGTTTCAGGCAATTCGGCCAAGAAAAACCCCCCATGCTAAAGTGAATCATGGAAGTGCCCAAGTGGTTCTGCACCCTATTCATAGAAATCAGCGCGCTGATTATTTCGAAGTTATGAAAGACATTTCAAGACGTTTGTCAGATTTTTCCACATTAAATGATTCATCTTTTTATCCGTCCGTAGAAATTCATAAATATTTCTTGATTCGGTGCATTTGATTTTGATTTTTGACCATTTACCGTATTTGGATGGGTGGTCAGAAATTGCAACAATTTTTGTGTAGACAGAGCGGACCAAGTGTCAACAAGCAATAAACTGATTGATAATTGCAATTTTTTGAGTCATTTTCAAAGTCCGATAGAAGTTTTCGATAGTTCTAAAGTGTCTGTATGGAATGTCCAAGAACCTGCTTATAGGATCAGTGTATTTTGGCCGGTACTCAAGATTTTCACTTGGTCCGCTCTGACTGAACGCATATTTGAAAATTTTTGGTCTTCAATTCCCTGACCCTACAAAATTTAATTTGCAAGCTATCGTAATGCAGGGCTGTTACAACAGTCGCGAATTTCGCGATTCTCGCGGATTTCGCGATTTTCGCGGATTTGTAGCGGATTTGTTCCGCCAGACGCGAAATTCGCGAGTGCATAAAAAACTGTCGCGAAAATCGCGGATTCATCAAATCATGACGCGAAAGTCGCGAAATTCGGTTTTACATAAAAGAGCCACACTTTGTTTGTATTGGATATGCAGAACATTTAGAACATCTCGCTTCAAGTAAAGTTAAAAAAAATTGTATAAATACATCTTTAAATTTGAAAGACATAAACTTTGGAGTTCTAGTCCGTTTGGCTTCCTAGAAATATTTAAAAATCGTTGATTTTGCGGCAGGACTGTCTTGATATTTTGGAAGTATTACTCTTATTAACCTTCCGGTAATCGCAGTTGAAAACCGCCAGAGGTGCCTAGCTGATGCCCCTATTTTGTTAAAAATAGAACTACACGACTTGTTGCAAGAAGACATTCTGATGGATTATTTATATTATTGTATGAATTTTTATGATGCTATCAGAGTATGCTTGGTTTGATAAAATGTATGAATTAAGTACATTTTCAAGCCAAGATTACCGTATGATAAATTTAATTTCAAATTTTATTTCCGTTAATTCCACCCGTTTTCACCGACCATTCTATAAGAATTTTTGCTAATAACTATGAAAGTGTCGCATGACTTTGTCCAGAGTGTCCATCCATCTAGGAAAAGCGAAAAAATCTGGATAATACAAA
Organism: Aedes aegypti; assembly: GCF_002204515.2. NCBI lineage: Eukaryota > Metazoa > Arthropoda > Insecta > Diptera > Culicidae > Aedes > Aedes aegypti. The sequence continues at coordinate 197,500,318 of NC_035108.1, forward strand.
AAACAGGGAAAAAATTGGGTAATATCCGGGAAATTGCATAACAATTTCAAGCTTATGGGTGAAACTAGAAAACTGCTTGTCAACTCGAAACTAGTTATTTATTCTATCAAAATTCTTAAAACAGATGGTTTCTTAGGGCATTGTTCGGTAGATTATTCTAACAATTCTTACCGATTTCTTGTGAAATGCTTTGTAGATTTATTGCGGAAAGATATTGAACAAATTCAACGGAGATTTTATACAACATCAACATTCTTGGAAACGTACCTAAGGAATCCTGGCAATGTTTTTGGTGAGATGCTTGCTAGAATTCCATTTGGATTCATGGCAAATTTTTGATAAGATCTTTGCAGGAATCTCCACAGGAATTGAGGAAGTAATTAACCAATTTCTTAAAAGTTCTTTGAGAGATCACAAGAAAAGGTTATTGGTAGATTGCTTATAAGGTTTTTAGTGGATTTTAGAAAAGATCCTTAGATGATTTTTTTAAAATGCTTAGTAGATTTTTAGCGGTTGAGTGGGCTTCGTGGCCGTGCGGTTAGTCGTCACTGATTTCGGGATTGAAGACGAAAAATTAATGATAGTGATGCCGAAGGATGTTGATAATCTGTTCAACTTAGAGATATGAACCCAGTTTGACCAGGCAAGTATTAAATGATTGTTATTTTCCTAGAAATTGTTCAGTCAGAGTGGACCAAATCACTGAACGGTGGTCTTTAGTTCAGTCAGAGTGGACCAAGTGCACATAGTCCATCAGAAAATCGTTGTATTAGAGGTTTGGACTATGTTTTTTCATGATTGTCCCTTCACATTACATTGTTTGAAAGTAACATAGAGATGTGTAGAATTATTGACCCAAAATTTTAACGAGTTAAAAAATTAAAAACTGTTAGACTTTTAGCCCATTTTTCTCAAAACGTTCAAAATGTCACTTGGTCCACTCTGACTTAACGCCCACCACGTAATTCATTGCGAAATTCCAGCAGATATATCTTGGAGGAGTTTATTTTAAGCTTTGCCATTCACACGTTCATGTCATCCTATTCTACATGAAATTCGAATGCAAATGACACATAATAATGAGAGACCCATGATAATGTAATCGCTGTACAGTTGCCCCACAGTTATGGATAGCACACAGATATGGTCAAATATAGTTGCAATAACACCGAGAACATTTTACCTACGTGAACCATAAATCTATACAGGATCATTTATAATATGCTCAAGCATATTTTTTACGTTCTTAGGAAATAAAATCTCTACCATTTTCCTAGCAGCGTTGATTCATAACTGTAGGGTGTTGAAAATCATACCGAAATTAATGCTGAAAGTAAAGTGAGGCAAAAGTTCGAGTGGAACAAGGTTTTTTTTTAAGATTTCTAGCTCAATTAAAAGCAAACGTTATAAATATCCATGTTGTTTTGAAAGCTATTAAAATAAGACACTTTCACTCATAATACTATAGAGATCGAAAGATATTTGAAAAATTCATGGCTATTTGTTGTTTTTACACGTGACAAATGTAATTTTCGGTCAAACTTCGGTCAAAAAACTAAAAATATTATCTTATACGATTTTCTACAAACGGGCGTTTTTAGGCCTATCAAAAGAATGCTTTGAGACGTATTAGTTTTTGCATAAATGCTTGGAAATCATTTTTGGCCCATAGTGGATCAAAAGTTTGAACCAGCGGGGCAAAAGTTCGACCCATATTATCTCACGGAAAAAGGCCTAAAATTTACATATTATGTTAAAATTTATCAAAAACAAAAGTAACCAAAATTTTACGTGTCTTCTTAGTTTTACAAAAAAAACTGCTATGTCTAGGTATTTTACATATAACCTTGTTTTGATGAAAATATAGTGTGTATTTTTCTGCAAATATAAGTTTATAGCTGAGTAATTCTCGCTGAGACCGGCCCACTATTTACACTTGGTCTTTCAAAATGTTTAAATTTATGCTCATTTGGAAGCTCTTGTTGAGTAACTAAAAGAACTGCATTCGGTTGGTCAAATTGATGGACCCCTCGATAGTTGTAATCAAAACAGTTATTGACGACCCCTCGATTTTTGCCTATTCCTGTCTCACTAAAACTGCCATAACTCGAAAATCTCTTCAACAACCCCTTTACAATAACATGGTTTTGGAAAAAGAAAACACAGGAGCTTCATTTGGAGAAATAAACATAGTTGTCGACCATATTGAATTTGGTCACCATATTGGATTTTATCAAAAATATTGAATTTTCGTGGTGTTCGCAACCACTGATTCTAAAAGTTTTTGCATCACTTGAAAGCTGAGCTAGTTTTACACAAAATATGAAAACAATCAGAGGGGTATGTTTTTTTGATCAAAAGTTATGTGAGATTTTGTAGACCATTTCTTATTGCGCTGGTGTAATATTCATGCACATAACAGTGCGAAGAGATTTACGCTTGCTGTGATGTACGTGAAATGTGAAAAATTATCTATTAGAGTGGTTCAAAAAATCGTTTTTGCTCCACGCCGCTCATTCGATTCTAGATCATGCCACGCTCCAAAGGGTGGTGGAGGTCTTTTACAAAAGACGTTCCAAGGAAAGGTGGGGATAGGCGGTCAAAAATATCCCAGAGGTGTCTTGGTTCGATTCTTCGTCGGATCAAAAAACTTTTCGTAATAAAAATTTACGTTACTCCTCTGACCATACACTCTTAAAAATAATGAAAATTACTGTGGACGTAATTCTGGTTATGACTGAATGACACATGATGTAAGTGATGGAACGACACAAAAATGTGTCCATGAAGATGTATTGAACAAAAAATGTAATTTTACATGCTAATGGACACGAAAACGATAGAACTGTGATCGATGACACTAACGTATTTTAAATTCAACACAAATTTACGTCATTCGGCTCGCTTCTTTTATGTGCATCCTAAAAGACGTAAATCACATGATTTTTTCGTAGTGTGTATATAGAGTAGCTTGCTACTCCATATACGAATTCGTATAATGACAACAATGCAAAAGAAAGCTCTCAGTTCATAGCTGTTGAAGTGCTCAGGGACCGTCCATAAATGACAAAGCATTTTAGGGGGGAGGGAGGAGTCTACTCTTTAGTGACGAACCATGTATTAGATATGTGAAAAAAGGCTACGATGTGGAAGGGGGTGTCAAACGTCATTTATGGACGTTCCCTCAAGAGAAAACTATAAGCTGAGAAGCAGGCTCTGTCCCTGTCGGGACATAAGCCAAGCAGAAGAAGAAGAATTTGTATATTGTATTTGTGTGTCATCCCATTATTATATTCCGTATTAATTCTAATTGCACTGGCGCTTCGAATCCCGGACAGCGGCCAACTCACCAAAAATGGTTTTTCCGCCAACGTTTAGAATGCAGCACGTAGGACACGTTGTAATTGTGGATCCCAAACGAAAAAAAAAATCGGAATTTATTGTTAAAAAGGCGAGCACCCGGTTTTCGAAGAGTCTGACAATTCGGTGTCCTTATAGAAGATTTGCAGATTTCGAAGATTCAAAGGTTTTTTAACGCCTCCATCACCCTTTGGTGTGACCCCTATGAAGTATCTAAACTGAGAACAACAAGGTATGGGTGCCCGATACCGAATCGAATGATCATTACAAGAGATAATTATATTTCAATACTAGGAGGGGGGGGGGGGTTCTATATTAACACCCTCCCTCTCTTCGTACCCCTTCTTTCTAGCACCAATACATAAAATTTCTAATGTTGAGCATTGTATAGATAATTCTTCACATTTCAAGTACATCACAGAAGCGTAAATCGCCTTGCACTGTTATATGCATGAATATTACACCAGCGCGATAAGAAATGGTCTACAAAATCGCACATAACTTTTAATCAAAAAAACATACACCTCTGATTTTTTCATATTTTGTGTAAAACTAGCTCAGCTTTCAAGTGATGCAAAAACGTTTAGAATCGGTAGTTGAGAACACCATGAAAATTCAATATATCTGATAAAATCCAATATGGCGGCCAAATTCAATATGGCCTACAAATATTTTTATTTTTCCAAATGAAGCTCCTTTGTTTTCTCTTTCCAAAACCATGTTATTGTGAAGGGGTTGTTGAAGAAATTTTCGAGTTATGGCAGTTAGAGTGAGGCAGGAAATGGAAAAAGTCGAGGGGTTCTCAATAACTGTTTTGATCATAACTATCGCGGGGTCCATCAATTTGACCAACCAAATGCAGTTTCTTTAGTTACTCGACAAGAGCTTCCGAATGAGCATAAATTTAAACATTTTGAAAGACCAAGTGGAAAGAGTGGGCCGGTCTCTGCGAGAATTACTCAGCTGGTAAAAAGTATGTCTGTCATAAAAGTATTAAAATTGTGTGCTTGAACTAGTGAACTTTTGCCTCAGACTAGATTCGAACTCTTGTATCACAGTGGTTCCATTTGTTCTACGAAGCGGTCATAAATCAGTTCATTCAATATCTGATGATGGCGTCTTCGGCGTAGTAGTTCAGTGTGGCAAGGGCTATTATTATGTGAGCCGAAAGTTTCGAGATTTTGTCACCAGGTGGCGCTAGTTAGCATGGAATTTTTGTTTTACGCATAGGGCAGCTGACCCAGTAGCACAAGGGCTACTGACCACTTAGAAAGTTGGCGTCTTCGGCAAAGTTGTCCAGTAACACAAGGGCGAACATTGTTTGAGCCGGAAGTTTCGCAATTTTGCCACCAGGCAGCGCTAGTGAGCATGAAATATTTGTTTTGCGCATAGCTCAGTAGCCTGACCACTTAGAAGGATGGCGTTTTCGGTAAAAAAGTCGAAATAATGTGTGTACAAATTTTAGACATTCAGCTGCACTTGATTGGTTTTCATCCTCTTTTCCCACTGAAATATTTGAAAAATCTGAACATTCGACACTTATTTATTAAATGCCATGAATTTTTTAGATGAATTCCCGGAAACCACTATTTTTCACAGGCAATTTTGTTGTGTACAGCGTCATCTTGGTTTTTGTTCACATTTTGGTCTAAATAAAAGTTAGTTGATCCATAACTGTGGGGTTACTGTACGTTTATAAATTTCACAACCGAATTTAATTATCCAGGGTGTCTACTACCTGGAAAAACCTGGAATTATCAGGTAATTTTGTTAAACCGGGAAAAAACCTGGAATTCTCAGGGAATTTCACTAACAATCAGGGAAATTTCTTTTAGGCAGTAATTCATGGTAGAATGTGTACATGACAAATGACTTTCACGTAGAAACTCCCCAAAAAAATTCGGCTGCGCCGCTATCAAAACCCTCCTTTAGGTGTTCAGTGAATCTTATCGACTTCTCAAGACATGATTGTCTCTATTTTTTGATGAAAGGTTTCTGAAGTTTTCTTTATCACAGCGGTTTTCATATCACTTGGTGCTCCGCGAAGCCTTGCCAGATGCTCCGCGACAGTTACAGTTTAAATCTGAAATAAAAAAGTTTGTTCAATCAAATACAACGAATCATTATAAACAAGAACTAAAATTTTAAAACAAATCCCTATTTAATGAAAGATTTACCATCATAAATCTTACTTCATTATTTTCGCAGGAATAATAGAATCAATTTAAGCGTGTACAAAAATACAGATTTAAAACCGAGTGATAACGAAGGACAAGTGCTCCGCGAAACAATTTTATTTCAAAAAGTGCTCCGTGGACCAAAAAGGCTGAAAACCCCTGCTTTATCAAAATGGTCTCTAAAGTCACTTTTTTCCATATCTTGCTTGCAGTGAATTCTGATGCTAAATGATGTAGGCATAAGAGAAACCTTCGGTCACTGTTACGAGACTTTTCAACAAATTCTTCAAAATTTTAATCTCAGATTTCTCGAGGAAAACCTTCAGGAATAATCCTAGTTGTTTCTCCGGAGATTTCCTCTGGGATACTTCCAGGGATTCCTATCAGGATATCTCCAGAATTTTTTCTAGAGATTCCTCTGCCAATTCTCCTAGATGCTCTCCCAGAGATTTTTTATAGAAGATCTTGAGTAATTTATCCAGAATTTGCTCCAGGAAACACTATATGAGAACTTTCTCTAGATATTTTTCCATTAATCCTTCAACCGAATTTTCTAGTTGTTACTCTAGGAAATCTTCTAAGAATGTTTATTGTATTTTTTCCAAGAAAAACCGCAAAGGTCAATTCCACAGTTTTTGAAAGAAATTGTTCAGAGGTTTCCCCTCAAACTCGACCCTGTGTTTCATCATAGAATTCTTCTAGACTTCTCCAGAATTTCATCGAATGATTACAACTGCAGTCGAGTCTAGTCCACGACACTAAAGATGGCCTTTCAGTTGAGGTCGAAATACGCGTATTTGTCAAAGGATACAAACTCTAGTGGAATTAAATGGTATAGTACTAAATTCAGTTTTTCATTCACTTACAATTGCAGTTCTTCAAAAAAAATTTTCAAAAAATCCCATGGAACTGATAAAAGTTTATGTTTCCATACTAATTAACACTGTAGCATTTTACCAGAAAATTATACACATATTTTTTGCTTTTTTTCAATTATCCCAACAATTTAACAAGAAAATCTAAAAATTCTTCAAGGGTCTATGAGTTCTTCTAGTAACCGGGTGACTTAAAAACTTACACAAGTTTCATCAGAGTTTGCTTTAAAATTTGCTTTAAAAATATCTCACGAATTGAACATATTCTCAAATTTCTGAAAAATGGAATTCACATTTTCAGGCAGAAAAGCCTAAAAAAATCCTGGAAGTATACTTGGACATATCTTCAAAGACTTCCTTGAGAAATCTTTAAAGGATTACTGTAGGAATTCCTAAAGAAATCTGGGTAATTCCCGGAGTCATCCTTAGAAAATTTGAAGTTGAAATCTTGAAGAAATTATGAAGGATAAATTTCAAGGAATCCCTAGATGCATCTTTGAAGAAACTTCTGGTTGAATTTTTGAAGAAGCTCTAAACGGAAGTCTTAGAGGATGTCCAAAGAAAATCGATGGAAGAATCACTGGATAAAATCTTGGAGGACTTAGGTCTTTCTTGGAAAACATCCGAAAGAATCAGTAAAGACATTGCTGACGATCTCTGAGTTAATTTCTGTGGTGATAAAAGGCAAAAACCAGGTCGTGTTTTTGAGATATCTGAAACAAAATTCTTTTACGGATTCCTTAGAAAAATTCTCGAAGGGATTCCATGGGAAATAATCACTACATGAACTCCTGGAGACATTTAAGACGTGAGCTAGCCTAGTGGTGCAAATTTCACAAATAAAGAAATCCATCCATCTATCCTAGCCTGAGTAAATCTTCGGAGTAACATCTGAATCTTTGGGCAAATACTTGAATTAATGTCTGGTGAAATTCCTTTAGAAAATAAATGAGATATTTATCGAAAAACATGTTTTACGACATGTAATTTTAATTGTGAAATATTGTCACAAACATTTGTAAGTATTGTTTATTTCGCCCATTTAGCTGTCTTAAGTATCCAAACTCACAAACGATATAAAAATAAGTCTTCTTATCAAATACAATCAAGGCTTTGTATCAAATACAATTCAGTTGACAAAAACTTACGCTTTGAAATTGTTCCACCTTTAAATAGCTTCGACATGCATTAAAAAAATTGGAAGCTTGAAACGAATTGAAGTAAATTATTTTGTCAATAACTTTTTGTATGTCTGAAATTGGAGTATTTCTTAAACCTGGAATTATTTTGTAAAACCTGAAAAAACCTGGAAATATCAGGGAATTTGATTTATGTAAACGAGTAGACACCCTAATCTATTCTAATATAATCTAAGCGCTTGCACAGCCAATATTGAAAAGCATCCTGGAAATACCTTATGTAAACGAGTAGACACTCTGTTATCAAAGTTTAATTTGAATGATCTTACTGTGAGTTTTCATCTGCCTTTAAGAATAATGAAATGTGTCCGCTATAGTCACATTGAAAAACACTTTTTTATATTCCTCGGAGATTTTTTTTTAGTAAACACAAAATCGTATACCGAATAAGTGTACAAAAGTGGACGGAATACGTACAGTAGTGTTGGATCCGTTGAATCTGTTGCATGCTCCTTGTGGGCGAGCGACGGAATCCGGATCCATTGTGTCCGGTTCGCGTTGCGCGGAAGAAAAAACGAAATGCGCCGGTGAAAAACAAAAAAAAAACGCGTCAGTAGAGTTTGATACGTTGAACCTGTTGTATGCTCCTGTCGAGCGAGCAACGAAATCAGTATCGTGTCTGGTTTGGATAGTGCGGTCATTCGTGTTCACGTATTCATTTCGAATTATATATTTATCGTTTACCAAAACGAATCCTTTCCCATATCCAAACTCCCAGTGTTTTCTTGTGGAAGTGCAGAGGACTCCTCGGCTTCTGTAAAGCAAGTAACACGTCAACATTTCCCTCCCATTCCCAAATTGACCTGCATTCGGACGCAGCCGGCGCCGGTATTGTTTATAATAATGAGAGCCCCAGTATTTCCACATTGAGGATGATACTGATCCCGAGTAGCGTCTGTTGGTTCCCTGTGTAAGTACAGCTGTTCTTGCAATAACGGAGTAGCAACTGCGGGCGGTCAATCATGCTCATGCTCATGCTCAAAGTGGATGGAATACATACATTGCGTCATTGGGCGGCATACAAAATGCACATTTAATACTTATACTTTTGTACTCTTATACTGTATCATATACAATCGTTAGTTGACTGTTTTTTCTAAAACTTTTGAATCTCCAACACTTTCTAGGAACTCGATCACTATACCAGAAGTTTTAGTTTTATATGTTTTAAATGTTGTTTCATTCCAAATTGTTAATTTTATTAATGTAGCCGTAGCATGTCTTACATGCTCATAGGATTTTCTTTTAAATTCTTATTTTCAAGAGACCACCAGTTGAGTTTGATAAAACCGTTTTATTTTATCAAAACAAACGTCAAATTGTTATCAGTTTGTAAAATGGTTCCACAATAATTTAAAGAGAAAAAAATAATACACAGAAGTTTTTGTTTCCAGACAGACTGTCTAATGCAGGGTTCTCACCAATACGTTTCGTTGAATTTAGCCATTTTAGACTGCAGTAGTTGTGTTTCAATACTTTGTTCAATCAGGCACACCGAATCATTACTTATCATCCATAGCTGAGTGGTGTCTGCGCTGAGTTGTAGTTTCTAATGGCACATGGTGGAAGTATGAATTTTGCCTATGTAATTATCACTATAATCGTTAACATCATGCTGGCTTTGCACACCGATGCTGTAATTTATGCTTTAGCTGGATTTTGTTTTTGTGGTGGTGCTGTAGATATGTTTGATCCGGAACGAAAGGAGGAGCAAAGATAGGACGAAATGAGGAAAAGCATGTTAATCTGGGGAAAATGTTCTTTGTAAACCTGTATATAACGGAATGTTCAACAAAAGTATGTCCACAGTTCGTGCACCTTTTTCTTATTATTGATCAAATAATGTCTGTGTTTCTGAAATTGTGGCTGTTACTAGTCTACAGTTTCATGTTAAGTGAAAATTATAGAAAAAGAAAAAACTTAATAAATACAATTACTGCTGCTTACATTTGCTCACTTTACTTCTTGCTATAAGTACTTTGATACCTTACTACTAGTATAATTTGTTACAAAAAACCATAAGTAGATGACTGTTGTAGTTTGGAAGGACTGGAAATCTTTTCTAGCAGCTTTTGGAAGAAGGTGCTCCCGCCCAGGGGATCGACCGCTTGGAAGCTTACGTGCTGTTTGATGTTAAGTTTCACTATTAAGGAAGGTAAATCTCACAATTAGACTTGCTGGATTGGAGCATACCGATGCACCTTGGGTGTTTTCGGCGCTACGATGTCTTCCGTTAGCTTCTGGTAGACGATCGAATTCTTGGAAGCCAAAAGCGCCTGACGGTAGCGTTCACCTCGTTTTCTCATCATGAAAGCGAAGATCTTGCTGACGGCCACGAAAATCACCAAAAAGCCAACAGCGATGAAGACGATTGGTATCCAAAGTGCGCTGATTTGCAGCATAGTATTTCTATCAAGAATAACAACTTCCTCTTCCAGTGGATCATCTTTTCCACTGCCAGTCAGGATGGTTTGTCCGATAGTCTGCATTCCGTTGGCAACTTCGATAATTTCATCTTCCTCATCATCGTCGAGATCATCTTCATCGTACAGCTCGTTTGCGTTGTCCCGGCTATCTACCACATCATCATTTTTGTCAATGGTTTGTTCGTCAGAGTAATCATCATCGTCTTCAGTTTCATCTTCTTCAACATCATCGTCGTCAACATCATCCAGCTCGGTGTCCTTGATTACCACCGGAGAATCAGCACCGTTCTTGCTAGTTTGGCAAATCTCTTGGGCGAACTGGCTCCATTCAAGCAGAGGTGCCGAATTGTCCGTGATGTAAGCGTTCAGCTCGGCATGAGTTCGCTGCTCCTTGCTGGCATCACCCAGCGATACCTTCTTGACTCCGAGCCACTTGATAAGAGACTTGAAGTAAGGGTTACACTTCAGCGAGTTGTTCTTGATATCCAACACGCGGAGGCTGGTCAACGATTCGAGGTCCGAAACGTACACCGTAGAGATTTCGTTGTAGGACGCATTCAGAAGCTTCAGGTTGGGAAGAACCTTGGCGTTCTTGGCGTTGGCGTTGGAAGTCTCCCAGACCGTGCGCAGGTCGCAGTCACTAACATCCAAGTGGGTCAGGTATTGCAACGGCAGGAACAGCTTGGCCGATAGGCGTGAGATCTGGTTTCCGGAGAGGTTGAGCTGGAAGAAGAGGAAATGTTGTGAATATGGTGGTAACAAGTCAAACATATGTTGGTGTCAATATTAGCAGCGGCGGTCTTCCAGAGCAGGAGAGCTAGTACGAGCCATATACCATGAACTAGAGTACGTGGCAACAGTGAAATGGCCATTCTCACGTTAAGGTCAAGAGGGACAATGAGACAGCGCTCTGGGATGGCGTGAACAAGACTGGTGCGAAATACGGGTGCAAAGCAATTAATAACAATCCATGGTTACGAGTAGAAAAGAAGATGGTAACAAGAAATTTGAAATCTGAAGGCTACTAAGAAAAAGCCGAAACTGATAACAATGAACCGAAATGCGTAAGGTAATTCTAGGTTCGGAGGAGCTGTTGCCTAGAATCGATGAAATCTCCCTGTACTTTACTAAGGATCCTATGTAGCAATGAAATATTCTCCTCTATTATAACAGTGCAACAATAAAGCTTCACTATAGATCGAAAGATCCAAATGTCCGGGCACAAGCGAAATATCAGAGCAGCCAAAACGGAAAGAACACAGTTATGTTTAAACCACTGTGATGCAGCCCAGCAGCTGCTTTGGTAATCAGTCTCGGAAACGAAGAAACGAAGACTGACGTAGTGTTGCTATCGAACTTGCTTTGATCAGGTCCGTTCCAGTCGGGCTCAGATTGGGTAGCACTTCTAGTACTGCATTTGGTCCCTCGGTAGTGCAAAAGGTACCCAAGTTTGACAGATCGCAGTACACTTTCCACGGCATTCTAGTTTACCTTATGAGTCATACAATTTTGGGCAACTGTAAGGGACATGGAGGTCTTTAATATGCCTTTGCTTTGATAGTCTATGCTAGATTACCAATTCGAGTCCGTGGGGTGACGCCTACAGAGTGGTAATGGCTAAGGCCAAAGGTGTCATAGCGCCCCAAGAGTACTCTTCCCGCATCATCACACAAGCCTATGGCCCCCAGCGCCGTATGCGGCAGATGAAGGCAGAAGTCGTAAAATCATTCGCGTCAAACATGGCACCGGGGCCCGATGGTATACCGAATGTTGCCTTAAAAGCGACAGGGAATGCGGATCCACACATGTCCAGAACCACGATGCAACGCTTCATAGATCAAGGAATCTTCCCGGATGTATGGAAGCGACAGAAATTAGTGCTACTACCAAAGGCGGGGAATCCACCAGGTGACCCGTCGGCGTATAGACCTATCTGTCTACTAGATACGACGGGCAAGTTGTTAGAGAGGTACAGGCTTGTACCGTATACGGAAGGTACGGATGGCTTGTTCAACAACCAGTTTGTATTCAGGAAAGGCTGTCCAGTTGGTCGTTCAGACAGCTGAGGTGGCAATCGAGCATAACTGCGCGCTTGTCAGTCTGAATGTGAAAAATGCGTTTAACAGCTCAAGTTGGGAAGCGATAGCTCATGCACCTCACCGCCTCAAGGTACGGGTGCAGTTGTGTTAGCTTCTTGAAAGCTATTTCGATGTTAGGATTGTACTGTATGACACAGAGGAGGGCCGAAAAGCGTTGGAATTACCGCGGGAGTACCTCAAGGTTCAATCCTGGACCCGATGTTATGGAATGTGACGTACGATGACGTACTGAGGCTGCCCCATTCCGACGGGTGTTAAGATTGTTGGCTTCGCCGACAATATCACCCTAGTGGTCTATGGCGTATCGATGGAGGAAGTAGAGTTGACAGCAGTGCACTCTATCTCTATAGTTAAGGAATGGATGAAGTCTAGGAAACTAGGACTGGCCCGTCACTAGGCTGAGGTAGTGGTGGTCAACAACCGCAAGTCTGAGCAACGGGCGCTTATCTCGGTAGGTGATTGAATCATAGAGTTCAAGCGATCCCTTAGGCATCTTGCGGTAATGATTAATACAAGCGCAGCTTCGCTAACTACGTTGAATATGCCTGTAAAAGGCTATAGTGGCGCTATCGAGGATGATGTCTAACAGCTCTGCTGTAATTGCCAGCAAACGCAAGCTCCTGGTAAACGTGGCGCTATCCATACTAAGGTATGGAGGATCAATCTGGTCAAAAGCGCTTAGAACGGGCAGAAACCAAAAGCCGTTGGAAAGCACGTACAGGATATGTGCTTAAGAGTAGCAAGCGCGGACCGAACGGTGTCTAAAGAGGTCGTGTACATCATAGCCGGGATGACGCCCATCGGGCTCATCATCAAGGAAGAAGTTCAATGCTTCAGCCAAGGAGTACCAGAGGTACCGTAATCCTGGGGCAAATTGATCACTTTTTCACAACTTTTGGTTGTGTTACCCTTGGGAATTCAAATATTGTCAAATAAATTTCGACAAAATCAGTACTCCATTGATCTTTATCAGTTTATGTAATCGACTTTTCTTGCAATAATATTTAACATATCATAAAAATAGTTTTTAATATCTGTCATGTCTACCTATCTCAAGTGATATTAATTATTCTACCCGTTGACTAAGTATCTTTCATGACCCATAACGCGGGTAGATCACCTTTTCGTGGTGCGTTATGGGGTAAAGATCTACCAGTGAACCCTAGTCCTGACTGCTTCAAACGAAGAGAACAGGATATTATAGTAATCAAAGGAACATTTTTTAGTCCTTATTACAATTGTAAACCTTGTTGAAAGTGACAAGTCTCGGTTTACCCGGTTGCCGAGAATGATCTTAAGACAAGGGAAAAAAAATGAGTCGAATACAACAATTTGTTTTCTAATCTTTTATTTATTTAGTTCTCTAATTTGAAGAAGTAAGGACTAGGATTCTGATGCATGAACAATATCGGTGCAATTTCTTGGCTTTATCAAGGGATCCGATTTTGACTGATAAAGGGGCGCACCTGTGGAGAGTGTACCCACCACATTCTTCAGAGGGTATAAATAGCGGAACCTTTCAATTAGAATCCATTCCTGTGATCAAGTTAGGAATTACAACTGTAAGAAAACCGAATACTTTATCACTTCTCAATAGGGATAAGGTAACATGACATGCACTAAACAAAGGACGCGGGATATACTACAATTGATCAAATCTTGGTCGCAGTGGTTTATGTTCCGAACAGAAAAAAAAAGTATCTTTCATCTGTTCGTACTTACGGCATTTCTGAGCTACGAGGATCATGGCAACGTGTGTTGAAGATAATCGATTTTCTTTGGGGTGGCGAATTGCCAATTGTATCTGTTTTTGAAAGTGTGGTAAAATTGCCGATTTGAGTTGAACCAAATTGTTCCTCAGAGCTGACGAAATTGTCGTTTATTGTGAACATAGTTGTTCTTTTGTGAAGCGATTGCTGTATTGAGATGAACGAAATTGTTCTTTAGTGTTGACGAATTTGTCAAATGTTGAACAGTAAAACCCAATGATTTGAATGTTTTGTTGTAGCCATGGAATTAGCAAAATTTGCGTATTTAAGATAAGATCGTGGGAATTCTTTTGATATATTTTCGATTGTTCGTTGTAAGAGTTGTTGCAACTTGTAGATAGCTTTTAAAGTGTTATTAGAAAGTTTCTAAAGGGGAAAGGACTGTCATGTCTACCTATCTCAAGTGATATTAATTATTCTACCCGTTGACTAAGTATCTTTTAACTGTTCGTATCTACGGTATGTCTGAGCTATAAGTACTGGCTGCATTTGGCACATTTTTTATTTACAAAATATAAAAATATCAAAAAATTAAAATGACACACTGGGGCGAAATTGATCACCATATAACAAAGCAGGTTTAAAAATGAAAAATGTCCGTATTTACTAAATTTAGGTCTCCTGAATCCGAAAATGATGTCAAAATTCTTACAACTCAAGTTTTTGATCATTTTATTGCAAAATTAAACTTTGAAAATCTGCCGAATACGCCTAAATGTAGGCAATTTCCCGTGAAATGAGCTCATTTTTTTAGAATAAACGGTTTTATGAGCAAAAAACTATATTTGCTATGCTGTATGATGTCAAAAATGAGTTGAGTAGTTCATACTTAAGCTTACGCAACATTTTAAATACTCAAAGTTGACATGTACGCATAGCACCAGTAGATTGTTTAGCACCGACATTTCCAACGGTATTGCATACACCATCAAAAAGTGTTAATATTTCTATGCAAAACTGAGCCTAATAAAAATGAAATAGTGCAACATCATCATGAAACATCCATAAACTAGAAAACATTGAATATCTGTGGTGCCAACGAAGCTTTCAGCATCCTTCGGAGGAAATGTTTTTTGGTACCGACCTGATCAAACTCACACCACTGATCAATTTGCCCCTGGATTACGGTACCAGAGGAGTCCGCTCGTAGGTTGGCAGCAGGAATGGGATAACTCCACTAAAGGTAGATGGACCCATCAGCAAATACCAAATGTGTCAGATTGGAATAAACGAAACCATGGGGAAGGGAACTTCCACCTGAAGCAGTTTCTGTCAGAACATGGTTGCTATAGGCAATACCTGCACACTGGGCACTCAGAATCTCCTGCGTGCCCCAATTGTGCTGGTGTGGAGGAAACAGCGGAGCATGTCGTGTTCGATTGCCCCCGTTTCATTGTTTTGAGAGGTCGCATGCTCGTTACATGCGGAGTACACGTCCCCCGACAATAGTATAGAGAAAATATGTACGACTACCGAGTGCTGGAATGCAGTAACGACGGCTGCCACTCACATTATGTTAGAATTGCAGCGCTTATGGCGCGCTGACCAAGAGTTGGCTGCAGAGGATTAGCCCTGCCGAGGCTGGTCCCTTGTAACATTCTTTAAGTCGGCTAGGAGAAGCAGTTTGCGTAGGCTACTTCTGCTACATGTATTGTGCTATATGCACCGGATCCTCCCCGAAGAAATACTGTATTGAGGTTCCAGGGAAAAGAAGGTCTGAGGCCAATGTCGGTGCACTCTGTACGCCACTTGAGCAATTCAGTGAGAATTGCTCATGTACAGTGCATGGGCTGGTTTTAGTGGGTCGTCGTTGGTACGGCATGCCCTCACTCCCTGAGGGGTCTGTTTGCAGATTTCACACTTGTAAAGAAAAAGATCGAAAGATAATGGTCTTGATTCTAGCCTTGAAGAAGTGCTGAAGTGTAAAGCAAGTGTCACATTAAGTGTTTAGCGATGAGGTCTAAGTGAGAACTTAAATTAAAGAAGCGACTCTACTGTAAGTGGTCCATTTTGGTATAAAAATTACAAAAAGTTACATCATCAAAAATCGTTTATTTGGAACCCCAAAAGCAACTGTGGAAGTACGAATGGACTCCGTCAACTCTAAGGAATGGCTAAGCGAGCTTAAAGTTTGTATATGGAGAAAATCCAACAAATATACGGGAAAAACTTTTCCAACTACATTTTTGATCATTCTCAATTCACACATGTTGCCGAAGGTATTAAAATTCACGATAATAAAGTATAAAAAAGCACCCAGGTCGTGGCTATCTTGCTGCATGTTGCATATACCATCAAAGCGATGAAAGGAATGCCGTAAATATCTAGCAACCTCCTCAAGTTTGTCTTTAGTGCATTGGTCAAGGGGCTTAAATCGTGGAAATGCAATGGCCCCGTCGGATATAAACTATCAGAAAATACGGTACTGATGGCCATAGTGCAAGAGATTGTAAGCAAATCTCAAAGTGCCTAATATGTATCGTCAGAACAGGTGAAGGCCACTTAACGGGTGGACCCTGATGTTAGGTTACTATCGAACCTATATCGCATTCCAGCCAATACCGTAAACTGCGATAGGACCGACAGGGCGATACTCAATCCAACCTCGAATTACGGTTTTACGGCAGAATAAATACACGCAAAACCGTCGCGTTAAATGAAGACATGACTAATATGGGTACACCACGCAGGTTCCGCAGGAATCGTGCAAAACCGATTATCGAGGTGACGTTTCTTTAAAAAAAAAAAAACAACACTAGTATTTTTGAAGTCGTCAGCATAAAAAAATTTAAACTACCGTCCCTAAACTTACCTTGTTCAGATTTCGGTTTTGCTGGAACGTCTCGTCGCTCAGCTCGGTAATCAGATTGTTGCTCAGATCCAGCTCCATCAGCTTGTCCAACGGGCTCAGCACGGCCGGTCCAACAGTCTGCAGGTTATTCCAGGCCAAGTTCAGCCGTGTCAGCTGGGGCATCGTTTTGAAAGTGTTGTCGGCCAGTTCCGAAATGTCACAGTTCGACACATCCAGGAAATATGCATTGAACGTTCCGTAGGAGCTTTGGAATCCTTCGGCAGGCAGCTGCTTCAGACGCGGATTGTCGTTCAGCTTGATGATATCCAGGTCCTTGTTGCCGATGAAGGTGAGAGAAGAGATTTGCTCCAAGTTGTTCTGGGACAGGTCGATCTGACGTAGGCTCTTCAACGAAGTAAAAGCGATTTGGTTGATCTTCTTGATGCGATTGCCCTTCAGGATCAGATTGGTTAGACCTTCCATTCCCTTGAACATTTGACCGTTGATGTTGCGGATCTGGCAGTAGCTTAGGTCAAGCTTTTGCAGATCAGCCGTTACAAAGTCCAGGTTGCTACTGATCAGATTGTATTTCAAGTGCAGAATTGCCAGTGACGTCTTGTTGAAGATGTTTTTGGGCAGCTCTGGTATGCTGTTCATTGAAAGGTCCAATTCTTCGATAGTTTCTACCTTGTCGAAAATATCCTCTGGGAGAGTGCGCAGCTTGTTTTCGGCCAAATTGATGTAGATGATGTTTTTCAGCTCATTGAAAGCTGTTGGCTGAAGATCTTGAAGATTACACTTCGAAATGTCCAACTCTTCGATGGAAGGAGCCTTAAGCATGTACTCCGTGTAGGGAGTGTTATAGTTGACACTCTGCATCGCACTTAGATCGTTTCCAGATAAGGTCAACAGCCTCAATTTTGTGTTATTCGCGAAGGTATCCGGATGGAGCATATCGATTCCTGAATTGGTCAAATTGACCGAATACAAGTCATCCAGGCCTGCGAAAGCGGATGGGCTGATGTATTCAATTGTGCAGTTGCTGATCTTTATCGAAACAACGTGAGAAAGACCAATTTGCTTGAAGAACTCTGCGCTCAACACGATCGGGTATTTTGGACCGACATCCAGGACCTGTAGATCAGTGATCGATGTGGAGAACTTTTGTGTGTCTAGATCCAAACGGCTGCAGGTTGCGACCAAGTAAGCATGCATGTTGCGTTCGCAAATGCAATCCCGAGGGCATAAGTGAACCTGCTCTTCTAGATTGTAGTCATCATCATCGTCCTCATCCTCTTCATCGTAGTATTCCGCATAATTTTGATTCTGAAAGTGGAAATCATATTTAGTATTTTTGTTGATGTTTTTTTTGTATAGATGTAAGTTCAGATAAATTTTGAGTTAATGCGATAGTAAGAAAAGCGATCATTAGTAACAGACACCACGAGTTAGCGACTGAAAACCGACTCCGCAATCCTCCTTGGCCATATGAACGAAACAAACGTAATTTTCAGAACACGACTTACAGCATTCTTGCTGTCAGTTTTCTTGCTATTGGCAGAAGTTGATTCCTTTTGCTTCTGTTTCTTCTGACTGAGAAGCTTGTTGACAGCGTCAATGTCGATCTTATCATCGGCGGTGTCTTCGTCGTCGTACTCGTCTTTGTATAAGTAGTCGTCATCGTCCTCATCAATTTCATCTAGGATTTCATTATCGCCCGTTGCAGGCTTAGCTGTAGAGGACTTCGGTGTGGCTGATGGCTTGGACTTACTGGTCGTAGAGGTGGCGGCGGTTGAAGATGCCTTTGTGGTAGCTTCGGTAGACTTCTGTGAAGCGGAAAATATGCGTATCGTTGCGAGAAATTAGGTCATGAGGAAATGGATGATGGTTTTCTTTTGTGCAGTGGAGTGTCGATTGAGCGTTAAAGATATGACTGTGTGAGTGTAGTTGACGGATGAGATTTGGCTCACTTACAGCGTGTTGAGCAAGTAGTTTTTGGATTGCTAGAGGATCGATCTTTTCATTTTCTAATTCTTCGCTGCTCTCCTCATCATCATCATTGTAATACTCATCATCTGGAGCAGCAGAACTGGTTGCAACCGGGGTCTTAGCAGTAGAAGTAGAACTCACAGTCGATTTTTCGGGCTCGTTGACCTTTTTCTAAGGGGGTACAATGTTATTCTTACCATCAGAATTTCAACATTACAAACTGACAAGCATTTGTGCGGAATGAAGTAGATACACCGAAGAATGAAGAGACGAAACACAAATGGATCAACATCGATCAAGTAGATAGCAAAAGACTTACTACTTCAATTGTTTCAACATTATCTACCTCAGTTTCAACCTTGTAAGGACGTGCTGGAGGAAGATCTGAGAGATCTTCGATTTGTGGTAGCACAATTTCTTCGTCCTTTGAATATCAGAATTATCAAGTGCGTGTATTGATACTCATTTTAAGAAAACTTACCACATTCTTGGGGTCTTCGTCAGGAAGCAGTTCTTCGTCTTCGTAACTATCTTCATCATCGAAGCTATCCTTCTCCTCGGCATTTTCGATTGGAACAATTCCTGCAAGCAACAAAATTTAGTCAAAGCTTCACCCTCGAATATTCTTCAGATGTCACCTATGGTGGTAGATTCTGCCTTAGGTTGCTTCTGCTGTTCCACTTTCTCCAATTTCTTCAATATGGCCGCATGCTGGGCGTACTTAGGATTCAAGTCAGCAGCGGGTTTCTTCGGCAGAAGAGCATCCTTCGCTTCGTCTTCGATGTCGTTTTCCTTGGAATCAACCTCTGGATACATCTTGTTGAAACGAGGATCTTGTGCCATCGGAATGTCTGGTTTTTCGGCCAGCATTTTGTTGAACATAGGATCCTGAGCCTTTGGTAGGGCACTACTGCTGGCAGCGGCCTTATCGGTGGCGGCAGGATTCGCTAAACTCACGCTCGTCGCCAGAAGCGACAGCGTGAGCACCAGTATGCACTGGTAGCTCATCACTGTGGTGGTTCTGGAAAGCACAAAAAGAGTAAGAAGCATTAAGTATTCAGTCGAAACACGAAGTTTGTGATGTATGGCGCCAAAAACATTGAAGTAGTGAAAACTGTGACCTGATAAATTAGGCATCACAGTGAATGAACAAAGTAAGCATCACCAAATTGTTTGCAATTGGGCTTTTATTACCCATCAATGACGTTATTGGAATACTAATTGACAAATGACCATATTCTTAGTCAGTGATCACCTAAACTGACGCCTTCCGCAAGTCTAACAGGTAGATAAAACCGAGTGGAAATCTTTGTCACAGTTGACTAAACATTTGCGATGTCTCCGTCTCGACCGCGAAGTAGGACTATTATTTGCTGAATTCAAGCATACGTATAAGAATGCGCTGTGATATGATAGCGAAAATGGTGTCTGTGTGCAGGGGGCTACAGAGGCACATCCAGGCATCAAAATTACAGATAACTTCTGATCATCTTTTTCAAAAATCTGTCAATGGATCATTGAAGGTAACTCCTTCGGCACTCATCGGATCAAAATAGTGGTGCCTTCATATATGTATGGGAACAGCATTGCTGTTCTGTCAAACATTCAGAACTACGGTGGCGCTATCTATGCTTTTCATAGCGACCGTTTTGGTTACTTTAATGATCCTTTGAAAATGAATTGTCATACAAAAAAAAAAAAACAATATTTTTCGTAATCGTAGCGGTAAACCCGCAGTCATTTTGGAAGACCATGCTGAGTGTGATGAGTTTGAATCCCGTCTGATTATGAATAAGAAACATAAAAACCTAACAACAGTACAGTCACCCCACAGTTATGGATCAACTAAGGGTCATTTTTCAGAACAAAATGTGATATAAAAACATGGTGATGCTTTACAGAACAAAATTACCTCCCAGGCACTGCAGAACATAGTTGTTTTTGAGAATACACCTTATTTACTAAAAAGTGTCGATTTCGACAGAAATTTCAAACGATGTCCACCCCACAGATGTGGATCAGCGGGAGAGGAAGATCCTTATTATGGATCAAATTGACTCATATTATGGATCAAAGCCCTATACAGTCAGGTCTCCTATTAGACACATGGTTGGGGTGCGTAATAGGAATCTGCGTTATAGGAGACCCAGGGCTTATGGGAATTCATCACTTTGGGGGTGTTGTTGAATATCTCGTATGCCAAAAAAGATAGCACAGTACTGTCTTCGGCGAAGTTTCAGTGCTAAGTACGATCTACCTTTAGGAGTTGAGGATCATCCTTTTAGTTGAGAACTTGGCCGGTAGGGGCGCTTTTTCTGTTTTGCACTATATGAACCATGAGGGATAAGAATGCAAAATTGTGTAACATATGATATCTCTAGATCCTGGTGTTTTGGAAGGTTGGTGTCTTCGGAAGAGTTGTTCAGTAGTTCAAGGGCTGACATGCGGTGGTAATTCTGATACGGAATTACGCCACCAGGCGGCGCTAGTGGGCATGAAATTTTTGTTTTGCGCATAGCTCAGTAGCCTGACCACTTAGAAAGATGGCGTTTTCGGCAAAGTTGCTCAGTATCACAAGGGCTAACATTATTTGAGCCGAAAATTTCGACATTTTGACACTAGGCGGCGCT
This sequence comes from Aedes aegypti, assembly GCF_002204515.2. Classification (NCBI taxonomy): domain Eukaryota; kingdom Metazoa; phylum Arthropoda; class Insecta; order Diptera; family Culicidae; genus Aedes; species Aedes aegypti. The sequence goes on from NC_035108.1 coordinate 197,521,633, forward strand.
AGTGAGCAAAGAATTTTTGTTTGGCGCATAGCTCAGTAGCCTGACCACTTAGAAAGATGGCGTCTTCGGCAAAGTTGCTCAGTATCACAAGGGCTAACATTATTTAAGCCGAAAGTTTCCAAATTTTGCCACTAGGCGGCGCTAGTGAGCAAAGAATTTTTGTTTTACGGATATCTCAGTAGCCTGACCACTTAGAAAGATGGCGTCTTCGGCAAAGTTGCTCAGTATCACAAAGGCTAACATTATTTGAGCCGAATGTTTCCAAATTTTGCCACTAGGCGGCGCTAGTGAGCATGGAATTTTTGTTTTGCGCCTAGATCAGTAGCCTGACCACTTAGGAAGATGGCGTCTTCGGCAAAGTTGCTCAGTATCACAAGGGCTAACATTATTTGAGCCGAAAGTTTCCAAATTTTGCCACTAGGCGGCGCTAGTGAGCAAAGAATTTTTGTTTAGCGGATACCTCAGTAGCCTGACCACTTAGAAAGATGGCGTCTTCGGCAAAGTTGCTCAGTATCACAAGGGCTAACATTATTTGAGCCGAATGTTTCCAAATTTTGCCACTAGGCGGCGCTAGTGAGCAAAGAATTTTTGTTTTGCGCATAGATCAGTAGCCTGACCACTTAGAAAGATGGCGTCTTCGGCAAAGTTGCTCAGTATCACAAGGGCTAACATTATTTGAGCCGAAAGTTTCCAAATTTTGCCACTAGGCGGCGCTAGTGAGCAAAGAATTTTTGTTTAGCGGATACCTCAGTAGCCTGACCACTTAGAAAGATGGCGTCTTCGGCAAAGTTGCTCAGTATCACAAGGGCTAACATTATTTGAGCCGAATGTTTCCAAATTTTGCCACTAGGCGGCGCTAGTGAGCAAAGAATTTTTGTTTTGCGCATAGATCAGTAGCCTGACCACTTAGAAAGATGGCGTCTTCGGCAAAGTTGCTCAGTATCACAAGGGCTAACATTATTTGAGCCGAAAGTTTCGAAATGTTGCCACTAGACGGCGCTAGTGAGCAAACACTTTTTGTTTCGCGCATAGCTCAGTGAATAGAAGTGCCTAGAGAAAAATATATACATTATTTTATACAATCGGATAAAAGTGTGGCTAGTTATCCTAGTATCCTTAGTAGCACGAACTTAGGTTAGGTTGGAATGTCAGTCAATACTAATCAATTGGGAAATCCATTCGCTAACAATCTCAATGAGATAATTAGGATTGGCCTTATCTTTTTAGTTACACGACATTTAGGCTACTGAGCTATCCGCGAAACAAAAATTACTTGCTCATTAGCGCCGCCTAGTGGCAAAATTTGAAATTTTTCGGCTCAAATAATGTTAGCTCTTGTGATACTGAGCAACTTTGCCCAAGACGCCATCTTTCTGTAGTCAGGCTACTGAGCTATCCGTAAAACAAAAATTCTTTGCTCACTAGCGCCGCCTGGTGCAAAATTTGGAAATTTTCGGTTCAAATAATGTTAGCTCTTGAGATACTGAGCAACTTTGCCGAAGACGCCATCTTTCTAAGTAGTCAGGCTACTGAGCTATCCGCGAAACAAAAATTCTTTGCTCACTAGCGCCGCCTGGTGGCAAAATTTGGAAACTTTTGGCTGGAAACTGAGCAACTTTGCCGAAGACGCCATCTTTCTAAGTAGTCAGGCTACTGAGCTACGCACAAAATAAAAATTATTTGCTCACTAGCGCCGCCTAGTGGCGAAATTTGGAAACTTTCGGCTCAAATAATGTTAGCCCTTGTTGTACTGAGCAACTTTGCCGAAGACGTCATCTTTCTAAGTGGTAAGGCTACTGATCTATGCGCAAAACAAAAATTCTTTGCTCACTAGCGCCGCCTAGTGGCAAAATTTGGAAACATTCGGCTCAAATAATGTTAGCCCTTGTGATACTGAGCTACGCGCAAAACAAAAAATATTTGCTCTTTAGCGCCGCCTAGTGGCAAAATTTCGAAACTTTCGGCTCAAATAATGTTAGCCCTTGTGATACTGAGCAACTTTGCCGAAGACGCCATCTTTCTAAGTAGTCAGGCTACTGAGCTATCCGTAAAACAAAAATTCTTTGCTCGCTAGCGCCGCCTAGTGGCAAAATGCCGAAATTTTCGGCTCAAATAATGTCATCGCTTGTGATACTGAGCAACTTTGCCGAAGACGTCATCTTTCTAAGTGGTAAGGCTACTGAGCTATGCGCAAAACAAAAAATATTTGCTCACTAGCGCCGCCTAGTGGCAAAATTTCGAAACTTTCGGCTCAAATAATGTTAGCCCTTGTGATACTGAGCAACTTTGCCGAAGACGCCATCTTTCTAAGTAGTCAGGCTACTGAGCTATCCGTAAAACAAAAATTCTCTGCTCACTAGCGCTGTCTAGTGGCAAAATGTCGAAATTTTCGGCTCAAATAATGTTAGCCCTTGAGATACTGAGCAACTTTGCCGAAAACGCCATCTTTCTAAGTAGTCAGGCTACTGAGCTATGCGCCAAACAAAAATTCTTTGCTCACTAGCGCCGCCTAGTGGCAAAATTTGGAAACTTTCGGCTCAAATAATGTTAGCCCTTATGATACTAAGCAACTTTGCCGAAGACGCCATCTTTCTAAGTAGTCAGGCTTCTGAGCTATCCGTAAAACAAAAATTCTTTGCTCACTAGCGCCGCCTAGTGGCAAAATGTCGAAACTTTCGGCTCAAATAATGTTAGCCCTTGTGATACTGAGCAACTTTGCCGAAGACGCCATCTTTCTAAGTAGTCAGGCTACTGAGCTATCCGTAAAACAAAAATTCTTTTCTCACTAGCGCCGCCTGGTGGCAAAATTTCGAAACTTTTGGCTCAAATAATGTTAGCCCTTGTGATACTGAGCAACTTTGCCGAAGACGCCATCTTTATAAGTGGTCAGGCTACTGAGCTATCCGCGAAACAAAAATTCCATGCTCACTAGCGCCGCCTAGTGGCAAAATGTCGAATTTTTCGGTTCAAATAATGTTAGCCCTTGTGATACTGAGCAACTTTGCCGAAGACGCCATCTTTCTAAGTGGTCAGGCTACTGAGCTATGCGCAAAACAAAAATTTCATGCCCACTAGCGCCGCCTGGTAGCGTAATTCCGTATCAGAATGACCACCGCATGTCAGCCCTTCAGTTACTGAACAACTCTTCCGAAGACACCAACCTATGCCCCACAGTTATGAATCAACGCTTCTGGGAATACGGTTGACATTTTATTTCCTACGGACGAAAAAAAAAAATGCTTAAGCATATTATAATTGATTACGATGCTGTACAGATTTATGGTTCACGTAGGTAAAATGCGTTCTGCGTAATTTCAACTCTATTTGATGAGATGTTTGCATTTTAATCCAAGTTTGATCCATATTTGTGTGCTATCCGTAACTGTGGGGTGACTGTAGTCGTTGAAAATGTTGAGAGATTCAGTATCATTACTAGGGTAATTTTTCCCATTGTTGAACGACTCAATATCATGCCTATTTCTGAGAATTTGGTGATTCGTTAGGTCTTTAACAATAAGCGGAATTGAACAGTTCCGCAAAATACTTTATTTAATACGTTTCAAGTTTGAACACACGATCTTTAACAAGGAGCCTGCATGCCCTTCCTCATATACGTCGAATTCGATGAAGTAGATTTTTCCTGATACCTCCTACACCACTAACGAATAGTCTCTGAGTCTCTGATAAGATAAAACGTTATTCTGATGGTATTGTACCCAAAGTGATAACACACAAGTATACTCACTGAGACTTGGTTTCATTCATCGGAGTTACTGTTCTTTTATGCCAACAAAACAGGGTCATTTGATTGCAAAATTCCTTGAACCTGGTAGGTTGTCACTAGATAATTTGAATAATTTCATTTCCTACTTATTTTTTAAGGGCATATAAAACCACAATTTTCACAATTGTCCAGCACAGCAACAACGCAAGTATGTCCTCCAAAGATTCTCAGAAATTACCTATCACTCCCTTCTAAAACGCTAAGCCACCACCATCGACCATCGAGTGGCTTGTCCAGCGCCCGTTGATTATTATCGATACTATCACGTAGCATTCAGTCGGCATCATCACAGTCAGAGAGGCCATATAATTGCCCGTAATGTGCAGAATCGACGATGGCTTTCAAACTCTTTGTCTCCCAACAAGAACTCTAGAAAGACGCGAAAGTTAAACTCTTGCCGCAAATCTAGCTCGTTAAATCTCACGTACTGGCCGATAACCAATCTCCTGTGTCATTGCGGCTACCGTATAGATAGATAGCGGCCCGTTCATCGACACATCGATGCGTTGTCCGACGAATGCTCTATTTCACAATCAAGGTAATTTTCGGGATTTACTCTTTGTTTAACGTGCGAGAGGTGGTCTTAGAGAATTAGCTAAATGAGCGGAAAGTTTTTCTACTGATTATTTTCAGCAAACTGTATCAATGTACAGTAAGTGCACATATCTAGAAAAACATTCTTCTTCTTCTTTCTGGCGTTACGTCCCCACTGGGACAGAGCCTGCTTCTCAGCTTAGTGTTCTTGTGAGCACTTCCACAGTTATTAACTGAGAGCTTACTGTGCCAATGACCATTTTTGCATGCGTATATCGTGTGGCAGGTACGAAGATACTCTATGCCCTGGGAAGTCGAGAAAATTTCCAGCCCGAAAAGATCCTTGACCGGTGGGATTCGAACCCACGACCCTCAGCTTGGTCTTGCTGAATAGCTGCGCGTTTACCGCTACGGCTATCTGGGCCCCTAATCTAGAAAAACATGTCGTTTCTGATTAGGCTATTGTTGTACTAATAGTATTAAAATGTGCTTTTTCTAATCGTTTGGGTGCCGTACAAAAAGAAATAAAAAAGGGGAATAGTTTGTTTATAACGGACATTTACGTTAACATTCAGCATACTTAACAATAAACGAGTAAACCGTCAATTGTTTAGTTGCCATGAATTATAATCTTTTATCATTAAAAAATATCAATTCCATAAAAAATGATGTCCGGGAGCCATGAGGGGTTAAGACAGTCGTAGCGGTAAACTCGCAGCTGTTCAGCAAGACCAAGCGGAGTGTTATGGATTCGCTCCTACCGATCGAGAATCCGTTCCGTTTGGACATTTTCTTGACTTTTCAGAGAATAGAGTATCTTCGTGCTTGCCACACGATATACATATGCAAAAATGGTCAATTGATAAAGAATGGTACTCAGTTATGACCTGTGGAAAAGCACATACACTCCCGTGCAAAAGTTTGGGTTCACCCCCTCAAAAACATACAAAAGTGTTCTGTCCATATCTCTGTGATGACACGTCCAATTGAAACTCTCTAAGTCGCATTCGAAAGGCAAAGAGTTATTCTTACTTCGTATGTATTTTTCCAAAAACATTTTTTGAATTTTATATACTAATATTTTACTTAAAGTTGTGACATTTTTCAAAAAACACACTGAAAAATCATATTTAATTTCCTCAGCATTGGGTCGACCAAAATTTTAAATCAAAGTGTCATTAGAATCGTAATCTTATATTCTTTGAAGAGACCCCACGAAATTTTGGCGGAAAAATCTGGAAAGTATTCAAAATCAATGAAACAGTCAGTCAAGTCATCGTGCAAAAGTTTGGGTTCATCCCTCAGTATGATGCAAATCGTGCAAAAGTTTCTTCACGGCAAAGTTGCTCAGTATCACAAGGGCTAACATTATTTGAGCCGAAAATTTCGACATTTTGACACTAGGCGGCGCTAGTGAGCAAAGAATTTTTGTTTGGCGCATAGCTCAGTAGCCTGACCACTTAGAAAGATGGCGTCTTCGGCAAAGTTGCTCAGTATCACAAGGGCTAACATTATTTAAGCCGAAAGTTTCCAAATTTTGCCACTAGGCGGCGCTAGTGAGCAAAGAATTTTTGTTTTACGGATATCTCAGTAGCCTGACCACTTAGAAAGATGGCGTCTTCGGCAAAGTTGCTCAGTATCACAAAGGCTAACATTATTTGAGCCGAATGTTTCCAAATTTTGCCACTAGGCGGCGCTAGTGAGCATGGAATTTTTGTTTTGCGCCTAGATCAGTAGCCTGACCACTTAGGAAGATGGCGTCTTCGGCAAAGTTGCTCAGTATCACAAGGGCTAACATTATTTGAGCCGAAAGTTTCCAAATTTTGCCACTAGGCGGCGCTAGTGAGCAAAGAATTTTTGTTTAGCGGATACCTCAGTAGCCTGACCACTTAGAAAGATGGCGTCTTCGGCAAAGTTGCTCAGTATCACAAGGGCTAACATTATTTGAGCCGAATGTTTCCAAATTTTGCCACTAGGCGGCGCTAGTGAGCAAAGAATTTTTGTTTTGCGCATAGATCAGTAGCCTGACCACTTAGAAAGATGGCGTCTTCGGCAAAGTTGCTCAGTATCACAAGGGCTAACATTATTTGAGCCGAAAGTTTCCAAATTTTGCCACTAGGCGGCGCTAGTGAGCAAAGAATTTTTGTTTAGCGGATACCTCAGTAGCCTGACCACTTAGAAAGATGGCGTCTTCGGCAAAGTTGCTCAGTATCACAAGGGCTAACATTATTTGAGCCGAATGTTTCCAAATTTTGCCACTAGGCGGCGCTAGTGAGCAAAGAATTTTTGTTTTGCGCATAGATCAGTAGCCTGACCACTTAGAAAGATGGCGTCTTCGGCAAAGTTGCTCAGTATCACAAGGGCTAACATTATTTGAGCCGAAAGTTTCGAAATGTTGCCACTAGACGGCGCTAGTGAGCAAACACTTTTTGTTTCGCGCATAGCTCAGTGAATAGAAGTGCCTAGAGAAAAATATATACATTATTTTATACAATCGGATAAAAGTGTGGCTAGTTATCCTAGTATCCTTAGTAGCACGAACTTAGGTTAGGTTGGAATGTCAGTCAATACTAATCAATTGGGAAATCCATTCGCTAACAATCTCAATGAGATAATTAGGATTGGCCTTATCTTTTTAGTTACACGACATTTAGGCTACTGAGCTATCCGCGAAACAAAAATTACTTGCTCATTAGCGCCGCCTAGTGGCAAAATTTGAAATTTTTCGGCTCAAATAATGTTAGCTCTTGTGATACTGAGCAACTTTGCCCAAGACGCCATCTTTCTGTAGTCAGGCTACTGAGCTATCCGTAAAACAAAAATTCTTTGCTCACTAGCGCCGCCTGGTGCAAAATTTGGAAATTTTCGGTTCAAATAATGTTAGCTCTTGAGATACTGAGCAACTTTGCCGAAGACGCCATCTTTCTAAGTAGTCAGGCTACTGAGCTATCCGCGAAACAAAAATTCTTTGCTCACTAGCGCCGCCTGGTGGCAAAATTTGGAAACTTTTGGCTGGAAACTGAGCAACTTTGCCGAAGACGCCATCTTTCTAAGTAGTCAGGCTACTGAGCTACGCACAAAATAAAAATTATTTGCTCACTAGCGCCGCCTAGTGGCGAAATTTGGAAACTTTCGGCTCAAATAATGTTAGCCCTTGTTGTACTGAGCAACTTTGCCGAAGACGTCATCTTTCTAAGTGGTAAGGCTACTGATCTATGCGCAAAACAAAAATTCTTTGCTCACTAGCGCCGCCTAGTGGCAAAATTTGGAAACATTCGGCTCAAATAATGTTAGCCCTTGTGATACTGAGCTACGCGCAAAACAAAAAATATTTGCTCTTTAGCGCCGCCTAGTGGCAAAATTTCGAAACTTTCGGCTCAAATAATGTTAGCCCTTGTGATACTGAGCAACTTTGCCGAAGACGCCATCTTTCTAAGTAGTCAGGCTACTGAGCTATCCGTAAAACAAAAATTCTTTGCTCGCTAGCGCCGCCTAGTGGCAAAATGCCGAAATTTTCGGCTCAAATAATGTCATCGCTTGTGATACTGAGCAACTTTGCCGAAGACGTCATCTTTCTAAGTGGTAAGGCTACTGAGCTATGCGCAAAACAAAAAATATTTGCTCACTAGCGCCGCCTAGTGGCAAAATTTCGAAACTTTCGGCTCAAATAATGTTAGCCCTTGTGATACTGAGCAACTTTGCCGAAGACGCCATCTTTCTAAGTAGTCAGGCTACTGAGCTATCCGTAAAACAAAAATTCTCTGCTCACTAGCGCTGTCTAGTGGCAAAATGTCGAAATTTTCGGCTCAAATAATGTTAGCCCTTGAGATACTGAGCAACTTTGCCGAAAACGCCATCTTTCTAAGTAGTCAGGCTACTGAGCTATGCGCCAAACAAAAATTCTTTGCTCACTAGCGCCGCCTAGTGGCAAAATTTGGAAACTTTCGGCTCAAATAATGTTAGCCCTTATGATACTAAGCAACTTTGCCGAAGACGCCATCTTTCTAAGTAGTCAGGCTTCTGAGCTATCCGTAAAACAAAAATTCTTTGCTCACTAGCGCCGCCTAGTGGCAAAATGTCGAAACTTTCGGCTCAAATAATGTTAGCCCTTGTGATACTGAGCAACTTTGCCGAAGACGCCATCTTTCTAAGTAGTCAGGCTACTGAGCTATCCGTAAAACAAAAATTCTTTTCTCACTAGCGCCGCCTGGTGGCAAAATTTCGAAACTTTTGGCTCAAATAATGTTAGCCCTTGTGATACTGAGCAACTTTGCCGAAGACGCCATCTTTATAAGTGGTCAGGCTACTGAGCTATCCGCGAAACAAAAATTCCATGCTCACTAGCGCCGCCTAGTGGCAAAATGTCGAATTTTTCGGTTCAAATAATGTTAGCCCTTGTGATACTGAGCAACTTTGCCGAAGACGCCATCTTTCTAAGTGGTCAGGCTACTGAGCTATGCGCAAAACAAAAATTTCATGCCCACTAGCGCCGCCTGGTAGCGTAATTCCGTATCAGAATGACCACCGCATGTCAGCCCTTCAGTTACTGAACAACTCTTCCGAAGACACCAACCTATGCCCCACAGTTATGAATCAACGCTTCTGGGAATACGGTTGACATTTTATTTCCTACGGACGAAAAAAAAAAATGCTTAAGCATATTATAATTGATTACGATGCTGTACAGATTTATGGTTCACGTAGGTAAAATGCGTTCTGCGTAATTTCAACTCTATTTGATGAGATGTTTGCATTTTAATCCAAGTTTGATCCATATTTGTGTGCTATCCGTAACTGTGGGGTGACTGTAGTCGTTGAAAATGTTGAGAGATTCAGTATCATTACTAGGGTAATTTTTCCCATTGTTGAACGACTCAATATCATGCCTATTTCTGAGAATTTGGTGATTCGTTAGGTCTTTAACAATAAGCGGAATTGAACAGTTCCGCAAAATACTTTATTTAATACGTTTCAAGTTTGAACACACGATCTTTAACAAGGAGCCTGCATGCCCTTCCTCATATACGTCGAATTCGATGAAGTAGATTTTTCCTGATACCTCCTACACCACTAACGAATAGTCTCTGAGTCTCTGATAAGATAAAACGTTATTCTGATGGTATTGTACCCAAAGTGATAACACACAAGTATACTCACTGAGACTTGGTTTCATTCATCGGAGTTACTGTTCTTTTATGCCAACAAAACAGGGTCATTTGATTGCAAAATTCCTTGAACCTGGTAGGTTGTCACTAGATAATTTGAATAATTTCATTTCCTACTTATTTTTTAAGGGCATATAAAACCACAATTTTCACAATTGTCCAGCACAGCAACAACGCAAGTATGTCCTCCAAAGATTCTCAGAAATTACCTATCACTCCCTTCTAAAACGCTAAGCCACCACCATCGACCATCGAGTGGCTTGTCCAGCGCCCGTTGATTATTATCGATACTATCACGTAGCATTCAGTCGGCATCATCACAGTCAGAGAGGCCATATAATTGCCCGTAATGTGCAGAATCGACGATGGCTTTCAAACTCTTTGTCTCCCAACAAGAACTCTAGAAAGACGCGAAAGTTAAACTCTTGCCGCAAATCTAGCTCGTTAAATCTCACGTACTGGCCGATAACCAATCTCCTGTGTCATTGCGGCTACCGTATAGATAGATAGCGGCCCGTTCATCGACACATCGATGCGTTGTCCGACGAATGCTCTATTTCACAATCAAGGTAATTTTCGGGATTTACTCTTTGTTTAACGTGCGAGAGGTGGTCTTAGAGAATTAGCTAAATGAGCGGAAAGTTTTTCTACTGATTATTTTCAGCAAACTGTATCAATGTACAGTAAGTGCACATATCTAGAAAAACATTCTTCTTCTTCTTTCTGGCGTTACGTCCCCACTGGGACAGAGCCTGCTTCTCAGCTTAGTGTTCTTGTGAGCACTTCCACAGTTATTAACTGAGAGCTTACTGTGCCAATGACCATTTTTGCATGCGTATATCGTGTGGCAGGTACGAAGATACTCTATGCCCTGGGAAGTCGAGAAAATTTCCAGCCCGAAAAGATCCTTGACCGGTGGGATTCGAACCCACGACCCTCAGCTTGGTCTTGCTGAATAGCTGCGCGTTTACCGCTACGGCTATCTGGGCCCCTAATCTAGAAAAACATGTCGTTTCTGATTAGGCTATTGTTGTACTAATAGTATTAAAATGTGCTTTTTCTAATCGTTTGGGTGCCGTACAAAAAGAAATAAAAAAGGGGAATAGTTTGTTTATAACGGACATTTACGTTAACATTCAGCATACTTAACAATAAACGAGTAAACCGTCAATTGTTTAGTTGCCATGAATTATAATCTTTTATCATTAAAAAATATCAATTCCATAAAAAATGATGTCCGGGAGCCATGAGGGGTTAAGACAGTCGTAGCGGTAAACTCGCAGCTGTTCAGCAAGACCAAGCGGAGTGTTATGGATTCGCTCCTACCGATCGAGAATCCGTTCCGTTTGGACATTTTCTTGACTTTTCAGAGAATAGAGTATCTTCGTGCTTGCCACACGATATACATATGCAAAAATGGTCAATTGATAAAGAATGGTACTCAGTTATGACCTGTGGAAAAGCACATACACTCCCGTGCAAAAGTTTGGGTTCACCCCCTCAAAAACATACAAAAGTGTTCTGTCCATATCTCTGTGATGACACGTCCAATTGAAACTCTCTAAGTCGCATTCGAAAGGCAAAGAGTTATTCTTACTTCGTATGTATTTTTCCAAAAACATTTTCTGAATTTTATATACTAATATTTTACTTAAAGTTGTGACATTTTTCAAAAAACACACTGAAAAATCATATTTAATTTCCTCAGCATTGGGTCGACCAAAATTTTAAATCAAAGTGTCATTAGAATCGTAATCTTATATTCTTTGAAGAGACCCCACGAAATTTTGGCGGAAAAATCTGGAAAGTATTCAAAATCAATGAAACAGTCAGTCAAGTCATCGTGCAAAAGTTTGGGTTCATCCCTCAGTATGATGCAAATCGTGCAAAAGTTTGGGTTCACCTGAGCCGCACGCACATCATTTTTGTCAATATCTCTGCCATTTTTCAACCGATTTTAATAGTTTAAAGCTTTATTGAGCGCAAGTAATGGCGTGTACATGATTGGTTTGAGATTTCACAGATTTAAGTCAGTTTAGGTGAACCCAAATTTTTGCACGATACACCATACTGAGGGGTGAACCCAAACTTTTGCACGATGACTTGACTGACTGTTTCATTGATTTTGAATACTTTCCAGATTTTTCCGCCAAAATTTCGTGGGGTCTCTTCAAAGAATATAAGATAACGATTCTAATGACACTTTGATTTAAAATTTTGATCGATCCAATGCTGAGGAAATTAGATTTGATTTTTCAGTGCGTTTTTTGAAAAATGTAACAACTTTAGGTAGAAATTCAGAATACAAAGTTCAAATAATGTTTTTGGAAAAATACATACGAAGTAAGAATAACTCTTTGCCTTTCGAATGCGACTTAAAGAGTTTCAATTGGACGTGTAATCACAGAGATATGGACAGAACACTTTTGCATGTTTTTTAGGGGGTGAACCCAAACTTATGCACGGGAGTGTAAGAAGCCACACTTCAGGGGCCTTCCTTGAGTGGTTAGAGTCCGCGGCTACAAAGCAAAGCCATGCTGAAGGTGTCTGGGTTCGATTCAGGATCTTTTCGTAATGGAAATTTCCTTGACTTACCTGGGCATAGAGTATAATCGTACCTGCCACTTGATATACAAATGCGAACATGGCAAGTTTGGCAAAGAAAGCTCTCAGTTAATAAATGTGGAAGTGCATATAAGAACAATAAGCTGAGTAGCAGGCTCTGTCCCAGTGAGGACCTTAATGCCAAGAAGAAGAAGCCACACTTCATATTTCCAGATACACGAATGCAGAGGACTAGATAATCGTAATCGATCAAATTTTCAGCGCCAAACTTTTTTTAGTTCTCCAAATTTGTGCTGCTGAAATTTCGAATTGTGGCTTTGGTTCTTCTTTCTTTTGAGGTCAAATATCAACATCACCGGTAAATAAACTTTTTTTAGAAATTAATTTTCTGCAATCAGAACTTTAGAACTAGTTTGAATACGTTTGCTCTATTGAAGACTATGCTACTTTTACCAAGAAATATATGACAGTCTACAAAAACGAACAGCTTTAAAAATATCATTTTTTATGTTTCACGACGGGGGTGAAATGCACTAGCGAGAAAGATGTGCCGAAATGAAAGATCAAAAATCATTTATGAAGTATTTCAATGCACGAATCTAATTGATTTGAGGCTTTTAGCATTCAATAACAATTGACCTACTCCGTAAACATCTGTTTCATGATTGAGGCTTGTAAAAGATTTCAATTTATCACTTTCAAAAGGACAGGCGAAATTAGCGGGAAAGTTACATATGAGCAATGCTTTTTGAATCTATTTTTCTATATCCCTGTTCATTTATTTAAAATGTTTAAATTCTCAGGGTGTTAACAATTTACAAAATTTCATCAATCTACATTGTATTTTTTATTTACAAGTTGTTTATCCCAGAGAAATAGACAAGGCGCGTTTTCCTCAATAGTGCCTGTTATCACAGGCACCCCTACATCTGAGTAGTGTTTGGTATATTGATTGTGATGCTAGCTCCTGTGGTGTTCGTTTGACGTGAAACTCGTTCAATAAACTCCGCCAATTAAACTCAGAGATGCTCATTTTATTTAACTAACCCATTATCCTTTCTATGACAACTATGGAAATGCAGAGTTATACATGGGCGTAGCCAGGATTTCCGTCAGGGAGGGGCAAGCGATCTTGAAAATCCATTCACGAGCTTTATGCAAAAATACAACCTTTTCACTCTTTTTGCATGAGCTTGAGCATGAGCTTGGTTGGCCGCCCGTGGTTGCTACTTCAGTATCGCCCGTTCAGCTGCACTTACACAAGGAACCAACCAGATGACTGCTTGGGACTAACAGGCACCCTCAGTGTATAAGTGCTGGTAAATTTCTATTTTTAGGCAACAATGGTGTTTGCCACGTCAGAGTGCAGACCAATGAGGAGAAGGGGGAGGAATTGATGATGCATTCAACTGGCTCCCACGGTTGACCGTATATACCACTGCGTCAACGCCAGTTCATGCGGGAAGGGTGAAAGGGTGGGGTAATTTTTATGGCAGAGAGGCTTGCTGGTTTGGTTAGCAGAATGCCTATGTATCAGGCGTAAAGGAAGGCATGCTATAATGATGAACGAATGGAAGCGTAGGGAAACGGTCCGTCTCGGGTTCTAGCAAATGCTATGAACTGTGATAGATACATCAACTGTGATATATTAAGAGTCCCAGTAAACACACCATCGTTTATGATGGTACATAAGAGTACAAATGTGGAGGCGATATACGTACATATTGCATGCAGCCTTATGGCGCATGTATGTATATCGCCTCCACATTTATACTCTTATGCGCTATCGTATACGAGTTTGTGTTTACTGGGGTGGTAGATAGATGCAAGTGGAGGATACAACTACAAAGTACGAGGAAAGGGACCGCCCTGGGATTGAACCCATGACCTTCTGCTTATGAAGCAGAAGCGGTAGCCATTAGACCACCAACCCCGTCACCTTTTCACTCTTTTTGCTTGAAACGTTAAACTATGAAGGACATCTATCACCATGTTTTCATTCACAGTTAGGAAAGTGTAGTCAAAAACTCGTATTGGGTAAAATTGTTTCCTGAGCAACATGTGCATTAACGGTTAATTAGTTTTCAAAGTTTGCAAATTAGTTTTCGAAGTTTAACTCTAATTAATGTGTTAGAAATTCGCTAAGAAAATGTCTTGGGATTCCTGTAGTGATTTCTTCACGATTTGTTTTCAGTTTTTCTTCTGATTATGATGTCATTCAAATAAAAAAAAATCGAAAACAGCATACTTAATATTGCTGTTTGCATTTGAGATGCAAATCCTGACTAAACGTCCTCCAAATGCGGTAACACAAAACAATCAAAGGACACCTAGCAACGATTACATAAATCACCGCCGCCCTGGCAAGAAAAATCTATCTTTGACATCGCATTTCTTGTGAAAAATCTTACTGCGTTTGGTGTTCCCGCATTTCATATTTGCATTTCAAACGCACACAGCAATATTTATTCTAACACTAGTTGCCCCGACAAACCTTGTTTTGTCACACAGTAGGCTGGTTAATGATACGAAACAAACTTCAACTAAAAGGTGCCAATTTTCTTCCTCTGTTTTCCATTTTTTCCCGTAAAGTTATTCGACACAAACACGTCAAAACACTTCAAAAACCTAACTGTGAACAAACAGGCAAATCCGCTGACTCGTTCTAAAGTCATTTCGTGACATACATATATACAAGATATATGGCAATTTCTCAATATTTCCTCTTGAATTTCTTGACGAATAACACAAGGCCTGACGTAACCTTGAAATTCCATATTAAAAAATCTCAAAATTGTAATTTCTTGAGGTGAATGTCAAGTCCAAATATAAAAGTGATATGTAGCAATGAATGTCATAGAGCAGTCAATTAATCCCTCTACTAGCAGCACATTTGGGTGCCTTCCTTAGCCGAGTGGTTAGAGTCCGCGGCTACAAAGCAAAGCCATGCTGAAGGTGTCAGGGTTCGATTCCCGGTCGGCCCAGGATCTTTTCGTAATGGAAATTTCCTGGACTTCCCTGGGCATAACGTATCATCGTACCTGCCACACGATATACGAATGCGAAAATGGCAAGTTTGGTAAAGGAAGCTCTCAGTTAATAACCGTGAAAGTGCTCATAAGAACACCAAGCTGATAAGCAGGCTCTTTCTCAGTGAGGACGTAACGTCAAGAAGAAGAAGAAGAAGAAGAAGAAGAAGAAGAAGAAGAAGAAGAAGAAGAGGAAGAGGAAGAAGAAGAAGAAGAAGAAGAAGGAGAAGAAGAAGAAGGAGAAGAAGAAGAAGCTAATTTACAAACAAAAAATCCATAACTTTTTTATTTTTCGATATTTTTGTTTTCAAAAAACTCTTGTATTTTTTAAATTTAGCCGATTTTGATAATTCTGAAATTCCTTGGGTGACCCACGCGTAGCCACAAACCACGTAGGGGGGCTGGGGGCAAGAAGGACACCTTAAGATATATAGGTTCAAATCATGATTGATTAGTTCAATTTTTGAAGATTATTCCAGTGTAGGGGCAAGCTCAACTCTTGTTCTAAATGATGTTATCGATAGATTTCAAAAATATAAGAAACATATGATGATTAGAGATTTTTGAAAATGTACCTTCTTATGAGGTTTTTAAACGAGGCACGGGGCAAGAGTGCCACTCGTATGGGGCAAGAAGACCACCAGAGCAAAATGCCACAAATTTTGTATATTATTATTTCCCCGCCTAAAGGATAAATTGTAGAGTAAATAAGATAAAAACTGAGGGATAAAAGTTGACTTATAGTTAAAAAGTAATTTTACGAAATTAATTTAGTTTTCATCTTATTTGACTGTAACAATAATAGTAAAAATTTTCAGAAACCATTTTGAATGTCCAAGATGGTTTATTTTGATTTTATTTAGTAGGAAACATTGATTGAATGCAATATTAAACAAGAAAAATAAAAGTTTATTTGATTTTATATGAGAAAATTGCGGTGTCCCTTTTGCCCCATAAGACATACTGTTATTATATATGTACAATTTAATGTCAAAAGGACTTTTTCGAAAAAAAATCCTCACAGCTATATTAAACAATTGAAAATCATCAATACTGTGCGGAAAAATCAAAATGTTTTGTATTTATTGGGAGTCAAACCTTGTTTTCCAGACTTACATTTTTATAATATTTCGCATATTTTGCGTTGGTGAGTTAAAGACATTTTTCTAATTTTTTGTACTAAACATTTTTAACTGTACTATTTACACAACTCTCAATTAGTACTCAATTTATACTTATCCTGCGTTAAACATCGAAAAATTGATTTGAACTACGTGAAATTAGAGGTGGCACTCTTGCCCCGGGTGTCCTTCTTGCCCCATGTCCCCCTAAATATCTCAGGCTATATATTTTTTTCAATGTTCGTTTATTCGCAACAGATGATAATCTGTTGTGAAAAAATGAAGTGATTTTGTGCAACCGTTGTTGGGACATGTTTGTTGACCGTATGATGTTCTTGAAAAGTTCAAAAACCATTATGTTGTTATTTTTAGATTTCTTGGAAGCAGCTTAACTGATTTGTATGATTTTATCAGAGAAGCTGCTTATTATCTGACACTGTTCAGCCCAAAATTAATCTCTTTGATAAATTGCGACAGTGCTTCGGAAAGCCCAAGCAAGGGTTGTTTTCGGAACGCATGGATCAATCGAATCCGGTTCAAGTACAAGTACAAGTGTCAGGATGGTTTACATTTATCTTTTATCGCCATTACTTAAAACAACTTTTGAATAGTTGGACATTATAAATGTTGAAGTAAATTTTAAACCTTCTACCAATAACTTTTCATCGCTATACAAAAACACAAAGCTAGTGTTAAGCAAGAGTCGTATTTTTCCTCCTTATCCATGGATCGCATTACCGATCAAAGGTGACTCTCAGATCTTTTCTTCCCTCACTAATAAACACCCTTCCCGTGGTAATTGCAGAGATGCAGAGGTATTTCGGTCTCCAGAAGCATCAATCATTAAGCACTAACATTCCTTTTTCATCCCAATTAACTGTAAGGACCCGGCCGGCGCCGCTATTGATCAATAATATAAGAGCTGCTAAAATGTGCACTTGGAGAATAAGCAGAAAGTCCCATTCCTTATTCATTGGGATTGAAATATCTTTTATCTTTTCTTTTTTATCTTTTTTTTTATTTATCTTTTTAATAAATTGACTAAAAACAAAATTGTGGCCCAAGAAATTTTACATGGAGAACTCCGCTCCACCAAGGAACATGAGAATATCCTCAAAACCAAATGAGTTTCAACGCAGGTTCTAAAAATAGAAAAGTGCTTTGAGAACTTTTGAAAAAAAAAGTACAAAAACAGAAAAGTTATCGCGAATTATTTTTTGTGGTACAAAATTGGAGCTGCTGTTAATGGAGAGGTTGATTGACTGCGATGAAAGACTGACAAAGGATTTTTTGCGACGGCACAATGCACGCTTTTATAAGCAAACCCACTTTGTAATGGTGAACATCAACAGATTTTTTAGCAAAGTTGTAGCTTGGAACTTTTCACTTGAAATGACTTTGTGAACTTTTCTATAAAATATTGTGAGGGCTTAACACCGAAGGCTAACCTATTCTTTAACAAACTCCATATTAATGTTAAATGATGTGTGCACAGACAATTTTTTTCTAATCATTTCAAACCTAATGATATTTATTATAATTGAAATTGTACAAACTTAGGGGATCCAAAACAACAAAAAATATCATTTTCCAATATCAGTTGTGTTCAAAGTTAATGCAACAGTATTATAGAAATTTTAGCAGTCCGATATAATGCTGTTATAGATATACACTCCCGTGCAAAAGTTTGGGTTCACTCCCTAAAAAACATACAAAAGTGTTCTGTCCATATCTCTGTGATTACACGTCCAATTGAAAGTCTTCAACCCGCATTCGAAAGGCAAAGAGTTATTCTTACTTCGTATGTATTTTTCCAAAAACATTTTTTGAATTTTGTATTCTGAATTTCTACCTAAAGTTGTTACATTTTTCAAAAAACGCACTGAAAAATCAAATCTAATTTCCTCAGCATTGGATCGATCAAAATTTTAAATCAAAGTGTCATTAGAATCGTTATCTTATATTCTTTGAAGAGACCCCACGAAATTTTGGCGGAAAAATCTGGAAAGTATTCAAAATCAATGAAACAGTCAGTCAAGTCATCGTGCAAAAGTTTGGGTTCACCCCTAAATATGATGCAAATCGTGCAAAAGTTTGGGTTCACCTGAGCCGCACGCACATCATTTTTGTCAATATCTCTGCCATTTTTCAACCGATTTTAATAGTTTAATGCTTTTTTGAGCGCAAATAATGGCGCGTACATAGTTGGTTTGAGATTTCACAGATTTAAGTAAGTTCAGGTGTACCCAAACTTTTGCACGATACACATACTGAGGGGTGAACCCAAACTTTTGCACGATGACTTGACTGACTGTTTCATTGATTTTGAATACTTTCCAGATTTTTCCGCCAAAATTTCGTGGGGTCTCTTCAAAGAATATAAAATTACGATTCTAATGACACTTTGAATCAAAATTTTGGTCGATCCAATGCTGAGGAAATTAGATATGATTTTTCAGTGTGTTTTTTGAAAAATGTCACAACTTTAAGTAAGAATTTAGCATACAAAGTTCAAAGAATGTTTTTGGAACTGGAACAATACATATAAAGTAAGAATAACTCTTTGCCTTACGAATGCGGGTTAAAGAGTTTCAATTGGACGCGTAATCACAGAGATATGGACTGAACACTTTTGCATGTTTTTAAGGGGGTGAACCCAAACTTATACGGGAGTGTAGTATGAATTTGCATAACCTTTGAGTGCCCTTAGATATCTATGATTAATATTATTATTAATAAATGTTCAAAATAAACACTGTAACCTGTGGTTTGATTTATCAGGTCTAAACAATGCTGTACTCAGACTATTTATGAATGAAATTGTGCCATTGTGATAAGTAACGTGGTATGGTCAACAAAAATGTTTTGTTTTCAATCAAATGACTTCCTGAAGAAATATCTTGGGTGTGAATGAATGACAACTTAGAATTGAACTCATCGTAAAACAACGACGCCTTTCCAGACAGCACCGACAACGACATCCAAAACTCTCAACAACACTATCCAGTGCAATAAACACCTGCACCAGCTGTGAATCCCACTTGAGAAGAACAGCTGCAAATGATACGACGCCGTGTAGCGGACTTTGGGGCAAGTGTGCCATAGGGGCAAGTGTGCCACCCCTGCTTTTTATAAAAACTACAATATATATTTTCTTTTTGAGCTTAACAATATGTTCCCTTATAGTTCACAATACAATGATCAAAATATGATGAAAATTGCTCTATTTTTCACGTATTTACAGCGACTTGTGCTAAGATAACCAAATTTGAGTGGAATTTTATAAGATTTTGCTGTTTCTAAATAGCATGGTGAAAGGTCAATTATTAACAGATTTTTCTAACGTACTGTACATCGTGAAACTATTCAAATGTGTAAGTTATTGTGGCATTTTAATCAAAAAAGTATTTAGTTTTACCAACGAAATCCAGTTTGGTTGAAATGTATACCTATTGGGGCAAGTGTGCCACCTATTTGGTAAACAAAAATTGTTGGAGTGAAATTTATAAAAATGTTAAGATGTTTACAGACAGAATCATAATAATAAACCAAAATGAGGCACCAGTAGTAATTTCTGAAGATATAGTAGGGGAATAACTGACATGTTTGCCCCCTAAAGTGATTTTTTCTCAGAATATTCAATATTCAATACGTTTTTCGGCTTATCAAGTACAGTTTTACATATCTACATCAATATTTTACCGTTATTTAGTGCTGATCTAGACTAATATTATACATATTCGCCGTAATATAAGGGTAATACATATATTGTATGGAATGGAGACAAAAATAACCATTTTAGTTATTCGGATTGAGTAATAGGGAGTTACGCATGTTTTGAATCCTGTTATAAAGCATCCCCTTATCACGGTAAACTTAATTCTTGTTTTAATTATCGATTAGCGTCTGCTTTGTAAGTATTATTAATAGGAAATAAAGAAAATTTTATTACAAGTGGAATTATATACGATTTTCATATGGTGACCGTCTTGCCCCATATGGGTGGCACACTTGCCCCATAGTGTCGAAAAATAGGTTATTTTGGATGATATTTGAGAAGCTCCAAAACTAATACTTTTTGAAATTATTTTCTTTTTAAATGGCACAGTGGTTATGAAAAGATGTAAAACTAACATCATGAGGATAAATTGGTGGATTCTATGAGCTTTAGATAAAGTTAGAGAACAATTTGCTTAAGGTGGCACACTTGCCCCAAATTCCGCTATACCTCCAACCTACATGATGTGAGGCACTTTCCGTTCGCTTCATAAGTAGTTTGCACTGCCCATGATACAAGGAGGCTATTGCACTTGTCAGCAATTTTCCAGATCCCTGAGGGCAACCGGAAAAATTAATGCATCGAAGCCAACGAAAGCGGTGATCATCTGTTTTTTGTTTTCCAAGTTTTGTCTTTCTGTTTTAGAGTCACCACCGCACATTTTGCATCCTGTTTAGCGGTTAATTATTGAGTAAAATAAAAACCACTGATTTTGAGTCAATTGTGACGAATAAATGGTCTTCATTAGAGTAGACCCAACCGTAGCAAACTTTCATGGGGATCCCAACGCCATTCAGATTCCGTCCACGGAAATATGCTCGTGAATCTTTCCAAAAGTGATCGTCTGACAATACTGGGCGAAACTATTTTAATGACTCAATTAACGGTAATGGTAGCAAACAAACGAGATTCACTGTTGTATCACATTCGAATCCCATAAATCTTTCCGAGAATGATACTGCCTCACCATCGTGTGGTGGCTGTCGCTCAGTGCTTCTACAGATGTGCTGTTCTGTTGAATGAGATTCGGTTGGATGCATCTTTCCGTTCAACGCCAAAATAATTAATTAATTTTTCTACGCTAACGCTAACGCCAAAATAATTAATTAATTTTGGTAGACATACAACTTCCTCCTGGCTGGGAGCATATTTTTAAGCCTACGAATTTCAACCGATATTCGAACGTGGAAATCTGGATGAAGATGACTTTTTTCTCATTGCTTCTTCGGTGATGATTTATATGAAAATCTCTCAAAACATTTGAATGAATGTTTTATTGGGTCAACGATGCCACAAGCAACACTAAACGCTAATTAATTTTGCTGGCAGATATTTGTCGATTCCGCACTGGGGTGAATATAAGTTGTGTGATTTATTTGGGTTTTGGGTCATTTGGCCGAATGCCGTTTGGTATGTTAGGAACAAGATGTGTAGCGCTGCAACTGTGAGTCTTCTCTCCCCCCACCCGGTTAAAAATAACCCTGCTCTGGAGCATGGTTAAACTTGGCAGTTCGAAAGTTATTTTCTGCTCCCGTAAATTTGAGAATAACTAACCATCTGTCAACTTTGTTCTGAAATAACTACTCGACTGTCAAAGCTCAAATGGGTCGACCGCGAAGTTAAATTTAACCATTTGAGGGGAAAATAACTATCGAAATGTAAAATTTTAACTAATAGTTGAACGAATTGGGGAAACGGTTCACAGCCTAACATTATCAATTAAAAAAATAAGCTATTTTTCAAGGAAGGTAAAATCTTTTATGAAAAAGCGAGAATTCATAACGTCAACAATTACAATCACTCGTAAGAAAAGCCTTTGATCTCAAGAAAGGATAATCTATGATAAAATTTAAATCAGCTTTAACGCTAATAATGACCATACCTGTACTGTCCAAAACTGTATATTTGACATTTTCGAAAAATTCGAGTCAATGTCGTGTGATGCTAGCAATCAATTCATACATACTTTCGATCTACTTACTGAAATCTCTGAGATTGTTCTGGAAGATTTAAAAAAACACGTTGTTTTGTCACATTGCTAATTGTATCGCTGTAAGGCTCATGGAGCGAAAAAATGCTAACAAACTTGCATCTTATCTCCTTTATTCACAGAAAAGAGGATCGATGAAGAAAAAATGATCATGCGACTTACTCCCTTATTCTAGTACACGCTTGAAATGTTATTTTGTTGAAGAGAAATAAATAAGTTCCTTTTTAGCCACTATCAGACGTCTCACGGTGTGCTGGAACACACATATTATCGGACTTGCATGAACCTCCGATCTTTTTTCACTAAAAGTTAGCCTTGGTAGTCAAAAAAGCTAGCGGAATATTAAAAAATCTTTCATCGGCAAAAATTGAAAAAAGACGATTTTTGTATTTTTACCCTTTTTTCATATATGAGTTCATAGGAGAATATTAGAGATACACTTATATGATGACTTTTAACGACTTAATGACCAATTTGACATATCTTTAACATGAATGAATTCTTAGATATTTTAAATTAAGCATCATTTCCTACATACACTAACACAATATGACCAGCCCATGGTTGTATGCCATTTTTTATATAATGGAAATTTCACTTTTCAAAACTCATACGAACGCTTTGTATTCTTCTTTCTGAATCAAATCAGTATTTTTTTACGTATGAGCTTGAGCTTGAGCTTGATTGGCCGCCCGTGGATGCACTCCAGTATCGCCAGATCAGCTGCACTTACACAAGGAACCAACCGAATGACTGCTTGGGACTAACAGGCATCCTCAGTGTATAAGTGCTGGTGATCTTCTATTTTTTAGGCAACAATGGCACCTGCCACGTCAGAATGCAGATCAATGAGGGGAAGGGGGAGGAATTGATGATGCATTGAACTGGCTCCCACGTAGACCGTATATTCCACTGCATCCACGCCAGTACATGCGGGAGTGTATGGATTGGGGGAAAGGCATGGCAGAGAGGTTTGCTTTTGTGGTTAGCAGACTGCCTATGTATCAGGCGAAAGAAAGGCGTGCGCGTGGAAGTAGGAAGCGTTAGGGAAACGGTTTCTTGTCCCGTCTCTGGTTCTAGCGTTTGCTATGAACGAATAGTTTGAGTGTGATATATTTAGAATGGAAGATAGAAGCAAGTGAGAGATATACAACTACAAAGTACGAGGAAAGGGACGGGCCTGGGATTGAACCCATGACCTTCTGCATATGAAGCAGAAGCGGTAGCCATTAGACCACCAACCCCGTCTTCAAATCAGTATTTTTTTACGTATTCGGTATAAACTATCTAATCAGAATAGGAATTCCCAGAAATTGATAAACATGGCAGTATAGGCTGTATTCATGTGCTTATACGCGCAAAAGTCTTGAAAGAGGGTTCACTATAACATGATTAACAGTAAATGCCTTAAGGTGGTCTCAAGCTCATCGTGATACAAGTTTTTTGTAGTCACTAATCTACTCATATGCAATGAGCACATTATATTTGGGGTTTGAAGTGCCTGATTTTGAGTAAAAGGGCTGGATTACTTCGGATAAATGTTGCGACAGTAACAAATCGATCCAACGTAATCCAGCCCTTTTTTTTACGACTTCGCACTTATGGAGGGCACATTTTGCGAAATAGACACAACAATTTCAATAACCAACATGGACACATAAATTTTAGTATCGTAAAACAAGGTATCTTTGAAAATGCGGGTAACTTTGATAGTGCGGGATCCGCAACGTACTAAACAAAATAACAAAAAAATATGTTATTCAGTTAAGCAAAACAAATGCGAAACTAAGGAGTATCAGTGTGACACTTCATCTCTAAGCTGTTTTCGTGCCAATCAAGGGTATATAAGGCTTTATATTTGAATATTAAAAAATGATGAGATTTTGGTACTTTCAAAACGCTGACAAACAATCTGTTTTACTATCACTATTTCATAAAACTATAATGAGTTCGGTACGTAGGCCATCAACTAGCTATAGTAGAACATGAATCCGGTATCAAACCTCATAGCGGAAAACAGTTTTACAATTTGGAATCATTTTTGCAATCAAAGTCACAAATTCCCATATAACATTAAAAGCCTAGAGGTATGCAACGCCTCATGTACTTTACGGGATTCAGTCGATTTCTACTCATTCATGTTCCAAAAACGATTGATTTATGGTGAATTCAATTTCGAAACATGATTATTGATAGATATCTATTCAGAGATATATTTTTATACCCATTATTATCAACTTATAATGGTGTTTATCATGTTTGTTTTGACTAAAAACCACTTTTAAAGTTGTTTTTATTCAATAAATTCTGTACTTTAATTGATAAAATCTAATCCAGTTTCTCTATTAACATTCTCCAATCCAATTCAAACTGTGATGATGTCAAACAATAGTTTGTTTTGGATTTTCATTTGCTTATCTACTCATTATTAATATTACCCCATTACCAAAAAACTGACTTTCGATTATATGAAAAACTATAGATTCATTAAGATCGAACCGTTATGCAATCTTTCATGTACAATCGATAACTAACAAACCAGTGCTTGTTTTACAAATAAAAAAATAAAATATTTCGATGAAAAAACTGAATTTAGTCCTATACCATTTAATTCCACTAGAGTTAACTCTAGTGGAATTAAATGGTATAGTACTAAATTCGGTTTTTTCATCTACTTATAGGCATTCTACTAAACAGCTCGAAGATTTATTATCAAAAATATTTCGATTTTCACTCAAAAAAACTATCAAAGTTACCCCGTTTTATGGTATGTATTTAGTTTTAAGTATGTGAATGTAACTAAGGATACGTTAATGATGTCCCACACAACCAGAATGTACATGTAACGAAATCACCTTTTGCGTTATGCGATGCTTATATGCGCAAAATTTCACATATAAGATGTCGCGAAAAGGCCTTATATGTACAAAAGTGGAGGCGATATACGTGCATATTTTATATCATGAAAAGTAGTATGCAATGCGAGTGTGTATATTTTATTGCGAACTAATCTGTACTCTTATACGACTAAATTTGTAACAACAAAATTGATATGACAGCTGCTACGGATTGATCCGACTTACTTCGTATGTGTTTGCGGGACGAAAAGAAATGTACATATGAACCCATACAAAAGCTTTATATGTGAGGAAACTCGTCGGTCAAACGATTTCGTACACCATGTAGTGCGGGTGTGATGCAATTTGTGCTAATAAACGACTTTGTTCGTAAACTGTTTTGCGACTTCTGGTTGTCTGGGGTGAGGTTTTAGCAAACGCACCCAACCAGCGGCTGCAAGATTTCAATATAAATCGGCATGACAACATTTCAATTATTATATTATATTGTTACTCATACAAGGAATTAAGACTATCATAGATTTTTTTTATTTTCAAGGGAAAGGCTGTTTATTTTCTTAAGTTCGATTTTTTACCTTATATCTGATTTAAGGCATTCTCGGTTTATCGCTTAGTTTTCGGGAAATTGAAACAAAGTTGTTTGCACATTTAGAACAAAGAGTTATTTTTTTTTATTGAATTGAAAACTACTTTGAAATTTACCATTAGGTTTTTTGTTTGAGTGTTTCTAAACTGAAATCTTAAATTAATTCTAAGTCATATAAAATGTTCTCATTCGTCAATAATTTATGAATTTTGGAGAATTTCTTGAACCTGGAATATATTTTTTTAACCTGGAAAAATCTGGAAATATCAAGGAATTTCATTTTTTGTAAATGAGTGGACACCTTGATGATTGATATGGTCGAAACATGTTTATGTGTTTACGCCTAACATTTGCTTTTAATTCAAACCGTTTTTGATCTTCTGCAAATCTGTTTTGAATGTAATTGATACTTCCAAATCACATCCAATTCATTTGAATGTTTTGTTTTAAATTTGTCTGGTGTGCCGTTCTCACCAAAATTCCAGATGACTTCTTATTCCAGATACTATGCTCTGTATGGGAAATGATTTATAACACAGTGTAACAAAAATTACATTTTTACTTGTCTCAAGGATCAAATTATGTGTCTGGTGAATTTTGGGTTGCTGAATCTGATTTCGTTCTCATAAGTGTTCCGACACATTACAATTTTAAGCTTAAGGTCGCCAAAGTTGTATACAAAACTGGTTTTATTGATGTTTACATTAAATTTAAAATGATATTTAACATTTTAGTTATCTAACCCACCAAAGCATACAAAATATGACTGTAATTTTCATTCAAGATATAATTTATATATTGCACGATTAAATTTGGATTTAATCGGCTTTTTCAACATGCTTGTAGTCTCCATACAAAATTCTCTGTTTCTCTTATATGACAAGATCAGTGAGTTAATTATCACCCAACAAGCAGCAACAAAGACATTGTCATCTCCTATTCTTGTTGCAATAATTTTATTTCGCGTCATCAGTTTATCTCCACTTGAACGGAATATGACAATGATCGATCATCACGTGCGCAGCGATTTTCTGGACTTAGCATTGCAATTGTCGAGAACTTTCTCCGTGCTGGTAAACATTGACACATTATCGAACAGCATCTATAAAAAAAAAGTTTTGTGTTTTAAATAACTGTTTAAGCCTGATTCGCTGCTGACAAGTAATTTCTTGGCCTATCTTGATGCATGGGAAATTCCTGCAAGAAATCGATCAAGGAAGAGCTTTTTTCTGATCGCAGTACGCAGTTGAAAAGAACTGTCAGTTCAAACGGGAGTCGCTGTAGAAAATTTCTGCAAGGAATCAGCGAATAAATTCTTTAGTGATTCCTGTTCAGCAGCAAATCAGGCTTTAATCGTGAGTTGAAAAGGTTGCAACAATGTTGCTCCCTGTGCTTGTCATGACAATTTTGCTTTTGATTGTATCCCCATCTGCAAAAGTTGGGGCACACGGTTGTGAGCGAGCTTGCTTTGTTGTTTGTTTTTCGTCTGTTTCGATGACAATTAGATTCACAGGGCAAGATACAATACTTTTATAAACCATCAAGAAATCATAAGTTATTTCTTGATGGTTTATAAAAGAATTGTATATTGCCCAGTGAATCTTAATTAAAGTGACCAAATATGTTTGGCTTCAATCCGGGACACAATTTGTAAACTTCTGATTATTGGCCTAATATCGATATAGAACACACATTATTGTGTTATTATTTTATGAAATCAATTTCCGAGGAAAAGGAAACGATATTTTTGATACTTAGAATATAATCGTACCTACCACACGATATACGCATGCGAAAATGGCAACTTCGGCAAATAAAGCTCTCAGTTAATAACTGTGGAAGTGCTCATAAGAACACTAAGCTGAGAAGCAGGCTCTGTCCCAGTGAGGACGTTAATGCCAATAAGAAGGAGAAGAAGAAGATTTTTGATACTTATCTCTTTGAAACTTTTAACTTATTAATATGTCTGTTTTGCACTTTTGCTCAAAAATCCACAAATTCTAGTGGGATTTTCATAACATGTTGCAAAAGAGTTTTCAATAAAAAAAATAACAAAATAAGTATGAATTTAGATCTGAAATTTTTAACGAATTTTTAACGAGTTTTAATCTGAATTTAATGAACTTTTCAAACTAATTTCAGAAATATTGATGCAAACATTAATAGTGTATCAAACTGAATCCTTGTTAAATTCTGAACTGAATCCATGAAAGATTCTAAATCTAAAAGGATTCTGAGTGTTAGTATGCCCAACAAACTCTTTGCAGGGATAGAAAAAAAAACAACTTATTTTGAGAACAGTACCGATGTAAATTATTAGAAGATTCTGAAGCAAATCATGAGCTTAAAATATATTAAATACAGTTCCGTACCCTGTAAGTCCGGCTGAAGTATTGTGAAAATGTCTACACGTGATTTCTGTGAAAATTCTCATTTCTATCAAAATTATGTTAAGATTTCGACTTTAAGTAAATCTGTGGATTCCATGAATCTTGATCAGACACTAAATAGTTACAGAAATGTTAAGTGCAAATAGAATTATGTTACGATTCCAATAATATTTACTACATACATTTAGAAAGAACTAGAACTAAGTTCTGCTAAGATGTTGTCTAGAATCCTGTCTGGCTTCTATTAATATCTTGATAAGAATCGTGTTGGTCCGTGGAGAAAGACGCCCAGTGTGTGGATGTTAATTTTGAATTTCCATATAACATTTCAATGTTCACATTTCAAGTACAAATTCCATTATATTTTGTTATCTCTACAATCCGGGACGTTTTCCGGGACACTTGGTGATGCGGGACAGGATGCTCAAATCCGGGACTGTCCCGCACAATCCGGGACGTCTGGTTACTTTAATCTAAATGTCATCGAAGACTCATAGACTTCGAAAGACTTAGCTTCGAAAGACTTACATGCAAGTTTGATAAAATCATGAAATTTGGCATATTCAATAACTCAAAAACTAGACGTGCTATGATATTTCTAGAAACCGCAATAGGTTCTGCAATCCTAAATTAATTAAATAACTGTATTTTGGCACTTTAGATAAAAATGTGTTCCACAGTGTAATTTACCATGCAGAAGTGCTCACTTTTTATTATTTTTATATATTTTTTTCTATGAACATCTATTAAAATGAATAATGCCCTACTAGCTTAAACGTCTCCCTTATTGTTTAGCAATGTATACATTTCATCGATCAGTGGAATTTTAATCAAAATGTCGTAAACATGACAAAAAATTCGGAATAAAAATCATTAAAAGGCCACACAAGATCTTTTGACGTCTCTACCCAGCTTTCAATGTAAAAATGTTTTTAAAGCTTGATAATGCTAAGTTTTTAATTGTTCTAAAAAGTTTGAGTTTAAATATGTTTACTCATAAGTGAGGGCCCGGGTTTCATGCTCCCCATCGGTCTCCCGTAACTACGGCCCTGGGTTGCATTTTTTACGCCAATTTGGATGGTTTGGCCTTAGTTGAGGTTGTGATCATTACCTAGGGATGGTACACAAATTATGTCACGCTAAATTTCAACTTTTTCGACCCCCTCCCCCCCTTTGTCACACTTTTTGTATAAGTCCTCATAAAACTTTGTAAGGCTTGTCACGCTTGGTTCGACCACCTCCCCCCCCCTTGGAGCATGACGTAATTTGTGCATGACCCCCTACCTGCATCAACCATTTGTTGCAATTATTCAGATAAGAAATCGAAAACAAGAGATTATTATTTTGTTAGTGAGATTGATTAAAATTTATCTACGATAAATGGTTCCACTTATCTGCGTAATATGTATCTTTGGGGCCCAGATAGCCGTAGTAGTAAACGCGCAGCTATTCAGCAAGACAGCTGAGGGTCGTGGGTTCGAATCCCACCGATCGAGGATCTTTTCGGGTTGGAAATTTTCTCGACTTCCCAGGGCATAGAGTATCTTCGTACCTGCCACACGATATATACATGCAAAAATGCAACTTTGGCATGTCAATTGGCATAGAAAGCTCTCAGTTAATAACTGTGGAAGTGCTCATGAGAACACTAAGCTGAGAAGCAGGCTTTGTTCCAGTTGGAACGTAACGCCAGAAAGAAAAAGTATCTTTGTTTGCGTGGACAGCATTTCCAAAAGTTGTACATATGGTTGCCTCCGAAATTTGCACTTACACACTTATTTGACTTATATCTTCTTTCGCAGGACAGACGTCCGTATCATGCGAAAAACTTATAGACAAATCAAGCATTTAGCATCGATGTGACAATGCTTGGAACCATAGCCCCACTGTTAGCACTTATGGCACTGAGTGGGTTTTATTTGTAGGCTTCCGGAATTGTTTCCATGACATATAGTCAGATACAATCTTATGGTACTTTGCCATCCAAAACATCTTATGGTACTTCGCCAACGGGTTCAACAAAATCTGAAGCTCGAGTCCTAACAATGATCGAAGAGAGATCAATTGGTATAAAGAGTAGCACTGAAAATTCCTGGTTTATTGTATTGATTTTGTGTTCTATAACTCGATATATTCCTTAGTGGATGATTTCTACAATATCGAGTTATATAAAATTGACTGGGCAGCATTGAAAAAGTCAAGCCATGTTCACACCCAAAGGATACGTCGATTGAACCTGGAATGAAATTCACCGAAACCCGTCAACTGTTTGACAATTTCTCACATCCATCTCACAAAGTTTTCAATTCACATTTGCATTTTGTCTGCAGAAAGTGTCAAATTAAGCCAATATTAAAACACAAAAGCCGTACTCTGCCACCAAATTAGGAGGGTGCCAATAATCACCCCAAACCTGAGCAAACGTTTCCAAACTTCATGGCACCCGATCAGATCGATACCGCCAATTATTGACCAAAATCGAACTGCGCATTCATCACTTATTTGGATTTGGCGCTTAAGTGCTGTTCGTCATCTCCGCATTCGCAAACCATCTAGCTAGCACCGAATGTCTGCCTGTGTAGCCCGACACCTCCGCAATCCCGCGTCTTCCATAATCTATAAGTAAATAACCACTTTGGCTATGAGAGTAAGTTAAATTTACATAAAAATGCGGCAACACATTTCAATGTGGAACCACACAGCGAGGTTTGAACAAATACATACTCGGGATGTCGCTACCCGAGCAGGAACGAATAATTCGCATTTACCTAAGCATACCATATCATACCATAATACTATTCCGTTCCCAAATTTGGTATCGTCATGATATTAAAAATACTTTTTAAAACAATTAAAAATATGTCATTCTTATATTCGAAAGCTATTGAGGACTGCTTGAGGTGTGTAACTACATACTATTGAAAAATTTCCCTTATGAAAATTCATAATGTATTACATGGAAACATATTTTAATACTTGATCCAATTATCAGTTTGGTGTTTGTAGAATATGCATGAGATATTTTTAAGGTGTTCTACCTCTTATACAGGGCTCTTTCATACCATATTGAGGGGGTAAGTATCGAAACTAGTAAATATGATAACTATGGAATACCATAGTTTGGTATTATGTAGCTTTTTTCTGCCCGGGTAGTCATTCTCAGGCCAATACTAAACAGCTATTGGTAGGAAATCACTGCACTCCCGATGACTACCATGACATGATGCTCAATCGTAAACCTCGGTCTCGATCAGTGTGGCATACAAGATCTTCACCCATCAACAGCAACGCAAATGATGCGAGAAAAAATCTTTCGCACTTCTGGACTTGAGTGAGGACGAGCTTTGCCGGTTTGGTGCGGTGTTGGAATGGCACTGCCATTAGGCATGCACATGCAATGCAATTAGTAAAGGGCAATTCCGAATCAAGGTGCGGAGTTTAGTATGTATTCTAGGATGGGATATGAAATACCAAGCTTAATTCGGCATTTCAAATGAGCATCGATGCAGCTCCCCATGGGCGTAGCCAGAGGGGAGCAGGAAGAACGTTGCCCCCGATGACCGACGAAAATCGAATCGTCTGATTTGCTACAATGGTACATATTTAGTTTGAATTTATAAAATATTTTTTACAGCGCTCGTGCTTATGAAAAATTGCGTCATGATAAACTTTTCGAAAAATTCTTGGAGTCCAAATTAATATCAGACTTCTGCCAAAGGTCTATCAAAGGTTTCATTTAAAGTTCGCACTGGATCTTGCAATATTTGCGATGAAACTCAAAAGGTTTTTGCCAAGCATATGTTAGGTTATCTTAGAATGAATTCATTCAGGAATGCATCGAAGAATTCGTCAAGAAACCCTATAAGCAATTAATCCATATATTAATCAGGAATTCCTTTTTATTATTCACGGTTATTTCTTCAATAACCATTCCATTAATTTACTTCAGAAATCGATCCTAAGAGCAGTTAGAATTTCTTCATTGAGTCCTTGTCAATATCTCAAATTAAGTTTCGCCTCGTTTTGGGAATTCTTCTACATGTTTTATAGGAATTTTCTTCATGCAATATCTCTCGAATTTGATCGGAAATTACATTTATAGTTACGCTTTAGGAAAGATATTACTTTCAGAATCATTTCAAGCATCTTTTTCTTTTGTTTCTTGTGAAATTCGTTCATTATTTAACTGCCTTTTAAAGGACTTCATGCAGTCATTAAAGGCAAAATGTCGCGAGTATTACCAGGAACAATTTCCAAAAAAATATATTGGGGGATTATTGAAGACACCTTCAATAATCCCCCAATATATTTTTTTGGAAATTGTTCCTGGTAATACTCGCGACATTTTGCCTTTAATGACTGCATGAAGTCCTTTAAAAGGCACTTACAAAATTCATCTTCTTAAAATTTGAAATCCTTGATGAAATGCAACCTATGACCAATCAAAAAGTTTGTCCAGAGAAGCTTCTGAAAAATTCTCCAAGAACTCTTTAAGAATTGTTTCCAAATTCCTTTTACCTACTGGAATTATTGCAGAATTTACCAGAATATACAATGCCTTAAGTAAGGATTCCCCACGAAATTGATTCAAGGATGTTTCCAGTAATTTGCTTCGATAAATAGAGAAATTCCTAGGATAATAACCTAATTATCCTAGAAATTTCTCCAGGAATGCTTATTTGGCTTCTTTAGTGCAGTTGACAGAACAGATATTTATTTTTTTCAGTATATTTTTAGAACTAGAGAGTTTTAAGAGATTTATTTGAAATTTATCAAAAAATCATATATAGATATTCAAAATTTGGATATTTCCAAAAGTTTCAAGAATTCAAGCAGAAGTACCTAAAGTGTTTTGTTTTGATTCCCTATTGGCATTATTACAAAATTTATCTAAAATATATCATATTTATTTCTCAATTAATCCAGTCACTTCGATTGAATAGTCTTTCTCAGAATTTCTTCAAATATTGAAACAGAAATTTTTCCAAGGATATATTAATTTGGAGTTTTGTTTAAAGGACTTCATCTGAACTTTTCTTCGGGATTTACTAATGTTAATCTAAGTTAATCTTCAGAATACAAAGGAAGATATCACTCCTTGGATTTTGCGAGGGATATTCTTAGAAACGGCTTGTATAAATTCTGATCCTGATAATCTCTGAAGAATCTTTTGAATTATGTTTAAAGAGTTCCAGAGCGAAAAAGAGTTCATGAGAATATAACTGTTAGGAGTTTTTAAAGTTAAAGTTGATTATTGATTCTTGGACTAGTTTTTCGTGTTAATTCTAAAAGAATACTAGAATATATGCCAGAGAGAATTTGTAAAAAAAATAATTTTTCAATATTTTTTTGTTTTCTCAGAATATCTCTGAAGGATTTTTTGGAGAAATTCTCAGATGTATTTTATTATAAATCTCAAAAGAATTTCCTCCTCGATGGAAGAAAAATAATGGAAGTAATACCCAAATACACATTTTGATGCAAGTCTTGAAAAAAATCGAATTGATTCCTGAAATATACTTTGATAGTACATTAGGACTTCGCTTGTTGGGGTTCCGCTGCATGAATATATACATAGTTGGATATTCGCTAGTTGGAAAAAAAATCAGAAAATTCCAACTTAAAAGCACTCGAATGTCAACAGTAGACGTCAAACTGACTTTGACTTCTGAGCATTGTCGCATTGAAGTCTCCATATACAGAACAAATATGCATATATACGCGCGTTTCGTGACAAATTGCTCTCTACATTAGACTGGCCCTTAAACAAAAAAGTTGTAAAACTCAACGGGGCACCCCCTAGATATGAGCCTTAGGGTAAGAAAAACGCTCTCTCAAAATATCAACTCAATTGGTTGCTCCACCAGCTGGCGCATTAGATTTGAAGTTTGTATGGGATATTCGTCTCAAATATATTGAAAATTGATCCTATGTCACTGTTTCGTTCTGTATACTAATTGTTCGCGATAAAATAAGCCCAGAATGACAAATAAACTTGTTTATACCCAAATGAACATAATTGCAGAAGGTTGTATCTGGAATTAATCCCATTTTCATTACTCTTTCAGTTGTTGAAAGTTAGGCTTATATCAACACTCCCGTACAGTCACTTATATGCATGCGACATGTGCCTCAGCTCGCTCCGCGTCATAGGTGGCTATGATGCGTTTAGTGGCTACCTCCAAGCTATGTTGAAGAAATACAAGCAGTATTGCATGATATACTTCAGATGGTTAAAACACCAACTTTATTAATTTTGATCATGGTACAATCTTCTACAATATTCTTCGCTATTACATCAAGTAGTGTTTTTGACATTCTGGGTCCAATTGAACGCGATCATCAATTTTCCTGAACCAAACAGTAGATGATGTGCTGTTGCTCATATGTTTGAGCTGAAAATCCCATATTAACTTCAATTGAAATGCGCCAGCTCATGGAACGACCAAATGAGCTGAATTTTTCAGAAAGGCTTCCTCTAACCCCAAGAAATAATCCTGGGGGGTGCCCCGCGGAATCATACAATTTTATTTTTCTCCCATACTGAGCTGGGCCAGTCTACTCTACATGCATGAGGCCTGGAGCTGTCAGTTGTCCAACTAACGGGAAGGATTCGCTAGTTGGAAGGCAGTTGAGTTCCAACCATCGGATTTCCGCTGTATTCCTGAAACAATCCCTACAGGAATTCCAAGTGTAACTCCTGAAGGGATTTTAGAAGAAATATCCGAAAAAATATGTGGTGACATTAAACGTATTATTATTGAAACTCTTAGAAAAATACTTATATTAATCCAGGGAAATTACTCGAGAAATCCAACTGCAACTAATGTTAGAAAAAAAATCATGAACCTTGAGTTTTTGTTGTTCTAAATTTAATATCTCTACTTCACATCAATATTATAGACATTTTCTGGGAGAATTTATGCCATATTCCTTAAAGAAATACTCCAACTATTTTGGAGGTTCATGCTGAAATTTGGGAATCACTTTTAGAAGAATTGTAAGAACTGTAGGATCCTAATCGCTACCAATCAAAAGTTCGAAAAGCTTTTTTTAATCTGAAATTTTCCAAACCATCAATGGACCTGTTACTCACCAAACAAATTATGACGTGTTTTGGACCTAATTGTACACATTGATTGCAAAAGGTAGATGGACGTCATTCATAGTTTTACGTTTCATGCGAAATTGGTAAACATGATCGTTTTTGCGTAAAAAATCATAAATGAACGGTCGCTCGCCAATACAATTATGAGTGCTAAAAATGTTTCGGGGAAGTGGGCTAGTCGGGGAAACGGAATATTTGAGGAACTGGCATTCGGGGAACTGGCGTTCGGGGAAACGACATTCTGGGAAAAGTAACAGAACAACGAAAAGTAATCGAAGTAACTGCAGTAATCGATTTCTCTTTTCGCCGATAATTTGAGCAGATTAATGTCATCGATTGCCGCCCTTTTGTCAGTTGGAAACAACAAATGCTTAAAAAATATAGCTCCAAAGAACAGCCTATGCATAAAAGAAGGAGAAAAAAATATAACAATTAAAAGAAGGGTAAATTTTTGCTAATTATATAAAAATCTTTTGTGCAAAAATTTGTTCCAATAGCGAAACACAAAAGAAGAATTAATATTTGTAAGAAGGGTAATTTCTGGATAAATAATAAAATACTATTGGCAATAACTTTCCTAATATGCTTGAAATTATTCAATAGCAAATGATTGTTGAATTAAATGTCATTTTGTATCAATTGACACCAAAACAAGCCAGATGTCATCAGAAAGATTCAATTGAAACGAAAAATTGAGAAATTCTTGGTTTCAGACTTATTATGCCAAACGACGATTATGCCAAACGACCATTATGCCAAATGACCTACCACCTATGTGTATAGCCGAGAATGACAGCATACCTCCTTCTTTTGTTTTTTTTTTTGATTTTCTATTAATAATGGGATAGAGACATTTTACATATATTTGTTACATTTGGCTTGAATGCCCTCAATATGATTTTTGAAAGTTAAATTCTTATCTAGAATGAGCCCTAGATACTTAACCTTCCGTCAGTCGCTCAAAAAAAAGTTACACGAGCGGTCGCATCGTGTACTGAGTACACGCGGAGCATTTTGATTATAAATCTAAAACTAGGCAAGATAGAATATTGATGTCTTCGACAAATTTCTTCAGTTCAACTGTACCAATCGGTCAGTGGACAAATGAAACTTTGAAAACATCCTCACCTTTCAGTGGCCATCGGAATGTGTCCCGGGGGAACCGATGAAGTGGACATTTCGCAATGCAACATCTCGATCACAAATATCTCAGGATCTAAATTTTTTAGCAAGATGGTGTCTTCGACAAAGTTGTTCAGTAAATCAAAGGCTAACATGTGATAGGCTGCTTGTTTCGGAATTCGGTCACCAGTTGGCGCTAGTGAGCATGTAATTTTTCAAACTCGGATATCTCAGGATCCAGATTACCTAGAAAGATGCGGTCTTCGACAAAGTAGGTCAGTTTAGTAGGTTGTTTAGTAGGTCAAGGACTATCATATCATAGGCCATCTAACTTTAAATTCTGCCATCAGATGGCGCTAGTGAGCATGCAATATTTCAATCACGACTATCTCATGATCCCATTTTTTTAGAAATATGGTGGTTTTGGCAATGTTGTTCGATAGTTCAAGGAGTAATATGTGATGATCTATTTAATTCGGAATTCTTTCACCAGATGACGCTAGTGAGTATGACATTTTTTGAACACAGATATCTCAGAATCCCGATTACCTAGAAAGTTGACGTCTTCGGCAAAAGTATTGAGTACGTCAAGGTCTAGCATGTGCGCTAGTGAGCATGCTGTATATTGATCGCGGTTATCTCAGGATAGCAGTACCATACCGAAATACCGTAAGGAGGGTCCGGGGAGATAAGGGTCTGAGACCAAGGGTAATATCGATGCACTGTACACCACTTGAGCAATTCAACAAAAATTGCTCAAGTACAGTGCATCGGCTGGTTTTAGTGGGTCGTCGTTGGTGCGGCAACCACATACTGCCTGAGTTACCTTCTCAGGCGTCTGTTTGCAGATTTCCCTATTTTTAACAAATTCTCAGGATAGCGATATTATAGCAAGATGGTGTCTTCAGCAAAGCTGTTTAGTAGATCAAGGACTCAGATATATTTGGATCCTGATTCCTAAAAAAATGATCCTGGGATATCCTCATTACTAAGAAGTATTACATATTCGGCAAAGTTGTTCATTAAATAGAAGCCTAAATGGGAAGGACCTCAAGTTTTAAAAATCATCCAACAGGTGGCGCTAGTGAGTATGCATATTTATGAATAATTATATCTGAAGATCCCGATTACATAAAAAAATAAAGTTTTCGGATAAACGGTTCACTAAATCAAGTACAAACTTGTGATGGGCCTCACTTGGTTCGGAATTCTTCCTCTAGATCAGTGTTTCCCAAACTTTTTCGACTTTCGCCCCCTCGAGGCCAATATTTTTTGGAATCGCCCCCTTGATGAATGGTTCATATACAAGTTCATATAATTGAATTAATATATAAACTGTACTAAACATTTGATTAATATTATAGAAAATTATCAAGTTTACTCGTATATTACTACAAAAGTGTTAAAAATATCAAACATATTTGCTTTGGAAAAAATATACACTATGGCTTTAATTCATCGTTGGAACCTGATTTTGTCAGTCAAATTTTCAGAGATTTGTTAATTAAAATATTTGTACCATAAGAAGTAAGAATGGTAAGAAAAAGTTCAACCTAAATAACAAAAAAAGGGTACAACATATTTTTCTCTGTGAAAAACTGGATGCTAACAATAGAAATATAAAAAAAATCTTTATGTTAAATACTAGTGATCCTAGAAAACTTCGTCTTGCCATCAAGTCATAAAATTTCCTAAACAAAATTACAAATTAGTTTTCTTACGTTTTCCGACTATTCTAGAGATTTTATTAAACTTTTTCTTCGGACGATTACTTTAAAGTCCAGAACAAATGCAACAGTTTCGAATCCATCGATCCGCTCTCAAGCCAACTCATGGCATACAAACCTTTTTCACTTTTTTATACAGATTGAGTATTGTGGGCTTTGTGTCCAGTGGATAGTATCGTCAAGCAGTGATCGCATCGTGTCATGGGGTGTGGGTTCGATTCCCGCTTCAGCCATTGACACTATTCGCCAAAAATGTTTCGCGGCTGTGCCACTGGAGCATGCCTGTCCGTTGTCTAGTGTTAAGTTACAGTCTGTGCAGCTAAATGTCTGGAGACGGTGTCAATGTGTGTTATCAATGCGCTCCGTATCTTGAAATCATTCTGATCTTGAGAAAACCTAAAATTCTTAAAGCTCATATGATATGAAAAAAATCTGAATGCAAAACACAAATATTTTCTTTTGACAATCATCAAGTGTTATCTAGAATAAATTAAAATGGCCATCTTAGACCAGAGGTATATTCGATCTAAGGTGAAACTAGAAATAGTTTAAAATGAAATTGATTGTCCTTCAGAAGCATTAGCATAAATCGTGTGTCCTCCGAACGTTATGAGTCATTTTTCAATTTCTCCCATACTAGACTTTTCGCCCCCTTTACTGGATTTTCGCCCCCCAAATTCTGTTCTGAAAATTTTCGTCCCCTTCGTCCCAAAAATCGCCCCCCAGGGGGCGAATTCGCCCACTTTGGGAATCACTGCTCTAGATGGTGATACTGAGTAGACTGTATTTCCAACCCAAATATCTAGGATCGCGATTGGATAATCATGAAAATGATGTCTTCAACAAAGTTGTTTATTCTGTCCAAGGCTAAAGTATGTTTAACATGTTATAATCCGTTTGATTCGAAACTATGCTACCAAACGGCGCTATTCAGCATGAAAATTCCATAAGTAAATACTTCAGAATCTTAACTGCATTCAAATTTCCAGTAGATATTTAAGGGATCATCGAATAATGGAAATATTGAGTCATGGAACAGATATTCTTTGGAAAGCTGATTGAAGGGTGCATCATAGTAACCATGTTTTTTGTTTTTGTTTCAAGTATGGTTTCATGAGTCGATATCGAGCTATGGAACATCGATTCATGGAGGTTTGACAGTATTTAGAAATATGGCGTTTTCTGTTCTCTTTACAAATTGTGTTAGATTTTTCTTGAAACAAATTTTTATAAAATTCGTCCTCCTTTTCATTTTAACATATTTTTTTTATAGAATCACTTTCCGAGTTGAGTCTTCGTTAAGTCTAGTACATGATATTGAAGACGGGCTTACAATGGAAACCAAAGTACGCGTATCTGTCCAAGGATACACACTCTAGTGGAATTAAACGATACAGTACTAAATTCAGCTTTCATTCACTTCAAGGTATTCTACTACATTACTTGAAATTTAAGATTATCAAGAAAGTAGGGTTTATCCACAGAATTTGTTTATATAGAGAAGCGCGAATACCGGAATCAAAGAACTGTTAAACGCGGTTCCAATCGAGCAATAGGTCTTTTAACGAGATGTTTCAAATAAACTAATTCGGAAGGTTTTTGACAGTCTTGTATGGAAAAGACGATGTATACACCAGTCCTCCACCGATAGAAACGAATGGAAACACGGACCTGTCTCATGAAAAGGCCTGTCTAATGGGCGGCAGAAAGCCCAAATGATCGGAAACTCGAGATTCTGCATTAGAAAACTTTGAATTGAGACCTCTAGCGTAGCCTGATGGAAGTACATCTAGCATCCCACTGTATTTTAAATTGAATGAGGAAGAATTTTGAGTACATTTTACACCTTACACGTTGGCCCGTGATATACAGAATAACTTGATCAAAGCCGCCATCTTTCTAATCTAAATTTATTTTCAAAATGAGAAATATTAATATGTTTGAAAATCCAATCTCCTGCATCTTCCTTATCATCCTTACCATAGAAATAGTGTTCTGTAAAATGTTTAGCTTTTTTGGTGGTGATTTAAAGGTGGCCCAAAGACAATGTAGGTTTATGTGGAAATTACTATGGAAATTTTTTGAGAAATGTTCCAGACTAGCGTTGGGCGATTTTGAATCGATGTTCCGAAAATCGATTTTTGCTTTCCGATTAATCGATTTTTTGAATCGATGTTTGGAGCACCTAGAATCGGGTTAATCGATTCTCTTCATTCGATTTTTTTATTCGATTAATTTTGTTGGAATCGTTAAATATTTCTTAATGGAGTAGTGTGTGATCTTTTGACCGTGACGCTTGCTCCTGCGGGGGCGGGTGAAGCGATCATGTTATGCGCGTAGTGCAGTGAAAAAGTGTATAGTATTTTGTGGTAAGCTCAGTGTGGCGACGGAAAAAAACAGCCTTACATCCAGGTAAAATCGTTCTTTATTCTTTATTATTATTTACTCACCTATTACCACTTGAAACTAAATACGTGCCGGGGTCGAAAATTTAATTTTCGATTCGGGAAGTGTAAAAACATTTCATATATCCATTTGATATCTGGGTGTTTTTTGCGGGGCTTACTGTAAATGAAAATGACCTCAGAATGTGTGTGTATTTACTGCCATTCTTGAAATGGGTCGTTGGAATTTCAGTAGAGCTATCACCTTTCATCTCCCGGGCTAAAATTGTCTGCATATATAAAGATATTGAAGGGTATCAATAAATACATGCATACAATTTTCTTCCATAAAAGCACTGCCGGTCAGTGGGAGGTGGATTGTATACACACACACACACACACACACACACACACACACACACAATCGTTAAATATTTCTTAATGAGTTTGTGGAAAAAAAGTATATTTAGAACTAATCTTGAAGTAGTAAACCTGTTCGATTGATTTTCCAAACTGTTGTGATAGAAAGATGTTGAAATCGAATGCAAATGCATTTGGTCTCATTTAAAGTTTCATAAATGTTAATTTTCATCCGATTCGAATCGATTCGAAAACATCGATTCAAAGGATTCGATTAAATCGGTGAATCGATTCATCAGCTCAAATGTGAATCGATTCAGTAACATCGATGTTCTGGGCAAATTTGCCCAACGCTATTCCAGACTCGTTAGTACTGTATTGTAAGTACAAATTTATCATGTCATAGTGAAAACTCATTCTTCAAACCCTAATGAAGCATGTTGCTGAAAAAACAAATCCCTTTTGAGCTAAATTGTTTGGGAATTTCTTTTTAATGTTTGCAGGGCTATAATCCCGTATGAAGCTAAATAAAAGCAAACAAACTCATCAATATCTCTTCTCCTATCCGTTGGAATGAATTTATCTCTTCAGCAAATTACTTTATTATAGTTTGAAGAATGAGTTTTTACTATGTGATGATAAGTTTGTACTTACAATGTAGTATTAAAGTGTTTGGAACATTTTTTAAAATTTCTCCATAGTAATTTGCATATAAATCAACATCGTCTTTGGGCCACGTTTTAATAACCACATAGAAAACTGAAAATTTCACAGAACATTAAATTTATGGTACTATAATAGTAACGAACATATGCGATATTGGATTCTCAAACTTGTTTATATTATGAACCGCTCTAATAATCATTAACACCGTGTTGTGGAAAAATTGCGAATCAAACGTCACATCACATGTTTAGTCCTTGATCTACTTTACAGCTTGCCCGATCAAAATACAGCATGCTCACAAGCGCCATCTGATAGTAGAATTTCAAGTTGGGTGGCCTATCACATGGCATATCACCTACTCAACACTTTTGTTTAAGACGTCAACTTTCTAAGTAATCGGGATCCTGAGATATCTGTATTCAAAATATGGCATACTCACTAGTGTCATCTGGTGAAAGAATTCCGAATTAAATAGATCATCACATATTACTCCTTGAACTATCGAACAACATTGCCAAATACACCATATTTCTAAAAAATCGGGATCATGAGATAGTCGTGATTGAAATATTGCATGCTCACTAGCGCCATCTGATGACAGAATTTAAAGTCAGATGGCCTATGATATGATAGTCCTTGACCTACTAAACAACCTTGTCGAAGACCGCATCTTTCTAGGTAATCTGGATCCTGAGATATCCGAGTTTGAAAAATTACATGCTCACTAGCGCCAACTGGTGACAGAATTCCGAAACAAGCAGCCTATCACATGTTAGTCCTTGATTTACTGAACAACTTTGTCGAAGACACCATCTTGCTAAAAAATCTAGATCCTGAGATATTTGTGATCGAGATGTTACATTGTGAAATGTCCACTTCATCGGTTCCCCCGGGACACATTCCGATGGCCACTGAAAGGTGAGGATGTTTTCAAAGCTTCATTTGTCCACTGACCGATTGGTACAGTTGAACTGAAGAAATTTGCCGAAGACATCAATATTCTATCTTGCCTAGTTTTAGATTTATAATCAAAATGCTCCGCGTGTACTCAGTACACGATGCGACCGCTCGTGTGACGGGCCCGGTAAAAAAAAGTTACACGAGCGGTCGCACTGGTGTACTGAGTACACGCGTAAAAACTTAGGTTAGAAACACGAAGTTTTCGAATACTTTTCGTTGATTTTTTCGAAAAATTTCTTCCCTACAAGCAAGAAGAAGAGTAGATCTTGGAATAGGACCAACACCCGGATCAATTTGAAGGGGTTTTCATCGTGTTTTTCGAGTTTTCGCAAAGTGCGTGTACTCAGTACACTAGGGCGACCGACGGTGGGTTAACCTCATCTTTTGATTGCTTATCGTTCTTTCTCGTTCACTATCCAGCCACTGAAGACTGTTATAGCACCTGTTTAAACTGCAACACTTTTCCGGGAAACCGGTCATTCGAGGAACTTGCATTCGGGGAACCGACATTCGGAGAAACGACATTCGGGGAAAAGTAGCACAATCACTCCGATGATTCTGAACGCAATTGTTGATGTCTTTTCGTCGTATTATGCCGCAATAATTTTTGGCGCCCAATCTTCTATTGATTTTATCATAAAAATAGGCTGTTTTTTAAATTTATACTGTTTTAAATTATATTATTTAGTAAAGCTAAATATTAACCATTTTTTTTAATTTACTTAAGAACCTGCCAATATTCAACTCTTTTTTGCAAACGCATGGTCTCCTTTCGAGATATGCTGGAAAAAATATTATCTCAATCCCAAATTTTCTCTTCTGTCGATAATAAACGGTGTTTTTAATGTACACTTCCAAAATTAAAATTTATATTGAATCGTTAAGAAGTTTTTCAACATATAATTTCATTTACAAATGTGTTGTTCATTTGAGTTATGCTGTGAAAAGATTTTTTCGCGTTAGAGCCTTAAACATTTTAAACGAAAAATAATCTGCTCTCGTATATAGGCTTTTTGCATAATGTTGC
This sequence comes from Aedes aegypti, assembly GCF_002204515.2. Lineage (NCBI taxonomy): Eukaryota > Metazoa > Arthropoda > Insecta > Diptera > Culicidae > Aedes > Aedes aegypti. The sequence continues at coordinate 197,564,787 of NC_035108.1, forward strand.
AGTAATAGATCTTTGGATTAGAGCTTTAAATATTTTGCAAATAATTCCCAAGTAATTTTCATCAAGGGTTTAGTTCAAACTGGGACAGAGCTTGATCTTCAGCGAAATGTTCTATGAGCGTTCCTTTTATTAGTACTTTTTTGTCAATTTACAATTTTAAATATGTATATCGCAACAAGCTCAAAGATACTTTATGTTCTGGGATGTAGATAAAAACATTATTCGGACAAGATCTTCCACCACACCTGTCACGAGTTTTATTTAGTAATGCTCTCGCATGTCGCATTTTTGACATTCATAGCTTGGAAAATCTCTGGACGAACTCCACGCTTGTTGAGAACCTACCAAAAAATTATGCTATGGGCTCGGTGGTGTTGATCTCGATAAAAGCTTCAAAAATGCCGATATTCATTCTAAGTCAATAATTATGCCAAATGACCATTATAGGGTGCCTCAGAAAGTACGGGCACGACTTTGGTAATGAAAATCATAGTACTTTTCCGAACAATCTAATATTTTTATATTTTTGTATTTTTCTATAGCATATTTTAACCAGCATCTGTAATATATTTTTTTGATTTAATAATCGTTTACATTGAAAATTTTGATTTTAGAAAATTCATTCTTATCTGGTCAGCACAGACCCGATATTTTGTTTTTATCGAAAAAAAAAACAGTAAAATAGGTTTTTATTTCAAAATCTTTCACCGTGGTGAGTTCAAGTACATTATATAAAGGATGTTTTACAAAATTTTTTGTTTTTAATTTCATTTGGATTTGTTACTGAACACTTGAAAGCATGGTAAAATTCGAAAAATCTCGTGTTTTTCTCTTCGCATATGACAACAACACGATGTTATAACTCTTCAGACATTTTAAACAGCAAAAAAAAAAAAAATAATACATTTAAGACTTAAGAAAGAGTTATACCTACTCTTTTGAATAGGCAACTTTTATTTTTAATTTATTCATGTTTTTACGTAAATATAAAGATTTGTTTTTTGACCATTTTCAAATCGACCACGGCTGGAATCGGATTTTTTGTTCCAATACAAATTTTACATGCTTAAGTTTAAAATTTCAATTTAAATAAGTGATAGTCCGATCAGTTATTACAATTGATACATATATTTTTTCAGAGTTTTATTATACGCACTTGCTGAAATAGAACAAATTTTGCAAAACAAAGTCGCTGAAAAATAACGCGATTTGTGCAAAACTGATAAGAGATGCTTCAAAGAAATGTTAGGTAATCAACACACTACCAATAAAAAAACCAAACGACTTTATGCCAAATGACCTTATTTCAAACGGGGTACAATCGCTAATACAAGTATTTGGCAACTGTCAAGCACGTAACAGATCATACATTTTCAGTGATTTGTAACATTTTGAAATAAAAAGTATCCAAAAAATACATTTTTAAATGATAGCTGCTCGACATCAGTAATAACTTTTCTAAAAATGAGGGACATTTCCATGATTTATATAAAATTCGGGATTATTCGCGGGGATCTTCTCAGCGCAGGAATAATTTGCAAAATACGTGTCTGTCCTTGTGGAGGTGCTCATAAAAACACTTAACTGAGAAGCAGACTCTGGCCCAGTTGGGACACTAGAAAGAAGAAGAATAATTCCACAATTGATGGTTACAAATGAATCTCAACCAGCAAATAGTCTTGAAGTATTGTCAGTATTAAACATACCGTAGGATCATAAACTGTCCAATACTGGAATAGATAGAAATCGCCATATTGAATTAAAAGCTAATATTATAACATCATTTGGAAAGATTATAGGTCAAGACTCGGGCAGCATAAACGGTCGTTTCAGAGAAGCGCATTGGGATGCATCGAATTGAAAACTCCACAACACCAGTAATTTATGGCAAACAAAATATCTTCGTAACCCTTCTTGGCTGAGGCGCTGTGGCGATCCATTGTTTCCACCGCACTATGGTTATCATCTTCTTCGAATTCGTGGTTTGAATTTCAATGATTGTTGTATCTCTATAACAGTAGTAGACTGTGGTCGCCGCGCTTATGTTTGGTTGCGTGGTTTGGATGATAAATTAAGCATATTGATTTGAGTTTTGGTAGCGAGCTGAACTTGCTTGGCGCTTTGGGTCGATGTATAAAACACGCAACATACTTAAAAGGACTCAACCTTTTAACGATATGTCGTTGCTAGTTATTCTGAACTAAAATGGACAGAACATGACCTTTCATTGTTACACTGTATGTTAGAAGTGTTTTCTTGGCATCTATCAGGAAGGATTAACTGGATGTCTGGGACCTTCCTTAGCCGAGTGGGTGGGTGAGAATATTGATTCCGCAACAAGAATAATGTAAAATAAATAAAATTTATGGGCTTTTCATGATTGTACTTCCTATCTCTTGCCTTCTATTCCAGTTTATGAAAATCATAGTTAGAAATGTCAAATCATCAATTGATATCACCAAACCACTTAAGAGACGTCCAAGTCAGTTGGACGTTATAAAAATAATGTGGTAATTCTTCAAACTCATTGAATTCTTCAAATAAATTGAATTCAATTGGGAAAAAAGTGTTTTCCTTTAACTAGAACTCCGATGCCCATTGCAGCTTACAAAGTCATCGTTCTGGTTGCGCATTCGATTGGAAATTTCCCCTCGTAGTCAAAACAACACCCACTTATCGTGATTTCCGTTTGAAGTCTGCGTGAGATAAAACTTGTATGCTGTTTTTTATGCGTATGTTGTACCTTTTCTACATAGATATTGGTGCATTGACTAGACACGCACTACCAGCGCGACGGCGATTGTGAAATAAGCCATGTTTAAGTTTGGCACGCAAAACATTCTTTGTTCGACTTCTAGGCATCGGTAACGCACGCTAATTGATTTATCCATGATATTGAATTCATTTAAGCACAGGCAAACTGTCGGTTTTATATGAGTCAGATTGCTCATCAGATTGGGTTGGATAATGGTTTTGTTTGTAGTTAGGAGCATATAACTACAGTACTTTAACTAATTCGTGATTACCACAGCTGAGAAATGATAATGTCTAACAGGACACTTGACTGTATAGTAGGGTCTCCCAATGTTCCACTTTGTTCGAAAACTTGGCGGCAAGTTCATTCTTTTGATAACAAGTAGGTTGATATGCAACGTAATTGCAAGAATATATGTTTGTTAAATTTTGGAACATCTCACTAACGACCAAAGGTTGATAATTTAGGTATTGATTTTAAATTTTAACTTCTATGAAATGAAACACGAATCAGAGATTTGTTTCTTTCGACTCCAAAGTATGTACCGGCCTTCCACCCAACAAACATTTCCCAGCTCGTACAGTGCAGTGCTCTTTGTTCAATTGGCAAACCCTGATCGAACCATCATTTTCCGCACATGCAGTGCCAATTTATGACGATATGCACTGTTGATCGGCGATGGCTTGGCTTTGGTAGCGCACAAATCAAGTGCACAAATCTTTAAAGTCCATTTATCCGCGTTCAGTGCTGCGCAATGTTGGTGCACTCTGCGGTCACGAGCACAGCAGTAATGAAATCCCACATCGCGGGGGTTATCGACTTGTTGATGGGTAATGGATCAATTGGTCGATAAGTGAGATTTTTCCTGTGAAGATCGTTTGTTCGGTGGCACACAAATGAAATCTAGGAAAAATAATCGTAACCAATCAGAAGCAGAACTGCGGTAAACCAATTGTCTTCGAACGTCTAGTAGTAATGCCAGTATCGAGTATTCTAATTAGCTGTCATCATATAAATTAGATTCGAATGTTATATCCATGTCTGACAGCTGTCCACTGTCGTTCCCATGCAAGCAGAAAGCTGTTAGGGGTAGAGGTATCTACACACGTACGACCAATACTTGCCGGGTGAATACGTAAATACGTACATACCTATAAGTGCATCCGAAGGCTATCAACTTAATCATTGAAATACCGTCATCGAAAATAATATCACGAAGGGGGCGGAAACGATATCAGCTGTTTTCTCGTACCAAGCAATCCAATGTCATTTGAAATGGAACAGTTATAATAATGGATAACAGAAGTGGGAATAATATATTCCTTATAATAAAAAAAATACCATTAGCAACCCTCCTTCTGCCATTGTCATATCTTTGGAGTTTTACTTTCCACTCTAGAGTTCGAAAGTAATAACATTTCAACCAAAGTTAAGTTTTCGATGAAACATTATAAAGGATTTTTCTGCAAATGTGAAAGCAATCTTGTTTCAATCTACAAATTTTCTAAAGATATCATGAAGAAATTCCTTTATTTTTTGAGTTGCGTCAATTATTAAAATTCTATGGAAAATCGGAGATTTCTTTTGTCCAATACTGCGTAGAAAAATGATATTCGAATACCTGAGTGGAACAGTCGAACTGTGTTGATAGACTCACACTCTAATCTCAATAGAGATCTGCTTCGCAAATCTCACGCCTGAGATTTTGATGCAAAATCACTCAACCAACTCAAACCATAAAAAATGATTTAGTCGCAAAACTCGTCAAAAACTCGTGAAACCCGAATGTTGTTGTTACGTTAGAAAGGACTACTATTATTTTACCAGACTAACAAGAAATTATTGCCGTGTGTGAGTAAACTGTAGAAATACTAGACAATGAGTCAAAAAGGTGAGCTAACTCATCCATGATTTTTTGACTGCTGAGTTGCGTGATTGACAACTCACGCATGAAAAATCTCAAGGCTATTAGAAATTAAGTTTTTCACAACATTGCAGTCGAGAGAGGAACGCTTTTCAATAGATCCATTCAATTCATTTACTTCACCGATGGTATTAACATTGTCGGCCTAACAATTGGACAAACATTTGGTGTGAATGCGTCAAAAATCAAAATATATACTAGTAGACAGATTCGTAAAAAGGCTCATCCAACTCTCCGGCGAACCCAGTTTTCAGAGTGGCGAATGCTGGAAGGACGCATTGGGCAGGTCATGTTGCAAGAATGCTTGACAGCATTCATGCAAAGGTGGTGTTTGCTTCGTAACCGGTATAAAAAGGCGTGTAGCGCAGCGGGCTATGTGAACAGGCTAAGTGCTCAACGATTTGTGAAACTTGGGACAGAATCCAAAAAGGAGCAATACGGCCACAAAACGGGCTTTGTGGCATACAATTGTTGATACAATATCTCGCCTAATATTGAACAATCTGTGTGTTCCTTATAGCGTGGTAAACAATAAGCGCGCATTTTAGCTTTCCAACAATTAGCCAACAATGGTAAGGCTAAAGAATCCATCATTCAATCATCAGCAATCATCATAAATTAAGGCGAAGTAGGCCGTCATTGAAATTTGTACGCGTCGTTGATGATTGTTGTTAATTTATCTCACGATTTCGAATCAAAGAAAATCGGTTGGTTTTGCACTGACATAGCTGAAAAAGTTTCAGCATACTTGATGCATGTAAGCGCGTACAGTGATATTTTTTCAAGTCAATATAAACAATCAAGACTGAGTCCTATCACTTTGAAATTGCGAGGTGCAAAGTCATCAGGCTGCCAAAACGAATGACGGGCTACACAGATAAAAATATTTAAATTTCAATGTAGCGTTAACAGAAGAGTATGGTAAAAGTAAATCACATTCATTTATTGTTACAGCATCACGTTTTATTTTCAACTTAAGATACTTGAATGTTACATGATCGGGTAAATTTAAAGTGCATTCCATTGAAAAATAAGCGGTTTGTTGTTGACATTTCAGTATATTTTGATGATCCAAAATGTGTATGAAAATCTACTGAAATTTATTTATTTTTATCTGTGTACTTAGCCTTAAGAACCAGTTTTTTCGTTCAAATTCCAAGAAATCCGCTTGAAAATCTATCATTGCATTAAAAAACTGCGCAACTAGGGTTTTCATGTCTATTACGGCTTATACCAGCCGACGGTGTCTTTAAAATAAAAACTGAAGTTCGTAGACACAAAAGTCAATTTGGACAAATTGAGCTGTAAAATTGTAAAAAATAATGGAATCGTTCTGATGGCATCTAAGAGAGTCGAAGGAGATGTAGGGTTGTGTAGGAGAATATGGGGTCGTGACGAACTTTGATTTCAGGTTGGCCGATTGCGCTGCAAAATTGTTACCCGTTCTATGACGTATTTGGGTAACGCTCCCAGTCTAGCGTAATGGGAGTCGTGGGATCTAAGCCCACCAGAACGATTCCATTATTTTTCACAATTTTACATCTCAGTTAGTCTAAATTGACTTTTGTGTCTATGAACGTCAGGTTTAAAAAAAAACTGGGTTTGAAAGTATATAAAACGATCATGGTTATTTTCCTCTTAAGGCCCAAGAAAAATGGAGAAAACATCAAAAGTGACAGAGCACTTTGTTTTCATTTTTTTTATTTGTTGATTTGAAAGGCTCCATTTTTACTTTGGCCTTAAAGTTTAGAGGTGGCGCAAGCGTATTTTCATGTTATAGACTTTCAATTAAGTCTACATAACTTTGTTATTTTTAAACCAATTTTGGATCTTTCAGCATCATTTTCTTAAACATTGAATTTATGAAAAGAATGTCCAACATCAAATTTGTCTAAACCAAAACTAGTCTCACTTAAAAGTAGATTTTTTCCAATTTTATCCTCATTTTACTTAAAATCATTGACCATAACTGCTTGAATACTGAACCGATTTCAAATCTTTTTAAATGCTTTAGAAGCTAGTTTAGGTGTTTATAAACTTTATATACAACCAATTTCCTAATATTTTTTGACATTTACCATTTCACAAATTCCAAATGGGTCTGTCATGCTTAAATAGGCAGCAAATAAGTTAAATAAAAAAGGATGCACATTTGTTATCATCTGTTGTTAAATTTATAAAACTAACAACTATCATTATAAGCACTCCATACAATCGAAGGGAAATTTTACTGTATTGTACAATAGGGTGCGGCTTACTTTTTGAAAGTTTTCTCAAAACCGAAAATTCGTGTGCTCTTCTTAATTTAAATCACATAAGAAGGGAAACCTCAAATTTTGAGCCTAAAATATTAAGATTTAGAGCTGGCGCAAGTGATTTAATCGTGAATTTTTAAGTTATGAAATATGACCTTCAGTGGAGTCTCCATAAATTTGTTATTTTCTAACCAATTTTGAAGCTTAGCATCATTCTCTTCAAAATTAAGTTTATGAAAACTTTGTAAAATGAAAAGTAGTCTTTTCTCTAAATTTTTCCTCTTTTTACTAAAAAAAATCATCTTTGTTTGACCATAACTTCATCCGATTCCAGATATTTAAACATCCCTTTCAAGCTAATTTGCTTGTTTCTAAAATGTCAGAGAATGGTGAAATATTACTAATTTTTTTAAAAGCTTTTTCAATACCTTTAGTAGAGTAGTAAAAAATACCAACATACAGTTTTTTTTTTTTATAAAAATGAGGATTTTTGTTTTGCGATTTTTGTTTTTTCTAAGGAGTTTTTGGAAAAACTATTTAATTCTTCAACCAAAAGTATTTTGAAAGAACTTATATTTTCACAACATTGTAGAATAATAGTTCAACGATGCACAGAAAACCGATTACGAGTTTAACAATAAACAAAAAAGATATAGCATAAACAAAGTGTCCACTTTATAAAATGAACAGTATTTATACAACAAATTTAATTAAGAAATGTTTTGACTTAGTTATTTAACCAATACTACCCAAGAACGTGATGTTTTATTAAAAAAAAAAATCAAATTTCTTCGAATTGTTGATTTGTTTTTCACCAGAAATTTGATATCTACTGTTTTACTGAAGTTTAGTAAGTAGCTTGTTTAAACTACGAGTTGAATAGTACATATATTTATTTAAATTTCAAAAATATGTTTGTTGTAAGAAAAAGCTTCTAAGACCTCCTTGAAGATTTAACAAATGGGAAAAAACAGTACAGCGTACCTTTTGGATTTATTTTTTTATTTTTTCTTGACTCGGATATCAAAATGATTTTATTTTTAGCTTAAACCTTGGGCCATAATAGCATATTAGGAAAGTTTTATACGACTTTTGTGCAATTTTTATACATTCGAAATATGTTTGAAAAATTATATTCTCTTATAACCTACAAATGCCTTCATTTCTAGTTTTCGAGCATAAAAACGGTTTAGTATCCATTAAAACTATAGCCGGTTCTTCAGAGCCATTAAGTCCGAGTGGCCACATCCGGTACTTTCTAAATGGTGCGAACCTCTTCATTTATAAAGTTGAATATCAGATCTTAATTATTTATGCAAATTAAAATGATTGTCATAGCAAATAAATAAAGATAACTTGGCATGTCTCACAAAATTGCACTTTTCTACCCAGACCTGACCCATTGACCCAACGGAATAACTCGGTTCACTGGAATTTTTTCGAGTTCCTCTGGCCACTTCCAGAAACTAGATACATATGTGTGCGAGCCTACTGACAAAAAATAGTACAGAAAAACCGTTAAGTATTCGCTGAGCGGTGATGGTTTTAGTATGTTTGCTTTCACTCAGGCCTATAGGATTTAAAAACTACTTAATTAACTTGAAAATGCTCCTTCAAGTCGCTTGCGCCAACAAATAGTAATATTTTTGGCTCAATATTTTGAAAGTTTTGTTTTGAAAATATTTCAGGAGTCTGATCACTTTGAACAGGCCTGCCCAACCTTTTTGAACCACGAGCCAAATCACAGAAACAATTTTGTGTTGCGGGTCATATTAAAAAAAAAGCTCAAATATTCGCATGAAGTCTGACGAAAGTAAATAAATGAAATTCATAAAATCTGTCAGAAATCAGTGAATGAACTAAATTTCATTTAAAAAAATCGAGAGACAGATAATTGCTGCTAATCATTCTGCAGAATATTGTGCGGGTTTCTTTCAAAACTATATAATAATCTAGTGCAAAGTATTTTGAAGAATCTACCCCAAAAATTTTGGATTCTGTGGGAATAATGCCTAGGATTTTATAAAAATCATACTCGTAATTCTGTCAGAATCCGGCTCGGAATGTGCTGAAATCCTTATCAAGCTTTCACGAGAATTTTGGTCAGAATGTCTAGGACTTTACAAGAATAGTGTCTAAGATTCCTTCAGAATATAACTCAAAAATCATTCCGAAATGCATTCTTGAAATTTGAGAGTGCTAAACAGTATCTCAAAAGTAAGTTGCTCAAAATTTTATTATAAATTCGCTTAAGGTTCTAGCAAAATGTTATATAGTGGTACATCGTAATCTTGCCCAGGATTTTAGAAAATTATGTATTGAAATCGTTGTAAATCCTGGCTAGAAGTCTATGTATTCCATAGAAAATTTTGTGAGAATCTTGCCAATGTTATCCGTGAAAATCGTGTCCAGAATTCTTAAAAAATTCTGTTCAAGATTTTGTAAAAATCCTGTCTTTTTATAATCCTGTCAATGAATCTGCGTGAATAACGCCCTTCTGTGAGAACACTAGCCTATGATTCAGTGAAACTATGTATGAAAACTAAGCCTTTAATTTTGTTCAGGCTGCATTTTCTGAATGCCGAAGGAAGTCATGGAAGAAAAATTGTTGAAACGCACAGAATTTGAGATTTAGAATTTGAATAATTTATGATATTCTGTATGTAAAAAAGTTTAAAGCAAACAAAACAATTTAAAACAAATATTAGGGCTATCATTATTTGAGCCAAGAAATTCGATATTTTGCCACCAGACGGCGCTAATGAGCATGAAACTTTTGTTTTGCGGATATCTTAGAACAACTTTACTGAAGACCCCATATTTCGAAATTATTTGGATTTTGAAATATATCGATTTCAAATTGTAGTCTTCTAGAACCATATAAGGCGGCATCCATTTATTATGTAACGCTAAAATTGAAAATTTTGACCCCCTCTCCGTAACGATTTTTATATGAAATTTTTTAAATTTTTGTATGAGCCGTAACGCTTGAGCCTACCCCCCTCCCCCTAGAGCGTTACGTAATTTGTGGACGGCGCCTAAAGAGCGTTCATTATTATGCGACTTCTATATACATTTGTTGATTTTACCACATTATAAAGGGCCATACTGTAAACAAAAACGGTTGAGTATTGTTCTTGAGAAGATTTTTGAGGAATGCATTTTGGTTTGCTGTCGATAGATACCGTTTTGTCTCAAATTCCGAACAGACTCATATTCCGAACACTCGGTTTTTGTATGGCGATTTGGTTGAAATGTTTCGCTGAAATATGTCACTAAATGACGAGAAAATGGCAGTCAATTGCAATTCAATTCAAACGTCTTCCAATCTTTTTTATACCTCGGGAGTAGTGATGATTCTCTAGTTTGAGACCAGTAGAACAAGCTCAGATAAATTTATTTGCGAAATTATTTATCTGAATACGATTTATTCGTGCTGTTCGGAATTTGAATCAAGGTGTTCGGAATATGAGACAGAATTTACACAGTGTTCGGCATTTGAATCAAAATGTTGTTCCATAGTTTTATGTAAAAACAGTAATAAAACTAATTAAATCTGCATTATTTTCGGTACACCCAACAGCTAACAGTTAGGCTTTGCGAAGTAATTAAAATTTTCACAAATATCAGCTAATTTATGCCAATCAGATACATTTAAAGTCACTGCTGGCCTTAAGTGTTCGGAATATGAGTCAAAACGGTATCTTTGTTTTAAAATTATAACATATAAATCACAGCTGTTGTACAAAGTACCACAGCGCGATAGCCCGAAGGTTAAGTAAATTAATTTCAGTCAAATTGAAAACATTGTCTATGCACAAACAGTTGATGTAAGTATTAAACAGTCTCTTTCCAATTGATTTGTGAACTAAGTTGGTGTTTTGATTTTAACTGGAAAATTGATTGAGAAATTGCCATAGGCCTAAAATAGTGTTTGTAATCACAAATCATGTTCCACGACACTCATGCGCAATTTCTCCCATATTTTCTGGAATCTAGAAGCTGTCCGTCTGTCGAGGATGTTCTGGGTTTGTTTTTTCGACTTACACTCAGAATGAGAGATAGTCACAGAATTACTAAATTTTAGTCATCTATGACTATTTTCTATCTGTATCTCTTTTGCTCTGCAGGATTTTTTTATGCTATATGTCAATTCGTCTGGGTTGAAGCATTTCCTTGCTTGAATCCAGCCGAAATGGCAGTTAGTGTAAAAATAGGGGGATAGAATATAGTCATCAATGCATAAACTTTAGTAAATCGATGACTTTTTTTGAGTATACATAGTTCGAACGAAACGTGTAAATTTCTGAGACATCTAATGCACATAATTGGAGCGTGGAAAATCATTGATATTTACATGATATGTCATGTAATCTTCAATTATATGTCATGTAATCCAGCAGATCCTGTGTGACATGACATACAACACATTTTTACATGATTTCGGACTTGAATTTGCTTGACGTCATGTTTACATCGAATGAATGAAGTTTACATGACGCGTAATCTCCATTGTTTTTAACAGTGTACCAAATCGTAGAGTAATAACAGAAAGATGAATATATTTTGTTAATAAAGCTACGCTTTTCATTATTAACTTTATTGTTTTACTGTTTTCCAAGAAGATTTATATTTGCGACAAATTTTTTTTATTTATAAAATTACCTTTATAATCCAAAATTAAGTTTTCATTAAATGCAGCTACGTACCTGAAAGCAAAATAGAAAAGACTTATTAATACTTAATTGATCGCTAAAATAATGAACAAAATTATAATTGATTACAAGAGATACCCAAACCCAAAAATACCCAACTTGTTTGCAATTACCATTCTAGAGCAGAGTAGGGTAGATGTACCAATAGTGGAGGTACTAAGCGCAAATGAACTTCATTTAACCGCCTTAATTCAAGAAGCGCAATTAATGCACATGTTGATGTTGTAACGGGAAGTAACGACCATTGATTTAACGAGAAAAATGATTTCATCGTAGTAATCCACGGCATGTCAGTGAAAAATAATACCTCCACTATTGGTACACTGTTCCTTTAGTTGCGGTATATTTTTAATTTGTGTTCCTATAGTTGCGGTATCCGTGGGTTTCTTATGGAATCCTCCACTATAGGAACACTTTACCGCAACTATTGGTACAAGCAAGAACAATTTTACCAAATTTAGTAATTTTTCATCAGTTTTCAAGCAATTTGGATGCTGTTTTCAACTATTCCGTGTATCAACAAGCCAATACGTCGATTGGCAGTGTCGGTTCTGTGGGTAATGCAATAAAATCAGTGAAAAAGGCACTACCGCAACTATAGGAACACCAACAACTAAGGGAACACTTACCCTACCAATCTTAAAAGCAACAGCCAACAGGGGTTGTTTTTTTAGTCTGAACTTGACTGTAATCGTACCAACTACATTTGCAAGAAATTCGAACCCTCGTAACTTAACGATAAATAGGACCCAGTGCCCTCATATTTGGGTCAACTCTTCCATCGGTTGTCCATTGAAGAGCTGTGGCCGCAACACAAACAAGATCATCACCACGATGCGCTCGTCTGCCCACGCTCACGCATTGATGAGATCTCCGGAGCCTTAGCTCAGTCAGTGGTTTCGCTGGTGATAACCTCGGGCTAAACTCATCTGCATGTCGATCCATTTGCATTTTCCTTTGCCGTCTCTTTCGTGAATCACCAGCAACGCTAAATGAGTTTTTAAACAGCAAACACGACACTTTGCTCCTGCTGGACTTGCGAAGGGTGACAAAATTGAAAATTTCACTGCAACGACGAAGAGACTATAAAAAGGAACAAGCAGATCGGCAAAATAGGATTCGGGCTTGCAAGGTTGATGTTCATATTTCAAATTGATTTATACAGATCCATACATTTATAAAGATTGATTTATTTCTAAAGATTCAGTGAATGTAAATTTGGTTTACTGAACAAGAAATTAATATGTAGTGCTGAACTGCTTCTTATAATAGGTACAGTGAACTCTCCCTAACTCGATATTGAAGGGACCATGGAGCAGTGCTGGAAAAGTTCGCATCACGAAGCAGCTCACGAGTGTATACCAACGCATAACAAACATCACAGACTCGGGAACTGCCTAAGTGTGAGTAAGTCCGCACCCGTCTACTCGGGAGAACATGTCAAAAGAAGTAGCAACAAGCTCGGGAGCGTTTACTCGCGAGTAACCGAGCAAGGTGTGATTTATTATGGTTTTGACAGACAAATTAATTGTATAACCATCATATCGACAGGGGAAGAAGCTTTTTTCCCAAAAGCACAATATGACTCTGAACAGCTCCGAACACGTTCGCGAATCACTTTTAGCTTCGGTTACTCGGGAGCCGACAGATGCGAGTAAACCAGCGCTCTGACGCTCGGGAGCGTTTGGTTTTGTTTTTGTTTCAGTTCAGAAGAAGTGTTCGCCACTTTCCATCACTGCCATGGAGTTAGAGAGGTATCGAGTTATAGAACACAAAATCAGTGAAATTGCGATTCAAGGGACCATCAAGGTAGCCATGAAAACCAAATTTTACTATGGTTCTCTAACTCGATATCGAGATACGAAATATCGAGTAAGGGAGATATAACTGTATTAACACTATTGCAGGAGCTGCTGGTATGGTAAAAACCGCTGCTTCTACCCTATATAACAGATCATTCGAATAAGTCCCATAAAGAACAGAAACACGATTCGTTCAAATACTAAATCGCAATGGACTGTCTTGTGACTAGCACGGGAAACGATCAATCATGTGTAAAATGAAATCATCCGCGTAAGTTTTCCCAGTAGGTAGGAAGTAATCTCAAATATTAAGTAGATTGCTGGTATGCAAAAAATCAGGCAACCTTACTGCAAAGAGATGTTATCTCAATCACACAACCAGTTTATCACCGAGCCGTCATCTCTTCTAGCTATTCAAGTAGAGACCAAGAGCTTTGTGCTACCTACACATCTATTTAGGTATGTTCACTCCTTGTTATATCTAGCGCCAAAGTGCCATCAAACCGTACGATGTGTACGTTCACTTCTGTTTATAATATCTCACATTGAACCCCATGCTTCTGACTGCATGCCGCACATCGCACCGATTAGCTCCGTTAGAAAATAGGAGATCACAATCGGCTTTAGTAATAGCCGCTCTCAGCCGGTTTTCTCCCCTTCTAGTTAGTCTCGGTGCTTCCAGTTCTAAGTACGAGTGTGAAATGATTAATTAGATCGACTACTGATGAGCACTTAGGCGGGCTGACCGATCGCCATCGCTAACCAACCGAAGAACCTGGATAACTGCATGGGCATTACCACGCGCGCACTGTCGCCATCACATCGGATGATAGACGTGACAAAGTTGGCAGCCGGTATGAGAGACAGGTTGCCTATAATCTTGTTGAACAATGAAACATTCTCCCTATTATCCATATAAGGAGTCTTCAATTAATGACGTGCTCTTATACAGCGCAGGGGTGGTTAAGCATAATATTTTCATTTATTGTATGATTCTTGTTAGCTGAGTGTTGCAATACTTATTTTAGGGAGTCCGTATTTATGACGGGTAGTGTAATTGTCTAGTGTTCGCGCAAATGCGATTCCGACTACTTGGTAAGCACTTATAAGGTGAAACTGATTTTAGAAGTCTGAATCTTCAGAACAATATGTTATTCTTAACCCGCTGTAATAATGAGCTATAGGCTCTCTTGACGCTCATGCGTTTTGCAGGGCCCTTTTTATGGCGCTGTTTGAACCCATTGTGTTATGGAGCTATATGCTCTCATTTTGCTTATGATATTTTCTCTCTTCAAGGGAATCACCCCTATTCCCTTCCGTTTTTCCTTCCCTTTCTTCTCCCATAGAGTATATGATGAAATAGGCTCAAATATGGCTATGGCACTTATTTCCCATTGGAGGGGAACGTGACTTTGGAACCGGCTTTCTGTTACCTGATACCTGATGCAAGAACGAAGATTATATATACCTGGGAAGCCGAGAAGACTTACAAATCTGAATCCGTAAGACCGCCAATACATTAACATTTTCAAGAAACAAGAAGTCCTATAGGAATTTCCCTGGAGATTTCTCAAAAAGCTTATTTTGGCTTCCAACAGGATCTTTCCAGCGAGTCAACCAAAAACTCATCCTTCGGGAATTTCGGCATGGATTCTGTCAAGATTGCTATAGCAACGTTTCCAGTGATTATTTCTGGAATCCCACTACTATTTCTTTCAGGGACTTCTCCAAGAAAGCGCTGTGGAATTTCAGCAAAACCTCCACCATGAATTCATCTACTGATTTACTGTTAAAAACTCAAAAAGTTTATGCAGAATTCCGTTCTGAAATTTCTATTTTTTACTTAAGCTAAGTATGCTGTTCAGCTCAAGAAAAGTAAAAATTTCTGCGGAAAGAAACGGTCAAGAAATTTTCTACAGTGACGCCCACTTGAATTGACATTTCTTTTCAACTACGTACTGCGATCAAAGAAAAATGCTTTTCTTGATCAATTCCTTGCAGGAATTTCCCATGCATCAAGATAGGCCGAGAAATTGCTTGTCAGCAGCGAATCAGGCTTTAATTGCGATTTTATTGCTTTGATGGATGGTAGAATACCAAGTTTTTATTTAAAATGGATCGACTGTTCAAATTGAAATAATGTCAAAACTTTTTGATAAGCCTGCTATAAGAACTCTAACATAAACGATTTTGGAATTTCTACAAGAAGTTGTCCATGTTACAGAGTTTCCCGCGGGAATATCTTCAGTGATTCCATTAAAAATTGCTTGCTGGGAATTGCTCCAAATATTTGACCACGGATTATTTAAGGTATTCCTTCAAGTCTTCAAGCACCCTTTCGGAGTTTCCTTCAGTAATTTCACTTTTTTTCTTTTAGCGTTAAGAAATTTATCTAGGAACGAGTAGCTCCTAAACTATTACATTTCTCAGGAAAACCTATTATACTTATTTAAATCGATCAATCTCTCTGATTCTGATTTGCAATACATAATCTCCCATTTCGCAATGTGTAAACTTCGCGTACAGGTATTCAGATAAATCAAACTGATGATGATCCCGAGCTTTTGACTCACTCTTCCAACAACTGCCACCATAATTCCACAAAATCCCTGATTTCATTTGTTTCAGTGTGATCTACCATCCTAAATTTTGTGTGGGATGCTGTATGAATGCAAATCGATCCCGCGGCTGCGGCAGTCTGACAGACTGCGAGAAAGCGAAAAGCGAGTAGTGCTTTAAACAAGTAACGACGATCAAACTAAAACCACAACACAACTTGTGGAACAAGTTTGACTGGCGACAACGCCGATGACGACGATGCCGGGGGAAGCCTTCCGTGGTACAATACTGCCAATGATGATTCTGTTTCATGTTTTATAGTATCGTTCAAATGTTCGTTTGATTTTACATTTTTATGGAGATGTAAAATTTAAGCTATGATAATGGTTTGGTCTCCTTTTATTTGGTGCTCTAGAAATCACGAATAAAAAATATAAATTGTTCAGGGCGCCGAAATTTTCGTTCTACCATCAAATGCAGGCTTTGCAGAATTCGTTCTCTTTGGATTTCGAAGCACGATAAAAGCAAGCAAAGAAAAACATACCGTTTATATCGGTCCATGATCGGCAATGTTTCGCAAGTTGTAACAAGCTTGATAGATGAATGCAGCGTATACGCGAGCTCAAAAGAAAGAGCGATGATAAAATCCATTTCTCTCGATTGTTTACCATTAATCCTGGTTTGCTACTGAAAAGGAATCGCTAAAGAAATTTCTCGTCGATTCTTTTCAGAAATTTTCTACAGCGACTCCCATTTGAACTGACATTTCTTTTTAACTGCATACTGTGATCAGAAAAAAGCGTATTCTTGATCAATTCCTTGCAGAAATTTCCCATCCATCAAGATAGCCCGAGAAATTACTTGTTAGCAGCTATTCTCGAACATCCGATAGCAATAGTGCTCCCCAGGTTTGGATTTTATCATGCACTGCTATCCCCCTCGATTCAATCAGAGCTGTAGCAGAAAATGATAAACAAGCTCTCATGATGTTTTGCTGATCATGATTGTTACGAAGAGTGAAAACGGAGGATACTCTCAATACTCTTAGGTTTCAATCCCTGATCAAATAAAGTTGTGAGCTTTATGCGCTCCTTAATGACTTATGCAGTACAATGATTAAACTATGTTTGGAATGATTGGTTCTACGAGGAGTAAAGGTAGACTCTGGAGGACCTTATGTTCTTTAATTTGCCACATTACGCATGCAATGTAATATTCAGAATCATTTGAACGTGAAGTGATAATTGTTAATTTTTATAGAAATTTGTATTGATTTTTTTTTTGATAAATGTTAAGAAGTAAATGTCTGAAAAGCAAATGAAGCTCCGCACTACGATATCTACCAGTGTCTACGTAACCGATCAGATTTTATAATTAACAAAGATAAAATTTTATCACCCAGGCCATGGCAGCTGAAAAGTGTAGGTTTCCGTCGTTGCTCGTCATAATGAATCAGCTCAACAAACTGGTTTAAGCATTAATTTTGCATCGCTTTCAATTTGTTGCACCGAGCTGACGCAAGCATTAATATCCATGTGTCTAAATGAGTCATACGGAAATTTGCACCTTTTAACTGTTCGTCGCTGCCTCGACATTTTGAATGGCCAATCTTAAGATCAATTGACGTTCCTGTTATCACGCTCCTATTTCAACAACAGAAGGAAACAAACGTGATGAGACCATAAACGAACTCTGAGAGTCGAAAAGAGGTCACTTCTTGGTATGGAGAGAAGTAACGAATATTTGATGTCAACAATTAAACGATAAAAATTAACAAATATTGACTTAAATTAGAAGTCTAGCAATTTCATTCGATTCGCAGTAAGCAAATCCATTCCACCCACGCCTAAATTCTTCTACAGGTAAGGCTTATCCACCAACACAGTGAAACATTGTGTGTCCGACATCTGTTGTGTTTACCTGTGTATGCCGAACGCATGTCTCGGCGCCTCCTGTCGACTTCGCCGTCGCCGTCTTGGAGCCATTGAAATTCCGTATTCTTCGGGCGTTCTAACACTCCCATAAATTTATTAGCTCTTCCATCTGGAGGAACCACACAGACGAATGACACACTTATATATGTTGCACAAAGCAGCGTAAACAAAACCCAACCACGAAGCACCGATTTAGAATTTGCATACTTACTCCGGTGCGGTGCGGTTTGGAGCAATATAAAACTATAAAGCAAACATTCAAGTACACAAGGTATGCCAGAAAAATTACAGACTCCGAGCTGAAAGAGAAAATTACGGATTCTGGGTTAGGCAAATCTCATGTTTGTGCGGTCGCTCTGCGCGGCTCAACAGCAACAGATGGTATGTCAACAGCCAAAGATCCATCTTACCGACCCACCTTGAACTAAGGCAGTGGTCCTCAATCTAGCTGACTATGCGGGCCACTTCGATACCTTTATAATAGGGCGAAAGGCGAATTGATAAGAAATGAAATAAAAATGCTTCTTTTCCAATTAGACCTTAATTTTCAATAATAAAAAAAAGGTTCACGAGTAGTAAGCTTTGGGTTTGCAAATATTTTGACCTAAAAAAAAACAATCCCGTTAGCTTTCAAGACTTTGAATTTATGGATTTAATCCTTTGTCTGTGTTCTGGGGTCAATATGACCCCAGAGCATTTTGAAGAGCTATAACTGTTTTGATAGTGAACCGATAGACGATAGTATAGGAGTATTGTTTTGAGTGAAACAAACTGATGGCCATCTTGGATTTTGACGTCATCTTGATTTTAAGTAGTAAAATGAGTTTTTCATCTTGTAAGCATATAACATGTTGAATTTTGAGACTACCACTGAAAACTAATTACGCTTCCTCTCATTAATTTTCTAATTTTTCCTGACATTACGTTCTTACTGGAACAGAGCCTGCTTATCAGCTCAATTAGTTATAAAAACAGGTTATTAAATATTTGTTTTAAATGCTTATTTGGTACCAGAATGTTTCTTTGGTATATCTTCGATTTCAGGAATAGTTTAAAAACTGTGATTATATGCGAATTGCACGGTGACGTCATCAAAAAATCAACTTCTCTCTCTCCTTTGGGAAATCTGAAAACAATAGTGCCAGTACCTATCAAATTTGACAGGTACTGGCAGCGTTGATTTCAGGTTTTGTTTAAGAGTGAATTTCGCCGTGAAATGAACTAATGTGAGGAGATTAAGATTGTGTTTGTTAGTTACAACGATTGTGGAAACATAAATACGTATAGAGCACAGGTATAAAATTCATTGGTTCCCAACTGATTATTCGCAGCCCAAGGTCGTCCTTTTCCTGCTTTTTTTAATGATTTGTACAACGTGAATCATGGCAAACCAGTTAAGAACAACTAAATTTTGCACCAGAACGTGGTTATGCTTCGTTGAACGTAGAATCCGTCAGGCACTATCCGAACCATACGCTCTTCTGAATCTTGTGCAATAGGGTAACGACTGTTTGTTTCGTTCTGCTTACAGTTGGCGCCAGCGGAAAAAAGCACAGACAATAACCTTTTGAACATTTAATTTCTCTCACTGGCCACCGAGCGGCGACACTGATGTTTGCATTCCACTCACTGATCACGCTACACACGGTTCTCAATTTTCTCAAACTTCCAATATAAGCGCATGGAAGAATGGTAGTCGAGAACTGTCAAAACGTATGGAAAATAATGGAAAAAACATAAATTACTTGCAATTTGAAAACTGGTTCGAAAAAGTAGTGATTGGAAATCAAAGTGTAATTTGAATATATAACTTGTTGTGTTTAGTTTATCTTCCGTGGTGTTTTCTTTCCTTCATAATTTTGTTTTTACTACCACTGAAAAAGAGCCATCAATTGCCTTTTCAGCACTAACGCTTGTTATGATTCGCAAGATACATTGGGCGGTATTAATAAAATGTAACCAAGTTAGGTTTACTACATTCGCGGTAGTAAATGCAAGTGGAACATGTTTGTGTCACTTAACTTTAATAAATCTCTCGAACATACTACATACAACGCGTTGGTATGAATAAAGGTAGCATTTACTACAAAGCTACTGGTAGTTAGCTTCAGAGGTTGCTACACAAGCTTTGAGATTACGGATTAAAAGGAATAATTTACTTTTTAGTAAAACTCGTTTTCCATGTGCATTTTGATATTTTGAAAGGTTTTTCTTAGATTTCCATAGAATATCTGAGGTTTGGAAAAGAATTAGAAGATTCCGTTAAGATTACCGATAATAGGAATTTATAATTTCCGTGTGAACTTTGATGATAATTATCTTGTTTCTTAAGAATTATGGGATGCCGGTGGGAATCCATTTATGAATTACAGTCAAACCTCCATGAGTTGATATCTGAAGGAACCATCGACTCATGGAAATATCGAGTCATGGAACAGAAATGCTTGGAAAGCTGTTTGAGGGGACCATCATGGTAACCATGAAATTTTGTTTTTAGTATGGT
Source organism: Aedes aegypti (assembly GCF_002204515.2). Lineage (NCBI taxonomy): Eukaryota > Metazoa > Arthropoda > Insecta > Diptera > Culicidae > Aedes > Aedes aegypti. The sequence goes on from NC_035108.1 coordinate 197,585,234, forward strand.
TCCATGAGTCGATATCGAGTCATGGAACATCGACTCATGGAGGTTTCACTGTAATTCTCAATTTAACGTGTGAGTTCTGACATCCCGGATTATCAGATTTCCTTTTGAATTCAGGAAACCCTGTATACATTTTGGGATTCTGATAGGCGTTCTGGATTTGATATGATAATTCTGGAATTTTGGAAGCCATTCTAGGAATATTGTGGAAATATTAGAAATCTGTGAAAAACTCTAGAATTCGGATGGGAATGGGATTCCGCTTATTAATCTCTTAGAATTCTGTGGCTATCTTTGAGACGGCATTTCTGTGAGAATCTATGAGATTTAGGTGGAATTCCTGCAAATTCTGGATTCTTCATCTGGTGAATTATGATGTCAATCTTTGAAAATTTTTGTAAAAATCTTTGAGATTCAGTTGATTTCCACTTTTGTTGGGAATTCAGAGCAAAACTTTAATATAAATCTTTTGAATGTTCATAAATATATTCTTGATTTCTTCCGATGGGCAATTTTTGTAATATCGATAAGAATCTTAATAATTTCGATGAGAAAATATACTGATTTTCAGTTCTGAGAATTCCAAAGATACTACCAGGAGCCTATCAAAATAACTAGAATGTTACAGAAATACTTAAAATTTCCGGAATTCAACATGCTGTTTAAAAAACGCACAGGGAGCCTCAATATTCTACCGCAATTTTACCAGAATCTCTTCATTGGACACAGATTCTCTTCATTGGACACAGATTTCAAACTAAAATTTCAAAAGTCTTCAAACACTGACGTTGGCGAAAATCAGCTTTCTTTGCCGATTGACCATTTTTGCATGTGTATAGTCGTGTGGCAGGTACGAAGATACTCTATGCCCTGGGAAGTCGAGAAAATTTCCAACCCGAAAAAATCCTCGACCAGTGGGATTCGAACCCACGACCCTCAGCTTGGTCATGCTGAATAGCTGCGCGTTTACCACTGCGGCTATCTGGGCCCCTCTTCTAGGGCCAGTAGTTTCTACTGAATCAAAAACAGCAGTTGAATACAGTCTATTGGCCTAGTAATTAGCTAAAGAGAAAATCCATGAAGAGAAATCGATCACTTCAGCTACGCCCTTCTGATACTTAACGGAAGAATTGTTTTTGTTATAAAATTGATTCGCGGACCGCACAAAACCATGCAAAGGACCACATGTGGCCTGTGGCCCATAGTTTGATGATCACTGAGCTAAAGCAACGTCGACGACGAGATGACGATGGCGATGGAGGAGAAACACAAAATCCGAAGCAGTCAGTCGATGCCTTCTAAACATGACGACTATGAGACCTTTTACTTTTCATTTTATTTTTTCCTAAACATAAGCCTCCGTTGCTGCCGGCAGTGTGTTTGAAATTTAGAAGCGCAGTTGAGACTTATGCGATCCAGTACCTACGGTTTTTTTGTTATTGTTGGTTGTTCTCTATTTACGTTGATCGCCGACAACCAGTCGGTGGTGTTCCACTCTTCGTGCATTCGATGCATTTTTTGAAAATGTTCTGGAAATGGCATTGATCTAGATTTTATATAGATAACACTATGTTACAAAAAAGGAAATTGAAGTGTCCCCAATGAGTAATATAGAATATCTAATGTTGAAACATTGGAACAAATGTCGAATACAATTATTTATAATTTTATGCAAAAATCGTTGCAATCTTCTATTGCCACGATAAATGTGTGATATATCTAGGTTAAAATAGGCTATGTTTATTGAAAGCATTTTGTCTTTTAAACAGGGGAAATCAACTCACCTGTGAAAATTATGAACAGGTAACGCAAATGGAATGTAATATGTTGTTTACAAAATGTTGATAAAAGCTTAAATTTGTTTTACCAAATTAGGATGATAGTGTTTTATAACACAGAATATCTAGATATAAGGAATGAATGTAATGTCTAGAAAGATACTAACATAGAAAGAAAAATAAATAACTTCTTACAGCTGTGACAGTGTGTGGTTATCTGTTTTCGCTTTGTTTTATTGATGGTTAATTTCGCAAGACAGCCTGTCGTTGAAAATTATTGTAAGGGAGAAATTCGTTATCGAAATTGAAGTGACCTACAACAGAGTGAGCTCTAGTTCTACAGTTCTGTTGAAAAATAAGTTTGACTTTTTTCTAAAAACCTCATTATTTCATTCATTTCTCAATTTGTTGTCCAATTGGAAGGAAGCTTTTTCACTTTTTTTTTTCTAAATAGAACCTTAAGTTGTCAAAATTTAATTTTGAAATTGTGGTATTACAACAGCTAGTTTATACAATATGACCGATCTGGACATATTTGTAGATAAAAATCTTGTTCTTAAGACAATGTTTAGATTTTCTGTCATTAAGTGGATAAAGACATTTTATGTATTTGTTACATTGGGCTTATAATACCTAAATCTGGTATTCGAAAGTATTTTTTTACACAGATAACACGCAAGATTTGTCCTTTGGCGGAGAGGCCTGTTTTAGCTGCAAACAAAGGTTTTCGAATCCCCTGTGATAACTCAGGCAAGTCAGATGTGAGAACATCAATATCGATCAAAATAGGTAACTTTTTCAAAAAGTTTACTAACAGACGAAAGCAAGCTGATTAGAAGATAGCTAGTAGCTTCGGTTTTTTACATTTTTCAGGAAAATATGCCAGCTGAAAACTTTTGCAGAATATATCAACCAAGAATGATAAACTACTTTGTTGAAATTTCATGACAGGCTAGGGACTTTCGTATTTTTTTATTTTTTTCACTTTTTCCAAATCAGTCCTCCAAGAATTACCGCGACCGAGTTCAACCTAAATCCATTGGGTGAGCAAAGTCTGTCCAGGTGGTTCGAGGGGTGAGGCTGGCGGATTTCCCGCTAATGGTGCACTGAAGAAAATTTACATATTCACCTCCTCACTAAAACATGCAACACTTCCCGAGTGCAGTCTGGTAGGTGCTGTCGCTGCACTGATTTACGGTGCATCGTGACTGGCTGCATCCAGATGTGGAGTGCATCTGATTTTCTTGTGGAAATCGAATGGATTTCTCCACAAGGGAATGATATGATTCCATTCGTATAGGTTTTTGTGTGCTTATGTCACAAATTTTATTTTAGTGTGTGATATTTTATTAAGTTAATAAAAGCTGAAAAGTGATCATGAAGCGTAACGGTGTTTGTAAAAATATCAAACAATATTTAAAGCAATGGTAAATTTTCCTTCTTTACATAAGGAGCTTACAAGGAATAGACAAAAAATAACGTTTGATTAAATGTCCAAAAATTAGTAATAATGTGGTGTAACAATAAGGATCATCAGTGCACAATATTTCAACACGTTGCAAATATTAATAACATTTAGTGATTTCCATTGCTTCAAAGTGAAAGATTCCTTTTTTCGTATATGCAATCAAAAACCATGAATACCCAGAAGTGGTGTTAAATATGTGAAATTCTCCGTTGACCTGGTGATTCAATTCTTTCGGACGAAACCCTACCCGCCTCAATGTAATCGGCATGGTTTTCACCTTTTATCTTATTTCATCGCTTTTTTTTCTCGGGTTTCTCCTCCTACCCATGTGTAGGTCTTTCCGCTGAAGTTCAGTAGCAGGGCGCACCACACGAGTCGGACACCGTTCGCCAGAAACGGAGAAAATTTGATAATAATGATTAACAAATGTCGGGTTGAAAGTTGTTCGATGCTGATGCCGTACAATGCAAATCGGCGAGAAATGGCTATTTTGAATGGTTAATTTATGATTTAATTTTTCTTGGTACCGTAAACCGGGGGAAAATTCAACACTATTTTATAACTTTTTGTTATATTTTCCTCAGAAATCATGGATCTTCTGAACCCGCTAAACCGTCATTTTTTTTACATACCGTGTAGAAACATTTTATTGCAAAGTTTTACTTTGTTCAGCATAATACGCCTATCTGTAGGCAATTTTCCTTGTAATAAGCACGTTGTTTGAGAATGAACGATTTTATAATTGAAAAACTATGCTGTATTATTTCAAAAATAAGTTCAGTAGGTACCGTAATTCGGGGTATCATTGATCGAAATGACTCATCTCGTAATAAGTTGTAATAAGTTTGTGGGCTTCGTAGCCGTGCGTTTAGTGTCACCGAGGCATTTAGCCGCATCGTGCTAAGGAGTGTGGGTTCGATTCCCGCCTCAGGCTGAAAACTTTTCGAGAGGAATGTTTTCCGACTGTGCCACTGGGCGTTGCATGCTAGTCCGTTGTCTAGTGTGGTGCTTCCTTCAAAGGGCAAACAGCCCACTGGAAGCATTAACGTGTAGCGTCTTTAAAAAAAAGTTTCATTCTAAAAAAGTTGGTATCATCATTTATTGATGAAACAAATGTTGCTTCTCTTCCTTATATTTATGAGCTATTAAAAATGAAGATTTTTGCAAAAATTGCGTTTACTTTATGCGTAAATTTGTCAAGTTAACAATAATTTCAATGGTTAAGGATGACACTACCGAAGATTCATGTCTCACATGCAAGGAAAATGCGGTTCTTATTAAAAATGGCATCGCTAAACACGATTCCGGTGTCAAAACTTTTGTAAGTATGTTCAATTAGACAACATTAACGGATTACTGTTAAGAATGTAGAATTCCCTTAACAAACTTCCTACCTTTAGGCGTATTCCGCTGTTTGAGGTGTTTTTAATTTTAAAATAACTCAAAAAGTAAATGAGATGTAAGCGTTTGGACATCATATTCGGCTTCAGGGGCCATGATTTATGTAAGTAACGACATTTTCAATATTACCGAACGTTGTTTACACGGATGATCAATGTTACCCCATATCAGCTAAACTAAAAAATCACATAAAAATGTGAAACATGCTTAAATCTTTCAAAAAAAAAAAAAACAAAATACAGTATATACTCACGAGCTATGGGTGACAGCACTTGTTTTAAAAATACAAAACTAAAACCATTTACATTTTTGGATGAAATATTTAAGAAATATCATAAAAACTGATCAATGTTACCCCGGATTACGGTACTACGATTTTTTTTTAATGTTTTCAATGTTATAATGTTCATAGCATGTATGTAACCAGCTTCGTAATAAATGTCAATCTTCAAGTTTAAAATAAACAATTGTTATATTGATATCGACCCAGTGATCAATTTCACCCCAGACTACGGTACAGAAATCTGATGCTGCAGTTGTTTCATTTGACTGACCGTAAAAAAATTTTGTTTCCTATGATGATTGATTTCCATGTGAATTGTGTTCTCTTTTGAAAATCAATAAACCATTTACATAACGACACATTTGAATATTCATCTCGTAGAATTGTAAGAAAGGTTTTGACGTCACTTCAGTAATTTGCATTGAAACATGAGATTAGTTATTAGCTGAAGCACAAATCGCTGTAAACCGTGATATAATTTCTTTCGCTTACACTTCATTACAGTGCACGGTTGTAAGCCCATCATCATCGTAATCATCATCAGCCGTGAGGTTTTCCCGGCTTCCTCCTCGACTCATCCAAGATTTGACGCCCAAACATAGCTCGCTCTATCATCATCTCAGCAGCAGTGTTCAGTGTGTAGGAATAATCATAATTCATTCAGCGTCTATTTTCTGCCCATCCCGGTTCCAGACTTCGGCTGTAAACTTCCCTGGTGCGTGCGTATCATAATAATAATGCTCCACCGCCGGCAAATGAATGTTTATTAGTGTTGCTTTTTCATCTTTTCGCGGCTTCTTGAAGCGGAGTTTTACGATCGTGGTGAAGTGATCTACCGATCTATGTGGAGATCCTCCATGTGAATATGCTGAAGTGCATTACGATCGATTGGCTGAAGCCGGGACATTGAGTTCTATCCAGTGTTCAAGAAGAGAGACTATGACATTGATTACAGTTTCAGATCTTCTTCTTTTTCTACTTGAAATTCTATACTCACTAGTAAAGTGCTTACGTTTTAGCTTAGTATTGCAAGATCACTTTCACGGTTATTAGCTTAGATTTACTTAGTATAATCAGGCATTGCAGAAATTCGTTCTCATTTGATTTTGAAGCACGATCAAAGCAAGCAATGAAAAACATCCCATCTGTATCAGCACATGATCGGGAATGTATCGCAAGTTTTAACAAGCTTGATAAATAGCAGTAGCGAACGAGAGCCCTAAAGAGAAAGCGATGTTAAAACCAGTTTTCTCACCTATTTACAATTGGGAGTAGGAGTTTTATTCTACTGTCATGATAAACGATTCTTGAACATCCTATTGCAATAGTGCTCCTCAGGTTTGAAGCTTGTTTAGACGGGTTTTATCATGCCCTGTTAACCTCCCGATTAAATTAGAGCTGTGGCAAAAGATGATAAACAGACTCATGATATGTTGCGGATCATTATTATTACAGAGAGCGATTAGAGACCAACTATTGTTGGAATCCCTGCATTATATGTACAGTCAAACCTCCATTACATTTTGATTATAGTATGATTCCATGAGTCGATATCGAGTCATGGAACATCGACTCAGGTTTCACTGTAATACTGGCAAATATGGGTTCGGTGAGCAAGTTTCGCAGAAATGGTGCCAAATTGATTTTCGACGTAACGTTCTGTAGTCCTATCATTATAGGAACCATGAACTGGCGCGTTGATGATGATTATACTCATAGCGATCATCAAATGATTCGCTATAGTATAATGTTCAAGGGCGGACGGAGAGCAGTGCGATGTAACTCGACCCAAGTCCAAGGTTGGAAAACAACGCGCTTGGACGGCGAAGTATTCACTGAAGCCTTGTGGCGCGAACGAAACACTTTGGACCTAAACGGCGAAAAGCTAGTTGTAGGGTAAGTGTTCCCTTAGTTGTGGGTGCTCCTATAGTTGCAGTAGTGTCATTTTCACTGATTTTATTACGATAGTCACAGAACCGACACTGCCAATCGACGTATTGGCTTGTTGATATACGAAATAGTTGAAAAGAGCGTTCAAATTGCTTCAAAACTGATGAATATCACTAAAATTGATAAACTTTTTTTTACTTGTACCAATAGTTGCGGTAAAGTGTTCCTATAGTGGAGGATCCCATAAGAAAACAACGGATACCGCAACTATAGGAACACAAATTAAAAATATACCTCAACTAAAGGAACAGTGTATCAATAGTGGAGGTATTATTTTTCACTGACATGCCGTGGATTACTGCGATGAAATCATTTTTCTCATAAAGTCAATGGCCGTTACTTCCCGTTACAACAGTAACATGCACATTAATTGCGCTTCTTGAATTTTGGCGGTTAAATGAAGTTCAATCGTGCTTAGTACCTCCACTATTGGCACATCTACCCTATCACGAGTATTTGTTGCTCCCGCGTCGAGAAAAGCCCCTCTCAGTTCTTCGAGCGATCTGCATTCGTGCTAGACGAAGATTGCAACGAGCACGCACAGAAACACAAAGAGAAGAACGCGGTGTAGCGTTCAGAGAGTCAAAGTTGGTTTAAAAACAAGAAATCAAGAGTCGCAAATGAGCATGCTTTGATAGTCTATGCCAGATTTCCAACTCGAGTCAATGGGGTGATGTCTACAGAGTGGTAATGGCTAAGACCAAAGATGCGATGGCGTCCCAACAGAAGTCGCCCTAGCTGCTGCGATCGATAATCGATGTATTCTTCCCGCATCACCCCACACGCCCATGGCCCTAGCACTGTATGCGGCAGATGAAGTAGAAGAAGTGATGAAATTGGTGCTGCTACCAAAGAAGAAACCACCAGGTGACCCATCGATGTATAGACCTCTCTGCCAACTAGATACAACGGGCAAGATGTTGGAGAGGTTGATCCCCAACAGGCTAGTACACACTAAACACACTACGGTGAATTTCACCGTAATCTCAACAGCTGAACAGTTCGGTGAAATAAAACACCGTATTTCGTCGGAATTAACCGGATTACGGTGAGTTTTTACCGAATACTGTAAAAATTTACCGTACTCCGTTAATTTATTTCATCGAACTGTTCAGCTGTTGAGATTTCACAGGAATCCGTAAAATAATTTAAGTGTATACCGTATACGCTAGGTGCGGACGGCCTGTTCAACAACCATTTTGTATTCAGGAATCTACTCTGGATGCTGTCCACTCGGTCATGCAGACAGCTGAGGTGACAATCGAGCATAAGAGGAGCGGCATCTGTTATTGCGCATTTGTCACCCTGGATGTGAACACACTTAAATTATTTTACGGATTCCTGTAAAATCTCAACAGCTGAACAGTTCGATGAAATAAATTAACGGAGTACCGTAAATTTTTACAAAATTCGGTAAAAAATCACCGGAATCCGTTAAATTCCGACGAAGTTACGGTGCTTTATTTCACCGAACTGTTCAGCTGTTGAGATTACGGTGAAATTCACCGTAAGAGCTTAGTGTGAAGAATGCGTTCAACAGCGCAAATTGGGAAGCGATAGCTCACGCACTTAACCGCCTCAAGATACCGGTGCTGTTGTGTAAGCTTCAATAAAGCTATTTTGATGGTAGGATTCTATTGCATGAATCAGAGAAGGGGCATTAAACCGGTTGAGTTACCGTGGAAGTACCTCAAGGTTCAATCATGGGCCCGATGTTATGGAATGCGGTGTACGATGACGTACTAAGGCTACCCCTTCCGACGCGTTTTGAATTGTCGATGATATCATCCTAGGTCTACGGCGAATCAATGGAGGAAGTAGAGTAGACAGCACCCTAGTAGCACACATGTTATAATTGAGGCAGAATAACTCTTATATGACTAGATCTGGTCATATAAGAGTTATTCTGCGTCTATTATAACATGTGTGCTACTCGGGCAGCTCACTCTATCTCCATAGTTGAGGAATTGATGAGGTCTGGGAAACTAGGACTGGCCCATCACAAGACTGAGGTGGTGGTGGTCAACAACCGCAAGTCCGAGCAAAGGGTGCTCATCTCAGTAGGTAATTGTACCATAGAGTCCAAACGATCCCTTAGTCATCTTGGGGTAATGACCTTCGACAAGCTCAGCACGTTGAATATGCCTGTAAAAGGGCATCTATGGCTATATCGGCGCTATCGAGGATCATGTCTAACAGTTCTGCTGTACACAGTAACCTCTATTTACGAACTAGATCGGGGGTGCGTAAATTGAGTTGGTGCGTGAATTGAATCAGTGCATAAAACGAGGGAGCTTAGTTCGTAAAACGAGGTTTTGCCTTTTGGAGTCTACTTGTATGAAATTATTTTTTATTATTTATAGAAATTATGCTCTTTTAGTATCATTTGCATATTGTTGATATATTTGATTCAATCTAGCTAGGATGTATGCAAGTTTAGGTCTTCCAAGAACTCTTTGGAGTTTGGGCATTCTACATGAGGTAATGGAGATCAATTCATCATTTCTAGGTAGTGAAATATCTAACAATACTGGACGCTATAAGATTGTAATATTTTGAAGAATCGAATGTATTGTCAGATTCGAGATGTGGTAACTAAGTGAGTACAACAGGTAATCTAGTTCGGCGTATTTAGTATTTAGCTATCCTTTGGCGTTTTTTGATATTGCACAGGTCCTTATCTATTCATAGCAGTAAAATGAGTATTGCCATAATTTGTACCGATGCTATAAGTCCTCCAAGGACTTCATCGAATATAGGCCTTAAGATCTACAAGGTTGACCAATGGTCTATCGATAATTTTTTAATATGGTACAGCCTCTTAACCAATTATCTAAGTCATCGGTATATGTCATTGGTACACACTCTGAAAAAATCATGCGAATTTACGTCTTTTGGATGCACATAAAAGAAGCTAGCCAAATGACGTGAACTTGTGTCACATTTTAAGTACGATGGTGTCTGATTCGGGAAATGTCAATCATAGCGGCATCATTTTCATGTCCTTCATCATGTAAAATTACATTTTTCTTTCAATACAGTTTTCAGAACCCATTTTTACGTCATTTCATCCATTACATTATGTGTCATTCAGTCATAATGTGAATTACGTCCGGAGTGATTTTCTTTATTTTTAAGAGTGTACATGTACATGTTTTCGGTCCTCCAAGGACTCCATTGAATATAGGTGGGATCCACGACCGAAATAAGTGGTTTAAGGTTAGTTTTCAAATACTCCAAAGGTCTCTAACTATTCATATGAGTAAACGATGTATTGTATTTGTGCGGATGTTCTTGGTCCCTCAAGATCGCTATTGCATATAGGCCTTTAGATCTACAAGCGTAGCCAATTATCAAAAGATTTTTTTTCATATGGCACAAACTACTATCTATTCATAGCAGTAAATGACTATTGTTATAATTTGTACCGATGCTATTAGTCCTCCAAGGACTTCATCGAATATAGGCCTTAAGATCTACAAGGTTGACCAATGGTCTATCGATAATTTTTTAATATGGTACAGCCTCTTAACCAATTATCTAAGTCATCGGTATATGTCATTGGTACACACTCTGAAAAAATCATGCGAATTTACGTCTTTTGGATACACATAAAAGAAGCTAGCCAAATGACGTGAACTTGTGTCACATTTTAAATACGATGGTGTCTGATTCGGGAAATGTCAATCATAGCGGCATCATTTTCATGTCCTTCATCATGTAAAATTACATTTTTCTTTCAATACAGTTTTCAGAACCCATTTTTACGTCATTTCATCCATTACATTATGTGTCATTCAGTCATAATGTGAATTACGTCCGGAGTGATTTTCTTTATTTTTAAGAGTGTACATGTACATGTTTTCGGTCCTCCAAGGACTCCATTGAATATAGGTGGGATCCACGACCGAAATAAGTGGTTTAAGGTTAGTTTTCAAATACTCCAAAGGTCTCTAACTATTCATATGAGTAAACGATGTATTGTATTTGTGCGGATGTTCTTGGTCCCTCAAGATCGCTATTGCATATAGGCCTTTAGATCTACAAGCGTAGCCAATTATCAAAAGATTTTTTTTCATATGGCACAAACTACTATCTATTCATAGCAGTAAATGACTATTGTTATAATTTGTACCGATGTCCTAGGTCCTTCAAGAAATTCATCAAGGTTAGGCCTGGGGATCTACAAGCGTAACCAATTATCAATAGATGCATTTTTCATATGGCACAGTATCTTTTTATTTAGGTCGTTGGAATATTTTATTAGTTTGAACGGATGTTTTTGGTCCTCCAAGATCTCTATCGAAAATAGGCCTAATGATCCACAAGCGTAAGCAATTATCAATAGATAGTTCTTCAATATTGCGAAGGACCCTAACTATCCATATTAATAAACAAAGTATTGTATTGAGTTGAGCCGATGTTCTTGGACTTCCAGTAAAGGCCTAAGTATCTACAAACGTAAAAAGTTGTATATTGATGATACTTAGTTATAGCATATAATCTTAACTCAATGTACAGATCTGTACTGATGTTCTTGAATTTAATTCGTAAAAAAGTGACGTCAATTGAATTTGCGTTAAGATAGAATTTATTAATTGAGGTTTTAATGAACTGGATTCCGAAATGGCGTCGGACGTCGATTTTCGTCATTCCCTCTTTCGTTCCGAAAATACCTATATTGCATAGGATTCAAACGATTTTCCCCAACCAGGGGCCGCCATCTTGGATTCCAACATGGTGTTGGACATTGATTTTCGTCATCCCCTTGTCCGGCCCGTTCCGAAAATACCCATATTACATGGGACATGGATTTTGTCATCTTCTCATCGTGTCCGTTACGAAAATTCCCATATCGCATGGGTTCCCAACGAATTTCCCCAACTAAAGGTGGCGTCGGACATCATATCTCGTCATCTCCTCTTCATGCCCATTCCAAAAATACCCATATTGCATAGGTTTCCAACGGTTAATTCAACCGGAGGTCGCCATATTGGATTTCTAAATGGCGTTGGACATCGATTTTCGTCATCTTCTCTTCGTGCTCGTTCCGAAAACACCTATATTGCATGGGTTTCCAACGCTTTTCCCCAATCTAAAATTGCCATATTGGATTTAAAAATAGCGACGCACATTGATTTTTGTCATCCCCTTGCATTGCCCGTTCTGAAAATATCCATATTTTCAACGATTTTCTTCAACTAGAGGTTGCCATCTTGGATTCCAAAATGGCGTTGGACATCGATTTTTGTCATCCCTCTTCGTGCCCGTTCAAAACATTCCCATATTGCATAGGTTTCCAACGATTACCCCAACCATTTTGGATCTTGGAGCATCTTGGATTTAAAAATGGCGTCGCACATCGATTTTCGTCATCTCCTCTTCGTGCCCGTTCCGAAAATATACATATTGCATGGGTTTTTAACGGTTTTCCCCAACTGGAGGTCATTCCATTACACAAATAACAGTATAAACTCAATTTACGCACTTCGTAAAAAAAGTAACGTAAATTGAATTTACTTCGTAAAAACGTGACGTAAATTGAGTTAGCGTAGAAAAAGACTTCGTAAATTGAGGTTTCAGTGTAATTGGCAGCATATGCAAGCTCCTGGCAGACGTGGCGTTATCCACTGTTGTCTACAGCATACTGAGGTATGGAGGACCAATTTGGTCAAAGGCGCTTAGAACTAGCAGAAACCTAAAGCGGTTGAAAAGCAGGTAGGGTGCCGGTACCAATGGTTGTAATGTACCAGTAGATTGGACTATGGAATAATACGTACATTTTTCGATAAAAACGACATGTGCTATTTTTGGTGGATAGATCGCCTCTAGTTTAGTCGATTTGCCAAATTTCAGCTTTTTGTCTTATCAAAAAGTCATATAAATAATTAAGTTTACGTAAAAAATTGGCTCCCTTGCACCAATAGTAGCCGTCGTGTTCCAGTAGTGGATCAACGGTTGGAAGCAGTTTTTAAAATGGATGTATAAAAATGAAGAAAAGTCCCAGAGATGATCTTAATGGTTCATTCGAAAGATATTAGTTGCTGTTCCGAGGGAAAAATGTTAAACCTATGTAAAAATTTACCATTTTGTTCAAAATTCCTTGTATCATTCCCGAACGTCTACTACTGGAGCAATAGCGCAACTACTGGAACACGTGTACCAATAGTGGCTCAAGCGATTTTATGTTAAAAAATTAGTTTTATCACTCTTTTTATATTTTTCCCATATAGTAGAGGTTGAAATCTTTCTGTTAACGTCAAAAGATCTCAGTTAGGGCTTTTCGTTATTTTGTTATGATATTTTATAGCTTAGGTAGTCCACTAATGGCACTGGCACCCTATATGATCATGTTCGCAAACTGAACGGTCTCATAGAGAAAAGAGGACGTGTGTCATAATAAGAGGCAAAAACTTCTAGACCTATCAGTCAGACATCTTTTCTTCCTAAATGTCTGCAATTTCTGAGTGACGTCGCATAGTTCCAAACGATTGTTGTGTAATTGTACACCATAAATAATGTATATTGAAGTGAATACATGCATAATTTGAATTTACCTTGCGCAGATATATAGTTTGAACGAATGATTCAATTCCTATTGCTCATGATTGGCAGTGTAACCGGAACAGCCATAATGATGGAATAGCAAACGCGATGCATAAAATCGCCACTGATTTGTTTATTAGCTCCACGCAGATCATTTTGCTTGTTTCGGTGGATTTTACGATCCGAACGATGTTTACGGGTGTTCTACTTCTCCGGAATCTAGTCTATTGATTGGGTGAGAATTATACGATGTTCAACCTCTTCCAGGCGGATTTCAATAACCACTGGTGGCCAATTTTCCCTATCAAATTTCGGACCGCTATAAACATTTATTGGTTTATGGGAGGTTGATAACAAGCGTTCCATTTATTTTCGATCACGTTGTTGTATTTGCAAAAACGGAACAATAGTAAAACTACTAACAAACAGACGTAAACTTTAAATTATTTTCATCGTACATCTTACTTCATACTTGCAAAAATGGAAGATTTCTTCTAATGCTTCTAAAATTCAAATAATAACTTTCCCACATAAACCAAACGATCTTTATTTGAAACCCTTAAGTAGACGTGTTGTCACGATGAGAGGGTTTCCAATAAATTGGTCAGATGAAGTTAAGTATTTAGGGCTCATGCTAGATAAAAATTTAACTTTCAAAAATCACATTGAGAGCATTCAAGCCAAATGTAACAAATATGTAAAACGTCTTTATCCCCTTATTAACAGAAAATCGAAACTTTGTCGTAAGAGCAAGCGTTTGATCTTCAAACAAATTCTCAGACCAACCACGTTGTATGCTGTACCAATATAGACTAGCTGTTGTAACATTGGAAAGAAGCTCTGCAGATAATTTAGAATAAAATTTTGAAAATGATTTCGGAGCTTCCTCCCTGGTGTAGTACTAATGAGTTACATAGAATTTCAAATGTTGAAACATTGGAATAAATGTCGAAAAAAAAAATTGATAATTTTAGACTAAAATCGTTGCAATCTTCTATTGCCACGATAAATGCGTTATCTAGGTTAAGTAAATTGAAAGCGTTTTTTTTATCTTCTCTTATACCTGTACAAATTTCTAACTGTTACGGCAAATGAAATGTAATATGTTGTTAAAAAAATGTTAATAAATGCTTAATTTAGTATTAGTGTTTACATGGATAGGGATGTTCCACTTATACAGTGGAGGGCGATTTCAGTTTAATTCTGAGAAACAGATAAGAATACTGTATCACGTGACTTTTGCGTATCAAGCTCGCTTGATGATTTGGTTTGCACCAGTAGCTAGCGATGGCAAACATTGTAATGATTTTTTTTTAATTACCACCAAATGTATGACAATTCACATTGACGTGATGACCAGTGAAATTTGTAGCGCTGGTTTGGATGCATGAAATTTCCGTTCAAAACACACAGTCGACAAACCCAGAGCTGCACTGACGAAGGGGATAAGAAGGATGGACGGACATTGACTACGATGAAATCTGTCAATATTTGTCACTTCTCGCACTTTTTCATCGCTATTCAAGGTGAACCACGGTGTGTCTGGTGGTTGTTCATTCGGTCGTCAACCAACAGCTTCGGTAGGTAGTAGGGTAAGAGCGCACATTTTTGAACAGTCTCTAGCATCCGACTCAATCATCCGAAGATAGATTTATTGTGCACAGCAAAAACAAGCATGCGAATATTTAGTGGATTTATGTGCACCATAGCAAAATCTTAAATAGTCTATGTTATAGTTTTAAAATACAGGCGACTTCACTTAACTATTTACAGTGAGACAAACGGAGAAACAAAGAAATGCGATATATTACATTTTATTTCTCACTGTGTAGGTAGGCAATTTGTGCTTCTCTCGTTCAATCGATCGTGCAAAGGGGAAATGCAGTAGGAAGACGGTGGTGCGATGAGGTATCCAAAGAAGCAAGTTTGTCGTTATGAGCTAATATTTACACTCTCAGCCATCGATTTGCATGCCAACCACAATGTGGGCGTTTAGCTTTGCGGAAAATACCTTTGTCTGTGATATTCGTATGATGATCATGAATACAAAAATTATAATCTAATTTCACGTGCATTGGACCATTCTTGGGTCTGAAGGTGTCTGGGTTCGATTCCTGTTAGATTCAGGGTTTTTCCGTATTGGAAATTTCCTTGACTTCCCTGCCATACGATATACGAATGTGAAAATGGTAACTTCGACAAAGAAAGTTCTCAGTTAATAATTGTGGAAGTGCTCATAAGAACACTAAGCTGAGAAGCATTGTTGCAATGTGTAGTAACCAACCGAAAAATACTCCGAATACGATCGCTGCCAAAGCGATGACAGCGAGATAATCATAAAAGATAAACGGCTAGTATGCCAAGAGAAGAAATTTAGACTATTGGTTTGATTACACTACGTGGAAAGTTAATCCAAAATTCGTCGTCGTGAATAATGTATTTGACCGTCACTTGCTTAGGCATAACCTGGAGCGAGTTAGTGCAGTAAACGGATGTCGCAGGCGTGCTATACCTCGAGCTAGCGTAGCTGGAATTCGATTCGATTGTTGAAGTCCTTCTAGAAGGCGTATAATAAGAGCAGTCACCAACAATGTAAACGAGAAAATCGTCAGTTACGTGGAACTAGATCGGACCGGCTCTGAAGGAGGGGGAGTCGCCATCGCTTTGCGCCACAACATGAACTGCCGCCTACTGCCGAGCCTGCAACTAAAACTCATCGAGGCCTTAGGAGTAGAAGTGTAAGCTTCGGACGGCCCGTTCACCACATCGCTGCATACTACCCAACGCAAGCGAACCTCAACGACGGGTCGGCAACGGTCCTACGACAGGACATCACCAAGCTAACTCGGCGGCGCGGGCGGTACATCATCGCTGGCGACCTCAACGCGAATCACGAAGCCTGGAAGAACCTCAGAAGAAACCGAAATGGAGTCATCCTGCAGCAAGGTTCGGAGGAAGGTAACCAGGTAACTGCCAGTTCCGGCAGTGTGTCGACACCCACGTCGACTACGAGGTGCGACCCGAGTCAACCGATGACGTCGATCGGCTGCTGCAGACCATCGAAGAAGCGACCTCCCAGGCCAGGGGACGACACGTGCCGGCAACCAGTCAGGTGAGCAACAACATACCAATCGATAGGCTTACTAATGATTTGATCAGACTTCGCAACACCATCCGCAGGCAGTACCAGCGAACTGGGCTGCCTGCCCTCAAATCCGATGTAAATCGGATGAACAAAATTATCAAGGCCAGAATGTTGGACCTCAGAAACCAAAATTTTGCAAATAAGATCCGCACTCTCCCAGACTGGGCTCAGCCGTTCTGGAAGCTCACGGAAATTTTAAAAACCAAGCCTAGACCCATTCCACCGCTGGTTCCACTAGATAACAATAGTCCCGTAGATCGTTTGATAACGCCTGCTGAGAAGGCAGCCGGAAAGGGTCGACATTTCGTCAGCTCACATAATCTTGGACGCGACATCATCAGTCCGTATGAAGCCGCCGTTAATGAGCATGCAAACAACCACCAACAGATTCCCAACGACATCCGGGGGGAGGTGGAGATCACAGCTGACGAACTCTCGACCTATTTAAAATCCTCCAAAAACATGAAGGCCCTAGGTTTCGATAACATCATGAACTTGGAACTCAAGCACTTGAGTGTCCAGTTTTATGATCACCTTGCGGTGATCCTCAACCAGTGTCTCCGGCTTAGCTACTTCCCATCGTCCTGGAAGTCAGCTAAAGTCGTCTCCATCAGGAAACCTGGCAAAGATCCTTCCTCCTCCGAAAAGCTATCGCCCCACAGCCTTCTCTCAGCGTTATCAAAGCTTTTCGAAAGGTCAGTTTATCGACGACTTCTTGCTTCTGTTGAGCAAAACCACATCATGCTCAAGGAACGGTTTGGTTTTCGATGCGGTCGTTCAACCGTGCACCAACTTTCCCGAGTCACCAACATCCTCAGACGGAACAAGTCCCGTTCCAAAACCTCTGTCATGGCACTGCTCGATGTCCAAAAAGCATTTGACAACGTCTGGTATGATGGCCTGGTGATCAAGCTTCAACAATATAATCTTCCCAGCTACCTGGTGAAAATAGTGCATAACTATCTGTCAGCGAGGACATTCCGGGTCTTACTAAACGGAGCAATTTCCGATGCGCATGACATCATCGCAGGTGTTCCCCAGGGCAGTATCCTCGGGCCTCTGCTATTCAACCTGTTCACCTTCGATACGCCCGCACTCCCAGGATGCGGCGCGCTGTCTCTGTTCGCAGATGACACCTCCATCGTCTACAGTGGAAGAGTGATCAGAGCGCTCACGGCACTTCAACTTCAACGAGGCCTGGATATCCTGACAGAATACCTCACCAGCTGCAAGATATGTATTAACACGGCGAAGACCCAGGTCATCCTCGTCCTCCACTCCAAATCCCACAGACTTGTTCCGACTGAGGATTGCAAAATCATCCTAAACGGCACAGCGGTGGAATGGTTCAACGAGGCCGATTATTGACAAGTTGACAAAACGGCCACGAGGTGCAGCACGATGCTGCGAATGTTGTATCTTCTCATAAACCGAAGGTCGACACTGTCCCAAAAGAACAAGCTTGTTGTCTATAAACAAATCATTCATCCCGTGATCGAGTACGGCATGCCGGTTTGGGAGAGCAACGCAAAAACACATCACCTTAAGCTCCAGAGGGTTCAGAACAAGTTTCTTATAATGACTCTGAACGCCCCTATGCAAATGCGAAATTCTGAGATCCACCGTCTGGCCGAGATACAATCTCTCAAGGATCGCTTTAATGAGTCTATCGAGAGGTACAGGGCTCGTTGCCGCACGTCAGACCAACGTCAGACCAACTAGTCGCACCCCGTAAGGTTATCAAAGTTTTATATTTATAAATAGTAGTCAGTAGTTAGGTTATCATTTTTTTAAAAAACTACCGGCGCTCCAATCGAACCAAATTGTAACACTAAATCAAATCAACCATTAAAAATCAAAATTAAACCTAGATTGAAAGGACCCTAGGCCGCCCACATTAGCTGTGACGCTATTGCAATTCGAACAAAAGTATGGAAAACAAATACAAATTAAGCCGAAATATCTGAAATTATGACCATGGTTCATAAATTATTGTTGTTGTAAATATTGTTGCGATTTTTGAGTAAACTATCTTGTAATTCCGCGGTTTCTAGGTTACATGCCTTCCGAAATAGTTGTTTACGAAACAAGTTGCAGAATGATGATTTTTACAGCACGAGTCGTAAATTTATCGTAAATAAGGATAATGTGCTGTAAAAACAGAGTTCTGCAACGAGTCACGTACAACATTTTTTGCAATTTCGTAGAAGACCACAAGAGGGTATCAAAAATGTTATCGGATTGCATTCATCATCATTTTACAATTTATGAAAAAAATGTTGTGTAATGACTCATTACGCAACTCAAAACAGTTGCGTTATGAGAAAGCATTGCGCAATGAGCCATTACAGCACTGGTTTCAGTTGAGTAATGACTATTCCCGCACTGCATACTTCAGTGCAGGAAAGTAGTCCGTTTCATGGCAGATTGACGTGATGAAAAACAGCCTATTACGATGAGAAATTGCAAAACTATACATTTCGTAATCGAGAGCGATTAATTAATTAACTGCATTCATTCAGTTCTTCTTCTTTTTGGCATTACGTCCTCACTGGGACAGAGCCTACTTAGTGTTCTAATGAGCACTTCTACAGTTATTAACTGAAAGCTGTCTTTGCTAAAGTTTGTGTTTTCGCATTCGTATAGCGTGTGGCAGGTACGATGATACTCTATGCCCAGGGAAGTCAAGGAAATTTCCATAACGAAAAGATGCTTGACCGGCCGGGAATCAAACCCAGACACCTTCAGCATGGCTTTGCTCTGTAGCTGCGGACTCTAACCACTCGGCTAAGGAAGGTCCCCCATTTATTCAGTTAAAGAGTATTAAATTGTGAATGGTGGAATTAGAAGACTGTTTATATGTGGATCATTTGGTCAAGCGATGAACGATTTCATTGGAGAGAAGCAGTAAGTTAGCGATTGAACGTGTCCATGATGATGGCAATGCAGTGGTCTTCTTGGACGTATTTACGCGTTTTGGTGAACGATACTGATACAGGAGTAGTGAATTGCATTGGAGCTTCGAAAAATGAATTCGGAATAATGAATAATTTGTTCCAATCTGCAGCCAATACGTAAATACCGGGTACCCCCGTTGGTTTGACCACATGTAATCTGAACACTTTTCAATCTGTACCCCGCTAATTTGCACATCGTTCAGATTAAAAATGGTTCAAACGTCATTTAGCTCATGGAACGGAGTGAAGTGAGATGGAACGCTGTGGAACGGAACGCAGAGTCAAAACAAAACAGTGAAAGGGGTAACCAGAAACACGTTTCTAGGGTGACTAGATGTTCAAATTGGAAATGTTATTTTTCTCTCCCTATTTCATTCGCTCCTTCCATTGTTGTCAGAGAGCGAAGAGCAAAACAACGCAAAAACCAAACCTTCGTGCGTTACCTCAAATTTGAGTAAGTGGCATAGTACTGGAAGTTGAGTTATTTGATCTGCCGGTTGAGTGAAAAATAACTTAGTCAGTAGGTATTTTTTCGCATGGCTGGAAATGAAAAGAACTTCTACCCCGTCAACTCAAAATTAGGTTCACGCCCCCGAATTGAGTGGAATGAACTCTCTTTTCAGTACTTCATTTTCTCCGTGCAGGGTTTGGCGAATGTAGGATGCAGTTGTTAGATTTGTGTAACGCCCAGAGCACACGAATTCTTGAAACATACTCATGCTTTCATTACTTGTGGTCATGATATCATGAAACATTAAAATTTATGATTTCATGACTTTTTGTTCATGAATCCGACAACGGATTTTTTCCGTGTAGTATAGAAGAAGCAAAGGGGAAGTGATATTCCGCCTATATTCAGTACCTACACAGGTATGGGCATGCAAAATCTCCAGCGTGCCCCAACAAATATTTAAGCAAAAAAAAAGAATGGAATACTTTATTCTACGATAAGTATATTTTCAACCCATAATTATTCCTGATCGCAATCGAACCCAAAAACCTTCAGTATGGCTTCGCCACTAACAAACAGACGTAGCTGCGAGAACATATATTATCTATTTAAAACAAAGTTGGCCATCCGATAATTAGATGGGGGTAGTTTGCAAACGTCAAACTTGAACAAAAGCGATACGGGCGCCATTGGTGAACCGTTTGCTAACTAATCAATATTAGAATTGAGCACTTTTTTTCCGTACGATGAAAATAATTCGATTGTTGCATATTTTTGTCTGTGACAATCACGGATTTTATCATGGATATGGAATATTTATATACCGTAAAACGGGGTAATTTTGATAGTTTTTCGAAGAAAACTTGAATATTTATGCATGCTGATTTAAATAATTATAATTTATATTTTTAAAACAAGTACTGGTATCCTAACTATCGATTGTAGTTGAGAGATTGCCAAAAGATTTATTCTGAATGGATATATCGTTTTTCAAATAATCCTATGTCGGTTTTCTGTTATGGGGTAACTTTGATCGTGGAGTATAAACCGAACAAAATTGAATGCATAACGGAACATTTATAGGGCCCTGCATACCTCTAGGCGTTTAACGCTATATGGAAATTTCTGACTTAGATTAAAAAAATGGTCCCAGATTGTTAAAATGGGTTTCGCTAAGAGATTTGAGACCAAATTAATGTTCTGCTGCAACTAGGCTGTCAAGGATAAGTGACGAACTCATTATGACTTCATGAAATAGTGATCGTAGAACAGATTGTTTGTAAGCGTTTCAAAAATGCTAAAATCTTATAAATTTTGAATATTTGCATATAAATCCTTAAATATACTTGATTCCAACGAAAATAGCTTTGACAGTCTTTATTTTTGCATTCGTTTTGCTTAACTGATAAACATAAACTTTGTTATTTCGTTTAGTGTGTTGTGCGTCTCGCACTATCAAAGTTACCCGTATTATCAAAGTTACCCCGTTTTACGGTAATAGTAAAGCACAATTAGCTTAAATGCTTTAAAATCGAGTAATTCTATCAAGATTTTTTTTGTTTTAACTTTGAATTCCACAGTATGTGAATTGTTCCAATATTATTATTGAACTTGTATGAAATTTTATAGTTCTAAAGTGATCAATTACAGTCAACTCTCCATAACTCGATTTTGAAGGGACCATTGAGTAAGGCAGGTATCGAGTTAAAGAACACAAAACCAGTGCGACTGCGATCCAAGGGACCATAGAGTTAGCCATGAAAACCAACATTTACTATGCTTCTCCAACTCGATATCGAGATACGGAATATCGAGTAAGGGAAAATTGTCTGTATAACATTGAATTAACACTTAAAACCTTCCAGTAAACATGACATCTTTTGATTTGTTTAGTGATTATTACTAGATGTCTTCGTAACAATCAAAGCACATGAACGTGTGACAATGATCATCCATAAAAAACGCAAATTAAACACACATCTTCAAGCCGGTTCTGTTTGCCGTACGAATTCCTCACAAAATAAAAAAAAGTTGATAACAATTTCGATGAGCTCAGCGAAGTCCGTGGTGGCGGCGGCGGCGGCGGCGGCAGCAGCGATGACACTCTGCGGCCACACAAAGTCAACCTACACGGCAAGAGTCGTATCTCATTGAGCAGCGCGCGTGCTAGTGCTGGTAAAGATATAGGTAAGTTGATTGTTGAATACTCGACTTAAGTTGAACCGCAAACACTCAGACATGTGTGTAGGAATTGTGGGCACTGCGCTGCGGTTGAGCCATTTCAGCACTCCACAAAGCTCGGTTCTGCGGGTATGTGTTTGTGGAAATGTGATACTGCTCAGTCTGCACTGTTTGCCAGAAACACCCATACAGAGTTCTCTGGGTTTGATCCAACATGGCGACGGCACCCAGCACTATAGCATCGCAGTCGCAGTAGGCTTTGGAAAATCAATGGGGCTACTTGTGGGTTACTTTGGTGGTGCGCGTACTGCCAGCCACCGAGTGATCAAAAGGGAGACTGTAAAACACTCCAACCCGTTTGACGAGAGACAAATGCACTTCGCATATGTTCAGTCGGTGCTGCTTTTTTGGATTCCCCCGAAATTGCAGAGAAATGTTTTCCTGTAATTTGCTTTCTGTTTGCCGTTCCTTTACATCTTGCTTAATGGGACCCTCTGTTTCCAAATGGATGTCAGTCTGATTCCCGGAAATGATCTCCTTGGAACTGTGCTGTTGATCATTTGGTTTCATCATGTATTTTTTCTTTGCTGCGTCGATGGTAAGCTTGACATACTGCAGAAAAAATTCCAGGATAGACTTGATGAGTCTCCTGTTGGCCCAATAAGCTTTCAGAAACAAAAGTCTACTAATTTAGAAATTCAGAACCAATTTGATCTAGTTTCTCAAATAAGCTATTGAATTGTTAATATTGTGAATTTATGATTTTCGAAAATTGCTTTTCAAGTGTTGGATATGATTAAGCAGTTTTATGAAGCGATCAGGTTCAGTTCCAATAGGAATGGGTTGCTTTTAAAAAGAAGAACGGATGATCGGAGCAGTGAAGGTTAAGTTGAAGCGCAACTGCAACTGGTGCCAATAGTCACAGCCAGTTCAGAGGAGTGCAGTTCACGATGCCGTCTTGCAAGTTTCTTGTTTCTTCATTGTCTTGGTACGGTTAACTGAGTTTTTTTTTTCATCGCGCTTTCGACTTCTGTTTTCTAGCTGCTGCCATCACTTTTTCGTTGTTGTTTTTGCCGACCCGAGGTCTGAAGATATGATGGCAGTTACAGGGTACTGTTTGATCTTGCCGCACTCACACTGTGGGCTTGTAAACTTTCGTTCTGGAACAGGAAACGGTTTTTTTCCGTCGATTCGTCAATCATATTTGCCAATTGCACCAATTGCTGCAGTCGTGCTAGTTTCGGCTGGCAGCACTGTTTATTCCTCCCACGGCTATTGGCGGTGAGTTGTAAAAGGTTACAACAAAAGGTGTGTGTTTCCACGTTGGGATTGCGAAGCATCGAATGCAAAAAAAGGGGAAACTGCGGTTTTTCTGCTTCACATAGAAGAGAACAAAAGCGATCAAGGGATGACGATCGTGATGCATCTTATATATTGCTGTGGTCGTATCTACTGTACAGAGTTAAACCAGGCGAACGAACCTGGATAAAGCATAACGGGACCGGTTGAATTTCATCTCGCGCATGATTTATGTTGAAGCTGTCAATGTTGACTTTTTATGATACTTTCCAACTTGTGGGGGTGAAGCAATGATAATAAAAAAACAAGCCTTTCTAACCGTTTGACCTCGATTGGTGCTAGGACGGTATATTTCTTGTCATATTTCGGATAATTTGTCAAAATACTCTCACTGGGCGTAAGAAGTGACTTTGAAAAATCAAAAATAGACAAGAGAGCTCAATCATATCTGCATACTGAATGAACGACCAACCAACCAGGGACATTAGCAGGTAGACGTACTCCACTGAAATGGCAAAAGGCAATCTTTAAACAACCTGTAAATGTATTAGTTCCGTACACATCTACCTTCCTTTCAACAGGTAACACCTTTTTCTTGCTGGCCATTCAAACCAAGTGATAAATGATGACATATCGGGTTATTGTTTACTCACCTTCCTATTACTCCAAAATACGCTATCTCTCGGAGAACCCCACCTTCTGGAGTTGACAATGTGTTTTGTTTCACTCTCTTCACGTTTATCTAAATCCAACAGCTAGACTTTTCTTCAATTCTTTTTATTCAGTAGATGCTAGAAGAAAACACGAACACACGAAAATGCGACACTTAGAAAATTTCCACAAATGCGGCGACCTCAATTATTTATATTCCTGTGAAACACCCATCATAATTCACTTTGACCACTGCCAACAAAACACGAGTCGAAAAAAATATCTCCAAATTTTACTTTGATGTTTCCTAGGATGTAACCACCCTACACACTTGGAGCCCCAACGAATTTCACCGACAAATTATTGGAAAACTCACTTCTGCACGGCGACTGACTTGAACATCGGAGCGGCACTTCCCAACTTCACTCGACAACAGTTAACTCAGTAGTGAAGCAACATGTCGGTCGGGTTGAATCGAATCTACTTGCGCAGATGGAGCTCAAGCTCTGTCACTCTCGGAGTGCCCACGTTGCGTGTACATGTGATCACGCTGAAGATCGTTTCCACAAATTTGCGTTTGTTGCACAAATTTTGATCACCTTTTTCAAAACAAAACTGCTGGATCAGTGAAAAATTATGGGAAAAATAAACAATTTGATTCGATTTTCTCAACATTATATTACTATACCAGCTGCTTGACAATACATTCCAATATTAGTTATTACGAGAGCATAATATATCTCTGAAATATATAAAATGCTGTGTTGTGATTATTTAGCGTGATATTGCGTCTTGATTGTTTGCGTCTTATTTTCTGGCTCAATTCTCACTCGCGAAAGAGCTGTGCCTACACAGTAAAAATGGAAGATGTTTACGGATACCTACAAGAGTTTGATTAGATTTAAAGCTTTATTTTTAAACAAATACACTGGACTCACAGGTCTGAGTTTTATCTTTAATACGCCTAGATTCGGGAACTGTCAGGAACTAAGTATATGTAATAGTAATTTACACAACATGTTGCAGAATGGTGTTTTTATGGCACGATTCGTACCGTACATTTATCCAACGAGGTTTTCCAAGTTGGATAACTACGACGTGTACAATAAAAATCGTGTTCTGCAATAAGTTGCGTACAACTTTATTTTGAATTTTCGTATCAAAATGATTTCAATGTCAAGCAAAATCTTCGCTCAAAGTGAAACATTGCCTGGTTCTGCAAAGTCAGGATTAAGTAAGTACATTGATTGTGTCGTGAAACAATGTTGGAACTCACGAGAATTTCACCAAGAATGTCATCGATATGATGACAAGGTTCCGAAGAATTTAAACTTTTTCAAAACAAAACTTTTTTTATAATTTCACTAGAAAAGATCACCGATCGCCACGAGACACGTTGACTAAGGTGAAGAAAGTGACAGTTAGATTTGTGTAACACCCTGAGCATACGAATTCTTGCATAATAGTCACGATTTCATGACTTTTAGTCATGATATCATGAAACATAAAATTTCATGAAATCATGACTTTTTGTTCATGAATCCGGCAACGGATTTTTTTCCGTGTACACCGGAACTCCTCTATTGGCACGAAACATAGATGTCCAATATATGCAAACATCCCCCCGTTTTAAACTGAAACGCACGCAGCCATCTCTAAAAAAAACTTCGTTTTTTTTTGGGCGAAGCGGAATAGCATTATCTGATACATCAGCTCCACAGTATGGTATCCTTCTTTCGTTTGCAATCTGAGTTGACATTTAAATACAGTCTGATCCTCGTACCAAAGACAAATTAAAGACCCCCATGTCCCTTGCAGTTGCCCAAAATTATATGGCTCATGAGGTAATCTAGAATGCCGTTCAAAGTGTACTGCGATCTGTCAAACTTGGGTACCTTTTGCACTACCGAGGGACCAAATGCAGTACTAGAAGTGGTACCCAATCTGAGCCCGAGTGGGACGGACCTGCTCGTACTCCTACTACGCAAACTTAAGAACTTATGGGATTTAATTTTTTGGGGTATTATTGAATATCTCGTATGTGCTAAGAGAAAGCTCAGTACTGTCTTCGACGGAGTTTCAGTACTTCTTACGATCTACTTTGCAGAGTTAATGATCATCATTTTAGTTGAGAATATGGCCAGTAGGGGCACTGTTTCCAACATAATTTATATAACCATGTACACGCACAATGTAAATACAATACAAAAGATGCAAGGTCCTACCTAATGCAATCTCTACATAAGAACTTTTCAAAAATTGACTTTATGCCGGCAGCTCATTGTATTTAAATGTTTTATTTCATTTTACCCAATACACGCAGGAAATGTTTGTCTTGAAAGTGGAACGCACGAATCCACATCTAAAAAAGACTTCGCTCATATTCTCGAATACAGTCGCGCCTCCTATTAAACGCATTCTTTCAACACGAACTTCAGAGCCAGGGCTTATGGGATTTCATCGTTTCGGAGGTATTTATTATCGAATATTTCGAATGTGTTAAGAGATAGCACAATACTGTCTTCTGAGAAGTTTCAATACTCAGTACGTTTTAGCTCTAACTTGGCCTAAAATTTGAACTCGAAAGACTCAAAACAACAATAGAGAATTAGGGGAAAAGCAAAAGATGACGTTATTAGTAGTAAAATTGCAGACATGCAAAAATGGTCAAAAGGCAAGGAAAGCTCTAGGCTATTGACTGTGGAAGAGCTCAAAAGAACATTAAATTGAGAAGCAGGCTCTGTGACAGTTGGGATGTCATGCTACAAAGAAGAAGAAAATACTTTTTCTATAAGGTTCATATTAATAAAGTTAGAAAAAGCGCTTCTATTGGCCAAATTTTCAGCTAAAAAGATGGTCCTCACCTCTTCAAGGTAAGTCGTACTGTGTACTAAAACATTGCCGAAGACAGTACTGGACTATCTTTTAACGCATATCAGATATTTGACAATTTTTTATTCTGCCATTGCTTTGATAATATTTCAATACCATGTTGGAGCGATAATCCATTTTGGTGTTCTACAATGCATTCTGCAATATTTGCTATATAATTTACGAATTTAGACTACTGGAACTGGCATACTATTGATCTATCCAGCCCATGTGGTTAGTACTCACAAGAATTTTGACCATGATGTCAATGTTCAAAGAACGTTTTGAACAGGTAAACTTAAAAATTATGCAGTACAATGAAATACTTTACTAAACTATTAAGCATTGTACAAAGTTCTGGAATTTAGATTATCCGCTCATAATAACATTTATCGTTTTGTATGTTTCACCTTAAACAAATACTGTCCAAATCCTGAATTTTGAGAGATTATTTGATATATTATAAATCAAAATCTGGACTGCATTGCCATGTGTATAATGTTGCATGGCAACTAGCCGCATCGAGTCAAGAAGTGTGGTTTCTTTTCTCTTATTACTATGACGTAAATGCCATATAAAGCTAAATTCTCAATGTAAAAATAAAAATAAAATAAATTTGATATGGGATCAGTAGCGATCGAACGCACAGCTATGGGTCGTGGGTTTGAATCCCGTCGGGTCGAGGATCTTTTCTCGAACTTCCCTGGGCATAAAGTATTATCGTTCCTGTCATTCGATATGCACATGCAGAATTGATCAATTGTCAAAGAAAGCTCTCAGTTAATAACTGTGAAAGAGCCCATAAGAACAGTAAGCTAAGAAGCAGGCTCTGTGCCAGATGGGACGTGATGCTAGAAAAAAGAAGTAGAAATCTGATAGAAAGTATTTGCACTTAAAATGCGTCTTTTTTTGTTAAAGCCCTGTCCCAATTTTAGCGCCAAACGCTTAAGTTTAGGCCAAAAACACATGTTTACTCATTTTTTTTTAATGTTTTTCGTTTGTTTAAGAGGAAAATAACCATCATCGTTTTACAAATTTTCAAAACCAGTTTTTTTGCTCAAATTTTAAGCAAAATCTATCATTGCATTACACTTGCTATCTGGATTGTAATGATAAATTTGTATGAGGATTTCTTTAAATTTGAACATAAAAACTGGTTTTTCATTTTTGATGATTGCTGATGATTGAATAATGGATTCTTGAGCCTTAAGCCCAAAAAAATTTGTTCTGTTTATTTTAGATTTTGTCACACCTCTTGGCTTACACTCAAATTTTGGGTGTATTTTGTTTTCCGTGTACCTTCCGAAATGTCAGATAGGAACAACCTCAGTGTTAAAACTAAAAGTCCTGTGGTGTTTTTGTCGACTAAACGTTATTTGAGCGGGAAAAATTGCTTAAGTAGTTGCAGTAACATGGTCTTTCGTGTTATTAAATAAAAACAAGGTTTCATAAAACATTTTTGGACCCTATTAACGTAAAACTTATTGTGATCCGAATAACATTTAATTCAATGTGACGGCATTGCGTCATTTTCAACATGATTTTGCGCTTCAATACCGATTTGATCCATATCACGGATACATAAGGCCACAGTGAAGCATAACTCATCAATAAGCATATAACATAAATCATTCTGTATGATTCCTCCGCGTTATCGAGCCTTTAAAACACTTAACTTTCGAATGGTGAATTAAAAACTTTCATTTCGTATTAATAATTTTAAATAAATATAAATTTGTGGATTTATCATGATTCTTATTTCGGACGCTTTCTTACTTTTGCCTCATTTTTGACAATTCCATTTAAAAGGAATTGAAAGCGTGACAGAGTATGTATTAAATAAAGATAATGTAAGTGAAAAGATCAAAATAAAAAAAAAAACTTAATTTTTGGGTCACCCTACCGTACGAAAGTGCAAAATAATGACATAATAAAAAATAAGGGACCATTTTTTTAAAAGGCATAACTGGAACGATTAAAAAAATCGGACATCGACCGCTTGGGGACAGACCAGCACAATTGTGCTAGTCTGAATTTAACCGTAAAAAGTTCATGGGTTGATGAAATAGCCAAAATAAGTAAAGTTTTGTTCTACGAGATAAATTATATGGTGAATTTTGAAATAATCACTCAAATATAGTTCGTCCCGAAAGGAATATAGAGGTCGGAGCTGACAATTCAAATTTATAGAAGGTTCAGTTCTATCTTACCGAACTCGGTATTGGATCTGTTTTACTGATATTTTCGGTGAATAAAATTACAGTACTCGTTAAAATGGGATGACATCACCGATATACCATAGATTAATTTTGAAATTCCGGTAATTACCGAGACAAGTGTCCCGACTAAGGGTACATAATAAAATAATATCAGCACATGTTATTATGTTATAAAGTTTTTTCGAACATAGGTTGTTACAAACTTGATGCAGGATGTTGTTAAAATAACTAAAATTATAACAAAAAGTGTATGAATAGTAACATAAACATAACAAAATGTATTTTAATTCTATCAAAAACATATCAAACCAAGTAATAATGTTTGATACAAAGTATCAAAATTATAATACTGTTCGATATACGATAATATTGTATATTATTTTATTGCATAACTATCTATTTATTTTGTTATAAAGTTGTTGAAAATAAACAAAAAAATATCTTAAAGGGAAATAAAACACATTATGTTTTATTTTTGTTTTATTATGTTCTGTGGATAACGGAGCCTAACAAAATTATATCATAATATGATATGCATATCATATTCTGATAAAATTTTATTATATTTTTGTTACAAGCCTCTAGTCGGGGTACTATTTCAATTTCCCGTTCTGTTGCAGTAAATTGCATTACCGATCTCTGAAAGGCTGTTTGAGTGTATGTATATACATATAATGTTGATCTTTAGACAAAAGCTACATACATTGCTTTTGAAAAAATCCCTATTTATTACACAGCCATTATTTGTACATTTAAATTTTAGATATGATTTATTCGTGTGATTTCCTCCAAAAACACGACATCATGTTAGACACGAATGCCATGACAAATGGTAAAGTGTCTTAAATGAAACATAATAATAATAATAAAACGACATCATGTTCGTTTTTTAATTGAACTCTAGTTAGCATACAAATGATTCTTATTAAATTTCTTATTTTTTGCATCAGTAGTCACAATACGATGATAATACAGTCAACTCTGCATAACTCGATATTAAAGGGACCATCGAGTTACAGAACACAAAACCAGAGCAATTGCGATCCAAGAGATCATCGAGGCCATGAAATCCAACTTTTACTATTTATTTTTATTTTTGAGATACGGAATATCGAGTAAGGGTGAGTTGACTGAAGTAGCTTTGGAACGCATTTCATCATTCTGAGTGAGCCCTATCTTACACCAAAAGTAAATATTTTCTAACGCCCCTACGTTCTAAATAGCACATTTCACGGTTTATACGTTGACGTAGAAGGATTGTACCTTTCGCTTTTCCAGGTTCGTCGTCATCTGTCGCGAACGAAGTCTCCATTTATTTCAGCTAAGGACTTGACTCAATATGGTTCACACCTGAAGTCCTGTAATTAGACCAATTGCCAGTGTGTTTACAAAGGTTACAAAAACGTTATAATTTATTGCCATGATAGTGTCATCCGTGCATAATGTATGACCAATTAATGGAATGGAAGAGCACTTGGCTTGTTTTTCCTCTGTCTAGCCGGAATCAGTTGCGCTAGGTTTTTACACGTGCAGGATGTTCCCAAAGAGAATTCGATTCAAAGCGTCAGTGACTGCTAGAAACTTACAGCAATCGGTAGAAACGTTCTTAAAATCTTTCAGGCACACATTCATAACATTTTGCCAAAATACGTCCTTGCATGGATTGAAGTATGTAGTGAGCAACAGTTTGTACGGAAATGTGGCCTACACAGCCATAGCAAAGATTGCTTGGGCTATAATATCTCTGCTTGGAATAGTGTTTACCATGGCTATGATGGAATTATCCTGGATCCGGTTCAAAACTACGCCAACGATCACCACAATTGAAACAACGACTTACCCGATTTGGAATGTGCCTTTCCCAGCAGTAACGGTTTGCAACATCAATAAGGTTGACCGGAGCCGATCGAAAAATATTATAAACTCATTGTAAGTGCTGGTACATAGGTTGGCAAATCAAACGTTTTGGACCGTTCTGGAGTGATATTTCTTATACATTATAATGGATTGAAAGCTTTCATTTGGCATATTTGTTGTAAATGTTCGAGAGATTGCAAGACACATCTAGTTTCGTTCAACTGCCCCTCCGGACAATTTATGGAGAAGTGTTTAACCCGTTTTTAGTCTTTTGATTTGATTGTTTAAGGCTTATCAGAAGGCCGGCTCCAAAGGCTTAGTAGCCCGTCAGTCATTTTGGCAGCAATTATGACTTTACAGCTTGCAATTTCAAAGTGATAAAACTCAGTCTTGATAGTTTATATTGACTTGGAAAAAAAGAAACACTGTACGCACTAACATGCATAAAATATGCTGATACTTTTTCAGCAGTGTCAGTGCAAAACTAACTGATTTTCTTCGATTCAAAATCTGGAGATGGATTAGCAATAATCATCAACGACGCGAACAAATTTCAATGACGGCCTACTTCGCCTTAAGAAAAAGTTCACATCTTGCAGACAGAATTGCGGTCGCATTTTGAGTTTTCCTCAGCTTTCCGGTAACATCCGAGGCTATAAAGCAATTCTATTTTCGTATGGGAACGATTCCTTGACGGTCGCCTTAGAATCTTCTCATAATGGGAATTGACTTTCTTGGGCATAATGTATTACACTATACAAATGCAATGATGACAATTTCGGTCAAGCTATTAGTTATTAACATTAACAAGTGAATCGCAATTAATTGTCTCTGACTTCTCTTTTCAGAATATCTGTCGGTGTCGCACGTCAGGAAGCAAATGACCTACTTGCGGCTATGGCTAGTATGGTTAGCTACGAACCCACCAATACCTCATCGGAAAACGAAGCAAAACTGGGACAACTAGGATATTCGCCGGCGAAAATGCTTCTGGAGCTGAATCAACCCTGCGATTCGCTCATCAAACATTGCTACTGGCTCGGATCGGAAGTTTCCTGTGCAAAGTTTTTCCACGTGACGAAAACCCATGTTGGATTTTGCTGCTCGTTCAATGCCGATAAGGCCATGCACGTTGACTACAAAGCTCCGGCTCGTCCAGTTCCATCTTCTAACATACGATTGTCCGGTGCCGGAAAACACGTCGGTTTGTCCGTTATGGTAGATATCGCTCCGGAGAGGTATATGGCACCTACGAAGTCCTACTACGGGGCAGAGGTTTTTGTGCATAGTCCTAACGATTTCCCTGCTGATTCGGATTTTGAAGATACTCTGCAACCGGGTTGGGATGTAGATTTTTGTGTAACACCGATTCCGATCGAAAGCAGTCCATCGTTGGAACGTGTTCCACTATCGCAACGGAAGTGTTTCATGCCGAATGAAGGGATTTTACAATCGAATAACACGTTTAGCCTAAATCTGTGTATGTCTGAGTGTCGACTGAGAACCATCATCAAGCTGTGCAGCTGTGTGCCTTTCTACTATGTGGATTTCAGTAAGTATGATTTCTGGATCGATTTGGCATGGTTTGATGACGAAAGTTTTTCATTACGATGCAGATATTACTGAAATGAAGGGAGTCGAAACCTGCACGCTAAGGAATGTCAACTGCCTGAGACATTTTAGAAGTATGGTAAAACCAATCAATGTATTTCAATAGCAAACTAACAAACTTTTATATTTAAAGAATACTTTTACAGCTTAAGACCGCCTAAAGAAATGTCAACCGAAAATTTCAGCTTTGACCTGGGAATGGACTGCAATTGTAAACCATCGTGTACTTTCTTGGTATTGCGTAGAAATGTCAAATTCAATTAATTGTACTCATTGTTAATTATTTTTTGTAGAATTACAATGTTCAGAGTATTTCTAGTAAACGTATGGGAGGTCCATTCGTTTCGTCTTACTTGTAAGTATCACTTTAAAACATTACTTATAAGTATTAATTTTAAAAAATAAAAAAATTGTTTGAGATATTGTGTAAGTTCAATAGAATGGTTTCGAATAACGCTTTTTTTCTACACTGCTTATTCGCTTCTTGTGAAATTGAGACTGCGCAAGCCCTTCAAAGTTTGTACGAGAATTACTAGGGAAACACCTTTTAATTCGTTCAATCGGTTATAGCGTTTGCCCATGTGCCCTTGATGAATATTACTATCCTTATAGCGGAGTTTGGGGAAAGTGTGCCACTTTAAGCATACTTCTCTAACTTTGTCCAAAGCTTACCAAACCTACCAATTTAGCCTTAGGATGTTAGTTTCTCATTTTTTCATAAGCAACATGCCATGTAGAAAGAAAATAATTTCAAAAAGTATTAACTTTGGAGCTTCTCAAGTATCATCCAAAATAGCGTATTTTTCAGCACTATGGGGAAAGACGACCACCTAATAACAATCGTATGTAGTTCTACGAGTAATGGGAGTTTCCTATTTATATACCGTAAAATGGGGTGTTAAGGACACGTTGGGTATGAAGGGATCGAACTTCTCTACACACTTAAATTATTTTACGGATTGCTGTAAAATCTCAATAGCTGAACAGTTCGGTGAAAAAAATTAACGGAGTACGGTAAATGTATTCGGTAAAAAATCACCGGAATCCGTAAAATTTCGACGGAATTACGGTGTTTTGTTTCACCGAACTGTTCAGCTGTTGAGATTACGGTAAAATTCACCGTATGAGCTTAGGGTGTATCAAGTTCGACAAGCTACAGAAACGTTGAAAGTTGATGAATTTGTCATCTGGGAAGCTTGACTTGTTCAGAATTTTATGAGTTGCATTGCGTGATGGAGCTGTCTATTATTATAAAGTATTTTGGATTGTGGATATTATAAACGCTTCAAAACATTTTTGTTTGAATTTTGTAAGCTTAAAATATTTATTTACAAAACTATAAAACGATATTGTGAAAAATATGTGAGTAACTAAGCAAATAAGTACATTTAAATGAGAACAGAATGGCAACAAACACTTTTATCTAGGTTTTGTTTAACGATATTTTTTTATGGAAAAAGTCTATTTTTATAAATAAGTTCTATGTTACTGAACTCATTTAATCTATGCCGTAATATATTTACATATACTTTTGGCTTGCTCCGCGAAACAAAACTGCAATATAATAGTTATGGGGTCTATTTTGTGAGTCACTGAATATCACCAGAAATGACAAATCTTGAAATCTGGTAAAATTGAAACAAAAAAATGTAGATAAAAACTTATCAGTGTGAATATATTATTCTTGATTCTATTTTCAAAATGCATTTGATCACATTGGTGAACTATTTGGAAACTTATTTGGAAATTTTTATGGTGCTATTGATGCATTTAAGCACTACCTTAATAAAATATAATAATATCATCATGTCATTTCTGAATTCTTTTTGACAAATTTTTTAGGCTTCGTAGTCAAATGTTTAGCATTAAACGCATTGTGCTATTGAGTGAGCGTTAGATTTCCGATCCATTCGGGAAAACTTCTCGCTAGGATTTTTTCCAAACTTATCACTGGTTTCAGTGATACAAAAGAGAGCATCATACTAAACTTGCATGCAACAAGTCTACCGTTTAGTATTATACTCTCTTTTGCAGTGAAATTGGCTATTTTTTTTTTATTCAAATAAAAGCTTGTTGAAATTCTCCTTAAGTATATCAGTTTTAAGACAATTTTATCGTGCACTGACTGCTTGCTCTCAAATAGAGCAAATATGTGTAAACTATAAAGCGCCAGTTCGCGAGAACCGCAACCCCCTTTGAAGTTGTATTGATGTTCTCCGATCAGGCTGAAATTTTCAGGGATAGTTCATCTATATAAACGAAGATGTTTTGCAAAATATTAGATTTTTATATTAGGGGAAAGTGAGTCAAAATGACCCCCAATTATTTCATGTCACTAAACATGCAAAGTCACAAAAACTGATATAACTTTAGTAAAAATGCACTGATTATGTTGAAATTTGGCATGATTACTCTATATAACTTTAAGATAAGCATGGTATATGCATTTTTAAAGTATTTCAAATCAAAAAAAAAAGGTTTTTCATAAAAATTTTAATGATTTTAAAAATCGATTTTTTTGCCAACCGAACTAGTTCAAAAAACTAAATATGACGTTTTGTAGGGCAACTCATGGGCTTTCATTTGAGGTGTAATCCAGATATGTATGCCGTTTCACAAATTTTCGAAAACAAATTTTTTTTCGTTGTAGTGTTTGTACTTGGCTATTTTGCGAGTACCACAACCCCCTTAACTAGTGATGTTCTCTGATCGAACTGAAATTTACAGGAGTTGTTTCCTATTTAAAAGAAGGTATTTCGCAAAATTTCATATTTTTATATTAGGGGGAAGTGGTACAAAATAACAACCTATTTTTTAAAATGCAAAATCAATTAAACTGCAATATCTATAGTAAAAATGCACGGATTTGCATGAAATTTGGCATGTATACTTTACGTTATATGAACTTCAAAATAAACATGTTATTTGGATAAAAAAATGTTTCAAGTCGAAAAAAAAATGTTTTTTTTTTTTGTAAAATTAGTTTGTTTTTTTCAAATTGACTTACTTTTTGTCAACCGAACTAGGTCAGAAAACTAAATATGAAGTTTTGTAGGGCAACTCAAGGGCTTTCATTTGAGGTGTACCGTGTAGAATCAAAATCCGGACGGTATAAGCAGCATATGGAGGCCGGTTTTATCATACTGTGTTGCCGCTGCCATATCTGAAAGAAATGACACTTCCTTGCGAAAGTGATGATGTGGATAACAATAAGGCATTGCACCAATGTTTTCGTTGGCAGTTTTGACGGTTTAGTAATGAACGTTGTTTCTTCTCACGCTGTTTGGTTGGGGATCAACTACTGCATATTTTTTTGGGTAATGTTTTGATGGGATCGATTGGGAGGGCCAAATGTGTGTGTGTACTAGACCTGTTCATATTTAAAAAAATGTCTGGAAATCTACCGGTCAAGCAGTATTCGGAATTATCATGCTAAGAACAATGTCTGGTCAAATTTTCAGCTCATTTGATAAAGATTTCAGTATGCTTCAAGTTGAAAATGTGTTTTTGGGCTTATTTCAAGGTTTGAAAAATCATAACTAGCATGTGGAAAATCAAAACCACTTGCTATTACCACTATTTGAAAGCTAATTCTATTCTGTTAAAGTTTGTCGAACACGCTAACAAGATTAAAGTGAGTTTTAACTTTGTTTGATCCAAATTTGTACTCCGCTGTACCCAGAAATTACAGTTTTCTCAATATACATGGTAAATAAAACATGCATTGGTAACCTTCTCGTTTTTTTTAATTAATTGTCCATAGTAACTAAATTATAAATGCGTGTAAAATGATCAATCATGTTTATAACAAGGAAAGAATTAAAATAAACATATTAACCTTAAATTAAGCATTTTATTGGTAAATGTTATCATATTGGTACCGTCTGAAATTTGATTCACCACGGTACATTGCGAATGAAAGCTCTTGAGCAGGGTTGGGAAAAATCCTGAAATTCACTCTACAGTAGCCAAGCAAAGCAAATCACAGTCAGCGAAGCCTGACAATTCGTGAAAAATCGTGCACCCATCATTGGTTACTTGATGAGATTCACTTTTTTGAACTACTGTACT
This sequence comes from Aedes aegypti, assembly GCF_002204515.2. NCBI lineage: Eukaryota > Metazoa > Arthropoda > Insecta > Diptera > Culicidae > Aedes > Aedes aegypti. The sequence goes on from NC_035108.1 coordinate 197,621,970, forward strand.
GGGAAAACCCAAGAGAGTTTCTCAAAATTCAAGCCTACTTCTATTACCATTCCCAGCACTGCTCTTAAGTTATCCTACATAACTTCATATTTAGTTTTTTTACCTAGTTTGGTTGACAAAAAATAAGTCGATTTAAAATAAAACTAATTTTATAAAAAAAAACATTTTTTTAAATCCAAATAGGTACCATGTTTATTTTGAAGTTCATATAATGTAAAGTAAACATGCCAAATTTCATACAAATCCGTGCATTTTTACTATAGATATTGCACTTTAATTGATTTTGCATTTTTAAAAAATAGGTGGTTATTTTGTACCACATCCCCCTAATATAAAGATATGAAATTTTGCGAAATACTTTCTTTTACATAGGAAAACAACTCCTGTAAATTTCAGCTCGATCGGAGAACATAAATACAACCTCTCTAGGTAAGGGGGTTGCGGTACTCGCAAAATGGCTCAAGTACAAACACTACCCCGAAAACAAATTTTTTTTCAAAGATTTGTGAAACGGCATATCTGGATCACACCTCAAATGAAAGCCCATTAGTTGCCCTACAAAACGTCATATTTAGTTTTTTGACCTAGTTCGGTTGGCAAGAAAAAAATCGATTTGAAAATCACTAAATTTTTATGAAAAACTTGTTTTTCTCGATTTGAAGTACTTTAAAAATGCATTTAACATGCTTATTTTAAAGTTTATATAGCGTAGAGTAATCATGCCAAATTTCAACATTATCCGTGCATTTTTACTAAAGTTGTATCAGTTTTTGTGATTTTGCATGTTTAGTGACATGAAATAATTAGGGGGTCATTTTGACTCACTTTCCCCTAATATAAAAATCTAATATTTTGCAAAACATCTTCGTTTATATAGATGAACGATCCCTGAAAAATTCAGCCTGATCGAAGAACATCGATACAAGATGGGGTTGCGGCTCTCACGAACTGGCTCTTAACTGCTCGATTGGTCCATCCTATTGGAAAACCAACAAACGTTTGTAATAAAATCGAAAAACGCCTACCGATATGCATAGTATCGGTTTCATTTACACGCAAAAGACTGACACCGCTGTCATCTGCATACATTTTGGCGCTTCCTTACTTCGTTTTGGTACTTACTTCTATTTGTCGAGCGAGCGTACAGTTCTTGTGATGATAATGCTAATTTCTGGCAATCGAACAATTTGTTTAATTGTTTTACGAGATGATGTCTCCTACCCCAGAGAATATGTTTATTATATTATTTGTATTAGACTAGCCATTTTGTCAGGGAAATATGCCAACTGAAAACATTTGTTAAATATATTAACCATAACCATAATATATTAGTCCCTAGAAGTTTTTTGATGAGGATATAAAAAATATCATCATCGTGGGGGCCTTTGATATCTTGGAATTTTTAATAATAGTTCTCTCACAACAATTTTGGAAGAATCATACAAAAATCGAAAAAGTTGAAATTCAGCGTGACATAATTTGTGTACCATAGGTACCAGAGGCGCGTCCACGTTCGAAACCATGGGTAGGACAAACATTGACAAATATTTTGTGCACAGTGTAGCAAAGAAAAGTTTTGGCCCTGGACTGGAAATTTTAAGTATATATATTTTAGAGGCTCAAACGCAAAGCGTGTAAGTGACATTTTGATTCTGAACGTTTTAACGATATTTTCAGGTGATTTTTTCGCTCAGCAGAAAAAGAAACATCATGATTCTTAGAAGACTGTTTTTTTTTCTGATTCCCATACTACTTGTATAGAATGAAAAATTGCGTATTTGTCCCTGACCCCCCTTATTGCTTCAAACCCCCTCATTTTCGTGCGAGTCGTTACGACAAGACTTACAATGCTTTTCGTCTTAACAAATCTGGTAGCGACTGAGTGCCTTAAAAATAGGAAATTGAAGGAACCAGGAAAACAAAACCTAGAAAGAGCTAAGATTTAAGACGTTGATTGTTCATAGAATCAGAGCAGGCATTTTTCTAAGATCCAAGATTTTTTTTTACAATTCCTCTTAACATTACGACAAGTATTACTGAATTTGTTTTATAATGATTTTCTCTAGGAATTTCATCGATTTTTTTTATTTTTTATTGTTTTCCATGGAATTTCTCTACGAATTTTCATAGGAAATTTCTCTAAGAATTTTATTCAGGATACCTCAAGAATTCAACATGAATTTTCCTAAGGATACCCGACTAGAGGCTTGTAACAAAAATATAATAAAATTTTATCAGAATATGATATGCATATCATATTATGATATAATTTTGTTAGGCTCCGTTATCCATAGTACATAATAAAACAGAAATATAACATAATGTATTTTATTTCCCTTTAAGATATTTTTTTGTTAATTTTTAACAACTTTATAACAAAATAAATAGATAGTTATGTATTTCAATAATATACAATATTATCGTATATCGAACAGTATTATAATTTTGATACTTTGTTTCAAACATTATAACTTGGTTTGATATGTTTTGATAGAATTAAAACACATTTTGTTATGTTTATGTTACTATTCATACACTTTTTGTTATAATTTTAGTTATTTTAACAACATCCTGCATCAAGTTTGTAACAACCTATTTTCGAAAAAAACTTATATCATAATAACATATGCTGATATAATTTTGTTATGTACCCTTAGTCGGGTAACTACAGAAATGGAAGATCTCCAAAGATATTTCAGTAATAATCTTTGAGGAGTTTTCCAAGAAGTTCATACACCCACGATTTTATCCAGTGATTCATCCATCGATTTTTCTGGCACATCCTCCAATATTCCCGGCCAAACGTTTTCTTTAAATTAATCAATAACTTCACCAGAGATTCCAAAGGATTTCCTGCAAAATTTGATTTTCAGGATTTATGCAAGATTTCAACTTGAGATTTCTTCAAATTTACTTTCGGCAATTGCTCCAGAGATTACATGTAAGATTTCTACAAAAAATGAATTCTTTGAAATTTTCTCAAGTACCTATATGCTGGTTTGCTGTTGAAAAGAAAAGTATCCAATTATCTAGATGCATGAAAAAATTGCTTCCAGAAATTTTTAAGAAGATCTCATTTTTTTGATCGCAGCACGCAGTTTAGAAGAAATGTCATATCAAATGGACCTCCCTGTAGGAAATTACTTGACCCATTCAGTTAAGAGATATCTTTGCTTTTCTTGAAAGAAACAGGAAACTAAACATAAATCTTGAAAGTTTTTTTTTTCTTCCAGGAATGTTTCCTGGAAATAACTAGAAAACTTTCTGATAAATAAATACGTGAGGAATTTTTAAAGAAATCCTAGATAAACCTCATACAAAACTTGTTTAAGTCACCCATAATGAACAAGGTTCTCTGAAATAACTCTCTGATTAAAAATCGCTCGAATCTTAGAGAAGTATTTCTTAGGATTTTCTTAAGAAATTTCTTGAAAAACAGCTCTTAAACTTAAATTAAATTTGAAGATTACATGGAATTTTTTTGACAAACTTTTCAATAAATGCTTGGTAAAACTGTTTGAAGAACCCTTCAAGGAATTTTCGATTTCTGAGAGAAAATGTGAAGGAATTCTTGAAGAAATCCACATGAACAGGCGAAGAAACTCTTGCAGGGTTTCTTAAAAAAATTTTTTTTGAGCTATTGTTTTCAAACACTCTGCACTAAACCACTATGAATTTCCTAAAAAGAAATTGTGTACGAATCTTTGGAAGATCTCCTAGAGTAACAACTGGAGGATTTGGATAAAGGATTAGTGAAAAAAAAATCCTTAAGAAATTCTAGGATAGTTTTGGTAATCAAAGTAATACTTGAGGAAATTATTGGAGGTAGTAGTTTTGGAGTTCTCATGGACTTCCTGGATCAACATCTAAAGGATTTTTTCTAAGCATTCTTTGGAAAATCATTGGAAAATTTTTTGGGAGAATCGGTTGAGATAATGCTAGAAGTATTTCTGGAGAGATCCCTGTAGGAGACCCTGAAAGTATACTGAATCAATATGATAATTCCTAAAGCTTTTCTTCGAGGAATCTGAGACGAAATTCTTGAAGAGCCTGTTGAACTCGTTATAGTCTCCGAAGGTTACTTGAAGCTTGTACAATTTCGCATCAGGATTCATTGCAAGCAGAGTAAGGAAAAAGAGACTTTAGACACCATTTTGGTTAAAATAGATAGTTTAGAGACCTTCTATTGAAAATAGAGATTTCTTAGAGATTTGCATTAAAATAGAGACCAAATCTCTTAAAAGAAACTTAATATCAGTCCTGCCTTTGGGATTACTCATTGGATCAACTTTTGTAAATGAATGAAAAATAAATGAATATCCTTTATTTTTATATCTTTATTAAACAAATTTGACAAAAATAGGCCAAACTACTTGCCTTTATAACCAAAGAGGTTGTTCTTATTTCCTCATCTATTTGTAGATAACAAATGGATAAACACCAAAAATGGGGTCCTAAAATGTTTTATGAAATCTTGTTTTTATTCAATAACACGAAAGAGCATGTTTCTGCAACGACTTCAGCAATTTTCCCGCTCAAATAACGACTATATCATATTTAAACTTTAATTTAAAAATTGCGTCTATAAATGAACCTTGATACTTTCGATCATGTTTGACGTTCGCTTAGTCGGCAAAAACACCACAGGGGTTTTAGTTTTATCACTGGGGTTGTTCCTATCTGACATTTCGGAAGGAACACGGAAAACAAAATACACCCAAATTTTGAGTTTAAGCCAAGGGGTGTGACAAAATATTAAATAAATCTAAAAAAATGTTTTTTTGGACTGAAATAAACGAAAAATATTTAAAAATTGAGTAAACATGTGTTTTCAGCCTAAACTTAAGCGTTTGGCACTAAAATTGGGACCCTATTGTGCCAATTTGTGTAGTTTGTTTTTCTTTGTAAATAAGTGACCCTAATCGCAAAAGTTTTCAGGAGAAACTGAAGATGCCTGACAAATGTTTCATCACGCAGAAACTCCATCATTATCGTGTCTTACGACGTTGATCGAGTTTGGATGTATATTGAACAAATGATAAATTGTTTAATTTATTTTTCAAACTTTCTGCTGTTGAATCGTGGGTAGGACAATCCTTTGACTGTCCTACCCAGGTGTTTTCGTGCGTAGTACATGTCCTACCTGTCCTACCCACTTCCCGCGCCACTGATAGGTACTTACTTTACTTTTGATAGCGCTACGTCCTTCTAGACATGACCTGCGCCACAATGTTACGCCAGCTAACTCGATCCATGGCTGCTTACCTCCAGTTTCTCGATCGCCCCACTTTTCCAGGATCCTGCTCCACTTGGTCAAACCACCTAACTCGTTGCGCCCCCCCCCCTCGTCTTGTACCGGTCGGATTTGAGGTGAACACCATTTTTGTGGGACTGATGTCCGGCATTCTCACAACGTATCCCGCCCATCGTACCCTTCCAGCTTTGGTGACTTTCTGGATACTGGTTTCACCGTAGAGTACCAGACAACCAGAAGTCGCATAACAGTTTACAATATTCCTAAATAATGGAAGCAGTGGTTAAAAGGCTCTACAGATGAGGAAGGAACAGTTTACGAACAAAGTCGTTTATTTATACAAATTGCATCCTACCCGCACTGTATGTTGGATGAAATCGTTCGATTGATGAGTTTATTCGCATACGACGCTATTTTATGAGCTCATATGTAGGGGAAGGGGTGGTAAAATAAACACCTTAAGGAAATCATCTTGTTTCTGATAGAAAAACGAGGAATTTGCGTAGTTCTATCGCAGAACATCAAAAATAGGGAAGTAATCTATAGCAGTGACATGAAGTCAGACTAAAATAGCTAAATTTTCACCTATTTTCATCGCTATCAAAAAGCGATGCAAATGTTCATTTTATGTGGGTAAAATGAACAGCGGTTGGTGTTAAAATGAACACCACGCAAAAAAAAATAAAAACATGAGCAAAACAAATATTTCTGAAAATTCGTATTGCTCCACTGAAAATACATCCATTAATGATTGTAACCCATTGAAAAAGAATTCTGAAGGTATCAGATTTGACATATCGTTGGCGCACTTTATCCGTCCCAAGGTAGTGGTCCGAATCGATGTTTGCGCCGCGATAGATTCTGACGTCGATAATGTCTGAGAAGTGTCTTCCATCAATCAAAACGTGGTCGATTAGCGATTGAGTTTGTTGAGGTGATCTCCAGGTTTACCGATACGGGAGACTGTGCAGGAAGTAGGTACTGCGTATGGCCATGTTCTTGGAGGCGGCGAAATCAATCAGTCTAAGGCCATTTGCGTTTGTAAGCTGGTGAGTGCTGAACTTCCCTATAATTGGTCTAAATTCCTCCTCCTGGCCAACCTGAGCGTTGAGATCTTCGATAACGATTTTGACATCATGGCTTGGGCAGCTATCGTATTCACGTTCCAGCTGCGCATGGGAAGCGAGTTTATCGTCATCGTCACTTGCTAGGTGCTAGGGCTGTGCACGTTGATTATGCTGATATTGAAGAAACGGTCTTTGATCATCAACTTGCACATTCTGTTGTCGATTGGCCACCACCCAATCACGCGCCTCTGCATTTCGCCCATCACGATAAAAGCTGTGCACAGCTTATGTCTGTTGCCGCAGCTCTGGTAGATGGTATAACCATCCCTATACGTATGTACCGTCGATCCTTTCCAGCAAATCTCCCGCAGCGCTCCGATGTCGAACTTGCGGACCCTCAGTAATTCGTGAAGAATAGGTTGCTTCCCAAGAAATTGAGAGACTTACAGTTCCATGATCCGAGTTTCCAATCGTTAGTCCGTTTTCGATGCCTGGGTCTATGCCGATTGTTCCGGTGCGAATTAACATTGTATGCTTCCTGTACTGATGATTTTTACGGCTGGCTTGTAAGGCCTGCACCAACCCCCTGTCTCGCCGAAGGACCATCGTGCACAGCACTGTTTAGAGTCCCACGCTGGCACTAGGACAATGATCAGCCGCTCCTAACATGAAGAACAGACGCTGTTTTGAGCTGCCTATAACATGGAGAACAGACGCGGAAAGTAAGTTTCCATCGCAGTTTTGTATACGTAATTCACATCGGTACTATCCGGTTGATTGATATTTTGGCATTAAAATTCTCTGTAATGAGGAATAAATTGCCGGCGTTCATTCCCTGAAAAATTCGGTCCAGTATGGTCCATGCGGAACCGGTTCCTGGAGTCTCAGAAGATGGCCAATCTGGACAATTCGATGAAATTGCTCGGATTTATGCCCCAAAACCATGGATGTATTTTAATGCATGGTTATTCTGGTCCTTTTGAAGCACCGAAATGGCCACCGGGAAACCCATAATTTGTGACCACCAAGTTTTAGAATGAAAACTTTGGCTCTTCGGGATCATCGAAATAACCTAGGAATGGCCACCGGAGTTTCCGGTTGTTTGGTTCTCTAGATTTGTGCTCTTGACAATTCAAGATTCGGCTTCGATGCATCTTCACCTTAAGGGGCCTTCGTGTTAGGGAGATATTGAGTTAAAGAACACAAAAACGATGTAACTGTAATGTTATTCTTTAACCCTCTAATACCAATTTTTTTTTTATCTAAATATCATTTTTAGTTATCTAAAATCATTCTAGTTACGTTTTGGGCTATGATTTATTTTTATTCGCTAATCTATGAATTTAGGTTTTTGATTTTTATAATTTTTATTTTTGAACATCCCTACTCTTATTCATTTTTTCTTGAAGCCTCTTCTAGTTACTGGTTTTTGGCAATAACAAAAATTTAAATTTTTACGGTACTTTTAAAAATATTATTGTAATACCACCAAGCTCTTCTTTTGTGATAGGTTGATCGTAGAAAAATATAAAAGGTATGATTTTTTTTATATTACACGTTAAATGAGCCCCAGGCATTTGTAGGTTATATAAGAATACAATTGTTCAAACAATTTTCAAAAATGCAAAAAAGTTTCAAAAGTTATCAAAAACTTTTCTTATATGCGTGTTATGAGTCAAGGTTTAAGCCAAAAATAAAATAAAAAGTGTACCCCGTCTAAAGGCGGGATTGGGTATTGGAGGATTAATATTTTAGGTGCAAACTATGTAGCATTTCACATAATTCTTCCTTTACAGTGGAGGCCGCAATGTTTCGACCTATGCTACCCTACACGTGCACTTCAAGGACCTGTACTGCGTCAAATACCGCCGCGAAGCATTCATGACCTGGGACTCGCTGTTGGCCTCATTCGGGGGAATATTCGGATTGTGCATGGGAGGATCAGTACTCAGCATCGTCGAACTGTTTTACTACTTTGTGGTGAAGCCGTTTGCATTCTACAGATTCAAGCACAGGGATGACAACGCACGTGAACAGCTATCGACGGCAAGTCGCCGACATAAGCGACCAAAATCCTGCAGGATGTTCCGTCCTGGACGCTACCCGGTTGGATACTTTGAACGCAGGAGTTTTATTTCACGTGAGAAGCTGAGCGGACGAGGAAAAAGAAAAGTTCAAATCGTTTTACCACCGAAGGGATTTGAATATGGATTGCAAGTGGAACGGAATTTGGAAATCTCAAAAACTGATATGAATTCAGCATTTTTGTATTAATTATATACTTCTTTATTAGCACTCGAATGGGATGAACCTATTAAAAAATATGTAGGTAAGAGTATATTTACATTTATCGAAACATTTAGCTTACGTTAGTATACGCGGAATGATTTTAAGAACGATCTATATGAAATCCTCAACACAGTTACAAATCACATGACGTGTTACAAAACATTATGTAACTTCATACAATATGTAGTTTTGCTGAAGATGCCCTTACATTTAATTTTCATGTTAAGAAAATTTGTAAAAATAGCAACATAAACTAAATGAATTTAAAGTACAGAGAGATTCCAAAACATATTTACATGTCATTAGAGAAAAATTGGTTCTTAGATTATCCCTAGCCTAGGTAAATTTTGAAAGCACTCCTGCCTTAAAATACAAACATTTCAAAATAGGAAATGTTTCGTCGTTGTTCATTTGCTACCTTCTAAAGAATATCGCATGCAATTCACTGTTATCAAAATTAGAGTTAAAGAAAATCTTTTAAAATTTTCATATCAGACCATTCGTTTAAGACTGCGTCAAGAAAGTGGGGCCAAGCTTAAGCAATTTCCCGTAGGCCTGCAGTCACTTGACCATCTTTGTTTTCCTAGTTTAAAAATAGATTTGTATCGTCTTTCTTATACGTTATAACTTATTAGCTATCAGATATCAGCAAATCTGTGGATTTATTAAATTAGAAATCAGTTGTTGACGGGCTTGTATGGTTTCTATTGTAATACTTGATGTAGATTGTGGTGAAAACAATCACTATGGATCTCAGAATGGATTCACAGTTTGACTTGGAATCAATTAGCGGGATGTCGTGTGGCGCAGGAAAAATAGTCGACAATATGCTGCTTTTGAAATAAGTTATATTCCAATCTTAGCTGTTACGCTACTTCTGAAAAATTCGACTAGATTGCATGCGCTGCATCTGTGAATCCCGCAAATCGAATTTTAGTCAAACATATTTATTTGTAATTGGTCTATTGCATACTCAAACATAATTCGTTCAACCTAGGGTAGAATAAGCCAACTAGCAAGTCGATGAAAAATAACTTGATATTCAATAATCTTGGTAAAGTGACAAGATGGCAAGCTAAAAAGTTACACTAGCTTTCATTCTTCCCTAGGTTTTGACGAAATATATAATTTCTTCAAGTAACATTTCGGTGTAACTGCAGAATTCGATTTGTCTAAGGCCCAAGTAAAAACCGAGCAAATTCCAAAACTAAAAAAACAGTTTTCTCTTTTAAAATTGTCAAATCTAAGACAATGAAACAAACTCCTCGTTTATTTACCAAATTTCCTATGATTTGTTGATTTGGAGTGATAAAACTGCCTTTTCAGTTTTGACCAGTGAGTCAGTTGTCAACCAACATGCATCAACAAAGACATTTTCCTTTCTTATTCTTGTTGCAAAAAATGTATTCCGTAACAACAGTTTATCACCACTTGAATAGAATATGACAATGATCGCTCACCGCTTGCCTAGGGATTTTTTAAACTTTGCATTGCAATTTTTAAGAACTTTCTCTGTTTTGCTAAACATTGCCACATTATCGAATAGCAGCCATAAAACTAATTCGATTTTATGTTCAAAATAACTTACTAATCACGGTTTGAAAATGTTGCAACAATGTTGCCTCCTGTGATTCTCATGACAATTTTCCTTTATCTCGATTCGCTAAAGTTAGGACAAACGGTTGTGAGCGTGCTTGTTTTGTTGTTTGTTTTTCATCTGTTTTAATGACAATTTGGTTTTGACATTGGCCTGATTTTTACTTGCGCCTTACTCCATTTTATCATTAAAGATTTCGGATAAATTCAAGCCATTATTACATTGGATTTTCCAATCCAATTTACAGCAAAAAGAAAACTGACTACTGCAATTACGCCCTTATGATACTATGATTGTCTGAAGAATTTCATGTGTTTGTGTACTTGTATACGTAACAATACTTTGTCTGTAAAACTGCTTCTCAATAGAGCGTTCTGTTTCGTGCAGAAATGGGAAGAAATCATTCAGGTCCAGCGTAGTTCTCTCAATCCAGTTGGGCTTTGTGGCCTACGTAAGCGTTGAAAAATCCATCATCCTTCTTGCGATACCTAAGCTTTGCACATGCTGCCAGAAGGGACCCGGAAAGGATACACAAAACCACACAACACGTCGCCAGCATTGCTGACAACAACGATGTCTTCATGCACGTTTCCGAGGCGTCTTGTGGTCCTGAAAGTTAAAATATTGAATTTTCAACTTCTAACTATGGTCTCACAAAATACGAACTGGCAACAGTGGCAGCTTCTTTTTTGATTTTTTCGTCGTCATCCTCCTCCTGCAGGACTCTTAGGGCTTGGAATAAACTGATGTTATCGGATAAGGTGGAGTTGGTTTCTTGTTGAACGTCTCGCTTAGCAATTCCCTTGAGATTTCTCCAGTGACATGGTTGGCTCTGTGAATACATATGCATGCAAATTGTTAATGAGTTCGATTATTCAAAACTAATTTGTTTAGCGTCGTATAATTACTGGACAGCGGCCATGGCACATTCGGACATCGCATTCAATATACAGTGCGGGAGATCCGGTGAATCGGAACGTTTTCATGTAGGCGTAGACCTGCGTTTCGTAAAGTCCTCCATCAGACCAGCTACCACGGAAGCGAGATATCAATTTGTCATCCACGGGACATCTGTATGCACAGAATAGTGTTAATTAGTAGACATAAATAGAATATACTTGTAGAGGTAGGGCAAAAGCTCGACTTTAGTGGGATAATCAATATTTCCAGAAAAAAACTGAAAATAACAGTTGAAAAGAAATGAATACCACACAGTGAACTTTCAACGTATTGGCTACAATTTTGCTGAGCAAACCTGTGTCAAAATATTTAGTGAAAAACGGGATAACTTTAAAAGTTTTTTGGAAGAAAATTTGAATATTTATGCAGAGTAGAGTATGTTCCGTTGAATCTGTTGCATACTCCTTCATGAATTCTTGGAGAAATTATTGAATAATTCTTAGAGAATTCCTTCACTATTCGTAATCGAGATTTACTCTACACAAGAATTACTTAAATATCTTTGAAGAATTCTTTGCAAGAATTTTCATAGATTACCCTCAACATTCTGAGAAGATTCCTTCCAATTTTTTTTGAATGTTTCTTTGGCAAATCATTTTTTTACAATTTGCACCGCGCTAATGTAACATGTTCCATTTTCAAAATATGGTTAAGAATAGCTTTTTTTAGTTTGGGCACTTAACGTAGTGACTTCAAGTGACTCATGATTTTTTTTCTCTAATAAAAGGATTAAAACAACTTGGTGAAAATCTACCTAAACCTTACCTAATTTTTTAAATGGACATTTAAAAAACTAGGTAACCCAACATTTCAGGATAGCGTAAATGAATAGATTTTTGTGTTGTTCTTACTCACCCATACTCATCAATCAGCTGAATCCTTTTATTGGCTCCATTGTGTGCGAAGCAATCATTAACCACAATATCGAATCCATCGTATTTGCTTCTCATGTAAATGATCAACGTCAACGGATCTCCTACTCGTACTGGACCGGTCACTCGAGCCCCATTGGTTCCGTATCCGTTTCGAATTTCCATGTAACACTCAGGGGGACTCAAGGTAAATACTACGGGATTTCCGGTTGCAACTCTGAAAATTTGAACAAATATGAATGTTTCATTTTACACAGATTTGATTGATCTAAATGTTTGATGGCCAACCCAAGGAAGCCAATATATTACAATAATGATTATATGATACATAATAAGATAAGCGTAAAAAAACACACTCACTCAACGTCGAGAAACGGAAATGTTACGGTTTTCCAAAAGTCATACCCATACTCGCAAGTGACCTTAAAGTGTTCATCGAATTCTTCTTCGATTAACGGATTGTACTGCACCGTCACCGTGTTCCACATGAAGTTTTTCTGCAACGGATCCAGAGTTGATAAAAATGTTGAGATACTAAAAAAGCCAATCCTCACCGTTGGATTCTTGCGACTGTCGTCACCGTTGGCATTCTTTCCTAATGTACCGCAGCGGTTCAACTGAATCAGGAATTCGTAATAGTCCCGTCCAGAACCATTGATGTACATGCAGTCCGGATCGTAAGCGTAGCCTAGTGAATGGAGCAGAGGTAAGATGAAAACATCAATGAAGTGATGGAGCTACCCAATGTATGCAAACGGGATGATCGAATTGTGCCGAATCATCGATATCCACTTTAGAGGTCATCAATACATCGAACATTCATCGGGTAGCGGAAAAAGTATTTTTTATCACGCGGATCACTAGACGAAACAGACCACCCTACAATTGCAGTTTTTACTGAAAACCTTTGTTAAGCTATAAGAATGCGAGAGGTAGAACCATGCGAAAGAAAGTTATTAGGTGATCCGTTGCGGTCTTGATAGTGCCGATACAAAATCTTCGAATTTCGCGGAGTTAGATTTCAATTGCATTTCTTCGCCATTAGAACATAAAAGTGGTATTCATCCAAGGTGTATTTAAAACCGTCATTAACCATCGAATACCCAGATTTTTTATTTTCGATCTAAATATAATTTTTCGTAAGAGTAAAGTAGGGCAAAAGTTCGAGTGGGGCAAGAGTTTCTTTTTAAGATTTCTAGCTCAAATAAAATCAAAGCTTATAAATGTCATGTTCGAATGCTATTCAAGTAAGAGACTTTCACTCCAAATATCATAAAAATCGATTGAGATTTGGAAAAGTTATGGCTATTTGTTGTTTTTCGACGTAATTGTATTTTTTGGTCAAACTTTCGATGCATGGAACCAAATGAAGATAAAATATTTTCCAATATTTTATGTAAGGGCGTTTTTAGGCCTATCATAAGGATGCTTTGACGTGCATTAGTTTTTGTATAAATAGTTGGAATCAATTTTTGGCCTATAGCGAGGCAAAAGTTCGAATCTGCGGGGCAAAAGTTCGACCCATGTATAAACTCACGGAAAATTTTTCAAAATTCCTGAAATCTACATATTATCTTCAAATTTAGCAAAATTTCCCTGATCGTGCGAAAAATGTCCCAAAAATTTTACATTTCCACTTAGTTCTGCGAACAACTGCTATTTTTTGGGTATATTACAATTAACCCTGTTTACGGCTGGTATAAAGTATGCCTGGCATAAAAGTATTGATATTTTGTGTTTTAGTCAATGAACTTTACCCCCAAACTAGATTCGAACTTTTGCCCCACCGGTGGGGCAAAAGTTCGTTCAAGACAATCGATTTTGAAACTGTTATAACTAAAAATGGGTAAATATTTTGACATAAGTTTGTTCAGCAAAATTATAGCCAATATGTTGATGGTTCGCTGTATGGTATTTGTTTTGTTTCATTTGCTATAACTTTCCTGGAAACTTTGATTATACCACTAAGGTCGAACTTTTGCCCCACCTTACTCTATGTAAAATCGGTCTAAACACGTTTTGAGAATGATTTATTTTTAAAACTTTTTAAATAAATTTATGAATTTTGGTTTTTGATTTTTATAATTTTTATTTTTGAACATCCCTATCCTTTCCCATTTTTTCTTGGAGCCTCTTCTGGTTACTGATTTTTAGCTAAAACTTAAGATTTTACAATATTTTTGAAATTATTATTTGTTTAATTTATCTGGAACATATTTTATTATCCGTGTAACTAACGAAAAAACAGGTTTCAAATTATTTTAATACCACCAGGCCCTTCTTCTGTGATAGGTTGATTGTAGAAAAATATAAAAGGTCGGCTTCTTGCATTACACGGTAAATGAACCTCAGGCATTTGTTGATTAGTCTTTTTTATTACAAGACTGATGAGCTACAGTGATCCCTCCATGAGTCGATGTTCCATGACTCGATATCGACTCATGGAACCATACTGGAAACAAAATTCCATGGTTGCTACGATGGTCCCTTCAAACAGCTTTCCAAAGTATTGCTGTTCCATGACTCGATATTTCCATGAGTCGATGGTCCCTTCAATATCGACTCATGGAGGTTTCACTGTATTATGAAGGAGAAATTACAAAATGTCTTTGAATATACTAAGAAGATGCTTAGATATCTTACCGTTTGATTGTTGAATGTGAAACTGATGGTGATTTTATTTGTTTTAGAATGGTAAATGATGCAGTATGTTCGGGATTTTTCTTTTCAAACATTGATTTCTTGAAAATATTTAAACCACATAAGTCTTCATTTCCCTCGATGAATCGTTTTCATATTCGTGGAAGGGATTATATGATACCAACATAGCTTTCGAATGGTGTGCGTAGAATTAAAAACGCGAATAACGGCATTACTCACACCGTGCCCCAACTTACCAGATGAATACAACAATCCGTTGAAGGAGCCATTGAAACCAATTCTGATTTTCATGTAATCATCCTGACATTCAGCCTCAATATCTGGAAAGGAATATAAATTAGTAAACATTCTTCATTCAATTACATTTTTTCATGAACTACTTACGTTGTACTCTCGTATTGTTAAAGCGATGTCGCCGATTGTAGTCCCGGTCCCAGGGATCAGGTCGCCATGCAGGGTCAATGTCGCTTCCATAAGCGGGCGGTAGTCGTTGATGGGTTGCTGCTTGAAGTGACGTTAATGGAATGTATCCTGCCGTGTCCGAGACATACACCACCTGCAACGAAACGGAATTAAACAGTCAGTAGTTGGTAGTTATCACAGTTTTAAACATGTTTCGTATTGTCGTTAATGTGAAAAGTATACACTATGCTTCGCTGCAAGTAGGCATGAGATATGAAAATCTATTAAAAAGTTTGCCAAGCTATGGTCTGTTGACACACTGCCCATGCACTTTTTTTTCTTGTGGGATGTTAGTGGCTCAATCCTTGGCAAAAGTTCCATGAACGTTTCTTGCTAAATTTTTTGTAGCACTCAGGACTATATTCTTTTGAAATTCTTGACTGGTAACGAGAAGCCAAACATTGAAGAAACCGGGGTCGGACCTGGTGTAGTGGTTGGAACACTCGCCTCTCACGCCGAGGTCCTGGGATCGAATCCCATCTCCAACATAGTCACTAAAAATTTCAGTGACGACTTCCTTCGGAAGGGAAGTAAAGCCGTTGGTCCCGAGATGAACTAGCCCAGGGCCAAAAATCTCGTTAATAAAGATAGAAAAAAAAATGAAGAAACCCTAGTAAAGTTATCATCGGATGTTTAATTTTTTTATGAATTACTTAATTTCCTTACGCCGCATGGGATAACATAGTAATCATTAAACATTACTTTATCCATTACAAACCTCAAGTTCCACTTCACATATCTAATTGTATATTAATCACTCTGATTGTTTATATGTAGTGCACAACCTGAAAAAAAAACAGTTTCATTGGGAGTAACTTTCCATCTTCAAGGCCCAAGTAAAAATGGAGCAAATGTCAAAAATTAAAAAGCAGTTTTCTCCCTTGAAATCAACAAATTGAAGAATGAAAACACATTGCCTTTTTATTGTGAAAATAAAACAGCTGTGTGTTTCAATTTTGTTCCATTTGTCGATTTTAATGGCGAAAACTGATTTTTACTTTTGACATTTGCTCCATTTTTATTTGGGCCTTAATGTAGAGTTTCGAGAACACCAAACATTATAAAGTAAATAACGGCGCTGTTCACGTCTTTGGTTATCGGGGAAATAAAGGATTGCAAATGTGACATCCATTGTTACTAAAAACCGAGATCAGCTCTACATCTCCATGGTTGTCACAGAAAGGAGCTTATTGATGGAAAGAGTTTAAAGCTACATGACCTGGACTCACCTTAGTAAGTGATGCGATGCATTCAACCTCAAAGTGCAAGTTCAAAAGAGCACCTATCAGTATCTAAAGACAACTTGAACCTATAGTAAGCCAACACTTTTAGTACCCTTACTTTCAATGGTTTTTGTAAAGACCATAAATCGGTTAAAGGAAAGTTAGGTGTTTTATGTTATGTAAAACTTGAACAAGGGTATAGTAAATCTTCGAGTTATTTAGTGGAATAGATATTGATAAATGAAAAACCGAATTTAGTACGGTAGCATTTAATTCCACAATAGTTTGTATCCTTTGACAGATACGCGTATTTCGATCTCAACTGTAAGGCCGTCTTCAGTGTCGTGAACTAGATTCGACTTCTGTCGAGTCGAGCCTAGTACACGACACTGAAGACGGTTTTACAGTTAACATCGAAATACGAGCATCTGTCAAAGAATACAAACTCTTGTGGAATTAAATTGTTCAGTACTAAATTCGGTTTTTCATTTATTTGTTTAAACAAGAAACTCTTAAAAACACAATAATAATTAAGACAACTATTGCTTAAGGCCCAAGTAAAATTGGAGCAAATATATAAACTGAAAAAGCAGTTTTCTCGAAAATAATCGACATATCTAAAAAAACTGAAAACACCCAGCTGTTTTATTTGCGAAATAAAACAGCTGTGCGTTTTTACTTTTCTTATTTATCGATTATTTTTTAGAAAACTGCTGAACCCAATTCGAGTTACATAAGTTCAGCACGGAAATAGTACACAATTCAATTCAAAGCTTCTGCATGTCAGCCCTAGTAGTGCTGGTTGTCGTCCAAATCAAATATATGTTAATAAAAAAATGCAGATCATGAATAACCTGTCAATACTTTTGCTCGGCTCTGTTGATGAGGTGGGCGTAAAAAGGCGTTAAATCAAATCATCATCAAGGAAGGATGTTGCATCACAATAAATCAGGTGTGCATTTAAGTGGCTAGGACAGTCAAAGGAAAATTAAATGCCTTTTTAAATGTGCTTATTCAAGCTTGAGGGAAACAATGTGGGCATTTCAGTGACATTGAAACTAGTTGAACACTTGAAACAGTCAGGGTACTGGCATGGTTAGGGGGTGCTGATTGGTTTTATTAATTGCTAATGGTCGTAGTGGGTAGACAAGCGACATTGTCTCATGGGTTGTGTCAAGGTATGATCGATATGAAAATTAAGTTATGCTTTGATGGGCTGCAATACAACATGCAGTGTAAGCAAATCAGGTGTACAGAAGAATGACTATGCGGAGTAATTTGCATTATGCAAAACAAATAGAAATGAAATAGTTTAAAATTTTCATTTGCTCCGTCGATTTTTGCGGTTTGAATTCTCGTTATTTTTTTTTTTTTTGCTTGTGTTTCAAATTGCCACTTCTACAATTTTGTCGAAAACTCCACATGTCTATCTGAATTGTATGCGTAGTTTTTCGTGTTCGGTTCACGTTGTGCGAGTGTGAAAAGATATTCGTGTTCAGTCGAGTATGGATTGCCAACTTGTGAGCTCGTTCCATGTTTATGATAACACATCGTGGCAACGTTACGGTTATGTAATTTTCAAACAAACTATGGATGTTTCATTACCACAAGTGTCGACACAAACCCTTACAGGGTCGGTGTTCTCTTAGTAGACAGTCCCCTATAGTCGCACTAGTGGCTTTTTACAGCCGTTTTGCTATAAATCGTTTCAAAATATTTTTTGACATGAAGGTCAGAAGCAATTGTCTACACAGTTTGATTTTGTTCGAAAAATGATTGAAATAATTGAAATAAATTTTTGTTTAAAATTTGAGCTCCCTTGCGCCTATAGTAAACCTATTGTTCCTATACAGTCTTCAAAAAATCCCACTCCAAGAGCTGCTGAGATCAAAAGCCATCTAAGCAAGATTTTTTCTGCGCGCATCTTTTGCTCAAATCCAGGCATGCAATGAATCATGCCACGTGTGTGAGAGGATTGTATCCCAGGATTCAATCCTTGATCGATTGTTAGCCGGGTAAATTAATCGAGTAAGCATTGATATTTCATTCCATATTGGTTGAAAACTTTTGTCTGACAGGAATTTATCACCACAGCTGTTTCCATTGAACGGCTTCAGGAAACTAGCGACAGTTTTTGGTAACATTCTGATCTGACGTAATGAATTCACATGTAGACGGGACTCCGAGCTCCTTAACAGAAAATATGAATCAGGACAATTTAGATTGAATTTCCGTTGAAACATGTCAGGATTCAACGAAAATCTAGCTTTCAAATCTTTATCTTGGTTAATTTCTTCTTGAGTGGAAATGACCAAAAGTACCTAGTGGCATTTTACTGCTGTGGAATGATACCATTTCTCTTCTATCCTCATTGCCTTCCATATCACTTCCTCTCATGTTTGGTAGGCAGGTTCTATTTGTCTTAATTCCCAATGAAACGTCAAACATCCCAGATGAAGAGCATTTTACCATGACTCGATTTCCTATGAGTGTAATGACGAGATTCATGCAAGGATTATGAATCACGCACGCTGAGATTGGAAAAATCAGGATTCAAGACGATCCCGCGCTTTGAGATGATTTCAAAGCATGCTTGTTTAAATCTGGGAGCAGAAAGATGCTCTTAGAAGACTGTTCCTATAGTATTGGGTACCCGTTGATTTGACCACATTTAATCTGAACACTTTTTAATCTGTGCCCCGCTAATTTGCACATCGTTCAGATTAAAAATGGTTCAAACGTCATTTAGCTCATGGAACGGAGTGAAGTGAGATGGAACGCTGTGAAACGGAACGCAGAATCAAAACAAAACAGTGAAAGAGGTAACCAGAAACACTTTTCTAGGGTGACTAGATGTTCAAATTAAAAATGAATCCCGATGGTTCGCATGAGGTACCGTTCAAATTAGCGGGGGTGCACTACTGAGAGAAATTAATTTTTATTATACGAAATAATTGATGAATTAAGAACTTTTGAATCTTTTGATCCACACTTTAAAGGAAAAATATAAAAGTTTGGGGAAAAAACGGTTTTGATTTGTTTGCAAAATCGCCGTGGCTAGTGCTACTCTGAGACGAGACTCGCGGAGACGGTCTTCTTTTTCTGCGATTGCTGAGTTTTTTTTCTTATTCCACTCAGTGTTTTCATCAATCATGCGCATGCCGTTCAAACTCTCACTTGAACATCTCAGCAAAAAACTATTGCGTTTGCATCTCACCGAAGCATAAACGACCTTTTAAGTGAAAATCCATGCCAGCAAACATAGTAGACATTTGAAATAATAAGTCTTGTGTTTAAATTTATCAGTATCTTTGGAAAAGCTGCTCCGCTGACTGAAGTTTTTAACAACAGTTTATTTCGAATACAATAATTTTCACTTTTTCAGCCTTTAAAACAACGGGCTGCATTTGACGTTTCGTGACAGCGGAATCTGGGCTGCATATGACGTTGAGATTTTTCCTCTTCGCGAGTCTCTCTCAGGTGCTACAGTGGGATTCCGTTTTTGGCATGCTCCGTTTTTGGCATGCTCCGATTTTGGCACCCCCCGATTTTGGCAACAAAATGGATCCATTTTTGGCAACATTTTTCAATACCATTAAAAATTGTATTTTTTTACCAATTACATTCCAGAGCTCCATTTTCGTCGATATTTTCCCAAATCTCACCAGTCCTTAGTCCTTAGTAACTCGGGTACGCGCTTATTTACTTCAGAATGATCATTGGTCGTACATTGACAACGTTTCATGAGACCAATAATCTCCACCAGTATCTCAACTAAAGACCAATCTTTTATCTTAGGCATTCATATCGAGTGACCAGCCTGCCAATAGGTGATACAATAAAAAACACTTTTCTTCAGATTCGGAACAGCTTGTTTGAACAAAGCACCAGCACCGGCATAAGAGCAACAAAAAATCTATGACTCACACAGAGTTACCATCATAAATCTTGTCTCATCTTCTTGGCTCATTGTTTTTATTATTATGCATTTAAATACATTGCGCATGTAAAAAAACACCGCAATAATAGATACAAATATGTACAGCAAAATGTCGTGTATCATAACTTTTAATAAATTTCATTAAATAATATGACAAATGCGAGTACGGTCCAAACTACAATTTATTCTCAATAATATCATTGAAGCGTGCGATAACTACGGTGGTATTGGTGTGTATATTGATATTTCTGCGTCAACTATTTAAAGCTACGTTCCCTCTTTTCTATAGGCTCTGTAAGGCGTTGGATTTGTAAAGGATGATCCAGAATTCTGTACAAGATTGTTAATCAAGGATACGGGTCTCAACAACATCAAAATGTTCCTTACGAGCTGAGTCTATGAGTTCCCTAACTGTACCCTGGAGAATCCTTAAGGAATTCTTGGTTCTTGTGGGACTTTTCAGAAATTTTATCGAAATCATGAGGATATCTGCAGATTCCAAGTAGACACTGAGGGCTTCTTGAGGGATCCGAGAATTTATTGAAAAGCTGGTAATTCCTAATAATCTCTAGGGCGTCCTGTAATTTTTAAGCGGGATAATGTGAATTCCTAGTAGTATTTTTAAAATTTATGTCAAAAGCTTGGGGAGTTGAAAAGGTTCCCAGAGGAATTTGAGGTGCACTAGTGGTAGCCTAATAATAATAAACTTTAAATATTTTTTTCATCGGAGACTTGAGAATTTTCAGCAACATCGCAGCGGAATTCCTAGCAAAATCCTTAGCAAGATCCTGAGAACTCTATGCGAGATCCTACGGGTGCTTGGCAAGATGCTTTAGAGCTCAAGCGTTTTTTTCTGTAGATGCCTTATGAGAACTTGAAGACTCCTTTAAGGTTCTTGAGGTTTCATAACAGGATCCTGTGAATTTCAGTTGATTTCATAAGGTAGGTCAAACATATATCAAGCTCAATTTAAAATTATTTCAAGTAAAAACAAAATTCTCCAAATCACGAGTCACGTTTATGCATCATCTCATGTTTATATTTGCCCTTTTGATTGCAGTCAATCATTCATTATCAGAAACATAAGTTGAAGAAGCTATTCTAAACCGCCCGAATTTTTCAAATTTTACGTTAAA
The DNA here is from genome assembly GCF_002204515.2 of Aedes aegypti. Classification (NCBI taxonomy): domain Eukaryota; kingdom Metazoa; phylum Arthropoda; class Insecta; order Diptera; family Culicidae; genus Aedes; species Aedes aegypti. The sequence goes on from NC_035108.1 coordinate 197,643,431, forward strand.
GTCCAAAGTTAAACTGATTTTAAATGTTCATACAATTAGAAAAAAGCTAATGCCACTTTGCAATACCCAGCGCTTTTCATTCATAAATACGTCTTTATATTTTTTTTTCGTTTTCTCTCATAGTTTTAAGAAAATGTCCAGTTCTTGAATAAAGGTCACTTACGCGATTATTGGTTTTACAAGGCCCTCTTATACAAAAGCTATACTTAAAGCTTTTAAAAAAATAATTGAAAACGTTGAGGCGTAAAAACGCCACCAGAAAAACATAGCATAGTATAATCTTTCGAAAAAATGCTTCGAAAAATAATCTTTTCGAAGTCTCAACGCCTTATGATTCCATAAAAATGATGTATTAACACTGTAATGATGTTTTCAAAACCAATAGTTGAAAAAAAAAATTGAAATATGGGTTCCGATTTTGGCACGGTTCCGTTTTTGGCAGCTGAAAATTTAAACTTTGTTGCCAAAAACGGAATCCCACTGTACTATGGGAACAGAAATTAGAAATAGTGCTAATATAGGCACATGTGTTTTCTCGACTTCCCAGGGCATAGAGTATCTTCGCACCTGCCACACGATATACACATGCAAAAATGGTCATTGGCATAGTAAGCTCTCAGTTTATAACTGTGGAAGTGCTCATAAGAACCTGCTGAGAAGCAGGCTCTGTCCCAGTGGGGACGTAACGCCAGAAAGAAGAAGAAGAAGCAATAACTGAAAATCTACCTTACGGTCAATGGAAAAAGTACACGGCAAGTATCATTTTATGAGAGCAGAGCAAACCTCTTTTGCTTACAGCTCATTTATTATTTTGTTGATCGTCGATTTCTACGCTGGACTGAAGTCAGCAAAGCAAAACATCTGAACGAAAATTTTAAACCCAAAATAGCGTTTTTTAATTACAGCAGATTTTCCCAAACTTTCCTCAACGATGACGAGCTGTTTAGTTTTTAAGCTTGTCACAAATTGCACAAGCAATGCATTCGAAACTCTAAAAAGCGCCTGGAAGATGTAAAGCAGCAAATTCGTACTTCAGTTTCCAGAAAGAGATGCCGAAACTAATTACGGAAGTAGGCTTAGAGGTTTACGATGATGGATCGGATCACAATGTCAGCGATGATACTCAACGACTCATTGATAATACAACTTGACAGCCGGGTGACCTTATGGATTCACAGGGAATGATAGCTGGAATGTCGAAAGGGACGTATCTGAAGCCAGAATCTGAAATTCGTTTATTAAGAATAGTTTTCACTGCTTTATTTAAAAGCAGTCTTAACAATGTATGATGCAAGGGAACAAACCCAACGTCATTGTATACAGTGATTATCACTTATCGCCAAAATGATATGATTTTTCGAAGAATGCATGGGTTACTAGAGTTTTTTTTTTACATGATGGTTCAATACATCTTTATTAATTGTCCGGCAGGATTCAGCACGAGTTGGAAATGATTCTTAAGCTAGATAATTGCACAGCGTATCCTTTCAATGACGAGCTGAAGTCTGACAATGAACAGATAATTTTGAAATTTTTCCCTAATGTGATCACAATTATACAGCCGATCGATCTGTATATAATCTCAATTGTTAAGGTCTAAGATTTAAGGGAAATTATTTCAGGTGGTAACTTAGTGTCAAAAATCTGTGCCAGAGATGGTCGGGAAAAATTTTGGTATTTTTATGAGTTCACGAAAGATGCTCAAATTAGATCGGAATAATGCCATTTTTTGAACGTATTTATTTTGACAAAAAAAAAGGCAAAATTTTGAAAATCGAATAAAAGTTGTTCTTAGAAAAACTTTTTTTTATTAAAAATTTCTCAATCATGAATCTTTGTCCCAAACATCTGTTTTCTATCAAGAATCTATGGTAAAAATTTGAAAAATATTAAAAATGCGGTTTTTGTGTAACTTAAATTTTAAAAGTTTTATTTTAATTTTTTTTTATTAAAAGACATAAAATATGTTTTCACTGTGTATTTGTAGGCCAAACAGTCCACTACAATTTCTTCATAGAACATTTTTCTCTAAAATCAAGTTAGAGTTAGAAGTTTTTTAAATAAGTTGCATGTAACAAATTATAGGCCATTTTTAAATGTTATTCTCGAGTCAAAATGATCGATTTTTCTATGGAAGACAATTATTCTACCATACCAAAACCATGTGCTAAATTTACTGCAAATCGAAGATTGTCTGGTTCTGCGACTGACCGATTTGACATGGAATTCGTCCTCATCTGTATCGGTCCACGATCGGCAAAGTATCGCAAGTTTTAACAAGTTTGATAAATAAGAGCAGCGATCAAGAGCCGCAAAGAGAGAGAGAGAGAGAGCAATGCGAAAATCAATTTTTCTCGCCTGTGTACTATTGGGGGTTTCTGTACTATTTTACTGGTACGATATACAATTACCTAAAAACAGATATCAATAGTGTCCCCCAGGTTTGGAGCTTGTTTAGAGGGGTTTTATCATGCAGTGCCATGTCCTCCGACTCTCACAATATGCTGCATATCTTTATTGTTACAGAGAGCGATAAGTAAGAGATCCTCTCAATTTTCTCAGGTTTCAATCCCTGGTAATCATACTGCCTTCTAGAAAATTACCCTTAATTGATTCATAACTGTGAAGTTACTGTTCTTTGATAGAAGTTATGTGAAATACATAAGTACCCATAGGGGCCTTTTTTAGCCAAGTGGTTAGAGTCCGCAACTACAAACCAAAGCCATGCTGAAGGTGTCTGGGTTCGATTCCCAGTCGGTCCAGGATCTTTTCGTAATGGAAATTTCCTTGACTTCCCTGGGCATAGAGTATCATTGTACCTGCCACATGATATACTAATGCGAAAATGGCAACTTTGGAGTGAAAGCTCTCAGTTAATAACTGTGGAAGTGCTCATAAGAGCACTAAGCTGAGAAGCAGGCTCTGTCCCAGTGAGGACGTTAACGCCAAGAAGAAGAAGAAAAATAATAAGAAGACGAAAAAGAAGAAGAAGAAGAAGAAGAAGAAGAAGAAGAAGACGAAGAAGAAAATAGGTACCAGAAATAAATTTAATATAAACAGATTCAGCACGTAAAAATGCATGTTCAGCGATATTTCATGATGAAGAAACATCACAGGAAACTGTCTGCAGGAAGCAACGAATTAAAACTAATCGATTTGTTAAAACTCCACTCAATTAAGTTTGCTCATCTTTAAACCACCTGTCACATACATTCACTTTTTCCCATCTTACAGCATCATCGTGACACATGTCCTTACGCATGCCAATGTCAGTGCCAAGTTGAGCATTCGCAGTAGCTGAACACGAGCTAATTTTCCACTCGACTCCCCCTCAAATCCTACAATATATTAGCTAGCTACCATGCACGATTTCAGTGTCATTGAAGTGTCTTAGCGGTAATTAAACCGTACCATTTTCCACTTGGTGGCGGGAGTTGAGCTTGGCGGGGTTGGTCAAGTCAAAAGGTGTTCGCGTTCGCGCACGCCAAGGGAGAAGAATCCCCTTAGCCAGCACATGGTACGCATGACAGACGTCGAAATCGAAAGTTCAATCCGATGCGGTCGGTAGTCGGTCGGCAGACGACGACGACGACGCACCTAGTCGATTGTGTCAGGGCTAGGAGCGGGTTACCTTATGGTGACGGTCAGTTTTTTCGATCTGGTCACTAAAGGTAATTATTTGCATCAAAAAGTCACTAAAGACCTATTTCGCGTCAAATCGTATTCCGAGCTGGCAGCACCCTCTCAAATCTCAATATTTTTTTTATGGATGTGTAGACCTTGACTATGTAAACCACTTTGCATACTTAGTTTTTCCTAAATTTATCTGGACTATCTTTTGGTAAGGGACAAACTTTATTGTTTTGAATAATGTTATCCGAAAATGACAACTCCTACAAAAAAGTGTTGTGTGGATGACTTGTAGATAATTGTAAATTTTTTAATCTTCACTGAAAAAGAAATCAGTATTTGTCGGAGAACTCATTCAGAATTTCTGAAACTTTTAGACGAAGTTACTGACAATGTGCCTCACCGAAAAGCTTAGGTGGTTTTTGTAGAATTTACTACATAAAATCTTGTTATTTTTTAATTTTTTTTTTTCAAATATACCGTTAAGTCACCAGTCACCGTGCGGCCTCCATTCACCGTGCACATACCGTTTTGATTCATATTACGGACACTTAAGGCCTCAGTTAAGTATAACCCAGCTTGGACCATACAAAATAAATCATTCTGTATGATTTTTTTTAGCGTTATCGAGCGTCGGAAGCCCTTAACTTTCGGATGGTGGGTAATGAATACGCGTCCGCAACTTGAATAATTTTAAATAAATCAAATCGTGTGGCCTTTTCATGATTCTTATTCCGGACGCTCCCACACTTTTGCCTCATATTCCGGACGCTTTGATTCGTATTACGGACAGCTCATGATAATCATTAATGGAACAGTCAAATCATCAATTGAAATCTTTCAACCACTTAAGAGACGTCTAAGGTAGTTGGGCATTATAAATTTGCAATGATATTTATAGAAAAAACCTAATAAAACGAGCCTCGAAAATGAGAACTTTTGAACAGCGAAAATTGAAACATGTCTTGTGAAATGTTTCCCATACAAACGAGAGTGTCCGGAATTTGAAGCTGTCCGTAATATGAATCAAAACGGTATACAAATTCCTACAGAATATTCATACAATTTTCACAAATTATTTTTTTGTCAGCAAAATAAGATAAAACTGATGAAATGAAGTAGTTTTTGTCACAAAGCATTTTGAAAAACCTAGTTTATGTAGTAAAAATCATGTGAATTCTGTTTGATAATAAGATTTTTCAACATTCTTATTAGAAACACCAGAAATTCACATTTTTCATTTTAACGATAGAGTATGATTTTTTTCAAAATTTCAACAAGTTTTCATTGGGGATACTATAAGTAAGATTTATTTCATCGTATGAGCAATGAGATTTTATGCAAACAAGAATTTTATATTGTGTTTCAGTCTAAACCCAAATGCACGGTGAATGGATCCCTCTCAGTATGTATGGTTCCTATTACCGTGCATTAGTGTAAAAGGCATGAAATTATTCGGTAATATTAGATTTATTTTAAAACGTCATAAAACTACTTCATATTTAGTTTTTGAGTGAATATGGTATGATTAGGACAATACAGTCAAACCTTATGTAACGATTTTAATGTAAAAATAATTATTTAGCCAATTTTTAAACTTTTTGTGGATTTTATTGTAAATGAAGATTTGAACAGTCTTAAAAATGAGTGCGCTCACTATTAGCAACTTAGTTGCTCCATCAAAAAAGTTTCTTCAAGAAACAAAATTAAATCATGGCGAAATCTATACGCACGGTGAATGGTGCACTAGTGTGCACGGTAAATGGTGACATATAACGGTACGAGGCGACCTTAACATGAGATTTTCAAACATAATTTTTGAGTAATTTTTAGTTATGCATCACTAGTTTTAGATTTTTCCCTGAATTATTATATAATTGTACGCTACGTAGTGGTATTCTTATACGCGTCAAATTATTTGGAAAAGTTATATAATTTTTTGAAATGCAATTTTTTCTTAAATGCACGGTGAATGGTAGCTTGACGGTACAATGATTTACGTTCATTGGAATGGAATTTTAACTGAAAACATTTGTAGGTATCTTAGGAAGGTTGACTGGATTGATAATTGGAGAATAATAATCAGTCACGAATTAAGCGTTGATCATTTTAAACAATTGCCAACGTTTCGATCCAGTTGTTGGGATCTTCTTCAGGGCATGTTGTTTATTATTTAAATTATTAATAGTGTCGTGTTACATGGTTTTGGGTTTCTTCTACTCACTCGATAGGAATCAACTTGTCGTTGATTCGTGTAGCACAGACGGTGCTCGTCTCGATTGGGTATCGCACGGGTTTATTCATCACCAGCACCCATATCGGATGGTAGGTGGGTGGTAGGAAATAGGAGCGAAAGGTGGTTTTCCAAGCAGCCAGAGCTGCTTTCAAACGCGAGATAACTCTGAGCAAGTCTGAGTGCTACAAGCAGCTGTGCCGAGAAGCTGACGCCAACCCCTGGGGGGACGCTTATCGAGTGGTCATGGCAAAAGTCAAGGGTCCATCAATTCCGGTTGAAACCTGTGCTGAAAAGCTGAGGGTTATTGTCGAGGGTCTCTTCCCAACGCATGATCCGACACCGTGGCCACCTATGCCGTATGTCGACGAGGAAGAAGCAATCAGTGTCTGCATATTTCAATATACAGTCAACAACGCCGATCCTCAGTAGGATCCGTCATCGTTGAATTCTTCTTTGTGTGAATGTTTTTTTGACAATATATGCACGAATCTGGTAGAACGTGCATTCAGTTTTTTAATTACTTTTTCCACACTGATTCTCATCCACCTACTGACAGCAAATTCAATTCCGCTAGTGAAAAAAATCATCTCCGTCAGAATACCTCACAAAAACATCCGCAAAATGCAAAAGTTGTATTTTTTTATTAAGAGACAATCATGATTCATCAACTGGAGGCATCACATTGCCGTTTTCTTAAACCAGTAATATAAAATTCCTTTGGTTTTTTTTTAAATTCAATTTTCAATTTCAGTGCCTCTAGGTGAAATTGAATTTTGAAATGACACCAACAGTGGGTGAAACTGAATGTGTGCGTGTGTTGCACCCACTCTCTTTCTCGTCGCATTCGCACTCGAAGTCAGGTTGGCTTCTTGCTAGCGGAGTTTGTTTTTGTTCGTTTTCGCACTGATCGGGTATCATTCGGCTGAATTTTTACGACACTGGAAGCAATCACTGAAGATCGTCAGGTTTCCAATAACGAGCATATTGCAGCGGCGAAAGCATTGAAGGTGAAAAAGGGCCCCGAACCGGATGGAATACCGAATGTGGCACTTAAAGCGGCGATCCTAACGTACCCGGATATGTTCCGGAAAGTGATGCAAAATTGCCTGGACGAAGGTCTCTTCCCAGATATATGGAAGATCCAGAAGCTGGTGCTGCTACCGAAGCCAGGAAAACCACCCGGTGATCCTTCATCATACAGGCCTATATGCTTGCTGGATACACTGGGTAAACTCTTGGAACGGGTCATCCTTAACAGGATGGCTTAAAATACGGAGAGCGCGAACGGACTATCAGAAAGGCAGTTCGGATTTCGGAAGGGAAAATCGACGGTAGACGCAATTCGGACGGTCCTGGAGAGGGCCGAGAAGGCATCGAAGCAAAAGCGAAGAGGAAATCGTTACTGCGCCGTAGTTATGATAGACGTTAAGAACGCGTTCAATAGTGCCAGTTGGGAGGCCATCGCCACAGCGCTGCATAGAATGCGGGTTCCTGACTATCTGTGCCGAATTCTGCAGAGTTACTTTGAGAATCGGGTGTTGGTGTATGCAACCGACGCCGGCCGAAAGGAGTTAAGAGTAACGACGGGAGTTCCGTGAGAGTCCATACTGGGTCCGACGCTGTTGAATGGGATGTACGACGGGGTCCTATCATTGAAGTTACCCATGGGCGTCGAGATCGCCGGCTTCGCTGATGACGTCGTCCTAACTGTATAGGCGAAACGCTGGAAGAAGTTGAAGTGCTAACCACGGAGGCAATGGGTACGGTTGAGAACTGGATGAATGCAGTAAAACTGAAAATAGCCCACCACAAAACGGAGGTGCTACTAGTCAGCAATCTCAAAGCAATTCAATACGCTGAGATTACCGTCGGGGGACATGTCATAGCATCACAGCGGTCACTCAGACACAAAGGCGTGATGATAGACGATCGGATAAACTTCAACAGCCACGTCGACTATGCATGTGAGAAGGCGGCAAGGGCAACCAACGCACTCACAAGCATCATGCCGAACGCTCATGGTCCGACAAGCAGTAGGAGGCGTCTTCTGGCTAGCGTAGTATCGTCGATACTGAGATACGGAGTTCCGGCCTGGGGTGCAGTACTGCAAACCAAGCGCAATCGGAACAAGCTCAACAGCACGTTCCGGCTCATGGCTATGAGAGTAGCAAGAGCATACAGAACAATATCGTCGGAGACGGTATTTGTGATCACCGGGATGACTCCGTTTTGCATCACCCTGGAAGAAAACATCGAGTGTTATCAGCGGAGAGGCACTAGACAGGTGAGGAAATTGGCGAGGATCGGCTCGCTGGGCAAGTGGCAGCAAGAATGGGATGCCTCTGAGAAAGGTAGATGGACCCACAGACTCATCTCGAAGGTGCTTTGGATGATAGGCGATGCAAACCTTTGGAATCTGGTGGAAAAAATGGTGGTGGAGATAACATCTATCTTGCAGAGAAACTGGCGGGAAGAGCAGCGAAGCGAGAGGCAAAGAGCAGTGCCTGGCATCGGATCGTCGGGGCGCTAATGAACCGGAAGTCAACCCCCAACCGGAATCGTTTGACCGACCTCGGCACTCGAGTCAGCCTGACGCAGAAAGTAGACGTAGATCTTCCCTGCGATAGCCGCCGGTAGTCAGTGCGGACGTCTCCCCAGAAGGAAGCGAGAAGGGATGAACGATGAAAGGAGACAGAAAAGCGGAAGAAGATGGAACGGCAGTCTGCTCAACATGCAAGAGCAAACCACTGCAGACTGCGCAGAGTGCAAGAGCACAGAGCGGGAAAACGTCAAGAACGTAAGAGAAGTGCAGATGCACAGGGTCATCAGGGGCAAAATTGATCACTATATAACAAAGTAGATGTAAGAAATAAAAATTTCCCTGTCTACTAAATTTGGGCCTCCTGAATCTGAAAATGATGTCAAAATTCTTATAACTCAAGTATTTCATCAGTTTATTACAAAATTAAACTTTGAAAATCTTCCTAATACGCCTAAATGTAGGCAATTTCCCTTGAAATTTGCACATTATTCGAGTTTAAACGGTTTTATGGGCAAAAAAACTATACTTGCTACGCTTGTAATGGGCAGCTCCGGACACTGAATAAATTATTTTAAATTCTGGTTTACAAGTCACACTTCGATTTTATTTCACTTGTTCAATTTCTCCCTCTACACACCGTCTCGTCCCTGTCACTAATCCCCGTCATCTTCCCTTCTCTCACCCAGCTACCTCCCAAGGTCATCTACTTTCAGGTTCATCTCATTTCTGTTGTCATAGTAGTAGTAAATCCCTACATCCCACTTCACTTCTATTTTTTTACAGATTTAATATGCTACATAATCTTGGAACTTTTTCGGAGCCAAACGTGTTCGCTTATCTGATACCTGAGCACCTGTATCCACAATTGATTCTCCTCCGTTTGAAGCCTTTTGCTCATCACCTGCTGAAACTCCTGAATATCCTTCGTCACTGCAAACTTCGTCTCTCCTCAATAACTCTGCCTCATTATCCAGATCTGATCTTCTCTCCTGCTCCTGCGCTTTATCTTCTGCTTTCTTTAGATGTGATACATATCGCTTATATTCGACACCTGATACCGTAGACTTAATCGTAACTTCTGCCCCTTTTCGATTAACTACCTTGAACCTCTCTGAAGAAAAATCTGTGTTCAGTTTGTGATCTTTTCTCTGCCGTTTAGCATACACATAATCCCCCTCCTCGATTTGATTACTACGCGCCTTCCGTTTGTTGTCCGAATACTCTTTCCCTTTCTCCTTGACAATTCTGTCCCGACATTAATTCCGCAGGCGATTTCCCAGTTGTTGGGTGTACTGTAGAATGGTACGCCAGAAGAAATTTCCTCAACTCCAAACGCCAATCCTTACCAAGCTCCTGTGAAATCCGTAGGCGTTTCAGGATGGTCCTATTCTGGCGCTCTACCTCGCCGTTTGCTTGAGGCCAGTACGGGATGGTATTCACCAACTCAATGTCGTATTCCTCGCAGAACTGCTTGAGCTCTCTGCACTCTGCGCTCAATTGTGGTCCGTTGTCAGCTCTCATTGTGGTGGGAATTCCAAACCGTCCAAATATTGTCGACAGTTCTCGTATTGTTTCAGCGGCGGTGATACTTTTCATTTCGACGACTTCTACAAACCGGCTGTAATAGTCAACAACCACAAAAAGCCATTGACCCTCCGGCAGTGGCCCAAGAAAGTCAACGGCAATTTCCTGCCAAGGTCCTGCAGGCATCTGTTTTCTGGTCATGGGTTCTGGAGCATCCGGTGCGGATACCAGTATGCAACCTCGGCAGTTCTTTACGAAATTCTCCACCTCTTTGTCTAATTTGGGCCACCACACGGATAACCGCAGAGTCGACTTCATCATAGTGGTTCCCAAGTGTCCCTCGTGTGCAATTTTGAGAATCCTATGACGCAGTTCCTTAGGAAAAACTATCCTATCTCCCCGCAACAGAATGTCTCCTACTCTGCACAACTCATTACCAAACACTCGAAACTCAGTAGGCAGCTCATGTTTTCTGTCTAGATCCATTAGCTTTAGAACCATTTGTAGTTCAGAGTCCGATTTTGTAGCTTCTACCATTTTCTCCCACGGAACAGCCACCGCATGGGCAGCAAAGTCCATTATCTCTCTGATCATTATTTCGGTTCACATCTCCCCCCACATTAAAGCTTTCTTTCACTTTTGAGTATGCTTTTCAACGAATTTCAGCCATTTTAATACAACCAGCCAAATGGAGGCGCAAAATAAAATCGTTGTTCTCCACTTCATTCTTTAATATTTTACATACCTTTTTACTTCTCCTCGTCGCCAAATGTAATGGGCAGCTCCGGACACTGAATAAATTATTTTAAATTCTGGTTTACAAGTCACACTTCGATTTTATTTCACTTGTTCAATTTCTCCCTCTACACACCGTCTTGTCCCTGTCACTAATCCCCGTCATCTTCCCTTCTCTCACCCAGCTACCTCCCAAGGTCATCTACTTTCAGGTTCATCTCATTTCTGTTGTCATAGTAGTAGTAAATCCCTACAACGCTGTATGATATCAAAAATAAGTTCAGTAGTTGATACTTAAGCTTACACCATCATTTTAAACACTCAAAGTTAACATGTAGGCATTGCACCAGCGGATTGTTTGTTCCAACTGTATTGCTTACACCTTCAAAAACTGTGAATATTTCTATGCAAAACTGGTCGTAATAAAAATGAAATAGTTCAAAATCATCATTAGACATCTATAAACTAGAAAACATGGAATGTCTGTGGTGCCAACGAAATCTTCAACATCCTTGGGAGGAAATGTTTTTTGGTACCGACCTGATCAAATTCACCCCAGTGATCAATTTGCCCCCGGATTACGGTACCATCACTAAGTTGCTTCATCCATAACAGTTGTTTCCAGGCTTCCGAATTCTCACTCACTCTCACGATAATGAATTTATCCCTCACAGCAATTTTCAGCGATCAGCTGCCTTGCGATTTTATCCGTCCACAAAACAAAGCGAAAATAGATAATTGCACATTTCCGCAGCTGTGAGAAGTTTGTTTTCTCTTTCTCCGATCCTAGAGAATTTTTCCTGTATCCATCGCCACGAGCAGCAGTTGCTTTTATGCACCAAATTAACCACACCTTTCGTCAAGTTGGTGTGGTAGCATGGTTAGCGTTGTAACGTTTTGATGTATTTTTAAAATAAATTTGAAAAATATTATTAAAACAAAAAAAAAATGAATTGCCTAACTTTGCTTTGCGCATATGTAAATAAGATTTAAAGCTATTTTTATATTATAATCGATAATTTCAATCAAAAGAACCTTTTAGCATTTAAAGAACCATTCACCATAAAGCCTTTGTTTGCTATAAAATTTTAAGCTTTACTGAGATAAAAGCTCTAGTAGTGAGTAGGATTAAATGTAGATGGCCCGCGAAAATTGTATTAGGTAAATCTCGTCTAAACAACTTATACTAGTATGCGTGAAAAGTAAAAAAGCATGAGATATCATTTTTAGGGCTGTTTAAAGATTTAGAATCGTCCATCTTTCACTTTCATCTAAACTCGGCTCTGAAGCAGAAGTTAGTTCCCGTGTTCTAGTGATTTTTTCTTTTCCCATTAAGGTGTGTAGATTAGTTAGTTAGTTGATTTAACTACTTTTTGTTAAAGAAACTTTATAACGGAATAGTGGTAAAGTGAAATGGCATTTATTAATCTTATTTTATTAGTTACGTTGTTACGATCCAGATTTATCCACGAGGAGCGAAAACTCTGCTTCGTGCGTGTTCGCCCCACTTATAAAAAGGTAATCTACAATTTGAATTCATTTATATTTAATTTAAAACTAATGAAAGATTTGTGTCGGTCCTCAGCGTCCGATAGACGCTTTTTCGTGGGAGCTAGAAGCTCTGATTCAGAAATCCCCCATTGTTCTGCACGCTGTGCACCGTTGGTCCGTGCCGGTCCGCCATTACGGTAGTTAAACGGGAGTAGAGGTTTTTCCGACTTGCTGAGATTCCGAAAGGAGGAGACAGTAGAGTTTCGGACCACGAGCCGACGCCCTATCCCGCAACTTTAGTTCGACCCTCGACGCACGTAGACCCGGCCTAGCTACGCTACTGCTGAGCCAGCCCGAGCACCCCTCATCTGGTGACTCCACCGGCCGTCGAACATCGCATGCATCCGGCGTATCCCTCGGCGACAAGTAACGTAACGCCTCGAGCTCCAGTAGCATAAACCCTGCGCAGGTATGTCGACATACATGGCCATGTTACACACCACAACACACACACACACTGTACATATCACCCACCCGCATGAATCTTTCCGAAAATAGAAAATGAATACATAGATGAATTCAAGTTAAGTTTACGTTTACGTTTCTTTATTCACGTACGAGCCCTGTGGTATTTTGTAGTCCGCCCAGGCGTTTAGATACATCTCACGTTGCCACTATTGATGCGGTTTCATTCACTCGCTGCTTCGGTGCGTTCACCTCAGCCTTTATTCACTTTGTTTCGCTGGCTATCTACAAAATTCTCCGCTAGAAACCGTTCGATCATAACCCTGTAAATTGCGCTCATGCTTCAGAAAGCTTAGTCGGGCAATTCAATAAACACGACCAGTGGTCTCTCAATAGCGAGAGTGGCGCAAAAGCCACTGCGTTTGCTGCGATTTATTAGAAGATACGATGGACGGTTACAGCGTGCACGCATCGCGGTTGTTTTTAGCAATGTTCTAGGTTCGAATCCCGTCGCCGGCACTAGTTTTTGTTTATCCACATAGTGATAATTCTCGGGAGCAGTTGGTGAGCGAAAATATGATGGAGTGAAAAACAAATTATCCACAGAGTGGAGTGATTTTCGGTTATCCTCCATCGTAGCTCCAGGGAAAATTAGTGTGAGCGATAAAAGATGTTCACGCGAGGAAGCGAAAAAAGCATTCTCCTTACGTGCGAAAAATCGTAGATTTCGCATCATTGATACGAAAACTAAGAACCCTGAGTTGTTTCATTTGTTCCTGACTACGAACCATAGGCCGCGGTTCTCCTTAAACTAACCTGCGATAGGGCCACCGATGTGCTTTTCGACTGACAGACGGAGGAGGAAGGGGTCGGTCGGAATTTGGCCGGGGGTTCTGGACAGCTTCAGGTAGTGAAGTCCCGGGCCGGGACTAAGATGATCTAAGGATCTCCCAGTCGACCGCTTGGAAATTCACAGGGTAGAACTGTTACTTGGGAGTACACACTGCGATGACGAAACGTTTCGATAGAGTGCCAAAAAGCAAAATTTATTCACTGTGTGATACTTTCCCGCACTCGGATTATGCAGCGACACACAGTCGTGGGCTTCAATGAATGACACTATGCCTGCGCCAACCACACAATACGGGAACAATGGGTGATTACCGTAAGACCACACGTGGGTTTAGCTTTACCACTGCTGTTTTTGCACTAAATTGCACCGATTTTTAACGGGTTTTTAGTGAAAACATTCGTGAACACTTGTCGCTAAATAAATACAGCGAAAACGAAATAGATTAACGCGAAACTCCACCAAACATTAAAGAAAAATATCGAGCGCGTACGTGGTTGTTAGTGATATCAACAGTATCCCAAATTCGAAGAGTTTCTAGAACTATTGTTTTCCTTAGATTCTTCAGAATGTTGCTTTTTGGTGTAAAGATTTTTTGTACGAAGTTGCTCAAGAAAGCGTCATCATAAGCGTAAATTGAACTCAAATCTAGAGGGAGCTTGACTCTTCTGATCGAAAAAATCCCTTAAGTAAGGTGTATACTTAGCATGAGAGTCAAAATTTTCTAGGGGGGGCTTGAACTTTTCTAGGGGGGTCTAAGCCCTCCCTAGCCCCCCCGTATTTACGCCAATGAGCGTCATGGGAAGGAAAGAGAAACAACAAAATGTTGAAGCAGATAGAAGCAACAGATGGATAACGGAACAACTAAAGATAAGTGATTTTTATAATCTTTTCCTTAGAGTTTAACGACTACAGGATAATTGAAACCTCTCTAATGAGCTGGAGCCTGAGCTTGAGTTTGATTGGCCATTCTTGGTTGCTACTCCAGTATCGCCAGATCAGCTGCACTTACACAAGGAACCAACCAGATGATTGCTTGAGACCAACAGACATCCTCAGTGTAAAAGTACTTTACTTTCTTTTCGATGGCGCTTCGTCTTTCAAGACATAACCTGCGTCACAATGTTCTTTTTTTATTTTTTTATTTTTTTAAGGCACTCTGTGCTTGTGGCCACTAGGGTAACGTATATAATTTGGACATGCATATAATTTGGACAGGCTGGTTGTTCTATGCTCATTTACAATGAGATGATGAGGAATTTATGTACGGAAAATCATGTATTGCATTATTAATACACTATGCTACTTATTAATGACAGCCGTTTTCATAATAATTACAAATTGGCTTCAAAAATATAAAAATTGTAAATTGTATCAACAGAACACCTGTGAAACCTACGAATGCAAGCGGATGTACGTTTCAAGAACATACATTAAACGCAATAATAGCGCTCAGAATAGGCTTTCATAAAAAGTTTAAAGGCGGCTATATGATAAAATATTTCTAATATTAAAGCTTAGTTCATCTAAAATCTTAACATGAGTACATAAGGCATAAAACAGGTGGTGTCCAAAATAGATTACGGTTTTTGTTCAGTTGATATAATTTGGCCATCTGATGAAACGCACTGGAATGTCGCATGCATGCATACTTGCAGGCGTATTTCGTGAATCTGATGATATTGCTTGCATTAAATGAAATTATTGATTATCACTAATATACACATCCAATAAGCGAAAAAATGCATAAGTCACATGTAAACTCTTTAAACATTATGATATGATCGTCTTTTTAAGAAACCATAGAATAGATAGTGAGATAAAGCCCCTGTCCAAATTATATTCACATGAGGGTGTCCAAAATATATATTTGATGTCCGAAATGTATAACAGACAGACAATTAAAAAACGCTATTTTGACAGCTAATGCTACAGTTTGTGAGCTTTTTCTCTCCAGAAACTCAAAAAACAATGATACATTAAGCATATAAGTATCAAAACGTAATAAA
This sequence comes from Aedes aegypti, assembly GCF_002204515.2. Lineage (NCBI taxonomy): Eukaryota > Metazoa > Arthropoda > Insecta > Diptera > Culicidae > Aedes > Aedes aegypti. The sequence goes on from NC_035108.1 coordinate 197,658,913, forward strand.
ATATTAGTATCTAAGGCAGTTAAGCGATCGCCGTTTCCAGACATATCCTTAGCCTGTCCAAAATACATAATTTACCCTACTGTGCCGGAATCAGTTTATCTGTATCTACTATACCGATACAGATCTATTTTTAACTAATCTATATTAACATCTGCTTTCACTCTCTTCTACTCTTTTACTCTCACACCGAGAGAGCTCTGCTGTTCAAGTCCAATCGATTTCCATAAGCCATAGTCCTTTGCTCTTGCGGTGGTTCATTTTGCCGTGTTCCTAAGTCATTTGAGGCTAGCTGCCTACGAAGAGGGTCAGTTTGTCTCAGTCACCATCTGATACTGACGGAGGATGGATGTGCTCCCCTAAGCACGGTCCTCCGTGCGGCGTCTTCTGGTGGCTGGACGGTTTTTTTTGTGGAGGGACTGGGAATTGAATCCATGACCTTCCGCTTATGAAGCGAAAGCGTAACCTCAAGGCTACGGACCCCCCAGCGTCACAATGTTACGCCAACTAACTCGATCCATGGCTGATAACCTCCAGTTTCTCGATCTTTCAAGATCCTGCTCCACTTGGTCAAACTACCTAGCTCGTTGCACTCCTCTTCGTCTTGTACCGGCCGGATTCGAGGTGAACACGATTTTTCCGGGGTTGTTGTCCGGCATTATCACAACGTGTCCTACTAATCGTACCCTTCCACCTTTGGCGACTTTCTGAAAACTGGGTTCACCATACCTAAGGAACACACATGTTATAATTGATGCATATTAACTCTTATATGACTAGATTTTGTCATATAAGAGTTAATATGCATCAATTATAACATGTGTGTTACTCGGGTAGAGTTGCGCAAGCTCGTGGTTCATTCTTCTCTTCCATACACCGTTCTCACATACTCCGTCAAAAATCGTCCTAAGCACACGTCGTTCAAAAACTTCTAGCGGTTGCAGGTCCTCTTCGAGCATTGTCCACGTCTCATGTTTGTAGAGGACTACCGGTCTTATCAGCGTCTTAGTACGGAAGTGAAGTTTACCAGACCACAAGGTTTTGTGGAGTCCGTAGTGAGCATGACTTCCGGCAATGACACGTCTTCGAATTTCTCTGCTGCAGTTGTTATCCGACGTTATCAATGATCCGAGGTAGACAAATTCGTCCACCACCTCGAACTCATCCCCGTCGATCATCACGCGTCTGCCAATGCGAGCTCTATCGTGCTCAGTTCCTCCAGCTAGCAGATATTCGTCTTCGACGTATTAACCTTCAATCCAACCCGGTCTGCTCCACGTTTCAGCCTGATAAACTGTTCAGAAACCACCTGGAACGTTCTTCCGACAATGTCCACGTCATCAGTAAAACAGATGAACTGGCTGGATTTATTGAAGATCGTGCCCCGCATGTTGAAGCCCGCCCGTTTTATAGCACCTTCTAGCGCAATATTGAACAGGAGGCAGGAAGGACCATCGCCACCGCGTGTTTCAAACGGGTCCGATAATGTACCCGATATCTTCACACTGCACTGTACACTATCCATCGTTGCCTTGATCAGTCTAGTCTAGTTTCCCGGGAAAACCATTCACGCCCATAATCTTCCATTGCTCTTCGCGGTCGATGGTATCATAGGCTGCTTTGAAATCGATGAGTATGTGGTGCGTAGGGACTTGATATTCTCCACATTTTTTCCAGCTGCTTTGTTCTTCTTGAGCTGTTTTATAGCATCCTTAACTTCACCTATTGTGGGAGTGTGCCCATCTCCCTCATCCGCCGTACGGATGAATCCATTCCTCCCGCTGCCTCATCTGCGCCATTTAGGTGTTCATCGTAGTGCTGCTTCCACCTTTCAATCACTTTACGTTCGTCCGTCAAGATACCTCCATCCTTATCCCGTCACATTTCGGCTCGCGGCGCAAAGCCTTTGCGGGATGCATTGAGTTTCTTGTAGAACTTACACGTTTCTTGCGAACGATACAGCTGCTCCATCTCTTCGCACTCTAACTGTTCCAGGCGGCGCTTTTTATCCCGGAACAGATGGGTTTGATGTCTTTGCTTCTGTTTGTATCGTTCCACGTTTTGACGGGTGCCTAGCTGCAGCATAATGGCCCGCGCTGCATTCTTCTCGTCCAAAACCGTTTGACACTCCTCGTCGAACCAACCGTTCCGTCGATTTCCTTCCACCCATTGGCACCTTTCGCTGCGGTGTTAATGGCTGCTTTGACCCAACTCCAGCAGTCCTCAAGAGGGGCTTCGGTGAGCTCCCCCTCTTCCGGCAACGCTGCTTCAAGGCTTTGCGCGTAGTCGGTTGCGACTTCGGGTAGCTTGAGTCATTCCAGATTGTACCGTGGAGGGCGTCGGTATCGAATGTTGTTCACAACGGAAAGTCTTTGGCGCACTTTAACCGCCAGAAGGCAGTGTAAAAGTAGCGATCTTTTATTTTTGAGCAACAATGGCGTATGCCACGTCAGAATGTAGACAAAACAAGGGGGAGGAGGGAGGGGATGGAATTGATGATGCATTTTAAACTGGCTCACAGTAGATCGGGAAGGTGTAGGGGTGGTATTTTTATGGCAAAGAGGCTTGCTTTTTTATTTCGCAAACTTCCTATGTATCAGGCGTAAGGAAAAGCATGCTATAATGATGGAAAAAAAGAAGTATAGAGAAACGGAAACTGATGATGACAATATTTTTCGCGGTACCTTTTAGTGATTTTTCGTGCATTAACACTAGCACATGTGCGTTACTATGTGGTTAGTATGCCATGCATGTAACCCATTGAAAGATACAACTACAAAGTACGAGGAAAAGGACGGGCCTGGGATTGAACCCATAGTTCTCTGCTGATGAAGCAGAAGTGGTAGTCATTAGACCACCAACCCATAATAAAAAGCCATCAGAATTTTCTCTAGAAATTATACTTAAAATCTAGCAAAATTTTTTTTTTTGATTTCTGGATTTCCAAGAATTTTACCAGAAAGCCTCTAGGAATTCCGTATAAGAATTGCACAAGAATTGATTTCCAGAATATGATCCATTAGCAGAACTGATCAAACTATATCTAAAGTAATGTTTCGAGGAAGATCCTCACAAATTTCATTACGAATTTATTGATAAATCTCTTCCCAGTTATTCAGCTAAATGTTTCTCGACAGATTCATTTACCGCTATGCTACTTTCAATAGCAAAAGTATGCCTGGGGTTTTCCAACAAATTTCTTCTGAAGCTTCGAAGGCAAAAGACTTTCCAAAAATACTTTTCGTAGATAATTCCTGTATAACCCGAAGATTTGAAGTAGAATTTATAGAAAAACATGGTAGATTTTTTGACGCTATTTGTATATTGAATATATTGCTGAAAGATTTTGATGAACTTTGCGAAAGAATTTGTATTTTTTTTAGGTAAACTGTCTAAAGTGTTTGAATTAATGATTTTTTTTGGAGAAATTGCGAAGGAAAAGTTTGAACTCTTGAAAGGTTCATATTTTTTTAGTTAAACGTATTTGTGGATGATGGACTCAAACATGCAATAAAAATAAGAGGAAAGAATATTCAGAACATTGTCGAAGAGGGTGTTGTTCTTCATCATATATGGAGCGTTTCTTAAATGGATGTCTTGCAGGCTAAGTGGAACTTGAATAACGCATGTGAATGTTGCAATGCTTTGCATTGGCTATGAATTACTATATCTGGATTGGAAACATCCAATGGTGTCCATATTCAAAGAATTTGAGACGATTCTCGTATTGTGTCCGGTATTGGTAGCCACCCTTCAAGATTGAGCAATTCAGTACTAAAATACATCATCAAAATTCGCATTTATATTTGCAAATTCATTTTCCACCTAACAAGGGATATTCCCCTATATTACCATCCAAAATTTTTGGAGGGACCTGGCTCACTGGCCTCCACTGTTCCTACGCCAATGCTATTTTTGTTTATATGTATTTTTGGACTAACACCTTTAAGTCACTATTTTGATCATTTTAGGCGATGGTCGTTACCAGCCCTGATTGAGGGAGGTTATGGAGAGAATGATGGTTTTATATGTGTCCGGGGGCATGTTGAGGTTTTGTCTTGCTCTTTCATAAAACGTTTGCACCAGTTGTTGGGTGTTGGATGAGTGAGTAACTGAGTGTTGGAGAGATCTTCACCTGTTGTCTAGTAGCAGTCAGTTATTTAGTCACTAGCTACGCGGTAAGGGGACTTATCTTTCAATCAGAATAGCACCGTAATCTTCATTTTCATGCAGAAGTACGAGGTCACGCGTGTTTGTTTATTGCTGCGTGGATATGGGTGAATTCTTGCAAAAATGTATTAAAAAAATAAGTTTTAACAAATTTGAATACAAGTAAGACGAATGTGTACGTAAATGAGCCGTCTCTCAAACACTAATTACCTAAAAAATCACACCTTTTGACTGTTTTTGTGTAGTATGTCACACCCGTGCCTCTTCTATGGGTTGAGATGAAACAGAACTAGATATCTAATATGTCGTGGATTGTAGTTTGGCATATGTTCCGAAAAAAGGAGATCAATGTTTTCGAAATACCAGTATTGATTGTATTTTAAGTCTTATTAAAGTGTAATTTGCGAAAAAGTTACACACCTTTTTTTTTGGTGAAAACTGAGTTCACGACCGCCCTAATGGTCGCTTCTAGCCCTGTAACTTCCTGCTATAAAAAATAGTGTAGCAATTTGACAAAACGTTAAAATGTTTTAAATGCAGTGCAATGCCAAACAAATCTAATTCAAATCATATATTATCCGAATCAAACCCAATATAATCCAAATAAAATTCACTCCAATTCAATTCTAATGCAAATACTATCTATTCTTATCTAAAAAGACTTAAAATACAATCAATACTGGTATTTCGAAAACATTGATCTCCTTTTTTCGGAACATATGCCAAACTACAATCCACGACATATTAGATATCTAGTTCTGTTTCATCTCAACCCATAGAAGAGGCACGGGTGTGACATACTACACAAAAACAGTCAAAAGGTGTGATTTTTTAGGTAATTAGTGTTTGAGAGACGGCTCATTTACGTACACATTCGTCTTACTTGTATTCAAATTTGTTAAAACTTATTTTTTTAATACATTTTCGCAAGAATTCACCCATATCCACGCAGCAATAAACAAACACGCGTGACCTCGTACTTCTGCATGAAAATGAAGGTTACGGTGCTATTCTGATTGAAAGATAAGTCCCCTTACCGCGTAGCTAGTGACTAAATAACTGACTGCTACTAGACAACAGGTGAAGATCTCTCCAACACTCAGTTACTCACTCATCCAACACCCAACAACTGGTGCAAACGTTTTATGAAAGAGCAAGACAAAACCTCAACATGCCCCCGGACACATATAAAACCATCATTCTCTCCATAACCTCCCTCAATCAGGGCTGGTAACGACCATCGCCTAAAATGATCAAAATAGTGACTTAAAGGTGTTAGTCCAAAAATACATACACTACCCGCCATAAGTATGGAATCGCATCATCTAGTATTGCAACACCTCAATTGAATATTGCAGCACCCCAAAAAGTTTAGCATCACCCGTAAGCTATTACACTAATGACGCAATATCTTGGAAACCTTACTTTCTAGAAAGCTGCGGTCTTCAGCAAAGTTGTTCAGAAGCCTTACGGCGTTCATCAGCTGACATTTTTAATGCGCCATTTTGCCGCTACGTGGCACTAGTGTGCATGTAATTTGGTCCTATTTTAGACGGCTCTAGCTCATGAACCTGATTACTTAGAATGTTCGTGTCTTCAGCAAAGTTGTTCAGAAGCTTAAAAACAATCTGAGACAGCACTGATTGGTTAGCAATTTTGCCGCTACGTGGCGCTAGTGTGCATGTGAATTGACCATATTTTAGACGGCTCTGGCTCATGAACCTGACCACTTAGAATGTTCGTGTCTTCAGCAAAGTTGTTCAGAAGCTTAAAAGCAATGTGAAATAGCACTGATTGGTTAGCAATTTAGCCGCTACGTGGCGCTAGTGTGCATGTAAATTGGTCATATTTTAGACGGCTCTAGCTCATGAACCTGGCCACTTAGAATGTTCGTGTCTTCAGCAAAGTTGTTCAGAAGCTTAAAAGCAATCTGAGGTAGCACTGATTGGTTAGCAATTTTGCCGCTACGTGGCGCTAGTGTGCATGTGAATTGGCCATATTTTAGACGGCTCTGGCTCATGAACCTGACCACTTAGAATGTTCGTGTCTTCAGCAAAGTTGTTCAGAAGCTTAAAAGCAATGTGAAATAGCACTGATTGGTTAGCAATTTAGCCGCTACGTGGCGCTAGTGTGCATGTAAATTGGTTATATTTTAGACGGCTCTAGCTCATGAACCTGACCACTTAGAATGTTCGTGTCTTCAGCAGAATATTTTCATTAGAGTAATCGGACTCCTCGTATATCCCACAGGAATTCCACTCGAGATATCATTCATAATCCTCCAGATATTTCTCCAACGTGTTTCTCCAATTATTCCTGAAATTATTATATAAATCGTTCCTGGCTGTGCCTCGAATTTCTCCAGAGATTCCTCAACAAAATTTAAAGGTGTTTTCTAGAGGTTATTCTAAAAATTCTTCCATAAAAACTCAATTTAATATGCCAAATATTAAACGAGTTATGTACAGCGATCTCAAGTATCATAAAACTGTGTTTCGTTACTTAGCAACTTGGCAACTCGCTAGTTAAATCATTCTTAAAATTAAAAAAAAAAACGGGATTCATACAGCCGAGTTTATGACAAAAAAAAACATGTGTGTAGGTTCATTCATGAATTCCTCCGAGAATTTCTCTCAATACTATTTTAAAAATTAATCTATGGATTCCTGTTGAAACTTTTCTTTCAAAAATTTCCAAACAATAATTTCATAAATTGTTCCAGAAACATACTGGGTACACCGAAAGGGTTTTGCGTCTAAATTAAAATTGATTTTTGCTTGAACTTGAACTCGACCACAAACTTCACTTAAAATTCTAATAGAATATTTTCATTTTTCAAGTAATTACTCCAATAATTATAGGGGGACGGACCTGGTGTAGTGGTTAGAACACTCGCCTCTCACGCCGAGGACCTGGGATCGAATCCCATCCCCGACATAGTCACTTATGACGTAAAAAGTTATAGTGACGACTTCCTTCGGAAGGGAAGTAAAGCCGTTGGTCCCGAGATGAACTAGCCCAGGGCTAAAAATCTCGTTAATAAAGTCAAATCAATCAATCAATCAATCCAATAATTATCTTCTTTTAGTCCTTGTTGAATTCATTCAATTTTTATCTTCAGTATGTCTCGAGATAAATTTCAAAATTTGCTTACGAGATTTTAAGGAACTTGACTAGGAATTTCGTCAAAATCATTTTGAAGCATTAAATCATCCCTTCTTTCTGACTTTACGTCCCCACTGGGACAGAGCCTGCTTCTCAGCTTAGTGTTCTTATGAGCACTTCCACAGTTATTAACTGAGAGCTTACTATGCCAATGACCATTTTTGCATGTGTATATCGTGTGGCAGGTACGAAGATACTCTATGCCCTGGGAAGTCGAGAAAATTTCCAACCCGAAAAGATCCTCGACCGGTGGGATTCGAACCCACGACCCTCAGCTTGGTCTTGCTGAATAGCTGCGCGTTTACCGCTACGGCTATCTGGGCCCCCTTAGGTATAGGAATAATTTATGAGATTTATTCACAACTTCATGTGATGTAATTTATGAATACTTCTGCGCTAAAAACCCAGCAAAAAAAATCCATGAAAACTAAAGAAAATTTCTTGGTTTTCATACAGTAAGAATTATTTTTACACACATTCCATTTCCGAACATTGAGTTTTAAAACAATATTTAGGAAAAATTATGTGAAAACTCCGTATGAAACATTCTTTGAATTATACTAAAATGAATTCCAAGAAGAGCTTCGAGGCAATCATTCATGCTATTTCGAAGGAGTTTCTGAATCAAGAGGATTTTTAATATGAACCTCTTTAGGAATTTCTGTGTTCTGTGAGAAATTTTTAGATAATTCATCGATCATGTATAACTAGGAACTCAGGTTGATTCCATTTGTTTTACTGGACAAAGCAAAATTGGCGATCAAAGGGACCACAACGAATCGAATCTTTGGAATTTTTCCAATAGGTAAATCTGCAAGACTTTATATAGACCCGTCACTCAACATTGAAATAAGACGCGTTTAGGACTTTACTTAGCTTACTATGAAAAAAAAAAAATACGTTGAATATCTTGTATAGTTTTATGTTTCATGCAAAAAGAGTGTAATGTATTGTTTGTAGCTAGGAATATCGGTCCGTTTGGCAACACAGAAATAAGTTCCACATACGAGAATCATTTCATCCCATTTTAACCCATTAAATAATTACCCTATCTCACCGTGATCGTTTTGTCGTGAAAATCGTGAATGAAATGTTAAGAATCGATCTTCTCAAGTCCCCCCCCCCCTGATGAAAAAACCTGGCTACGTCAATGGTCATCGACCCCTTAGGGACCGTTCAAATATTACGTAACGCAACAGGGGAGGGAGAGCGTCTTACATAGTGTTACGGTTCAAAGAAAAATTTAAAATTTTCTATACAAAAGTTGTTACGTGGAGGTGAAAGGGGGTCTAAAATTGACAAATTTTGGCTTACGTAATTTTTTAATGAACTCTTTAAAGTCCATGCAAGTTCTTGACGCGGTTCACAAGCAATCATAAACACGTCGAAATTAGAAAAACAGGAACATAATAAAATGACCCGATTTTGTCAGGTTCCCCATTTTGTCAGCCTAAAATTCATCGAGGGGCTGACAAAATCGGGTCCTCACTGTATTAAATTCCACAATGTTTTGAATTTTGTCTAAGTAAACAGGTTCTTAGAAAATGCCTTCTTCTAAATATTTGCTGAAGATACGAACATTCTAGGTGGTCAAGATCATGTGCTAGAGCCCGCAAAAATATAACCAAACCTACCTGCACATCTGAGAGAGAGGAGACAGATGGCTTAGATTGCGAGTTCCCAAAAGACAAGGGATCCTGTCAGTGCTGTTTCACATTGCTTTTAAGCTTCTGATCAACTTTGCTGAAAACACGAACATTCTAAGTTGTCAGGTTCATGAGCTAGAGCCTGCTAGAATATGATCAAATGACATGCACACTTGCGCCACGTAGCGGCAAAATTGCTAACCAATCAGTGCTGTTTCACATTGCTTTTAAGCTTCTGAACAACTTTGCTGTAGACACAAACATTCTAAGTGGTAAGGTTCATGAGCTAGAGCCGTCTAAAATATGACCAATTAACATGCACACTAGCGCCACGTAGCGGCAAAATTGCTAACCAATCAGTGCTGTTTCACATTGCTTTTAAGCTTCTGATCAACTTTGCTGAAAACACGAAAATTCTAAGTGGTCAGGTTCATGAGCTAGAGCCTGCTAGAATATGATCCAATGACATGCACACTTGCGCCACGTAGCGGCAAAATTGCAACCAATCAGTGCTGTCTCAGATTGCTTTTAAGCTTCTGAACAACTTTGCTGAAGACACGAACATTCTAAGTGGTCAGGTTCATGAGCCAGAGCCGTCTAAAATATGACCAATTTACATGCACACTAGCGCCACGTAGCGGCAAAATTGCTAACCAATCAGTGGTGCCTCACATTGCTTTTAAGCTTCTGACCAACTTTGCTGAAAACACGAACATTCTAAGTAATCAGGTTCATGAGCTAGTGCCTGCTAGAATATGATCAAATGACATGCACACTTGCGCCACGTAGCGGCAAAATTGCTAACCAATCAGTGCTACCTCAGATTGTTTTTAAGCTTCTGAACAACTTTGCTGAAGATACGAACATTCTAAGTGGTCAGGTTCATTAGCCACAGCCGTCTAAAATATGACCAATTTACATGCACACTAGCGCCACGTAGCGGCAAAATTGCTAACCAATCAGTGGTGCCTCACATTGCTTTTAAGCTTCTGACCAACTTTGCTGATAACACGAAAATTCTAAGTTGTCAGGTTCATGAGCTAGAGCCTGCTAGAATATGATCAAATGACATGCACACTTGCGCCACGTAGCGGCAAAATTGCTAACCAATCAGTGTTACCTCAGATTGTTTTTAAGCTTCTGAACAACTTTGCTGAAGACACGAACATTCTAAGTGGTCAGGTTCATGAGCTAGAGCCGTCTAAAATATGACCAATTAACATGCACACTAGCGCCACGTAGCGGCAAAATTGCTAACCAATCAGTGCTGTTTCACATTGCTTTTAAGCTTCTGATCAACTTTGCTGAAAACACGAAAATTCTAAGTTGTCAGGTTCATGAGCTAGAGCCTGCTAGAATATGATCAAATGACATGCACACTTGCGCCACGTAGCGGCAAAATTGCAACCAATCAGTGCTGTCTCAGATTGCGTTTAAGCTTCTGAACAACTTTGCTGAAGACACGAACATTCTAAGTGGTCAGGTTCATGAGCCAGAGCCGTCTAAAATATGACCAATTTACATGCACACTAGCGCCACGTATCGGCAAAAATGCTAACCGATCAGTGCTCTTTCAGATTGCTTTTAAGCTTTTGATCAACTTTGCTGAAAACACGAAAATTCTAAGTTGTCAGGTTCATGAGCTAGAGCCTGCTAGAATATGATCAAATGACATGCACACTTGCGCCACGTAGCGGCAAAATTGCTAACCAATCAGTGCTGTCTCAGATTGCTTTTAAGCTTCTGAACAACTTTGCTGAAGACACGAACATTCTAAGTAATCAGGTTCATGAGCTAGAGCCGTCTAAAATATGACCAATTTACATGCACACTAGCGCCACGTAGCGGCAAAATGGCGCATTAAAAATGTCAGCTGATGAACGCCGTAAAGCTTCTGAACAACTTTGCTGAAGACCGCAGCTTTCTAGAAAGTAAGGTTTCCAAGATATTGCGTCATTAGTGTAATAGCTTACGGGTGATGCTAAACTTTTTGGGGGGTGCTGCAATATTCAATTGAGGTGTTGCAATACTAGATGATGCGATTCCATACTTATGGCGGGTAGTGTATAAACAAAAATAGCATTGGCGTAGGAACAGTGGAGGCCAGTGAGCCAGGTCCCTCCAAAAATTTTGGATGGTAATATAGGGGAATATCCCTTGTTAGGTGGAAAATGAATTTGCAAATATAAATGCGAATTTTGATGATGTATTTTAGTACTGAATTGCTCAATCTTGAAGGGTGGCTACCAATACCGGACACAATACGAGAATCGTCTCAAATTCTTTGAATATGGACACCATTGGATGTTTCCAATCCAGATATAGTAATTCATAGCCAATGCAAAGCATTGCAACATTCACATGCGTTATTCAAGTTCCACTTAGCCTGCAAGACATCCATTTAAGAAACGCTCCATATATGATGAAGAACAACACCCTCTTCGACAATGTTCTGAATATTCTTTCCTCTTATTTTTATTGCATGTTTGAGTCCATCATCCACAAATACGTTTAACTAAAAAAATATGAACCTTTCAAGAGTTCAAACTTTTCCTTCGCAATTTCTCCAAAAAAAATCATTAATTCAAACACTTTAGACAGTTTACCTAAAAAAAATACAAATTCTTTCGCAAAGTTCATCAAAATCTTTCAGCAATATATTCAATATACAAATAGCGTCAAAAAATCTACCATGTTTTTCTATAAATTCTACTTCAAATCTTCGGGTTATACAGGAATTATCTACGAAAAGTATTTTTGGAAAGTCTTTTGCCTTCGAAGCTTCAGAAGAAATTTGTTGGAAAACCCCAGGCATACTTTTGCTATTGAAAGTAGCATAGCGGTAAATGAATCTGTCGAGAAACATTTAGCTGAATAACTGGGAAGAGATTTATCAATAAATTCGTAATGAAATTTGTGAGGATCTTCCTCGAAACATTACTTTAGATATAGTTTGATCAGTTCTGCTAATGGATCATATTCTGGAAATCAATTCTTGTGCAATTCTTATACGGAATTCCTAGAGGCTTTCTGGTAAAATTCTTGGAAATCCAGAAATCAAAAAAAAAATTTTGCTAGATTTTAAGTATAATTTCTAGAGAAAATTCTGATGGCTTTTTATTATGGGTTGGTGGTCTAATGACTACCACTTCTGCTTCATCAGCAGAGAACTATGGGTTCAATCCCAGGCCCGTCCTTTTCCTCGTACTTTGTAGTTGTATCTTTCAATGGGTTACATGCATGGCATACTAACCACATAGTAACGCACATGTGCTAGTGTTAATGCACGAAAAATCACTAAAAGGTACCGCGAAAAATATTGTCATCATCAGTTTCCGTTTCTCTATACTTCTTTTTTTCCATCATTATAGCATGCTTTTCCTTACGCCTGATACATAGGAAGTTTGCGAAATAAAAAAGCAAGCCTCTTTGCCATAAAAATACCACCCCTACACCTTCCCGATCTACTGTGAGCCAGTTTAAAATGCATCATCAATTCCATCCCCTCCCTCCTCCCCCTTGTTTTGTCTACATTCTGACGTGGCATACGCCATTGTTGCTCAAAAATAAAAGATCGCTACTTTTACACTGCCTTCTGGCGGTTAAAGTGCGCCAAAGACTTTCCGTTGTGAACAACATTCGATACCGACGCCCTCCACGGTACAATCTGGAATGACTCAAGCTACCCGAAGTCGCAACCGACTACGCGCAAAGCCTTGAAGCAGCGTTGCCGGAAGAGGGGGAGCTCACCGAAGCCCCTCTTGAGGACTGCTGGAGTTGGGTCAAAGCAGCCATTAACACCGCAGCGAAAGGTGCCAATGGGTGGAAGGAAATCGACGGAACGGTTGGTTCGACGAGGAGTGTCAAACGGTTTTGGACGAGAAGAATGCAGCGCGGGCCATTATGCTGCAGCTAGGCACCCGTCAAAACGTGGAACGATACAAACAGAAGCAAAGACATCAAACCCATCTGTTCCGGGATAAAAAGCGCCGCCTGGAACAGTTAGAGTGCGAAGAGATGGAGCAGCTGTATCGTTCGCAAGAAACGTGTAAGTTCTACAAGAAACTCAATGCATCCCGCAAAGCCTTTGCGCCGCGAGCCGAAATGTGACGGGATAAGGATGGAGGTATCTTGACGGACGAACGTAAAGTGATTGAAAGGTGGAAGCAGCACTACGATGAACACCTAAATGGCGCAGATGAGGCAGCGGGAGGAATGGATTCATCCGTACGGCGGATGAGGGAGATGGGCACACTCCCACAATAGGTGAAGTTAAGGATGCTATAAAACAGCTCAAGAAGAACAAAGCAGCTGGAAAAAATGTGGAGAATATCAAGTCCCTACGCACCACATACTCATCGATTTCAAAGCAGCCTATGATACCATCGACCGCGAAGAGCAATGGAAGATTATGGGCGTGAATGGTTTTCCCGGGAAACTAGACTAGACTGATCAAGGCAACGATGGATAGTGTACAGTGCAGTGTGAAGATATCGGGTACATTATCGGACCCGTTTGAAACACGCGGTGGCGATGGTCCTTCCTGCCTCCTGTTCAATATTGCGCTAGAAGGTGCTATAAAACGGGCGGGCTTCAACATGCGGGGCACGATCTTCAATAAATCCAGCCAGTTCATCTGTTTTACTGATGACGTGGACATTGTCGGAAGAACGTTCCAGGTGGTTTCTGAACAGTTTATCAGGCTGAAACGTGGAGCAGACCGGGTTGGATTGAAGGTTAATACGTCGAAGACGAATATCTGCTAGCTGGAGGAACTGAGCACGATAGAGCTCGCATTGGCAGACGCGTGATGATCGACGGGGATGAGTTCGAGGTGGTGGACGAATTTGTCTACCTCGGATCATTGATAACGTCGGATAACAACTGCAGCAGAGAAATTCGAAGACGTGTCATTGCCGGAAGTCATGCTCACTACGGACTCCACAAAACCTTGTGGTCTGGTAAACTTCACTTCCGTACTAAGACGCTGATAAGACCGGTAGTCCTCTACAAACATGAGACGTGGACAATGCTCGAAGAGGACCTGCAACCGCTAGAAGTTTTTGAACGACGTGTGCTTAGGACGATTTTTGACGGAGTATGTGAGAACGGTGTATGGAAGAGAAGAATGAACCACGAGCTTGCGCAACTCTACCCGAGTAACACACATGTTATAATTGATGCATATTAACTCTTATATGACAAAATCTAGTCATATAAGAGTTAATATGCATCAATTATAACATGTGTGTTCCTTAGGTATGGTGAACCCAGTTTTCAGAAGGTCGCCAAAGGTGGAAGGGTACGATTAGTAGGACACGTTGTGATAATGCCGGACAACAACCCCGGAAAAATCGTGTTCACCTCGAATCCGGCCGGTACAAGACGAAGAGGAGTGCAACGAGCTAGGTAGTTTGACCAAGTGGAGCAGGATCTTGAAAGATCGAGAAACTGGAGGTTATCAGCCATGGATCGAGTTAGTTGGCGTAACATTGTGACGCTGGGGGGTCCGTAGCCTTGAGGTTACGCTTTCGCTTCATAAGCGGAAGGTCATGGATTCAATTCCCAGTCCCTCCACAAAAAAAACCGTCCAGCCACCAGAAGACGCCGCACGGAGGACCGTGCTTAGGGGAGCACATCCATCCTCCGTCAGTATCAGATGGTGACTGAGACAAACTGACCCTCTTCGTAGGCAGCTAGCCTCAAATGACTTAGGAACACGGCAAAATGAACCACCGCAAGAGCAAAGGACTATGGCTTATGGAAATCGATTGGACTTGAACAGCAGAGCTCTCTCGGTGTGAGAGTAAAAGAGTAGAAGAGAGTGAAAGCAGATGTTAATATAGATTAGTTAAAAATAGATCTGTATCGGTATAGTAGATACAGATAAACTGATTCCGGCACAGTAGGGTAAATTATGTATTTTGGACAGGCTAAGGATATGTCTGGAAACGGCGATCGATTAACTGCCTTAGATACTAATATTTTATTACGTTTTGATACTTATATGCTTAATGTATCATTGTTTTTTGAGTTTCTGGAGAGAAAAAGCTCACAAACTGTAGCATTAGCTGTCAAAATAGCGTTTTTTAATTGTCTGTCTGTTATACATTTCGGACATCAAATATATATTTTGGACACCCTCATGTGAATATAATTTGGACAGGGGCTTTATCTCACTATCTATTCTATGGTTTCTTAAAAAGACGATCATATCATAATGTTTAAAGAGTTTACATGTGACTTATGCATTTTTTCGCTTATTGGATGTGTATATTAGTGATAATCAATAATTTCATTTAATGCAAGCAATATCATCAGATTCACGAAATACGCCTGCAAGTATGCATGCATGCGACATTCCAGTGCGTTTCATCAGATGGCCAAATTATATCAACTGAACAAAAACCGTAATCTATTTTGGACACCACCTGTTTTATGCCTTATGTACTCATGTTAAGATTTTAGATGAACTAAGCTTTAATATTAGAAATATTTTATCATATAGCCGCCTTTAAACTTTTTATGAAAGCCTATTCTGAGCGCTATTATTGCGTTTAATGTATGTTCTTGAAACGTACATCCGCTTGCATTCGTAGGTTTCAAGTTGATTCGGATAATATATGATTTGAATTAGATTTGTTTGGCATTGCACTGCAATTAAAACATTTTAACGTTTTGTCAAATTGCTACACTATTTTTTATAGCAGGAAGTTACAGGGCTAGAAGCGACCATTAGGGCGGTCGTGAACTCAGTTTTCACCAAAAAAAAAGGTGTGTAACTTTTTCGCAAATTACACTTTAATATATCCATTTAATCTATTTGTAATATATATATATATATATATATATATATATATATATATATATATATATATATATATATATATATATATATATATATATATATATATATATATATATATATATATATATATATATATATATATATATATATATACAAATATATATATATATATATATATATATATATATATATATATATATATATATATATATATATATATATATATATATATATATATATATATATATATATATATATATATATATATATATATATATATATATATATATATATACAGGGTGTTTGGTTCCATGTTTTTAATAATTGGAGGGTAGATAGGTCTCCATGAGATATGAAAAAGTGCCCATGGAACATAGGGTCGCAAATCACTGCTAAGTGAGTTATTCACGATTTTAAGATTTTCAACTTGTTCATCTTTGGAACCACATATCTAATTAACTATGCGTCATACATTTAATCTCAGCGCATGAATCGAAAGCTTATGATCTAATCTATCTTAGTTTCTTGGACGTAATTTTTGTAGAAAATGATTCAAAGGCTCAAATTACGAAAAGTTTGCAAAAAGAGACGGAAAAATCAGCATTTTTCGACGTATTTTTATGAATTCTATTAAAATTATCGTAATTAATGTTAAAAAAAATCTTCTACAAAATATGCATTAACTTGTTAGCTACCAAAGTGTCTTTGAGAGCAAAAGTGTATCTCTTGTAGATTTGTCACAATATCATGTTGAAAGTTGTGCTTCAAAGAGCAAAAAAATCAAAATAAATATCGGCTGATAACTCTATTCGTTCGTCCGTTCGTGTGTTGATGCCTCCGCGTGTGGATGAAGTGCTCGGAAACGACAGATGTCGGTCGTGCCGAAGCGAAGGGGAAATGAAATCGCTTCGCAACATGCGCCATTTCTTTCTTCTCTTCGCGGCGTTTGGTTTGCAAACAGACGCATAAATAGATTTAGTGCGGTCGCCGCACGACCACCGCAGTAGCGAAAGTGTGTTCATAAAGACTGATCCCTTTAAATTTCTCGCACTAGTAGCTGAGCTACGGTGCAGAGCAGATGGGGGGTGCGCTTGCGCGTGTAGCGAGGACTCAATTTATGCATTTCTCGCTTATGACGTGGAACTTTTGATGCATTTTGAAGGGTTTTAGGTCGTCTATTAATTACATAGAGGTGGACAAGTGAGAGTAGAATTTATGACGTGCCATTCACGCCGTTGTAAAAGTACAACACTACCAAGTAAACCTCGCCCGTGATACACAGCACGAGCGAGGTGAATTCTTAGGTTCAATAAAGTAATTTAGGTATCGCACTAATGCTCAGCGTGAACTGTTGGAGCAGCAGGATGAAATATCTCACAAAATTAGTGACCGTCTATCCTACTACAGCTTGGTTTTCTGTATAAGGTTGCTTACAAATTATGTTCAATAGATCAATAATCTCTCAGTTAACTATTTTTATAAAATCAAATAATAGACCTACATGTAATATTTCATATAATTTTCAGTGTCGTATCCAGAAAATTGCTCAGGGGAGACGAACGACGCAAAAAAGTGGATATTTTTACAAAAATTGGGATGGCTTAAGACGGTTCAACCACATCATTTTGTTTTTCTTTTATCCAGCAAAATAATAGAATAACTGCATAAAATTAAGAATTTCTTTTGAAATTGAGACTTTGGCAGTTTAATAGGTTCTATGTGCAGTCACAAGAATTAATAGTCACAATTTGTAGATCAGTACTTTTCTTAAAAAAAAAAAAACATGAAGCCTTGCAATGTTTGTAATATGAAATCAAATATTTTGAATAAGGGGTCGTCCATAAATGACGTAGCATTTTAGGGGGAGGGGGGTCTTCACGAATTTGTGACGATGTGTGACGAGGGGGAGGGAGGGGTCCCAACTAGTGGACGTAGCATTTTGAATCTGTAAAAATAGTAGCGCTAAAAAAAATCATTGACAAACCGTTTTCTATCACTTCTTTTGTTTGAATTTTTAAACGGGTTTTAATATGATGTTCCAGCTTCAAAAATATCATATACTAAGATTACATTTTTTTTATGAAATTTTAAATTCAACTATAAAACAATGCTTTATCGACATGAAAAACATTGCTCTTCAGTTGTTTTCAAGACATAGCATGAACCGTTTTAGTGCAATATTTATTTTCTGTTGGAGGTTTATTTCTTCAAAAGAATAAAATATACTTATTTAGGCGAATATTAATATCATCACAGTAAAACAAGATATGTTTTCAGTGAATAATGTGTTCAACGTCGTAGAAGATTTCCGCCCAAGCAACTCATTGATTTGTGTTGATATATCATCGTTCATGGTGGAATAGCCTGGAGAATAATGAGGACATCAAATTCGAGTGTTTCTTTATTGCACTATCAATTATCTGAACCAATCAATTTTCACATTATTTCTACCTTTTTAGCTGTAAACTTGTTTTATGTTTTAATGCTATCAACAGCAAAAGTACTACAAATTGAATTGAACCTTTATGAAACTGGAAAACAAAATTATGTTACTTAAACAAGAAATAATTCTGTTTGAAACTGTTTTTAAAATGAATTTTGACTGGGAAGTGTCTGGTGTAGTGGTTAGAACTCATGCCTCTAACGCCGAGAACCTGGGATCAAAGCCCATTCCCGAGTTAGTCACTCATGACGAAAAGGTTATCTTAAATATCGTAATGAAGGTAGAAAAAAATGCTTTTGAGCAGCTCAGTATATCAAACTATTGTTCGTCTGATTTTCGTTTTAGCCACATTTTTGAGGAAAACAATTAAAAAAAAATATGGGGGGGGGGGGTGCTTGATATGCTACGTATTTTTCAAGGGGGGGTATTAACATTTGTGATGAAATGCTACGAAGGGGGAGGGGGGTGAAAAAATCAGTAAATCAGTGAAAAAAATGCTACGTCATTTATGGACGGCCCCTAAAAAAAAATCAAATAATTCATCAAATTCCAACATTTTTACTTCATTATTGAAACAATTTATGATAGATTGAACGAAAACGACACAATTTGATCAAGCAGGTTGATGAGGTTCTTGTACAAGAATAATAAAATATAAATAAACCTTTTGTTATGCTTCAAATCAAATAGTAATCAGATCAGTACCCAAATATTTGTAGTTCAAAATTTCATTTTTTTTCTCTCTCTCTCTGTTGAGTTACTGAGATTTTTTTTTTAATTTGAATTAAAAACCAAGAGAAGTGTTAATTTTGAACGATAACATTTGAAATATTTGCAGTTTGCTCTAATAGATGGAAAATTAGAAATCAAATTGAATATAATTTAACAATTAAATGTATTAAAATGAACTTAAAACAAACACAGTCACAATTAGAAATTGAAGCTCTTTCCAAACTTTAGTCAAGTTTTAATCATCAAGTTAACTGTAACTCTAGCGATGGCAAAATCATTTGAAATTTGACTCATGGAACATATTCAAGGCATGAATGTGTATGATTTTACACGAATTAAATTAAAAAAAAAATACCTGCTGGAAACCCACCAAAACCCGGAAATATGAGAATATGTAATTTTTCAAACAAAACTAGTTCCATGTTATTTAAAGCTCCCACAGCAATTTACGGATGCTAATGGTTGTCACTATGGCAAGCCTGTAAAATTTCGTGAAGGGAAATATCCTTCATCATTTTAGTAACAGAACCTCCGAAATGTCAAGAAGGCGAAAGTGTAAACACGACACGTAGCAAAACATTTTTTGGGATGAACAATATTTCATTAATAGTATGTATCACTATCAAGAACTTTGGTGATCACTAAAGCCTCTCACTAATTTGAATTTTTTAATTTTAAAAATAAAATTCAATTCACATTTCCAAAACTGAATAAGCCAAACATGCTTTTAAGAGCGTTTTTCGTATTTCAAGTGGTTTCACACCAAAAACTTACTCCAAAATCCACTAAGGTGGATCCTCCCACTGATCACTTGTTTCTATTTTGTAGACAATATGATCTTAATTTTCTTTCTGGCGTTATGTCCCAACTGAGACAGAGCCCTGCTCCTCAGCTTAGTGTACTTATGAGCACTTACATAGTTGTTAACTGAAAGGTTTTCTCAGCCAAAGTTGCTGTTTTGTATGTGTATATGGGCAGAGGCATATACGTTTTAAATATTTTATATGGGACAAAGTCCACGAGACCCCTCCCAGCTCTGAAATTCTTTGGAAATGAGCATGTAGCTTAAGGACAGCCAAAAAAGCACTGCAATATTAAATAAATGAAAAAAAAAACTCTAGTGAAATTAAATGGTATAGTACTAGATTCGGGTTTTCTTTTATTTATAGGTATTCCACTAAACAGCTCGAAGATTTAAAACACAATGTTCTAAATTTTTCTCATGATCTCAATTAAATGCTTTTCACACAAAACAAAAGCATGATTACTGCATTCACATGAAAATATTAATTTAGAAAATATTCAAGATCTATCCTGCAATTTCCAAGTTGTTCCAATAATTTCTCCACAAATTCCTTCAGGAATTCTTTCAGTTAATGTTCTCAGGAGTTTCCCAGGGATACCTTCAGACTGAGACCACTTGAGGAATCCTTTGTCGGCAAATACCAGGCTGGTTTTTGGGAGGGCCGATCCGACAACGAATCAGATATTACCAGATACATCTTGCAAATGAAATTAGATAAATTCTTGGAGTATAACTAGCAGACTCACCATCTGTTTGGATTGGAGACGAGGTGTCAATGTCGTGTGTGAATTTAGATGGAAGTAAGGAGACGCACTTTGGAATTCATTGTGCAACATTGCACTCCAGGGTGATATTAGAAGACCAGCGAGCAAAGAAATGACACTATCATGACACGGTCACATCTTCTTCTTCTTCTTGACATTACGTCCTCACTGGGACAGAGCCTGATTCTCAGCTTAGTGTTCTTATGAGCACTACCACAGTAGTTAACTGAGAGCTTTCTTTGCCAAAGTTATCATTTTCGCATTCGTATATCGGGTAGCAGGTACGATGATACTTTATGCGCAGAGAAGTCAAGGAAATTTCCATTACGAAAAGATACTGGACCAACCGGGAATCGAACCGAGACACCTTCAGCATGGCTTTACTTTGTAGCCGCGGACTCTAACCACTCGGCTAAGGAAGGCCTACGGTCACATATGGTCCTTGGTCTTGTGGACGATATCGGCCTTATTTAATTCGATCGCAGGTCAGTGGAGGAGGTTTTCGAGGCTCTGAAGAAACTGTATTTTTAGGGATTACCCCTGATACTCCTTCAAGAATTATTTTATGAATTTCTCCAGGGTTTTCTCCAGAAATTGTTTGGTAAATTCTGGCAAATTTTTTTTCAGGGATTTCCTATGAGAAACATCAAAGGATTTCTCTAGGAACTCTAAAATTTCTTCGGGGATTTCGCGGATTTCACCTAGCACTCCTTCTCTTAGGAATTCCACTAGGGATTTGTTTAGAATTTCTTCCAAAGATTTTAACAGAAATTCTTCCAAAGATTCTATCAGGAATACCTCTTTGAATGCCTCCAGAAATATTAACAAGGGTTTCTCGTAAAATACTTCCAGAGCTCCCTCCAGGAATTCCTTAAATTACATTCCATCAGCATTTTCTCCATAAATACCATCAAGAATACCTCCAAGAGTTTCTCTGAGGATTCCTCTAAAAATACGTCCAAGGTTTCCTCCACGATCTACACAAGAAATAACTTTAAAATTCTACTAAGAATAGCTCCAGGGATTCTTTAGGATTATCTTCATGGTTTCTTCCAGGAATACCTTCAGGTAGAGGAATATCTTTCAGGATTCGTCCATAAATTACTGCTAACTGGAATATCTCTGATGAATTGTTCTTTGAATCTTTGAACGTTTTCCAGTAGGGATTCATGGGTTTATAACTGACGGAATCCTTGGAGGTATTCCTAGAGAAAACCCTAGTGGTACTCTTGAAAAAAATCAATGGATATGTTATTGATTGCTAGAGAAAACCCTGACGGTTTTCCTAACAAATCATTGGAGATATTCCTGGAGGAAAAAATGAAAGCATTTCTGGAGGAAATTATGCAGGAATCTCCGGAGGAGTTACAGGATGTTACTAGACAGCTCCTATACAAATGACGGAGAAATTGATAAAAATATCCTGAAGTTTATCAGGAGGAACCCATGGTCAAATTTCAGGAGGAATCTTAGAAGCTATTGCTAGCGGAATCTAAGCAGTAATTTATGGACGAATCCTGAAAGATATTCCTCTACCTTAAGGTATTCCTGGAAGAAACCATGAAGTTAATCCTAAAGAATCCCTGGAGCTATTCTTAGTAGAATTTTAAAGTTATTTCTTGTGTAGTTCGTGGAGGAAACCTTGGACGTATTTTTAGAGGAATCCTTAGAGAAACTCTTGGAGGTATTCTTGGTGGTATTTCTGGAGAAAATGCTGAAGGAATGTAATTTAAGGAATTCCTGGAGGGAGCTCTGGAAGTATTTTACGAGAAATCCTTGTTAATATTTCTGGAGGCATTCAAAGAGGTATTCCAGATAGAATCTTTGGAAGAATTCCTGTTAAAATCTTTGGAAGAAATTCTGAACAAATCCCTAGTGGAATTCCTAAGAGAAGGAGTGCTAGGTGAAATCCGCGAAATCCCCGAAGAAATTTTAGAGTTCCTAGAGAAATCCTTTGATGTTTCTCATAGGAAATCCCTGAAAAAAAATTTGCCAGAATTTACCAAACAATTTCTGGAGAAAACCCTGGAGAAATTCATAAAATAATTCTTGAAGGAGTATCAGGGGTAATCCCTAAAAATACAGTTTCTTCAGAGCCTCGAAAACCTCCTCCACTGACCTGCGATCGAATTAAATAAGGCCGATATCGTCCACAAGACCAAGGACCATATGTGACCGTAGGCCTTCCTTAGCCGAGTGGTTAGAGTCCGCGGCTACAAAGTAAAGCCATGCTGAAGGTGTCTCGGTTCGATTCCCGGTTGGTCCAGTATCTTTTCGTAATGGAAATTTCCTTGACTTCTCTGCGCATAAAGTATCATCGTACCTGCTACCCGATATACGAATGCGAAAATGATAACTTTGGCAAAGAAAGCTCTCAGTTAACTACTGTGGTAGTGCTCATAAGAACACTAAGCTGAGAATCAGGCTCTGTCCCAGTGAGGACGTAATGTCAAGAAGAAGAAGAAGATGTGACCGTGTCATGATAGTGTCATTTCTTTGCTCGCTGGTCTTCTAATATCACCCTGGAGTGCAATGTTGAACAATGAATTCCAAAGTGCGTCTCCTTACTTCCATCTAAATTCACACACGACATTGACACCTCGTCTCCAATCCAAACAGATGGTGAGTCTGCTAGTTATACTCCAAGAATTTATCTAATTTCATTTGCAAGATGTATCTGGTAATATCTGATTCGTTGTCGGATCGGCCCTCCCAAAAACCAGCCTGGTATTTGCCGACAAAGGATTCCTCAAGTGGTCTCAGTCTGAAGGTATCCCTGGGAAACTCCTGAGAACATTAACTGAAAGAATTCCTGAAGGAATTTGTGGAGAAATTATTGGAACAACTTGGAAATTGCAGGATAGATCTTGAATATTTTCTAAATTAATATTTTCATGTGAATGCAGTAATCATGCTTTTGTTTTGTGTGAAAAGCATTTAATTGAGATCATGAGAAAAATTTAGAACATTGTGTTTTAAATCTTCGAGCTGTTTAGTGGAATACCTATAAATAAAAGAAAACCCGAATCTAGTACTATACCATTTAATTTCACTAGAGTTTTTTTTTTCATTTATTTAATATTGCAGTGCTTTTTTGGCTGTCCTTAAGCTACATGCTCATTTCCAAAGAATTTCAGAGCTGGGAGGGGTCTCGTGGACTTTGTCCCATATAAAATATTTAAAACGTATATGCCTCTGCCCATATACACATACAAAACAGCAACTTTGGCTGAGAAAACCTTTCAGTTAACAACTATGTAAGTGCTCATAAGTACACTAAGCTGAGGAGCAGGGCTCTGTCTCAGTTGGGACATAACGCCAGAAAGAAAATTAAGATCATATTGTCTACAAAATAGAAACAAGTGATCAGTGGGAGGATCCACCTTAGTGGATTTTGGAGTAAGTTTTTGGTGTGAAACCACTTGAAATACGAAAAACGCTCTTAAAAGCATGTTTGGCTTATTCAGTTTTGGAAATGTGAATTGAATTTTATTTTTAAAATTAAAAAATTCAAATTAGTGAGAGGCTTTAGTGATCACCAAAGTTCTTGATAGTGATACATACTATTAATGAAATATTGTTCATCCCAAAAAATGTTTTGCTACGTGTCGTGTTTACACTTTCGCCTTCTTGACATTTCGGAGGTTCTGTTACTAAAATGATGAAGGATATTTCCCTTCACGAAATTTTACAGGCTTGCCATAGTGACAACCATTAGCATCCGTAAATTGCTGTGGGAGCTTTAAATAACATGGAACTAGTTTTGTTTGAAAAATTACATATTCTCATATTTCCGGGTTTTGGTGGGTTTCCAGCAGGTATTTTTTTTTTAATTTAATTCGTGTAAAATCATACACATTCATGCCTTGAATATGTTCCATGAGTCAAATTTCAAATGATTTTGCCATCGCTAGAGTTACAGTTAACTTGATGATTAAAACTTGACTAAAGTTTGGAAAGAGCTTCAATTTCTAATTGTGACTGTGTTTGTTTTAAGTTCATTTTAATACATTTAATTGTTAAATTATATTCAATTTGATTTCTAATTTTCCATCTATTAGAGCAAACTGCAAATATTTCAAATGTTATCGGACCTTGGACGTATTTTTAGAGGAATCCTTAGAGAAACTCTTGGAGGTATTCTTGGTGGTATTTCTGGAGAAAATGCTGAAGGAATGTAATTTAAGGAATTCCTGGAGGGAGCTCTGGAAGTATTTTACGAGAAATCCTTGTTAATATTTCTGGAGGCATTCAAAGAGGTATTCCAGATAGAATCTTTGGAAGAATTCCTGTTAAAATCTTTGGAAGAAATTCTGAACAAATCCCTAGTGGAATTCCTAAGAGAAGGAGTGCTAGGTGAAATCCGCGAAATCCCCGAAGAAATTTTAGAGTTCCTAGAGAAATCCTTTGATGTTTCTCATAGGAAATCCCTGAAAAAAAATTTGCCAGAATTTACCAAACAATTTCTGGAGAAAACCCTGGAGAAATTCATAAAATAATTCTTGAAGGAGTATCAGGGGTAATCCCTAAAAATACAGTTTCTTCAGAGCCTCGAAAACCTCCTCCACTGACCTGCGATCGAATTAAATAAGGCCGATATCGTCCACAAGACCAAGGACCATATGTGACCGTAGGCCTTCCTTAGCCGAGTGGTTAGAGTCCGCGGCTACAAAGTAAAGCCATGCTGAAGGTGTCTCGGTTCGATTCCCGGTTGGTCCAGTATCTTTTCGTAATGGAAATTTCCTTGACTTCTCTGCGCATAAAGTATCATCGTACCTGCTACCCGATATACGAATGCGAAAATGATAACTTTGGCAAAGAAAGCTCTCAGTTAACTACTGTGGTAGTGCTCATAAGAACACTAAGCTGAGAATCAGGCTCTGTCCCAGTGAGGACGTAATGTCAAGAAGAAGAAGAAGATGTGACCGTGTCATGATAGTGTCATTTCTTTGCTCGCTGGTCTTCTAATATCACCCTGGAGTGCAATGTTGAACAATGAATTCCAAAGTGCGTCTCCTTACTTCCATCTAAATTCACACACGACATTGACACCTCGTCTCCAATCCAAACAGATGGTGAGTCTGCTAGTTATACTCCAAGAATTTATCTAAGTTCATTTGCAAGATGTATCTGGTAATATCTGATTCGTTGTCGGATCGGCTCTCCCAAAAACCAGCCTGGTATTTGCCGACAAAGGATTCCTCAAGTGGTCTCAGTCTGAAGGTATCCCTGGGAAACTCCTGAGAACATTAACTGAAAGAATTCCTGAAGGAATTTGTGGAGAAATTATTGGAACAACTTGGAAGTTGCAGGATAGATCTTGAATATTTTCTAAATTAATATTTTCATGTGAATGCAGTAATCATGCTTTTGTTTTGTGTGAAAAGCATTTAATTGAGATCATGAGAAAAATTTAGAATATTGTGTATTAAATCTTCAAGCTGTTTAGTGGAATACCTATAAATAAAAGAAAACCCGAATCTAGTACTATACCATTTAATTTCACTAGAGTTTTTTTTTCATTTATTTAATATTGCAGTGCTTTTTTGGCTGTCCTTAAGCTACATGCTCATTTCCAAAGAATTTCAGAGCTGGGAGGGGTCTCGTGGACTTTGTCCCATATAAAATATTTAAAACGTATATGCCTCTGCCCATATACACATACAAAACAGCAACTTTGGCTGAGAAAACCTTTCAGTTAACAACTATGTAAGTGCTCATAAGTACACTAAGCTGAGGAGCAGGGCTCTGTCTCAGTTGGGACATAACGCCAGAAAGAAAATTAAGATCATATTGTCTATAAAATAGAAACAAGTGATCAGTGGGAGGGGGTGTGTTTGAGGGTCAACCTTCCCTCCCTCTCCACCTTAGTGGATTTTGGAGTAAGTTTTTGGTGTGAAACCACTTGAAATACGAAAAACGCTCTTAAAAGCATGTTTGGCTTATTCAGTGTTGAAAATGGGAATTGAATTTTATTTTTCAAATTAAACATTTGGATTTGAAATTCAAATTAGTGAGAGGCTTTAGTGATCACCAAAGTTCTTGATAGTGATACATACTATTAATGAAATATTGTTCATCCCAAAAAATGTTTTGCTACGTGTCGTGTTTACACTTTCGCCTTCTTGACATTTCGGAGGTTCTGTTACTAAAATGATGAAGGATATTTCCCTTCACCAAATTTTACAGGCTTGCCATAGTGACAACCATTAGCATCCGTAAATTGCTGTGGGAGCTTTAAATAACATGGAACTAGTTTTGTTTGAAAAATGACATATTCTCATATTTCCGGGTTTTGGTGGGTTTCCAGCAGGTATTTTTTTTTTAATTTAATTCGTGCAAAATCATACACATTCATGCCTTGAATATGTTCCATGAGTCAAATTTCAAATGATTTTGCCATCGCTAGAGTTACAGTTAACTTGATGATTAAAACTTGGCTAAAGTTTGGAAAGAGCTTCAATTTCTAATTGTGACTGTGACTGTTTTAAGTTCATTTTAATACATTTAATTGTTAAATTATATTCAATTTGATTTCTAATTTTCCATCTATTAGAGCAAACTGCAAATATTTCAAATGTTATCGTTCAAAATTAACACTTCTCTTGGTTTTTAATTCAAATTAAAAAAAAAATCTCAGTAACTCAACAGAGAGAGAGAGAAAAAAAATGAAATTTTGAACTACAAATATTTGGGTACTGATCTGATTACTATTTGATTTGAAGCATAACAAAAGGTTTATTCATATTTTATTATTCTTGTACAAAAACCTCATCAACCTGCTTGATAAAATTGTGTCGTTTTCGTTCAATCTATCATAAATTGTTTCAATAATGAAGTAAAAATGTTGGAATTTGATGAATTATTTGATTTCATATTACAAACATTGCAAGGCTTCAGTTTTTTTTTAAGAAAAGTACTGATCTACAAATTGTGACTTTTAATTCTTGTGACTGCACATAGAACCTATTAAACTGCCAAAGTCTCAATTTCAAAAGAAATTCTTAATTTTATGCAGTTATTCTATTATTTTGCTGGATAAAAGAAAAACAAAATGATGTGGTTGAACCGTCTTAAGCCATCCCAATTTTTGTAAAAATATCCACTTTTTTGCGTCGTTCGTCTCCCCTGAGCAATTTTCTGGATACGACACTGAAAATTATATGAAATATTACATGTAGGTCTATTATTTGATTTTATAAAAATAGTTAACTGAGAGATTATTGATCTATTGAACATAATTTGTAAGCAACCTTATACAGAAAACCAAGCTGTAGTAGGATA
Source organism: Aedes aegypti (assembly GCF_002204515.2). NCBI lineage: Eukaryota > Metazoa > Arthropoda > Insecta > Diptera > Culicidae > Aedes > Aedes aegypti. The sequence continues at coordinate 197,686,727 of NC_035108.1, forward strand.
GACGGTCACTAATTTTGTGAGATATTTCATCCTGCTGCTCCAACAGTTCACGCTGAGCATTAGTGCGATACCTAAATTACTTTATTGAACCTAAGAATTCACCTCGCTCGTGCTGTGTATCACGGGCGAGGTTTACTTGGTAGTGTTGTACTTTTACAACGGCGTGAATGGCACGTCATAAATTCTACTCTCACTTGTCCACCTCTATGTAATTAATAGACGACCTAAAACCCTTCAAAATGCATCAAAAGTTCCACGTCATAAGCGAGAAATGCATAAATTGAGTCCTCGCTACACGCGCAAGCGCACCCCCCATCTGCTCTGCACCGTAGCTCAGCTACTAGTGCGAGAAATTTAAAGGGATCAGTCTTTATGAACACACTTTCGCTACTGCGGTGGTCGTGCGGCGACCGCACTAAATCTATTTATGCGTCTGTTTGCAAACCAAACGCCGCGAAGAGAAGAAAGAAATGGCGCATGTTGCGAAGCGATTTCATTTCCCCTTCGCTTCGGCACGACCGACATCTGTCGTTTCCGAGCACTTCATCCACACGCGGAGGCATCAACACACGAACGGACGAACGAATAGAGTTATCAGCCGATATTTATTTTGATTTTTTTGCTCTTTGAAGCACAACTTTCAACATGATATTGTGACAAATCTACAAGAGATACACTTTTGCTCTCAAAGACACTTTGGTAGCTAACAAGTTAATGCATATTTTGTAGAAGATTTTTTTTAACATTAATTACGATAATTTTAATAGAATTCATAAAAATACGTCGAAAAATGCTGATTTTTCCGTCTCTTTTTGCAAACTTTTCGTAATTTGAGCCTTTGAATCATTTTCTACAAAAATTACGTCCAAGAAACTAAGATAGATTAGATCATAAGCTTTCGATTCATGCGCTGAGATTAAATGTATGACGCATAGTTAATTAGATATGTGGTTCCAAAGATGAACAAGTTGAAAATCTTAAAATCGTGAATAACTCACTTAGCAGTGATTTGCGACCCTATGTTCCATGGGCACTTTTTCATATCTCATGGAGACCTATCTACCCTCCAATTATTAAAAACATGGAACCAAACACCCTGTATATATATATATATATATATATATATATATATATATATATATATATATATATATATATAATGTTGAACTGTTCGGTAATTAACAAACATGTTTGTGCAATCAGATTTTTATTCTTAGAGTTTCTTAAATCTTAAAGTTGATATGGCAAAATTTGACTTTTGGTTCAACAAAGGTGTTGTGTCCGACAAATTAGTTGATCGAAAATTGCAAAATTTACGTGCGTGTAGTCTATTTTTAGTGCGTTTACTTTAATTATGTTACACATGTGATGTGAATTACTAGTTCTAAGCTAGTGCCAAATATGTCGATTCCTTAACTCAGCAACGATCGATAGAAACACGTGAAAATGAACGGAACGCGTGTTTGACCTTTGTTGAACACACAAAACCACTGAGCTAGAACTAACATATGCACCTTTCTGGGGCCACTTGGTAGGTACCGTCTAACGTCTTCTTGTGACTAGGTGTGGTCTATACCAAGTGGTCAATCTTTCTTTCATTGCCTTCCATTGCGGGCTTGTATAAATGACCATACTACTTTAAAAAGTACTAGGGTGGTGACAGTGTTTTTGGTCATCGATTTAGTTTTGATGACTACATAAAATGATTGACTATCAATATGACGATTTCTGTTTTAAATTTGTACTTCTAACCCACCCTATACCCACATTGCGGTTTTTTGGGGGTAATTTCACGCTGAATTTAAAAGATCTGTCTATGAAGTGGTTGCAAGTGACGGCAACGAGAAGTCATGACACTGCACAGGTCGATGCTTCGAAACCAGGAGGATGGTGATCAGTCAGTTGCTGAACCTCCATTATGTAAGACTCGATAGAACGAAATCAGGTGATGTATTGTTATTTGGTCTGCATTGAGGTTGGATCGTACAAGAGGCTGCTTCATTCGACTTGATGAATGGAGGATGCTTGGCTAAAGACTGAAAAACCGGGGCTTGGTTCAACAATGGTGAGGAAGGCGGCGAAGTGATCGATTTTGTTCGTTGCTTGGTGGTAGTGAGTGTGTTTTTTTTTTCTTAGGATGTTCTAGGGTGTACGGTTTTTGGACTGTCGTAAATAGAGCTGCAAATAAACCCTCTAATACCCAGCCCCTATAGACGGGGTACCCCTTGAAATTTTGTGTATTTTTTATTAGCTCGGAATTTAAAATGATTCGATTTTTGGCTATAACACGCATATAACGACAGTTTTACATAAGTTTTTTTTAACATTTTTGTATTTTTGAAAAAATGTCTGATAGAATTGAAATAATTTCTAACCGATTTTCCCGTAAGTTACACGGAAAATAAAATATGTTCCAGAAAAGGATAGGGATGTTCAAAAACAAACTAAACACTGGTTTTATTGATGTTTACTTGAAATTGCTCAACATTACAAATGTTTGAAGACAGTTATGTGTATTTTGAGCGTAAAATTCAGGTTTAAAATTCAAACATACATTACCGTATGTGATCCGTAACTGTGTGGGCATGGTATAAAATTTAAGAAGGCCAACGTCAAAAAGAAATTATTTTTTTAGAGCTGCTATAATTTCGAAAAATTTTACCTAAAATCTCACTTTCCGGTAGGGGATTAGAAAAAAAATGTGGAGAAAATTTCAGCTCAATTGTCTGAAATGAAAAAAAAACTGAAGCATGTTAAAGTTGACTATATTGTACGGAAATCAACATTGACTGTTATGATATTTTTTTGCAGAACAGCATTGTAACATACTGGGGCTTAGATCGTAATCTTCGAAAAAAACATTATAAATTATTGTAGAAGGAAATTGTCGTTTGTACCGTACCATAGGAAACTCTACTGTATATTTATAACACTTACCGGTTCGCTGCCCTCGTGGGATAGTGATTCGCGCGAGCTGTTAACGTTGTCGACGGGCTGGGTGACGACGATACTTTTCTGCAAGAGAGATGTCGGTCAACGAGCGACGAGGGTGGATAATCGTGTCACGTAAATTGTTATCTGTCTGCTAGATATAAATCGCTCACTTTACTCACTTTGCCCGAACTGCCTCGTTTTCGTTGGACTTTAGGCGCCACCGTAGAAGAGATCGAACCTCGGTTGGCAGTTGTCAGAGCTGCAGCTGCCGTAACCGCTGAAGTAAGGGCATGTGTGCTGTAGAAGCTGCCGTTGCTGATGCTGTTTTGGAAACTCACAGGAACCGCCGTGGTCGCACTTGAACTACCACTGTCCGCCGATTGCGTGAAGACAATTGTCTGAAATAATTGGAAAACAAACAAAAGCATTTAAACCATATAAGTGCAAAGAGTACACCTAGTAAATGAAATTTTGACCATTGTTTTAACACATGCGACGTAGGGCTGGATGGTGGTAAGTTTGGAACAAAATTTGGCACATATTGTGCAATCGAATCTTCACAGTAGCTGATTTCGGCCACATTAGCATAATCAGTCATTTTAGATGACCCCCAAAACGCGCCACCCATAAAATCTTCACTTCACTCTTGAGCCCAAAATGTGGAAAGTTATCAACATACCAAACAATCCCTTCAACCACAATTCAAGTAAGAATGCGAAAACAGCAAGTTATACCGCCATGGATTGATGTTCCATTACTTAATATCAACTCCGTTAATCGTAATAAAACTGAATTTCCTGACTACTATGAAAGTTTTTTTTTCATGACTCGTTAATTTTATAAGTCGCCTGAAAATTTGAGCTTGCGAATTTTTGTGGTTTTTGAGATATTGAAGTTCAAGATTTCCACTGTTTTTCAGAATGTTTCGGTATTTCTTAATTATTTTTACGTCATATTTTCAAAATATCTGTGTTTGTTTTGTCAGTAAAAAATATTATCTGACATGATTCTTAATAGAAATGTCAAACTCGTTGAAAAGATCAATTTTTTGATAATTTGGTATTATTTTGCGAATTTCTCAAAAACAGTAGGCTGTGGAATTTTGACGTCTTCGAGTGTTTTCTATTTTTATCGAAATCAACAACTTCACAGAATATGTCAAGTCTCTAAAACGTCACATTAAAAGGTTAGCTTGTAGCGTCACCATTATCATCCGTATAGAATTTCGAACTATCTGTTTATGTTAGTAGATAGTCCTCATTGTTACAAAACACTTTTCCGAAGACACCAAATGCCAGAAATGTTTCGTTACCGAGTTATTTATTTTGACCCGCTAGATTGCGTCCCAGGTCAATAGTGCAATGTAAACAAGATTTTGAAGTAGTACTACGTATTTCTTCTCTATACAGGAGTGAAATTGAAATTCCAAAACCAAGAGCTTTACGTTAGCATGAAATATTTTAATCGTTTATAACTTTTTGCTGGCTTAACGAAATTTCTTGATTAGCACCTCAATCGAAAGACAAGGCATCGAAGGTTCATGTCGTTAACTTGCTGAATCCCACATACCTGTCCAAATAGTTTAATAACTGTTTTAAAAGAGAACGTTGATTTCAGGCAAATCTAAAGAAAAGTTGACGTCATTGGCTTTTTACTCTCCGCATGGATCGCATCTCAGCAGGCAACAGATCGGCTTGCTTTGACCGGGCGTGCTCCCAGGCACAGACATCGATAGGACCCTCCACCCCCCCGTTTGTCCTGCTTTGCTCAAATCAAACTGACCGTCGACCGACCGAGAGAAGATGCCGTCCGAAGCTAAAGCCATCGACGCTGCCGCCGCCATGAAGAACGGGTCCTCCCTGCAGAAGATCGAAAAACTCATCGGCGGAAACTACAACTGGGATGTCGGCAAGATTGCAAGATTGGCAAGAGAGAAGTGAAACCCCAGGAGACTGTGGCTATGGCTGGCATCCGAGAATGAGGAGGAGAAAAAGAAGGGAGTTCCTAAGCAAAACCCCACCAAGTTTCAAGGACCGCCGCGATGGAAAAGCCCCCGAAGAAGCCGCCACCGCAAACCTCATCGAGCGAGGAGGATTTCAACCAGTGCGCCGTCAAAATGTGTCCGTGTTACCCGAATTCAACAATTCAATCGGCCCTATCAGAGAAACAAATTTGTTCTAAAGAGTTATTTGTGCAATATTTCCTAATATGTTTACCACATACTTGCTATAATCTCTTAATTTATCGCGTAGCATCATACAATATATGATTTATAACGAACAATCGACAATACGGCAATTTGAGGATGTTTCCGAGGACGCTGCTGTAGTGCCGTCGGGATGTAACAACAGCATAATGCTCATCTTGTACATCCCTTGCCAAGACATCAATTTCATATAGCCTGTTACCCATATCAGAAAGCGAAGAATACGAAAAGGAGGAGCATCATCTGCTTTTCTAAGGGTATAAAGCATACCTCATTCGTTGAATTCGGTTTCATTCTATTTTCGCTTTCGAGCTGGCAAGAGCTTTACCGAACCTACTCAGCTCTTCACTACCTGTACCATAGAGCTCTTGATCATCAAGCTGCTGCAAATCCAGCGTCCGGATTGTGAAATCGCTCAAGTTTTTTTTCTGGCTCTCGCTTCCAGAATTGTCCGTGAAGGGATCGGTGCAAACGCAAAATTTGTACGAGATAGCTGAAGAAAATCAGCCGAAGCCGCTTGTTTAAGCACCCATTGTCATCGCCACCGCAAACTTCATCAGGCGAGGTGGATATCAACCAGTGCGCTGTGAAAATGTGTCCGTGTTAATCGAATTCAACAATTGAATCGGCCTTTTTCAGAGCCAACAAACATGTACTATAGAGTTAATTGTGAAATATTTCCTAATGTGTTTACCACTTACTTGCTATAATCTCTTAATTCTTCTCGTAGCGTCATACAATATCTGATTTGTTATGAATAATTGAGAATTGCCCTTCCTTAGCCGAGAGGTTAGAGTCCACGGCTTCAAAGCAAAGCTATGCTGAAGGTGTCTGAGTTCGATTCCCGGTTGGTCCAGGATCTTTTCGTAATTGGAACTTCCTTAACTTCCCTGGGCATAAAGTGCCATCGTACCTGCAACACGATGTACGAATGCGAAAACGGCAACTTTGGCAAGGAAAGCTCTCAGTTAATAACTGTGGAAGTGCTCATTGAACACTAAGCTGAGAAGCAGGCTCTGTCCCAGTGAGGACGTTATGCCAAGAAGAAGAATTGATAATACAGCAAATTGAAATTTACGGTGGCGATGACGATATGGATGACTGGGGCACTTCTCCAAACGAAGAGCTCTTCACTGTTCTTAAATTCACAAACCATTACATTCTGAATTATAACTATTTTTTTTGCGGTGCGTGATTTTAAAGATGTCGAGATTATTCCAAGAAACTAGAACAAATTGAAGATTGAATGCAGGTGGACGCATTAAGATTCGTCGAAAATCTTCTGAGATATGGCCATTTCCGTAAAACTAGTTCTGGAAAATAAGATCAGTCACGTTTTTATTTACAATCAGGTTGAACATAACCGGAGCTATATCCAAGTGGGCATCAAACTTCAAGATGAAACACTGCTCCGACGACTGAGGTTTTTAATAACAGTTTATTGCAAATACCATACTTTTCACTTTTGCAGCCATAAAAACTGCATTTGACGTTTCGTGACAGCGGAATCTGAGCTGACGTTGATATTTTTCCTCTTCGCGAGTCTCTCTCAGCTTGGAACCTACTATAGAGTGATCATGATAGCCAGTGGCTCTGGAAAGCATATTCCTCAAAAATCTTCCAATATGACACCCATATTGATATGGTACTGCACATGTTCTTAATTGGCCATTTCCCCCAGGGCACCTGGAATCTACTTTATGGTTTGGTCAGAGCATCGAATGGTTTTGAATATATTTTTCGGAAGTATCATCTTGAAGATTGATGCCCACTTGGACATAGTTCCGGTTGATACATACATGATTGGAAATACAAACGTGACTGATCGTATTTTCCAGAACTAAATTAACGGAAATGGCCAAATCTCAAAAGATTTCCGACGAATCTTAATGCGACCACCTGCAATCAATCTTCAATTAATTCTAGGTTTTTGAAAAAATGCCAATATCTATAGAACTTACCACCGCACAAAATTACAAGCGACAGAAAAATGTGATTCCGGAGCATGTCCAGATCAACATTCATGGCCAAGCAAATTACCGAAATTGGACCAAATTTGTCACCGAATGCTTGAAAAGTGAGTTATCCATTTTTATAAAAAGTTATAAGCTATAAGTTTTATAAAAGTTATCCCCTGTACAAATGAACTTTAACACTTCACTTTTTGCAAAAAAATAAAATACTAAAATCACTAAGGTGAGCAAATACCTTTAAACTCTAATATGTGTTGCTTATCTTGACAGATAGGCCTATTTCGTCTGCGACTTACAGACTTCTTCAGTGTCGAGTGCTCGACTTTTGCAAAAAGTGTTAAAGTTCATTTGTAGTTTTAAACATACTCTAATAATCCCTCCCAAAGTTTAATATAAAAAAGTGTAGTATCCCCTGTACTTGCCTCAAGCACTGCTAAGTCATGATGAGCGTGAGCTTGTCTCATCCTTTCCCAAACCAACATTGTGGACCTAATTCATAGAAACAAAGACAATTGGCTGATCTAAATATGAACCATGACTGACCTTGCAAAAAATCTTGATTTGACAAAATCAAATTTGAATTGGTCTAACATTTTTTGAATGGTCGAACATGCTCTTGCCGAGTAGCAACATGTGCTCCAATTTTCATGCTCGGTTTAGGTTTTACACTGACCCAGCTTCTCCACCCTCCCCTTACTGCCCACCACCATCGCGACAAAGCCCAGGGCACGCAGATAGTCAGACAATCGGTTTCGAGTGGGTCAAGCGGTTGCTTCAAACTTTTGCCTACTCGCTGACTTCCACACGCGCCAATAGGGCCGTGCACATTGGTTCCACCAGTAGGCCAAAAGCTGAAAAATTAGTTGTTATGTTATTCACTTCCATACATTTTCTTGGATCAGTCATGCTCACAATAATGTAAAAACATGAATTTTATACACGTCCCTGTTGTATATTGATAAATTTTCCTGTTTGTAAGTATGATATCTGCATTACTCTTATTCTTTTCCGAAGCTCAAAAAGTAAATAAATTTACAAACAATTCTAAATAGAGAGCCTCAATGTGTCATTTCGCTTATTCATCAATGTTTTATGTGGCAGACGGTGTCAAAATTTCGATCATTATCGAAGTTGAATGTATCTCAGATCATTTTTCGACGACGTTAAGTATCATGACAAAAAAATCAAAGTTGTTTGCGAATAAACTTTTTAACACTCATAATAATAATCCTTATAACACTGCTTTTGTTAAACATAAAGCAATCCGTTCTCGGAATGTTTCAAGTGATTTCAGTAAAAACAACAAATTTATTGTTGTATTTATCTGATATTGTATAATTCGATTTATGCCCGCCTAGTGGTGCCAATGGAATCACTATGCAATAGTGGTAGATAAAATAGCCGCCACCGCTCTGAACTTATAACTCACCTGTGCCGCCACTATGATGAAAGCATACCACCCGACGTGACGTAACCTGAAACAATAAGAAATATTTGTTTTTATTAGATTTTTTCACTTTTTCCTTCGCGCTCTCTTCGGGCAAAGTCGAGGATGACCAAATGAGCGGACGCATCAGTTTTTCTTGCTGCATCGCTTTTCCACAAAGGGGGTGGTGGCTTTGTTCAGCTGATTGGGAGGATTCATGGGGGTGCATTTTGACACGATGAGAAATGAGCCACAGAGGCACAGTAAAACGGATAAGCCTAGATCGGATTCAGTCAATGAGTTTGAGTAAGATAACGCCGAGACGCCGAGGAGATTTGCAACCATTCGCGAATTGGACGGATATTATTCAAGAAGCCCGATTAATGGGTCCGTTTGGTGCGTGGCAAAAAAGGGGGCATATCTGTAGCGTGAATAATTGAGTTTTTTAAACGTCGGAGGAAATCATCATGTTTGTTCAACGATTGCATGCGCTTTATGACTAGAACTATTTATTGCAAGGTTTATTTAGGGTAGATGTACCAATAATGGAGGTACTTAACATGATTGCACTTCATTAAACCGCCTAAATTCAAGAAGCGCAATTAGTGTACCTACATGTTAATGTTGTAACTGAAAGTAACGACCATTGGCTTAATGAGAAAAATAATTTCATCGCTGTAATCCACGGCATGTCAGTGAAAAATGATACCTACACTATTGGTACACTGTTCCTTTAGTTGCGGTATCCGTTATTTTCTTATGGGATCCTTCAATATAGGAACACTTCACCGCAACTATTGGTACAAGTAAGAAAAGTTTTAGCAATTTTAGTAGTATTTCATCAGTTTTAAAGCAATTTGAACGCTCTTTTCAACTATTCCGTGTATCAACAAGCCAATACGTCGATTGGCAGTGTCGGTTCCGTGGCTAATGTAATAAAATCAGTGAAAACGGCATTACGCAACTAAAGGAGCACACACAACTAAGGGAACACCTACCCTATAAGGCCCACCAGAGTCATCCAGGCTCTCTCCAGAATATTTGATGATAATAAATGATAAATAAAAAAAAAATAATTTACATGAATCTACCGTGATCTTCTGAATCACTTTACCATACCCTTTTTATTGACACAAAAATTCTGCGATAAGCGCACTTTTTTGACACGTCCGTTGTAAAAATTCCATAGTGCAGAAAAGCCTCAATACCCTTGAAATCGGGTTCGCAAAATTCGAATTTTCTAAATATGCAAACAATACTGTATTAAATGTTTTGGATTAAATCGGGCTATTCACTGTATTACGATTTCTCATGTTTTTGGAAGATGCCTTGCTCAAGGTGTTAACAGAGGGCCATATGTGTGAACAACACAATCTAGTGCCTGTCTAGTGTTAGTAGTGACCAACACTACAACATCTAGCCGTTCGAGACCAGGACGTTAGGCAACGATTTGTCGATTCGATTGTGTTGTTCACACATATGGCCCTCTGTTAAAACAAATTTTCAACTTCTATTCATTTCTCTCGTCGCTCGCTTGCGATTCTATCCATCTTGTCATTTCATTACTTTCGTTACTCCCTTTCACTCTTAGTATAGGTATTGTATTCACCGAAAAAAGCCAATAAATTTTCATAATAATAATAAAAAATTAATATTTGTATCAGCCTAATTTCCAAAAAAAAAAATGCATTTTTTTCAAACCAAACCAAAATTTTCTTTGATAAATTTTAGTATAATCAAAATCCTCAAGGAATGTAACGGGGGCGCTTAAAAACTTTTGCTATTCTTGAAAAATAGTTAAATAATGTTGCGGAATTTGTTCATACCTTCAACGTGAATTCTTCCTGGAGGACAACCATTTCTTCTATGTCTACTTATTATCCACAAATTGATTCAATTAAAAAACAATACTTAACATTTCAAAAACTTAAATTTCTCCCTCGAAATTCCTCTAAAAAATAAACTTGAATACTTGTGAATAATTTACCCAAAAATTTTATTACAATTTTTTTCATGAAGTTCATCAAAAGTCCGTTAAAAATTCTATAAGAGATATTGCATCAGAAATTCCTCTATGGTTTTCTTTTGGAAATTCTGATTCAAAAGGATTTTCTACGAAAAGTGTTTTTGAAACGGCTCTTGCCTTAGAATCTTCAGTGGAAATTACTTGGTAAATCCCAGAAATTCTTTTGCTTCTAGAATCAGCATAGTACTAAAGGATATTTATTCCTTTTTTCTTCAGAAATAATTTTGTCAATTATTGGAAGAATCCATATTCTGGGATTCAATCCAGAGCAGAATATCTAGAGACTTTCTGGAAGAATTCTGGGAATCCAGAAGGCAAGTAAGGAATTATGCTAGATTTCAAGAATAATTTCTGAAGAAGATTGCGATAAAACTTTGTTTGGATTTTTTTTTCAATTCTTAAGAGAGGCTTTAGTCATCCTGTAATCATTCACCTATTACATATCTTTCGTTGTTCCGTTCCTTCTGTTCCAAAGAGCAATTCTTTAAAGATCCTGAAGAAAAAGGTACCGTAATCCGGGGTAACATTGATCAGCGGGGTAACATTGATCGGGATGACTCATCTTGTTAAACGTTCAAATAAAGATTTATTGATGAAGCATTTTCGAACCATGAATGGTGCCTCTCTTTCGTATATTCATAAGCTAATGATAATTAAGGTTTTTGCCAAAATTGCGTTTAGTTCATGCGCAAATTTGTCAACTTTTTGAAACAATGATTTCTATCATTTTCACTGACACTACCGAAAATTACTGTCTCACATGAGTTCTGCAGACGATGTGATCAAGTAAAATGCGGGTATTACTAAAAATGGCATCGCCGAAAACGATTCCGTTGTCAAATCTTTCATAAGTTTATTCATTTAGGCAACATTAACTAAATACTATTACGAATGTAGAATTTCCTGCGGAAATTGCCTACTTTTAGGCGTATTACGCGGTTCAAGGTGTTTTTAATTTTGAAATAACTCAAAAAGTAAATGACTTGTAAGAGTTTGGTCTTCATATTCGGCTTCAGGGGCCCTGATTTTAGTAAGTAACGACATTTCCAATATTAGCGAACGTTGTTTACTTGGGTGATCAATGTTACCCCATATTAGCTGAATCAAAAAATCACTTAAAACATTTATTTAAACATGTTTAAATCTTTCGAAAAACAAAATAAAGTACATAGCTAGGAGCGGTGGGTGCCAGTACTTGTTTTAAAAATATGAAACTTGTAACATTTGTATTGTTGAATGATAAATTTAAGAAAAACTAAAAAAAATGATCAATGTTACCCCGGATTACGGTACACTCAAAGTTCATAGGAGTTTTTAAAAAAATCCAGAGTTCTCTTACGTATAGCTCCTTATTTCTGAAACTCCATATGGTATTCCTCAACAAATGTTCTTAGTAATACAAAAATTTTCACCAAGATTTGAATTCAGTAAAATCCAAAATTACGTCATTTTGTCATAAGCCATCTTTGGCAAAGTTCTTAAAAAATATTCCGCCAATATTTTTGCTTTAAACTTCTAAACTCCTAATAAAAAAGGCCCTTCAAAAAAGTTTATATGTAGTTTATGCTAGTAGAATTTTTTTTTCTATATCAATCACCATAGTATCATGAAACTTTGGAGCTCATGCAAAATATTTTCTTGGATGTTTTGCTGCAAATACCGTTTTGATTCATATTACGGACACTTAAGGCATCAAAGAACTATAACCCACCAGGAAGTATATAAAATAAACCAATCTGAATGATTCCTCTGTGCTATTGAGCCATCAAACCATCTAACTTTCGAATGGTGGGCAAATATCTTGATTCCGATACATGAATAATTTTAAAAAGATTGAAATGTGTGGACTTTTCATGACTCATATTCCAGATGCTTCCTTACTTTTGCCTCATATTTCGGACACTTTGATTCGAATTCCGGACAGCTCATGAAAATCATAAAAAGAAAAGTCAAATCAGTATTTGAAATTGACAAACCACTAAAGAGGCGTCTGAGGTAGTTGAGTTTTATAAATTTTCATAGATATCTGTGGAAAAAAATGATTAAAACGAGCTTCGAAAGTGTGAACTTTTGAACGGCAAAAATTGAAACATTTCGTGTGAAATATTTCCCATACAAAGTAGAGTGTCCGGAATAAGAAATTTTCATGTTATCCTTGAAGATACTTTGAGAGATTTTCTGAATGATTTGTTGAATGAATATGAAAAGAAACTTGAGGAAAATCTTCATTGACAAAGGTGGACAAAATGTTGGTGAATTCTCTGAAAAATTTGTTGAAAGAATCCATGTTTGGTTATCCTGAAGTATTTTGGTAAGATTCTTAGAGTTTTTTGAAACATTTTTTGGAGAAATCTTCAGTTATTCTATAGAATCCTAAACTGGGATTTTTAATTAAAAAGTACGTAGAGGAACCTTCACTGAGAAATGTTTAAAAGAATTTCCAAAGCATTCTCTTGCAAGATTTTTTAAGCAATTTGATAGAGATTCTTCGAGCTATTCGAAAGAGTTTCTCCTAGAAAGCCTACAGAAACTTGAGCTTACCAGGAGGAACTCAGTAAAAACTGGTAAAGAAGTTCTTGGAGAAATCACTGAAAATTCGGAAGCTCGGAAATATTTCATAAAGTGACCCTCTTTTCCATGCGACTGCATTCGACATGAACCTGATTAATGAAGCGAAACTGTCTCATTCGTTTCTTCATTTGCATTTGTCTATTTGTAAATTAGTACCAAACCGGATGAAAATTGCCACCAATCGTGATGATTCCGAAAGCATCGAGATTTGTTTCCCTGAATGCGAGATTTCGATCGGTGAATATTAAATTTCATTCTCAAACCAAAGCGTAACGACGCTACTCATGACAACCCGATCAGAATAACATGTCAGACGAATAATATATCAAGGTATTCAAATTATGCTCTTCATACGATGGGAGTAGGATTCAGAATACCATGAATTTCTATGAATAACAACTACAATAATAAGTGAATAGCAAACTATATTATTGAAGTGGTATTTAACAACGATTTCATCGCACAAATATAAAAAAATAGCTTATAATTAGATAATTATGTTATGATGGCATAAAAAGGACTTCCATCAGGTCTTATTCATATAATTGCAATTAGAAAACAAGCCGAAGGATTATACCTCATTCTGACACGTGATTGTTACAAGCTTGCTATTTACTTCTGATCGGGTACTGACATGCTTGTGCTTTCGATGGCATTTGAGCATCCGTAAACGAACGATTTGTAACACCTATCGCTTGTGTGCAACCTAGTTGAGCGGAAACTGTTGGGAAAATTGACTGCAAATTATCGTGCGCATACAAGCTAAAACAGACGAAGATAAAAATGAGTACGAGCAGAATTAGGTTTTCGTAGAAAAACATCTTATTGATGTAACTTATATTTCCTCTTGATATTACACATCCACAGAGTCTACTGTTTAGCTTAGTGTTCTCATGAGCCCTTCTATAGTTGGTTATTAACCCAGAGCTTTTTCTTGGACAAAATTGTTATTTTGTATGTCCAGGAAAGGCCAGGAAATTTTCATAACTAAAGGATCCTGTATCAACAGGGAATCGAATCCAGACAACTTCAAGATAGCTTTGCTTTGTTGCCACGAACGACTTTGTTAAATTCTTTGGTTAGGTATATCTTTGTGGGGGATATTCGACCAAGTTCTGAGAGCAAGCTCCGTATTGCAGTAGATAGTAAGCTTCAAGCAGAAATTTTATTGTGTCATTAGCTCTTGCTTGCTTACTGATAAGTAATATTTAGTGGTGATGCTACAGATATCTAGAATAGGTTGAGGCTTAGTTTGGATTCTGTGAATCTTAAGACAAATACCTACTCTCAAAGCTAGCCTCAATTTTTACTAGTGTTGAGCAGTTCACTGTACTGAACCGAAACAGTATCAGAACCCCGTTATTATTCATTTATCATGCCACAGTCACGGATCACTTTGGCGTTAACATCAGATAACTCGCTCAAAAAATACACGTTGACATAAAACATAGTTTTGCCATATAATACTATTTGTCTTCTACCATTTGTAATGTTGAGTACAACATTCAACTGCTAAAAAATTATGTTTTTGACAAATGTTCAGTTGGTACCATGCAGCTATCATTATATGGTCGTTTTCTGTAAGAAGTGCAGTCAGCATTCATAAGCTCCCACAGGAAGTAAAATTCAAATGTTATAGCATAAAAAATGCTCTTTCGTATAGATTTAGTATGAATTCATCTTTGGAAAATAGTTTTTTTTTGATTCTTGATTTTTTATACTGAATATTAGCAGTTCTAACTGGTGATACATAACATGGGCCAGGAAATGATTGTACCACGGTTATGGATCACTTCTAAAGGACGTAGATTTCTGCCATTTTAAGCATTGGATTCGACATTTTTGGGCTATAGCACTAAGGATCAAACTCATTACACATCAAGGTTTGTAAATTTATTTATTTTTGATCAAACGCAAATGGGTGAAAAACTTGATGTGGAGCAAAAACAGTTCATGTTTCAATTACTATAACGCAGTATCACAAAAAATTTCCAAAAACATAAAAATTGGCCAGCAACTTATTTAGAGATCAAATATGCTTCCAAATATGCTTTGTGTCTCCAAAGTGTAAACTATCTGAAAAGCACCTTCAGATTTTATTTAATGTTCCGTTCCTAATTCCTACTGTCCATAAGAGGACATTTTTCCCTTGTTTCCAGCTCCAACACTGCTATTTTTTACAGTAATATGCGACGCATTGTGTACTTTCGTCAATTCATGCAATACAAATACATTGAGCTGGAAATATCTTGATTGCGCGCTGATCCGTAAAATGTCACAATTTGATCCATAATATGAAAATTCATCCATAATATGATTTTCAAAAACTGATTGAATTTTTAATTTTTATGCAATTTTAAGTAAATATTCCCCTCAAAATAGTTTGCTAATCGAAGTTCCAATTTTAAGCGATTTAATTTGTGCTGTTACATTAGAATTTTATGTTTTTGTTGTTGTTTTATTGAATTTTATGGGTTGAACTCAACACTATTTGATCCATAACTGTGGGGTCATGGTATTTGGTTTTCGCCACTCACTCATACATATATATATATATATATAAAAATAAATCAATATATATATAAATAAATCAATACTTAAGATTCAATGTTTCAAATGTTTGATTATGTTTGAACGTAAAGTACTATATGAATCATACACATAGAAATATATGATATTTTTTATTTAACACTTTAGTCGCCGCGCTGTTGTATTTTGTACAACAATGGTGAAAAAACTCGCTTTTCGATCACACTAGCAGCGTGGTAGTTCTGACGGTGGTCAACCACGCGACGACTGGAAGAATCTTCGAATTGCTAAGCATCAATGAAAGAAGGGTTTCAAACTTATCTCATCAAATTTACAATCACGAAAATGCTGCTCTTAGTGCATACTGATTATGAAAGTTTATCACTATCACATGAAAATTATTGGTCCAAAATAAACAAGGGTTTGAACTGACTATCTTAAGAACATATAAGTTGAACATTTTTTCAGCTTTAAACTTTAACACATTTCATCAAACTTCGAGAGTGGTCTTGGGCCTCTCAATGATCACGTGCTTTTATTGAAGGATCTCTCGAGACAATTCAACCAACAATTTCTTTAATAATACCGAATATTAGGGTTCAAGCGCATACAGCCCTGTAGGCAAATGCTATGATATCGTAATATCCATTTAATTAAGGGATTGTGCTACTTTGCCCTAAATATTGATTCCCCAAATGTCGTTTCATCGAACGTCAGTCCGTTGAATGTCTATTCTCCAAGTATCCCGTTTCACAATTTCCTGCATTTCAGAACAAACCAGTCATCTGGTACGCAGCCTATCACTGAGAATTATTCTTGCACCTTCATGAACTGCATCACTTCTCGAAGAGGCAGGTCATTCAGAAAAATGGGATTCAAGGAAAAGGGTTATCCGGGAGACTGTTATTTGCGGATACGACATTCGAGGAAAAGTACAGAATCGTTCGATAAATAGTATGGAAAAATAATATGAAACAAAATATAGATATTATACACGGATAAAAATCTGATCCCCACACCATGATTTACAAATCATGAAATTCATAAATTGGTTAGGTCATAATATCAGGATCACAAATCATGGTTCCTGGAGTCATAATCATGATTCCTCATAAGCGTAACATCCAGTGTGAAAACACTAAGCGGCGCACTTTGCTTCATCACATTCGTATCGATCACTCTTAATTCAAGATGACGAAGCGGTAGAGTGGTAGAGTACGTGGCTCACAATCAGAAGATGCTTGGGTCGAATCTCAATGCATGCTATTTTTAACTTTTTTTTTTATTTTGTCGATCATAAACGGATGCGCGACTCAGCATTTTTGGCATTTGAATCATGATTCCGAGCAATCAGCTACAAAAACCTAACGAGTGTGTTGCGTTACGGCAATCTGACTCATGATATCATGAGTCCAAATCATGGTGTATTTTCATAAGA
This sequence comes from Aedes aegypti, assembly GCF_002204515.2. NCBI lineage: Eukaryota > Metazoa > Arthropoda > Insecta > Diptera > Culicidae > Aedes > Aedes aegypti. The sequence goes on from NC_035108.1 coordinate 197,703,830, forward strand.
CGAAAACACGCTGGAATCATGATATCATGAGTCATAATCTTGTTTTTATATTCTGATTTCTACCCGTGTAAACAACATATAAAATGGAAAGAACTTACCAATATAATAAATAAATTGCTCGGCATACCCAATACGCTAATCAACATTGATCCTGATTGCATCGCTTGTTCCCGCAAGAGCAGATAGCGCAACTAAAGGACCAAATACTACACAGTACCAAAAAATAATGTGATTTACGTCTTTTGGGATGCACATAAAAGAAGCGAGCCGAATGACGTAAATTTGTGTCCATTTTAAAATACGTTAGTGTCTGATTCGGGAAATGTCGATCACAGTTCCATCGTTTTCGTGTCCTTTAACATGTAAAATTACATTTTTTGTTCAATACATCTTCAAGGACACGTTTTTGTGTCGTTCCATCACTTACATCATGTGTCATTCAGTCATAACCAGAATTACGTCCAGAGTAATTTTCATTATTTTTAAGAGTGTACTCTTCACTTGATATCCGTTAGTTAAGGTCATGAAGCAAACAAAATTTAATTGGTTTTCGACAGGACGTTAAGATGCAGCTGATCTACGTGAAACAAAGTATAATCAGTCCAAGGCGTTGATACATATTAAAACATTTGATTGATTTTAACAGGGCGTTACTATTCAATTCATTAATGTGGACTAAGGTGAAATTACTGCTGGATGTTGATGGAGCTTGGAATTTTCAATTAATGTCCTCAGGGCGTTAAGATGTACCTAATCTTCAAAGGATAAGGTCAAATTACTCCTGGGTGTTGATATTGCTCAGAATGCATGCACATTTTAACATGTAATTGATGTTCTACAAAGTATTAATATGATTTACAAGATCAATTATACAGCTTGACAATTTTGATTGATGCCATGCAGGGCATTGAGATGCAGCTGATCAATGTGGAATAAGGTGAAATTACTCCAGCGCATTGATACAGCTTGGAATTTTCGATACATGCCCCATTTTCGATAGTTGCACCTGATCTACATAGAATAAGGTCAAATTACTCCAGGGCGATAATACAGTTTGTTTCATACCTGACCTACATAAGATAAGCTTGAATTATTCCAGGGCGTTGAACAGGCTAGAATTTCCAATTGATATCCTAGAGGACGTTAAGATGTACCTAGTATACGTGAGAAAGGAACAAATTAATCCAGGTCTTTGATATATTCAGAGTGTTAAGATGCATCTGAATTTCAAAGGATAAATTCAAATTACTCCAGGACGTTGATACTGCTAAGAAATTTCTATTGATTTTTAACAGGGCGTAAATATACATCAGATCTCGCAAACATTGATATGAAATAAAGTCAAATTACTTCAAACCGTTGATATAGCTTGATCTATTGATGGTATACAAAGCGTTGAGATGTTTCTCAACTACCCGATCAACCAGTGTAACAATTTCATTATAGATATTTGTCCAACGATAGCGATCGCCAACGGTTCAAAACGAATCGATATCGATCGCTATATATAATAAGCTATATATAATAAGTTGTCGGTGCAAATAGAATGAAGTGCACGTAGAGCTCTAGTAGTGACGCGAAATGCTTTTTTAACGCGTAGGATCAATCGTTAAATCCCTACAAGCTGTGCGATATTCAGAGAATGTTGTAGCCTAATCGTTATCGGTATTGTTGATACAATTGGCAACGTAATTATTCCCTAAAATCAACTTTTGCTGCTGCCAAATTGAGCAGTGACTAGAGGACGCCATTTGTATGAGAAACGCTACAATCAGTGAGATAGCATTACTTACGTGAATCTCGCTCTTCGCTGGACATGGAGATCAATGATCTGGCTGACCTGCTGCACTCTCGGATAAGTGAATATCAACGGTGCACAAGAGGCGATATTGCACACATGGAATCCAGTTTGGGTCTACAAATTAGATCATTTTACTCCGATCTAACTACAGATGTGCACAGGCTTAGAAATGAAAACTCGCGAACCACAGATGCGTTAAAAGCAGCCATCGATGATATTGAGAGAAGCATACGTAATTCTGTGGAGAGGTTGAATCGTCAAAACAACCTCGTACTCACTGGAGTGCCTTACGTGAGAGGGGAGTGCTTGATGAGTTACTACTATGCCTGGTGCGATACTCTCGGCTATACGAGGTGCTGTGTTCCTTTGACCACGATAAAACGGTTGTCTAGAACGCTGCTGTTGAGCCCGGAAAGCTTTTGCTGCTTGCTGCCGCTGTATTAGCTGTACTACGTATGAGGATAAGTCCGCATTGATCTTTAAACTTTTTGCTTTGTCTATATTTCGCGTCATTAGTAAAGTTATGATGAGAGACATTATGTATGTTAGGGATGGGATAGTGCTCTTATGTTTTTTTCGACAAGCAGCCTTCGAAAATGTAGATAATGGCTAGCAATTCCAACCATAACACCTCTGCGAATTGGTGTTTACCGGGAGTGGTTATGAAGTCAGCTCTAATACCTGGAAAAATTTCCTTATCCTGCATTAACAGTCAGAGCATTTGTGCTAGGAAGCTGACAAAACTAGATGAGTTAAGAGATATTTTATCTGTGTCTGATGTGGATGTTATTAGCATTAGCGAAACATGGCTAAGTGATACAATATGTGATAGTGTCTTGTCTGTAGAAGGTTATCAAATAATTAGACATGACCGAATTGGTAGATTGGGTGGCGGAATAGCAATATTCATAAAAAAAGATATGAAGTTCAACATCCTTCGCGTTTCTGAAAACGAGTCAGGAGCTATCAATACTGAATATATAATCCTGGAAATAACAATTCATGGTCGCAAATTACTAGTCTGTGCATTTTACAATCCACCTGATGTCGACTGCTCCGCTCTGTTGGATTCTTTACTTGGGGACTATGGGGTTGCATATAGCCACACATATTTAATGGGAGATTTTAATACGAATATCTTGAATAATACATCGACAAAAACAAGAAAGTTTGTAAGTGTTCTTGAGGCACATGGTTTTTGCAGTGTAGGTAGTGAACCAACTTTTTTCCATGGAAATGGACAATCACAGTTGGATCTCATTCTGACGAATGACCAATCAAATGTTCTTCGTTTCAATCAGATTGATGCACCCACGTTTTCTAATCATGATATTTTATTTGCGTCGCTTAATTTTTCAAAATGCCAGTCTACGGATACTTTCCAATATCGTAACTATAATGAAATAAACGCGTATAATTTAAATGAGGTGTTCCACACGATTGATTGGGATAATTTTTATCGTGTTAATGATCCTGATTTGTTGATTGAGTATTTCAATAACAAAATTATTAGTTTACATGATTAGGAACAGAGCTAGATATCGAATAATATGAAGTTGATTTACATGACACGAGTCCAAATTAGTCCAGAACGTTGGTAGAGCATAGAATATTCAAATTGATGTCCTACAGGGTGTTAATATGTACCTGAGAAAAGGTCACATTACTGCAGGGCGACAATACAGATTGGAATTTTCAATCGATACAGGGCATTGAGGTGCACCTGATCTTCGTAAGACAAGGTCAAATTAGTGGTGGGCGTATATAAATCTTGACATTTGTCCCACAGGTTGTTAAAACGCTGCTTATTTACATGGAACAAGGTCAAATCACTCCAGGGCATTATTAAATCTTGGAATATTCATTGATGTCCTACAGGGCGTGCACAGATGCACTTGGTCTACATAAAATGAGGTCACATTACTCCAGGACGTTGATTAAGCTTGAATTTTCTATAGTCCTACAGGGCGTTGAAATGTATTTGACCAATATGGGTTTAGTTCAAATTACTCCAGAGCGTTGATATAGCTTGAAGTTTCTATTGATGTCATACAGGGCGTCAAGATGCACTTGATTTACATGGGATGAGGTGAAATTAATCCATCATTTTGCATTGTTTTGCTTGTCTAATTTCTATAATGTTGGCAATGCCAAACAAATGAATGCAGAAAAACAAGTACGAAGGTGAGCCTCATTGGCTCAAGTACCGAAATTTTTTAGCAAAAGTAATTTTAGTGCTCAAAAATAATGCGATTATTGTTAGTTTTCAAAACAACTCTACATAATAAATGTGAGCTCCCGGAATCCGATTATGCTTGCTAAATTCTTAACAATACAATATTTATAGAAATAATTAATATTTAAATTTCAAGAATTACACAGAAAACGCCTAAATGTATGCAATTCCCTAAGGAATTTCCTGATAACTAACCGAAATTCAATTATTTCAACCAAATGAGCGAATTGGTACGAGTTTTGGTTTTGAAATCTGGTTTGGGGATATATCTTAATTATCCTCACAAACTTTCAGGATTATACCATGTTCAAATCCTTGTCTAGAGCTAGAAGTTTAGAGATGTTAGTTAATACTGCACCATACTTACAACAAACAACGTTCATTCACTGCAGGTTACATTGATATTTGTGCTCCATTTAGAAGAAATAAAATCGAGTGATACGGTGATCAATTTCACCCTACTGATCAATTTCACCCGAGTTTACGGTACTCGAAAACTACTGCATCAATTTGCTTAAATTTTTCACATTTTTTGTAAAGCAAATTGTAATAAATATATATTGTTTTATATGCGAAATGCCAAACATAAATTTGAACTTCAAGGCAAACACAAAATCGTTTTCAAATAAACGATCGGTTTTTGGTTGGTACAAGATGATCCGTTATGATTGAGATTTCTGGTAAAAGGGCAAATCGTAATAGTCTTAGTTGTTAGTTTCTAAGAAATAGTCACATAGCATATACAGTAGTATATAAGGCATTGTTATGGTAGATTCAATTGATACAAGGACAACATAACTTTCACTTATTACATTAGCAAATTTTTCCACTAAATAATAATGTTTAAACCTAAGTACAGTCACCCCACAGTTATGGATAGCACACAGATATGGAAGTTGGATTAAACGGTGAATATCTCATCAAATAGAGTTGCAATTACGCAGAACACTTTTTATCTACGTGAACCATAAATCTGTACAGCATTGAAATCAATCATAATATCTTCTAGCACATTTTATTCGTCCGTATAAAATAAAATGTTATCCGTAGTCATAGAATCGTTGATTCATAACTGTGGGGCATTGAAACCCGTACCACAGTTATGAATCAACGATAAGAGATTCCGAGAGAAACGCCGAAACGTATACTTTCACTAACACACCATTCGTTTGCTTCACAGATAAATTGCTTTTATAGTGTTCTGATCCATAATATGAGTCGATTTGATCCATAATGAGGACCCTCCTGTTCCACTGATCCACATCTATGGGATGGACAACGTTTGAAATTTCTTTCGAAATCGACACTTTTTCGTAAATAACCGCGATTGTATTCTCGAAAACATTTATATTTGACATTGCCAGGCGGGTAAAATGGTTTTGTACAAGGTCACCATGATTTGTAATCATATTTTATTCTAAAAAATGACCCTTAGCTGATCCATAACTGTGGGGTGACTGTACTCTTCGTTCCATATTTTAATAAAAGTGGAACACAAACTAAATACTTGAAAAATCATATTGGTTTTCGTTTGTTAGGAATGTGTATTAAAGTATTTGTGATATTTGTAATATTTATATATTAATAAGTTGGTTTTTGTAATTTCCGTTTCTGATCTGTTTAGACTGAAAGTCGAGAACCCGTAGCAACATAACCTCCATCACAGTTGATCCCTATATATTAAAGATTTGTGTTATTTCTTATGAGAAGACATCATTAACGTCTGGGAATAGAAGCGCCCTCTGGGCTATAGTAACGCCCCCCTCAAAAAGGGACGACTAAGAAGCTCAAATTTTACGACTACAGGGCTGCCTGTAATGCAATGATGGATTTTCATGAGGATTGCTTCAAATTTGAGCAAAAAAAACTGGTTTTTGATTTGCAATGATTGCTGATGATTGAATGATGGATTCTTGAGCCTTATGTCAATTATGCTTGCATTGAAATTTCGGAATTTTGATATGAATATCATGGGATACCTGATTTTTCAGATCCCGGGAAATCCCAGGCAAGACCCTCTTAAGGGGACAGGATCCGTCATTGATTTTGGAATTTTCAAAAGCAGTTTTTTCGTTCAAAATCAAGAAAATTTAACTGAAAATGTGTTCACTGTATTCCATTATACAACCGAAAAACAGTGAACACATTTTTATTGAATAATTTTCAGTTTTGAACAGAAAAACTGATTTTGAAGTTTCGATAATGACGATGATTACGATGACGGAGCGTTGATCGTTAAAACAGTACAAAAATTCTAACTTATGCTGACACTTTAAGTTTCTGATAGAACTGCAAATATGTTCCGATAGGAATTCAAGAATTTTGAGAAAAAAGCCAATGAAATGTTCGAAATAAGCAGTGGTTCAAAAATTTCGTCGTATTTTCGAAGATCATGCACAGACATCAATCACACTTTTATATATTGCTGTTTGCGTTTGACGTGCAAATTCAGTAGAAGCATTAACCTCAGAATGCTAATGTCACTACTGTTCGTGTTACCAACATCTAGTTTGCCACGCGCTGACAGCCTGAGTACCGGGCCTCAAAGTGTCAAATCAATTTTAACAACCAAAACAAATCATTGGCATTTAACAAACAGTGAAAACACATAACTGAAGGTATAAAAAATTAAAATTAGTTTTATGATAACAGCGCCATTAGCGTTCTATTACTAATATTGATCATTGCATGAATTTTTAGATTCTGGTGAAATTGTTCATTTGCTTGATACAATTTGCACACTCACTAACACTAGTAGGCGTAGGCATTTAAAGCTGTGACGTTTTAAAATTATTCAAAGCTGTGAGATTGATTTTATCAAAACTTGTTTATTTTCGCATACATTTTCACTTCTTCATGTCGGTATTCAGCTCATAATTGGCCAAAATATGCATCGTAATGAGGTTGATAAATCTTGGACATGGCGTACTATTGGTACCTCGCGTACCTGTAGGAGTAGAATAGATCCCTTTGTGTGGTCCTTAGCCTTCTGTTCAGCAACGCCTGTCCCTACCTACTCGCTGTACTAGTCGGGGTTCGAGCAACTTCAGGGAAGATCGGGTAACCAACCCCGGTGGGAACTCTGGTCGTATGTTGACAGGAAAGAGGGAGTTTACTTCTGCAAACCTGGAGCGTCATTACTTCATGTTGGGAGCGGCTCACAACAGCGTCTGTTCCCCATGGCAGGGGCGGCTGATCATCGTTCGAGTACCAAGAATCAGATCTGTTTTTCGTTGGTAGATTTAGACCGTAGTCACTGAAGCAATCCACCGGTGGCGTTGCGGCATTTCTGGCAATGTTCGGACTGCTTTCCCGAGTTTGATGATGATGACGATGACTAAAACAAAATGAGTTGTAAGTCAGAAATCATGTTCGAACGTTGAATTTCAAATTAAACACTTACCTGCGATAAGTTGTGGACAAGTCACTTATTCATTGATGGAAATCCTAATGACTATAAAGATTTTGCCAAAACCAGTTTTCTTTATGTGATAATAATTGTTCGCACAAAGGAAATTCAAAACGGAAACGCAAAACTTTGGTATCGAAGCAACTGTCAAACTGTTATGTGTGAGGTGTGAAAATATTCACTGTGCAAAAATTTGTTGCACAGTAGTCTAATAAGGTGCAAAATGCTCAATATTTCTATTGCAAATTCACTGGACTTAAAATGCGGTAACACAAAGTAACCAAGGGATACTTAGCAACCATGATCCATAACACCGCCGACCTAGCAAAAACAATCAATCTTCGACTTCGCTTTCTTTGTTAAAAATCTTACCACATTTGTTTTTCCCGCATTTGAAATTTGTATTTCAAAAGCACACAGCAATAACTTTGTCGATGTCATTCTGTGGAGCCACAAAATTACCTTGAAAAGAACTGTCGTATTTTGGACCCCTCAATGAAGTGATTATGGGTTTTCGTCCTATATCTTTTATTGCACATCATAACGAAGTCTATGAATATGCCGAAATCTAAAAAAGTTTCCCCTTTGAGTTAAAAATACCCACAAGGTCATGTATAGTCCAAAATACGTCGAAAATAATGGGATTCTTAAGAACTGCTTTCTTTTGTTTTGGACGACCCAATACATTTTAGACCCACGAAGTATAAATTTTTTGGACTTTTGGCGTTTACATTCGATTGGAGAGAAAGTCTAAGATACTTTTTGCTTAATCCCTCTACCAGCAGCTTCATTTTTTACCGCCCAATAGTTTGATGTACATCGAGATTTTTGATGGCTTCGGATTTTCGCGACTTTTTTCTTATAACCGCTAGATATGAATAAACGCACTTCTGCTCTTTCAATGATGACATCTTCCAAATCAAAACATCTCCGTAGCACCGTTCTGAAACAGCTGCGCACAACAGCGAAGTTAACAGCATGTCACGTCGAGCATAATTCTCTCTTCCCTTCCACCCTCCCAACATCTAATTCCAGTTGTTATGGTGGTTCTGCTAGGGTGCACCCAGAAATAAAGAACTCCGTTAGACGAACACAGAGCTTCTACACCGTTTTCAGCCACAGCAATTACGCGGCAAGGTGGCAAATTTTACGCCCTTCCTCCGTTTGATTCGTATCTAGAACATGAAGAAAGCAACGATCGTGGTCTGCTGCTGTTGTCGTTGAGGAAATATTGTGGGTTAGATACTTTCTTCTTGTCTTCACGCTGACACAGTGAACTACCGTCCATATAGTACAACTCTGCCGTAGTCTGCTCATGATCGGTTTAGCGTAGCAAATTTTTGCAGGTTGCAATTTGTTTTAACCATTTACTTTGGTTAATGCCTCGAACGCCTTCAGGTGGGGCTTCGGTGGGATCCTCTTCTAATGCAGGTCTATGAAATATGACAAATTATCGTGAAAAGTAGGTCACCTCGTGGTGGGTGGTTTCACTGCTGGATGCATCTCCGACAGCGACTATAGATCGATGGCTTAATTTTATCGATTTTTGTGGTTGCATTGTACGAAAGGTTTGTTCAATTTTTCGTTTAGAAGATAGATTACCATCAAAATGTAATATTTTTGGAAATAAGAAAACATGTTTTTAAGTCTGTTCAAATTATTCATGGTTTAAAGGTTCTTTCCAGAGTTTTTGAATACACTGGTATAGCGATTTTTCAACAAATCTTGCAGGAATGCCACAATAAATTCCTACGCCGCTTTTTTTAGTTATTCTTTTAATCATTTTCAAATTGATATTTTCATAAATTCACCAACGGTTTATCTAAAGCATTGCTTCAAAACTCCTCCAGGAATTAGTCCAGAAAATCTTTTAAGAGCCCTTCCAGGAATTTCTCAAAAAAAGCAACCAGAAATTCATTTCCATCATTTCTTCATTAGGTTCCTCTATAATTTCTTTAAGGAATTTCTCTAAAATTTTGTATCTGTCTCTGGAGGTTTCTGAAGGTATCCTTAGATAAATTCCTGGTTGAAATCTTTAACGACCTTAACAATTTTGGAGGAATACATGAAGATAGAAAAATCATTTCATGAACTCATGAACTCTTGGAAAAGGATTTTCTTGAGAAATTTGGCAGGTATCTTTGGAGGGATTCCGAAAAACATTGGTCTCTATTTTAAAGTCTCCAAAAAGTTTATTTTCAATGGAAGGTTTCTAAAGTGTTATATGCAACCAAAATGTCTAAAGTCGCATTTTTCACTTATTCTGGTTTCAGTGAATCCTACTGACCATTTCTAGAGGTTCCAGAGAATCCTTCAGAGGCTATTACGCAGTTTTCATAGGTTCTCCAGGATGTTATTCTCAGATTACTCGAGAAAAAGCTCCAGGAATTCTTATTGTTATTTTTTTCTGAAATACTTTCAAAAGTGCACCAGAAATTCTCTTGAAGTTTTTCTATCAATGCTCCCAGGAATTAGACTACAAATTATCCCAGTTTCAGGAGGAAATCGTTTACAGATTTGTCTAGGAAACCCCAGTTCTTAGCGAGCTCCTACACAGATACTTCAAACTGTTTTGATATATGGGCTTATTATACGAGAGGTGTGAGGTGAGAATTGTCGGTCCGAGTGTCGAGAATTGTCACTTCACTATGGACCAATGCACGAGTTCACTAGTTGACGTTTGAGCGGTGCCGTGTTATTTACGTGACCATGGCAACTAGTGAATTCGGCACCGCTCAAACGTCAAATAGTGAACTCGTGCATATGTCCATACATCACTCGTAAAATAAACCGAATGAATTCCTTCACGTACTCATCTACAGTTTTTCCCAGAAATTGTGCCGAAACATGCTACAAAGAGTATTTTTGGAAATTCAATGCAAACTCTTCCAGGGTTTGCTCAATAAATTCAACCAGGTATTCCTTTTATGTAGGGAGTCGATGCCGGTTATGGACCCTTTGCGTATCATGGACCCCCTACAGAAAAACATAAAATTAACACTCAAAGCAACTTTATTCCTATGAAAATCCATCGGAGGAACTTCGATTACATTGTTAGTCAGCAGTTTCAGGCAAAATATTTGGTTTGAGACGCATAAATACAGATATTTGAACAGTTTTGTAAATGAAACCACACAAGAGGGTCCATAATACGCATTTCCAGGTGGGTCCATAATAGGCTCGTCGGCAGCGAGCCGGATTACATGGGAATCAAATGGAGGGTCCATAATACGCAACGTCAAATTTGTAAATAATCTTATTATGGACCCCGGGGGGTCCATAATAGGCCTTCGGACAACAGTTTTTCAAATGCATATTTCGCTGGAAAAATCGAATGATTTTGTATGTTTCATAGACGTACTATGAAGTAAAGACATTGAATTTGTTGTTAGACTCCACAAAACGCATATGCGCCTGAGATATCATTGCGGAAAAGCGTCTAGAATGATTTTCAGCTACTAAGGGGTCCATTACTAGCATTGAAACCCTAGTTCCTCTAGAAATTCCTATATAATTTCTTACTGCGATTATTCCTGCAGTGCTTTCAAGCATATGCTTCTTAACCCTCTTTTTGAAAACAAGAAAATTTTTAAATCGTGATAACCTTTTTGTTTTTCAATATTTTTGCATCAATATTTTGGTACTATTTTTTCATAAGTTCTCAAAAAACTCTTCTACTTAATGAATCTCGATTTTGAACATTGGTTAACTATGTGCTCATGGGACCGACACGTAGCCATAACCCACGTTAATATCTCAGGCTACAGATGTTTGCTCAGGTTTGATTATTCGCTTTTCAAAACAATACATTGATAAGGGTCTGTTGTGAAAAAATGAAGCGTTTTGGTGTAATTAGTTTCGATGAATGCGCAATTATGTTTGTCAAAAAATATCAGATTCTAATTTTGGGGTTTCTTGGAGACAACTGAACCGATTTGTATGATTCTATTATGCATTGGACCCGTCAGCGAAAGTTAGCGGTGGTAATCCTTCTTAGACACCGTCTTGGGAAAAGTGTCTTAGAAGATGACTACTTCTTACGTCTATTTACTGGCTGCAATCACGACCAAAGGAAAAGAGAATTGCTGAATTCACAATTCCTTTCAAAAAAGTGGCTTTTAAAATTATCACTTAACGTGGCAAAAATGGAAGAAGGGATGTTTCACCGGAATGCGCACTTTTTTCCAAGGGTGAAATGGTTAATGCTAATAATTATATCGAAATGTGAAATCAATTCGATGCTCTAGACCAGTGTTTTCCAAACTTTTTTTAAATTTCACCCCCTTGAGACCAATATATATCTCGAATCGCCCACTGATGTGTGATCCAAATACTTTAGTTATGCGCTATACAACACGCTAAACTACAAGACTGGACTTTTTTCAAAGTTGACTTGAAATGTCTCTCAAGTGACTATACATAACAATTGGACCCTGGCTCTAAGCTCTTTTGGAAATTATTTAAAATAATAAAAAAAAAAAATCAGGAGCCAATTCTGGCACTAAAATAGCAAAATTAAAAAGCTCAAAAACATGCTATGCAGTTTGGTAGCGCGCACAATTCTAATTTATAACTCACTTGTACTGTTGAAAATAAAATTATTCAGGATTTCGAAAGCATAATCAATTGGGTCCTAAAATGTTTAATGAAATCTTGTTTTTATTTAATGACACGAAAGAGCATGTTACTGCAATTATTTTAGCAATTTTTCCCGCTCAAATAACGGCTACATCATATTTAAACTTTAATTTAAAAATTGGGTCCATAAATGAGCCTTGACACTTTTGATCATGTTTGACGTTCGCTCAATCAACAAAAACACCACAGGGCTTTTAGTTTTAACAATGGGGTTGTTACTATCTGACATTTCGGAAGGGACACGGAAAGCAAAATACACCCAAAAGTTGAGTTTAAGCCAAGGAGTGTGACAAAATCTAAAAAAATGTTTTTTGGGCTTAAACAAAAGAAAAACATTAAAAAGTTGAGTAAACATGTGTGTTTGGCCTAAACTTAAGCGTTTGGCATTATAATTGGGACAGGCCTTTAGGACCCTATTAAGATAACGTTTTCGACAATTCCTAGGGGACTGATTTGAAAGAAGTGAGAACTATTTTTAATAAAAATAAAAAATATGGAAGCCCCTGATGATGATGGAACTTTTTACATTCTGATCTAGAAACTTTTAAATTTATCATAAGTTTTCAGTTGGCATAGTTTCATGATAAATGGAAAAAAATCTACAAAAGCTTCTAGCTATCATCCAATCAGTTTGGTTTCCTTCATCAAGTATTTTTTTGAAAAGATAATTTCATACAGGTTAATGGTCCACATCAATGAAAATTAAACTTTCAATATAAGCTTACTTTTTATTAACAGAATGGACCACATAACGGCCTAATTTTCCTACTTCATAAAACAATGCTGGATAGTAGCACTTTTTAGTTCTGTTTTCGGAGATGCCAAAATAATATCTGAGTGCGTCCATACACCATTCGTTAAATTACTCTGGACTTCTCAATGACTTAATCAATTCTACATCCGTCGTAGGATCCAAATCAGATTCAGGTGAGGGATTTTGAGTTGGAATCGGATCTTTTAGCAGACGTAGGGGAGGGAATTTACTCTCTGAAAAGTCGTGTTTTTCATTCGATCGTTTGTGTAAGCAGTTCGGCACATGAAGAAATAGATGAAAAAAAATAGTACGTACCTAGACAATTTTGTGCGGCGTCTTACCTGGTTTGTCTGCGAATGTAGAATATAGACCAGCAATGAAGGCGTGAAAATTTGTGAGTCATTCAAGCCTACGTAATTGAAAAACAGTGAGCTGTTATTTCCATGTTGTCCATAAGGATTCTCTTGAAATATGTTAATGTTTCTAGAAATAATCCGGCATTTTTCATAATTGCGAAAAATGTTGTATGCAACTCGTTGCAAAACTGGATTTTTTCAACACTCGTCGTAATTATCCTTCTCGGCAAGCCTTGTTGGATTAATGTACGACTCGTGCTAAAAAATTATCAGTTTGCAACTTGTTGCATAAATAACTACCTATTTTGTCAATAAACAGTACGGATTAGACCTGTGCGCCGCAATGGTTTTAATCGGCGGTGGCGTGAGGGCTTTTTTGTACCGGTGGCGGCGTCACGCCGTCAAGGTGAAGATAAATCGAAGCCAAACCTCAATGTTTAAAGAGCACAAATCTGAAGAACCGAGCATCCGTTTGAGCTGAAAACTTAATCGATTGGTCACCACCACACGGTGCTCCAATTACCGTTATTATCAAATAAAATATACCATTCAAACGGCAGTCAGCAGTTGATTCCTGACGTTGTTCTACACCTCTGGGCCGATTTTTAAAAAAATCCTTAGGCAGAATTTTGAGTTACGCCCTTTTGAAGTTTATATGATAGAAATCACACGAAATATGCCACTTTAACTTGTTTAAACAAAGAGATTATAATGAAATTTTGTAGTTTTAATTTTTTATATGGTTTTAGATATTGAAAAATACATTTTTCTAAAATTTTTCTCGACCGACATTTGAAAAGGGCCAATGCTTTGTTTGATTATTACTAATAAGCCAATACACGAAAAATGATATCTACCAAATTAACGCCTGTTAGTGATTTTAGGAAATTGTCCAAAGCATCCAAATTTGTATGAAAAATTCTTGGACAGGATATTCAGATACGCCCTTTTGAAATGTATGGAAAGGATATGGAATATGGGATATGGTGGATTCTGCTCCATCTGTAATCAACGGTTAGCTAGGTGCATACATAATCATTACACTTTTGCGGTTGTTCTTATTTCATTCAATTTAGCAAGTTGCATAGAAGGAATGATTCAAATTGTATTCAAATGTAACGCAGAATTTTCCAATTTGAGACCCCCTTTCCTCCCCCACGTTACAGCTTTTGTATGGAAAATGTATGAACCGTAACACTACCGAACCTCCTCCTTACGTAACATTTGAACGATTCCAAATTTACACGTACACATGTTGTCTATACTGACATTGAAAAAGGATCAAAGTATAATTGAAATATACACATTTCAATATAGCTGAACAATGACTGTATCAAAGTTGACCGGAACACTCGAACATCACTTATCTTTATCTATATTGTATATTCATACATACATACTTCTATTCTAATCTGTTCTATTCTATTCAATTATACTCTACTTAAATTTATTCTACTCTGATCAACCCTACTTGTTCTTATACATATTTTTACAAATAGACACTGTAAAAAATACCAACTGCGCACACAAGATTTGAACGGTACTCTTTCGATATTTGTACGGCTTTTTAGCGCTCCCAGCTCTGTAAAAAAATGCTATGCACAGATTCTGACTCCTAATGCGTGCTTCTCATATGAACCATAAAAATGAAGATTTGAATTATTATATCACAAGGGTTTCAACTTATATATGAGGGTTTTGCGTCGTCCGATAGATTTGGCTCAAGGTTTCGCGCGTGTTTTCGTCGCTGGAGATTTTTTTTTCCTGTTTTGGAGCGTCTTGCTGGGTAGTGCTTCGTGAAGCCCAAGCGGGACAGTTCGGTTTTGCGTCGTCCGATATATTTGACTCATGGTTTCGCGCGTGTATTCGTTGCCGGAGATTTTTTTTTCCTGTTTTGGAGCGTCTTGCTGGGTAGTGCTTCGTGAAGCCCAAGCAGGACAGTTCGGTTTTGCGTCGTCCGATAGATTTGACTCATGGTTTCGCGCGTGTATTCGTCGCCGGAGATTTTTTTCCTGTTTCGGAGCGTCTTGCTGGGTAGTGCTTCGTGAAGCCCAAGCGGGACAGTTCGGTTTTGCGCCGTCCGATAGATTTGGCTCACGGTTTCGCGCGTGTTTTCGTCGCTGGAGATTTTTTTTTTCCTGTTTTGAAGCGTCTTGCTGGGTAGTGCTTCGTGAAGCCCAAGCAGGACAGTTCGGTTTTGCGTCGTCCGATATATTTGACTCATGGTTTCGCGCGTGTATTCGTTGCCGGAGATTTTTTTTTTCCTGTTTTGGAGCGTCTTGCTGGGTAGTGCTTCGTGAAGCCCAAGCAGGACAGTTCGGTTTTGCGTCGTCCGATAGATTTGACTCATGGTTTCGCGCGTGTATTCGTTGCCGGAGATTTTTTTTTTCCTGTTTTGAAGCGTCTTGTTGGGTAGTGCTTCGTGAAGCCCAAGCGGAACAGTTCGGTTTTACGTCGTCCGATAGATTTGGCTCAAGGTTTCGCGCGTGTTTTCGTCGCTGGAGATTTTTTTTTCCTGTTTTGGAGCGTCTTGCTGGGTAGTGCTTCGTGAAGCCCAAGCAGGACAGTTCGGTTTTGCGTCGTCCGATAGATTTGACTCATGGTTTCGCGCGTGTATTCGTCGCCGGAGATTTTTTTCCTGTTTCGGAGCGTCTTGCTGGGTAGTGCTTCGTGAAGCCCAAGCGGGACAGTTCGGTTTTGCGCCGTCCGATAGATTTGGCTCACGGTTTCGCGCGTGTTTTCGTCGCTGGAGATTTTTTTTTTCCTGTTTTGGAGCGTCTTGCTAGGTAGTGCTTCGTGAAGCACAAGCAGGACAGTTCGGTTTTGCGTCGTCCGATAGATTTGGCTCACGGTTTCGCGCGTGTTTTCGTCTCCAAAGATTTTTTTCCTGTTTTGGAGCGTCTTGCTGGGTAGGTATTTGGAAGGCACAAGCAAGACGGTTTGTTTTCGGGACGCCAAGAAGTTTTGCTGTCAGTGTCAGTTTTGTGTTCAGTCGAGGATGGTTTACCAACTGGTGAGTTCGTTTCATGCTTGTGATAACACATATTTTCTTGAAAGCGTAACTTTTAAGTAATTTTAAAACAAACTTTGTATGGTTCGTCATTAATAAAAACATCTTTTGAATTGTTCGACATTATAGATGTTGACGTATTTTTTTAAGCTTCTACCAAAAACTTCTCGAGACAAAAATTCAACACTAGCTTTAAATATAAGTCGTATATTTCCCCCTTGTCCATGGATCGCATCATCGACCAGAGGTGACTCCCAGATCTTTTCCTCCCTCACTAATAAACACCCTTCCCGTGGTGATTGTGGAGATGCAGAGGTATTCTCGGTCTCTAGAAACAACAATCATTACACCCTAACATTCCTTCCCCATCCCAACTGACTGTAAGGACTTGGCCGGCGCCGTTATTGATCAATAATATTAGATCTGCTAAAATTGCACTTCGAGAGTAAGCGGAAACTCCCTTCCCTTATTCATTTGGATCGTAGTGCAATTCTTACCAGTTCCGATCAATCACGGAGTAGCAACCATTGACATGTACAGTCAGTCTATGCTATGCTATGCACAAGGGTTTCAACTTATATATGATAGTTTTTATGTATTTTAAGGAATTTAAACTTTTTGTATTAAATGCTTTTCATTTGAGCTGGATCCTCGATTTAAAGGTAATTTGAACAAGTTTGTCGAGAGCTGGGAAGAGCAGAGTCTAACAAAATCTTCGAAATATCATATCACCATGTTTAATGTAAAAGACTTCTGCAATGCAACTGGTCGAGGACTAGGCTGACATAATGAGCTGGCGTCGGATAACGCTGTGCATAACGCTGTTTCACAGACCTGTCTGCGCTATAAAGTCGAACAAACATCGAAAGTGTATCGTTCAATTCTTTTGCGCGCAGTTTTTGATTACAACATTGGCATTTGTAAAAATATGTATAAGAACAAGTAGGGTGAATCAGAATAGAATAAATTTAAGAAGAGTAAAATTGAATAGAATAGAACAGATTAGAATAGAACAGAATTAAATAGAATTGAATAGAATATAGAATATAGATATGTAATGTTCGAATGTTGCGATCAACTTTGATGTTCAGCTATATTGATGTGTATATATTTCAATTATACTTTGGCCCTTTTATAATGTCAATCTAGACAATATGTGTACGTGTAAATTTTGTGCAACTTGCTAAATTGAATGAAATAAGAATAACCGCAGAGGTATAATGATTATGTATGCACCTAACCATTGATTATAGATGAAACGGGATTCACCATGCAATATTATTTCCATACACTTCAAAAGGGCGTATCTGCATATCCTGTCCAAGAATTATTCATTCATATTTGAATGCTTTGGACAATTTCCTAAAATCACTATCAGGCTTAGATTGTTAGATATAATTGTTCGTGTATTGGTTGATAAGTAATAACTTATCATAACATTGGCCCTTTCCAAATGTCGGTCTAGATTTTTTTTATGAAAATGTTTTTCAATATATAAAACCAGATAAAAAATCAAAACTACATTTTTTGTATAATCTCTTTGTTTAAACAAGTAAAAATGGCATATTTTCAGTGATTTCTATCATATAACTTCAAAACGGCGTAACTCAAAATTCTGCCTAAGGATTTTTTTCAAAATCGGGCCAGAGGTGCAGAACAACGTTAGGAATCAACTGCTGACTGCCGTTTGAATGGTATATTTTATTTGATAATAACGGTAATTGGAGCACCGTGCACCAGCGAGTGACCGATCGATTAAGTTTTCAACTCAAACGAATGTTCGGTTCTCCAGATTTGTGCTCTTGAAAATTTGAAACTTGGCTTCCATTCATCTTCACCTTAATAAGTTTCGGTGTGGAGAAAATTGGACATCACAAAGTTTGAATATTGTCTTCTTTTTTCCGGCGTTTCGTTCCTACTGGTACAGAGCCTAGGCTAGCATACTTGTTGGCTTGGTTTTTTACAAGCACTTCCACAGTTGTTAACTGAGAGCTTTATTTGCCAAAGTTGCTTTTTTCACATTCGTATCTCCTGTCACTGAAACGATGATACTTTATGTTCAAGGAAAGCATAAGGTCGGGAATCGAACCCAGACACCTCCAGCATGGCATAACCATACTCTATGCCCTGATTTGTCGAGAAAATTAAAAAAAACCCGAGTGAGGGGATTCGAATTTTCACCCCAACACCCAAGCTCATACTGAATGTTTTAGCGTTGAACGCTTGGGAAATTTAGTTGCATTAATATAAACTACAATAAAAACGATGAAACTGTTAATGCATCATCACAATAATTCAAATAATACAGCGATTTAAATTGTTGCCCGTATTTGCTTATCTGGAATGATCTTTGGAGAATCTTGAAAACCTTGAAAAATCTAAAAAAATATTTACAACAAACCTTGAGAGAAACATGAATTAATTATTTTTAATTCTTGAGAGAAATACTGAATAACCAGGAAAATACTCGAACAATCCGAAAGGAACTTGCAGGAATATTTGGAAAAATATATCCAGAAAAAATGTGTATGATTTACCAAACAATTGTGTATGAAGAATCTCTGGAATTTTTTGTCGTACTTAAGGAGAACTCTTCGATAAATTCATGCACGAATATTTGAAGAAATTCTCAAAGCAATGTTAAAAAAATCAAGAATCATTTCAAAGTTCTAGTAGCAATATACAACACCATTTTTCCAACAAACACAATACATTTTTGACGATTAAAATTTAAAATAATAGTACTATAAGGAACATCATTACAAAAACTAACAATAGCGCATATAAGTATTGGTTACAGTATGCACACAATACAAAATAACCGAAACCGAATAAAAAACTGAACCAGTTATTGACTTGGATATCATGTTATTTCAGAAGCAATTTGTTGTTATAATTTTCTGTTAATATTCCTAATTCGATCAAAGTAGTTATGTCAAGAACAGGTTTAGAAATTTATCATCCATACGCTCGGGAAGAGCGATAAAAATGTGCATTACTTTTTTTTTTTCTTTAAATTTATTTGGTCGGCCGCTTTGTCCACTTGGGCACCACTGGGCCAATTTCCTATAACTAGATACATTTGTTTTGTGCTCTAGCCTAGATCTATTAATAGTGCATGGTTCCTCATTCGTCATCTCACACAAAGATGCGAAGAGCGTTCTGCGCTTACCACCATGGGTCGTTGTTCATATCCATATTCAGAATCCATTGTTCATTGCGTTGGTCTGGTTTGCCGATTGTGCTGTGTTGAGGCTGTTGCCTGCGAAGAGGGTCTGTTTGCCGCAGTTGCTCTCTGATGAAGCCAGAGGATGGACGTCCCTCCATCGTCCTCCGTGACGCATCTTCGAGGGACTGGGCTGTGTTTTTGTTGGGGGGCTGGGAATCAAACCCATGACCATCCTCTTAAAGCGAACGTGTAGCCAACTACGCCACGTTGACCCCTGTGTGCATTACTTGTGAAACCTATAAAAATTGAAATTTTTCTGATAAAGAAAAACAAGCGATGTGTTTGGTGAATGACTTACTTGAATCGTTACTTTTCTAGTTTATCAGTTTAGTAAATATTGCTTTGCTTTGTACCCTGGAAAAAAAATTGGATGAACATTTGACGAAATTCGAAGAAGTATCTTCGGTGGTATTCCGGGAGAAGTCGATAGAGAAGATATCCATGTTAAAATTTCTGGATAAACTCTAAGAGATTCGGTTGAGAATGTTTTGAATTTCTTACTCATGAATTCGTTGAATAAATGTAGGTATTCTATATCGATGTAGTCCTTTGAACAATTCCAGAAATAAAAAACCACTGGCAAAATTCTTGAAGGAATCCTTGCAAGAATTTCTCGATGAATCCCTAAAACAACTTTCGGAATGATTACTAAAGAAGTTTTTGAAGCGTTTGTTAGATAAATGATTGAAGGAATTCATGCAGCAACATATGGAAGAATCCCGGAAGTGTATTTAGGGTTTATAGGAGAATTGCTAGAGAATGTTTTTCAAGAAATCCCTGGATTATCTTTTATAACACGATTGTTCTCAAAATAGACTGGTGGGGAAACTCTAAAATAATAAATGAGAGTATTTTTTGAAGTCTCTCATATTCCGGGAAAGCAAATTAAAAATATCCGTGAAGACCTGGAAATAAAATCTCAAATGAGTTTCTTAAAAAATGCCAGAGGAATCTTTGAAATATCTGTGAAATTATTCATGAATACCTGAGCAAAGTTGAATAGCAAAATGACAACTTATTACCTGTTCATCATCATTTGATAACTGATATTATTATCACCTGGGCTGAATTAAAAGCCAATATAACAAAAATGAGAACGTAAATTTGTTTGTTGAATAACAAAGTAATAGTAATAAATCATCTTTCAATTTATACTTTACAATGCATATAAAAATTTACACACTTTGTTTGAAAACGTTGTAAAAAATATGATGCTCGTGTAGTCCCATATTGAAAAATAAAGGCATAACAGTCTCTATATGAACTTTCAACCCAAATAGCAATTGTAAATCGTGAGTTTTGCTCAAGTTTATATTTTTCGCTGAACCTCAGAAGTGAAATGAGTTATTTGTGCGGTGGTGCTAAATGAATATGCAATGCAGAAATGTACTATAAAATTTTTAACATTTGTATGATAATACAAAAATTTCAAACTTTGAGCGATATTTTACAATTTTGAAAATGATATTGAAGCTCCCGCCCTGAGTAACATAGTACATTTCTTCCAATTTTCAAGATTCAAATCTTGGAACTAATATTGAATAAAATTATATATTAAGATCAGGTTTGGTTACGATTATTTAAAAGCGCTAATAAGAAGGTGATTTCAATTCATCCTTAAAAATACTAAACTTCAACAACCAATGAAATGTAATATGTTGTTTAGTTTGACCAAATTTGGATGATAGTGTTGCATAACACAGAACACCTAGATAAAATTAATATATGTAATTTTCGACTCTGTCTTACCCTACCACATTTATGTCTGCCAGAGCCAGAGCAATTCAATGTTATTACTGATCAACAAGATATCTTGTTGATAATAACAGTAAGATATTATTGAGACCCAAACATTTGCAACTGGTTGATGTAAAGCATCAACCCAAGTGGGTACCTCTAGTTTCACGCATGTAGAAAAGGTTACTCATGGCAGAACGCAACAATTAAATTTTACACGCTTTGCCACTGTCCACGCTCAACACGCTTTAATAAGTGAGAAATCGATGCTTCACGATTGCCATCATCACACAGTTTCCATCGGAATGCATAGAAGCCAGCGAAACTTCCGCTCACCGGTAGCAAGCAGTCGATTGGGTGGAAATTGGAAACTGATCGATGGTCGCTTAAAAAAAACGTTGGCTGGTACAGTTAGATTCTGATCAATGGACATTCTAATGGTCAAGGGCAAAACGGTTCTACATGTTCTGAAACGGTCCATTTTCGGCTTGTTAGTAGATTTTTATCAGCATGTTTTGAATTAGTTGAAGAAGTTGCATTATCCAACGACAGATGTGACTGGTAAATATCTCTTCGTCATCTGGTGAGAATAATTTGCAAATCACGATGAGCTTCGGAAAGATTGATTCTTTGAAATTTCTTCATCCCTAGCGGGACTTAGAGACCTGGCAACAGATTGATTGAATAAAAATTTATAGAGTAGCGAATGCTTTTTTTTTCCAGATTTCTAGCTGAATTCAAAACAAATGTTATAAGTGTCATGATGGTTCTAATGACATTCAAGTGAGACGCGTTCGTACCAAAATAATAGAAATCGATTGAAAGATTATGGCTATTTGTTGTTTTAGAACGTTAAAATTGTAATTTTCAGTTGATCTTTCAATCCGTGGAACAAAATGAAAATGAAATCTTATTCGATTTGTTATGCAAGGGCGTAGCTAGGCCTATCACATGAATTCATTCAACTATATTAGTGTTTGTGGGTAAAGTTCGAATCAGCGGCGTAAAAGTGCGAGCCATAGGGTAGGTGTACCCATTATGGATGCAATACGTCAAGAGTATGGATAAAATCAAATTTTAACCGCGTTTCTAGAACGTAACCACGACTTGACGTTAATTACTAGTTTGAAACATTGTAAAACAGTTGAATTGAATAGTATTAGTGCTAAATTGACTTAAAGCTTCGAAAATTTGGTTTAAGAAACGGTCTTTGTATCAATTATGGCAATAGTGTTTCTAGCATTCGATATAAAAGTGTGCCAATTATGGATTGAAATGGGCTAAAATGCTTTGAATGATAATTCAAAGCTAATAAGTTATGAAGTGATTGCTCATAAAATGTTCCAACAATTTTGTGTTTTATGGACATTTAATCAGTTCATCGCAATGGGTTCATGGGAGCAAATGAATTTTTTAAAAGGCGTCGAAATGTAGTAAATATTCAAAATTTGCCAAATTTTGGTGAGAAAAAGCGAAAACTCAAAAATGGAATATCGCTGAAACAACCCTCTCTACCATGAAATTAGCAGCTGCCGCTTGCGAACGTTTTCGAACGTGTGATTGAAATTGAGCACAAAACTTGAAAATAATGCCTTACTGAACCGTCCTGTCGTGGAAGTCACCCGTAAAACAGCATTACTTCTTTTATTTCACTGATCAAAAAATGTGAACAAACCGCCTCCAGAGTATTGTCATAATTGGGCTCTCATACACTCTTTGTACCAGTTATCGACATAATAGAAATAACATAATTTCCAACTTAAAACGGTTGTTCCCACTATTGCCATAATTGGTTATTCTACCCTTTATTATCTCATGTAAAATGTCTTTCACAAAGCCTGCTACTCAGCTTAGTGTTCTTATGAGCACTTCCACAGTTATTAACTGAGAGCTTTCTTTGGCAATTGACCATTTTTGCATTTGTATATCGTGTGGCAGGTACGATGATACTCCATGTCGAGAAAATTTCCTACCCGAAAAGATCCTCGACCGGTGGGATTCGAATCCACGACCCTCAGCTTGGTCTTGCTGAATAGCTGCGCGTTTACCACTACGGCTATCTGTGACCTATAAAACATTTTAGCTTTATGCCACCAACATTGAACGTTTTACCTTAGCTTTGCAAAAAACTGTTATTTCTAAGTTTATAAGAATAAATCCTTGTTAATCCTATTAGTTTTGAAATTGTTATAAATTAAAATGTGTAAATACTTTAATATTAGTTTGTTTAGCACAATTGTAGTCCATATGTAAAAGATCCACTTTGTGGTATATACAGTTTGTCAACTTTTATTGATTTTTCCTGAAAATATTCATTTCGTCACTCAGGTCAAACTTTTACGTCACCTTACTCTACTGTAAAACGGGGTGCAATTCATCAATGGAGTGAGTGGAGTGGCAAAAATTTTGAAGATAGATATCTTTTAACCCTGCTTTATACGACACAGTTACAAAAGATACTTCAATCCTATGAACAGTAATGTAAAAATACAAAAGAATTCCGAAATTGAATAAACTTTATGCTGAAATCATCTGCATAGAATTTGTAAATTGGTTATTCATGAGATAAATTCTTGGCATTTAAAAATAAATAATCGTTGAAAACCTTTCAGCGTAATTGTCCACCTTTCAGCGTAAAGTGCCTACCAGCGGGTGTGTATATCGTTCGACCATGTTAAGAAATAACAATTAAATATTTTGATTGTTTATACACCAATAATTTTAACTCGTTTAAGTTATATTCTAAAGTTCACACTATTACTGTAAAATTACTACTACGCGCGCACGAACACAATCCTACTTAACAAAGTCAACTTAGTTCAATATTGTTTTTTGTCGATTGATCCATTGTTTCGTTGCCTAGAATCTAAAACTTCTATTTTTCTGGCATTCAGCCATTTGGCCAAATGCTATTGAGCCAAACGCCATTTGACCGAATTATGAACTAACAATTAATTTAGTTGCCAATTATGTTGTTCTTTCGAGCGACACACTTCTTATTATGATTAGTGTCAAAGCAACCATCATTTTAATTTGGAATTTTGCTATTCTGAAGTTCACAAACAGTTGATTTAAGATATACAGGTTGCGTTGATTATTTGCGTTATGAACCAATGTACGAGTTCACTAATTTGACGTTTAAGCGGTGCCGAATTCATTGGTTTCCACGGTCACATAAATAACACGGCACCGCTAAAACGTCAAATAGTGTACCCGTGCATTGCTCCATACCTGCTTCAATTTTCATCATAGTTTACCACTGTTTGTAAACAAAAGCCGTCCTTTTTAGTCATACTTGCTAATATTTAATTAGATATCCTTTCTTATTTTAATCATAAGCTTTTCTAACGTGTAGTCAGAGTTGCTTAATATCAATCATATCAGCTGATGGCTGATGCTGTAAAACCATCAATATCATTTGCGAGCTATCAATATCACTTTGATTTGACAACCAACAGCAGTGATGCGACAGCGCACTCTAGATCATAATCACTGCAGAATGAGTGATCACGTGGTAATTATCCATGCTATTATTGTTTTTCAGTGACCAACATATAGTTTCAATCTATCTGAAGCACTGTCAAAAATATCGTACTGATAAATTGACATTTTATATGCTTAATATAAGGCTAAACTTAACCCATCAGTGATATCCATAGTCTATCGCCATCATGGTGATGGTGATGGAATAACCAGCATGATGCTGATGGGATACAAAATGATCTGAATTGTATCGCAGTCGGCCTGTCGAAATCGGCAAATTTTAGGCGTTGATAGTGACAGCGAGCAACTCTGCGTGTAGTACTGTAACAGTGATCGTCGCCGATACGCACAGTCGTACGGTTCATTCATGGCTCACGTCACCCTTGACGCGATATGGACTGACAAGCTATCTATACATTCCCATGAGGGATGTCCATTTACCACGCGGTCATTTTTTTTATTTTCATAACACCCCCCACACCCCTCTCGTGGTCATTTATCCACACAAAAGTTTTAAAATTTGTATGGACCGTGGTCATTGGCCAGATCGGTTTCTTGAAGAATTTTTTTACAGCGACTCCCGTTCAGGAGAAAATAAATCGAAGCCATAGCATAAATTTTCAAGAGGACAAATCCTGAGAACCATACCGCACTTGGCGCTAAAAATTTGATAAATCATAACTAGCTGGTGAAAGCATTTTCAGCGGTTTTCGGTTTTCTAGATTTGACCTCTTGAAAATTCGGGGTTTGACTTCGACGCATCTTCTTTTTACAACTGACATTTCCTTTCAACTGCGTGCTGCGATCGGGAAAAAGCGATAACATGCTGGAATATACATCAACATAGGCAAAGAAATTGCTTGTCAGCAGCAAATAAGGCTTTATGATTAAAAACAGATGTGAAAAACCGCCATGTTTTTGAAGTTTTTGCACCAAAACACTGCGAAAAATAAATATTAATTATTCACGAAAGTTGTGGCTTTTTGCATGAAGAACATTTCACCTGAAGGTTGCATTGAGAAATTTCCAAATGTTTGTGAGATACAGCTTTATTAAGGTGAAGCGGCGTGTAACTCAAAGAATCATTAGAATCATCATTGATGTAATAGTAGTAGTGTCGCCTTTCAATGTATATTTTCAAAACAAACAAACAAAAAATATAACATTTTTGTTAAGCATATTTTTATGTAAACACATGGGAAATTTAGTAAATTGACGAGTATTGCAAATCAAAATCAACTGTTCAATCGTACATATCAAAAGAAAACATTACAATTTAATGAAGGGCAACGGGATTTCTCTGTTTTTTACTGGATTTATCGCATATTTTTGTTATGCATCGGTACGGTTTATGTTTGCAAGGGATGACGGTGTTGCCAGGTGATTGGTGACAGATTTTTCTAGCAATTGTTATATGCTTGTTTTCGGAACATTTGCTGCATATTATAAAAACTTTTCATTTTGCAAATAGTTTTCCATCACAAGATCACTGATTTAATAAAATTTTAATGATTTTTGTGGTCAATCCACATTGAATGCTATGATTTTACAGATAGCAACTCTGACATCACTGCGCTCAACGATCGCGATGATTGTGCACACACGATAGACGCGTCCCGACGCATCCCGACGCATCGCACTGTGGATCTTTTCATTTATTTTGGGTGGTCCAAATTGATAAACACTTGGTATGATTTTATGCTTCGTAGAGATGGTTTCAGTAATTTGAGAGGATCGAAAAACAAACAACGTATGAGTTTCAAGTTTCTATGCTTTGCCCAACCTTTCCGCACTGAAAATAATACAACAGAAAAAAAAAGTTGGATATTTTAGACTATAAACACAAGCATGTCTCAGTGTGCGGTGGCGGCGTCGATTCGCAGCAAGTGAAAACCATCGCCATAATAGTTTTGAGTGATGCGGTTGATAAAACTTTATAAATATTTGATTCCCGTTTGAAATGTGTTCGTTTAAGGAAAGTGAATGAAAGATTTGTTTAGTGGAAGTGTAGTGAACGCAATATGAAATCCAAAACACAAATGCTTGCTGCAGAATTACAATGGAAATGGTAAGCACCTTCTATTTACAAGTGTAGTTGTGTGAGGCAATGAAATCCGGCATGAAATCGGAGATTTTTTTTGAGAATATAAATCTCATGTATATTGTCGCTAAATTGACAATGCTGTATCTAAAAGTGTTGATTAAATATTGAAATACCACCTGAAGCATTTTTCTTCGCATAAATTATCTATTAAATCAGGTGAAAAGCAGTTATATTTCATCGATGTTGCAAATACCAATACCATCAAAACAATTTGTTAATGATTTTGGAAGAAGCCATTTTGTGATGACGTACCAAAAGGCCTTAAGTAAAAGATAAGTTGAAAAAGTGAAAAGGCTGTAACTCCAAAACTAAGAAATTCCCGCTGAAACCAGGCCGCCATCGGCAATCATCGTTAGAATTCCAATTTTATGTCACTGATCGTTAGTTTTCGATGAAACTTAGGGACGGTCTTTTTTTTTATCAAATTGGTGGACCCCGCGTACGCCAGCTAGCTAAACAGTTTGCGAAAAAGCCCATTTTATGATAAATCTTAGGTATTTTTTCACGTGATATGTCTCGTATTTCCCTTGGAACACGTATCAAACTTAGTGGCATTGTATAGAGAAAAGATATAGCTTTCATTTAAAGATAAAAAAATTTTTGCGGTCATCTTGAGTTTTGTTAGAAAAATCGTTTTACACCATTAACGCACCGCTCGTTTCGAATTCTGAGGTCACTATCAGAAAGCTGAGAAAAAATTGCGTAATTGTTCTTCTTTTTCCTGACGTTACGCCCCTATTAGAACAGAGCCAGTTCCTCAGCTTAACTAGCTTTAAATACAAATTAACAAATAGGATTTTTTAACGTTTATTTGATACCTGAATGAATGTTCTGCATATCTTCGAGATGAGGAATCTAGCGATCAGTGACATAAAATTGGAATTCTAACGATAGGTGCCGATGGCGACCTGGTTTCAGCGAGAATTGCTCAACTACGAATTGATCTTTAATATTGGTGTGTACGACCTAACCCAGTGATCCACCGGAATAACTCCGGCCACAAGTATATTTACGCGTACCTCTGTCCACTTCTAGAAACTTGATATGTGTGCCAGTATACTGACAAAAAAGTATTTGAATCCATTAAGAATTCGCTGAGCGGTGAGGGTCTTAGAATTTTTGCTTTTACTCAGGCCTATATGGGTTAAAGTGTTCAGAGTTCAGTCAAAACGGTTCTGGGATTTTTTTTACTGTGTGACAAGAACGAAGATATCGTTGGTCGTACAACTGTAGTTTCTTGTTAATGTTTTATTGACTTTTCAGTCTTGACAAAATTGAATAACTTGTTGTTTTATCAAGCACTTGTTATTTTGGACGAAATAAAATATCAGTTTTTAGATTTTGTCAAGGCTGAAAAGCCAATCGAAAAACCGAAAAGCCTGGTAAGTCGAGAAAATGTCCAACCCTAAAATATCCTCGACTGGTGGGATTCGAACCCACGACCTTGCAGAATAGCTGCGCGATAACCGATATATTGTTCTTCTTTGCTTTACGTCCTCACTGGGACAGAGCCTGCCTCTCAGCTTAGTGTTGTTATGAGCACCTCCACGGTAATTAACTATGAGCTTATTTATGCTAAACTTGCCATTTTCGCATTCATATATCGTGTGTCAGGTACGATTATACTCTATGTCGAAATTAAGTAAATTTCCATCACGAAAAGATGTTGGACTGATTTTTATCACTTTGAAATTCAAGCTGAAAAGTCATCATTGTTTCCAAAACGAATGACGGGCTACTTAGCCTTAAAACTTATTCGTCTTTCTGCTGAATCGGGTTGCTTTGATCCCTCGAATCATACTAAGTAATATATGTTATAGTTCTGACAGCAACAAGTCTTGGCTTCTCCTTCTCACAACAGAGAAACAGTGTGCTTCTTTGACGTAATTCTAGTGTTCACCGAGTCATTTATTGCTATACGCAAGCAACGGTACTATGTTCAGTTCACATGTTGTAATCTTAATCATGCAGGAGAATGACATCTCGTCTAAGTTAACCTTTGTGCTAAAAATATGTTTTGAATAAAACGTATCATAAGCTTTAATTCCAATTACTATGAAAAATATGTGTGTCTTGAAAGAACAGCCTATGATCAAAAGAAGGAAAAATCTATTATGACAATTTAAGCAAGTGTAATGATTGTAATCATTTTATCAGTACAACTACAAAGAACTGCCGATGATTTAAAGAAGGTAAAATTCTCAATTAAAATATGAGCTATATATAATAATATAATATGTAATAGATTGCTAGTAGGTACCAAGTTGAATAGCCATGTACAGGCCTTACATTTGAGGTCGAAATACGCGTATCTGTCAAAGGATACAAACTCTAGTGGAATTAAATGGTATAGTACTAAATTCGGTTTTTTCATCTACTTATAGGGTGCCGGTGCCATTAGTGGACTACCTAAGCTATAAAAAATCATAGCAAAATAACGAAAAGCCTTAGCAGAGATCTCAACAGAAAGATTTCAACCTCTACTATATTGGAAAAATATAAAAAGAGTGATAAAACTAATTTTTTAACATAAAATCGCTTGAGCCACTATTGGTACGCGTGTTCCAGTAGTTGCGCTAGTGCTCCAGTAGTAGACGTTTGGGAATTATACAAGGAATTTTAAACAAAAAGGCAAATTTTTACACAGGTTTAACATGTTTCCCTTCGAGCAGCAACTAATATCTTTCGAATGAAGCATTAAGAACATCTCTGGGACTTTTCTGCATTTTTATACATCCATTTTAGAAACTGCTTCCATCCGTTGATCCACTACTGGAACACGACGGCAACTATTGGTGCAAGGGAGCAAATTTTTTGCGTAAACTTAATTATTTATATGACTTTTTGATGAAATAAAAAGCTGAAATTTGGCAAATCGACTAAACTAGAGGCGACCTATCCACCAGAAATAGCACATGTCGTTTTTATCAAAAAATGTACGTTTTATTCCATAGTCCAATCTACTGGTACATTACAACCATTGGTACCGGCACCCCTAGGTATTCTACTAAACAGCTCGAAGATTTATTATCACTTGAAATTTTATTACACCGTTGGTAATTCAGTGGCGAATCAATTGAATTACCTAAGAGTCTTGACGCAATGTGTGGAGTTCACAACCTCGTCCTGAATTAAAGAGTCGATTCTCTTGGAGCTCTTATATACAGTGCTGTCAAATATCGTGAATATCACGTGACTTTGACAATTGAATATTGCTAATGTCGTCCTTCTCCGTAGAAAAAATCATCGGAAAATGTTTTTCCCGGTGTCCTTTTCCGTATTTTTATCGGTTGGCAAAACTTGCTAATGCAATATATCGCATGGAAGGGTGCTAGAGGCATTTTTTTTTCCAAAATTTTGACATTTAACAGCACTAAAATTACTGGCTTGTTACATTGTGTAAGTGTAGGTAGAATGGACCGATGCACGACTTCACTAATTTGACGTTTGAGCAGTGCCGAATTCACTGGTTCCCATGGTCACATAAATAACACGGCACTGCTAAAACTTCAAATAGTGAACTCGTGCATAGGTCCATATATGTTTTATTTGAAATGTCTCATAGTGGTTACAAATGTTGGCCAAAAGGGCAAATTTCAATCAAATCGTTCAAAAATCCTAATTTAAGAAAAACATGATTTTTGAAGTCGTTTATACAAAAAATCGGTATTTTCGGTATATATCACTTTGTAGAATCGGTTTCAAACAAGGGATCCTTCATTAATCACGTGGTCATTGAGGGGGAGGGGGGTTTGGTCAAATGACCACGAAAAGCCACACTGGAAGGGTTTGAAAGGTCAATCACGTGGTTTTATCGGATTGATGGAAGTGCTATTTTCCCACATAATAGTATTTTAGGATGATTATGTTTAAGCTGTGATTTTCTTCCTTTCCCTTTTATTCAAATATTCGTCTAGATACTCTACCCATACATAAATAAATTAATATTGTTCTTGAAATTTATCATATTTCTTTACAAGCTCAATTTTGATGAGAAAACTAAATAATTCTTTTTTCTCGGTGAAAAAGGACGATAGCAGCTTAATTATGGTTAGTGTTTCAACTTGCTCCTCGATCATCTTCCGACGTATCAAGCTGGCTTTAAGGTGAAACATCTCGGAATCCAAAGATGGCCGTCACAATGGCCGACTTGTGCCCCTACTCTCGTTTTCAAAGGCACAAAATTGAGAGAAATTTTTCAAACGTTTCTGATCTTCTTATTTTAAGCTTTCTGCTTGTGCACATAGCCAAATTAAAAAGTTCACTGTTGTTGGATGCTTTCTTCGCGAGATTTGTGCCTTTGAAGTTTCAGTGCAATCTTAGAAGTCGATTCCAAACTGTGTCACCTTAACTTAACCCTTTCGTCGGGCGGAAATAAACGTACAGTATGGCCCATAAAAAAAGCGAAAATTGTTTGAACGTGAATTTAGCATCCACAAGCGTTGTTTTCATTGTTTTTGATAGTGAATGTAATTTCTGGTTATTGTAGTATATTCTGACACAACTACGCTATCCAGGACAATTTTTGTCATATTTTTCTTACTGTCCTAAATTATGTAATAAAGCAAATAAGTTCAAAGGTTTTGTCCGCCCAAAGCTAGAAACAGCGTCTGATTGTCGTATACTCTGGTGATAAACTTTCCACCTTCAAAAATCACACTTTATTGTTGAAAATTTTAGTTTGTTTGGTATCAGAGGAAGGAGGAGTTCTTATAGAAAGTGTTTTTCATGATCACAATAAAATATTTTGCCAGGGTCATAGTTTTGAGGGCATTTGCGCCTTATAGGTTTGATATGTCGTTATTTTTTGTTAAGGTTGAATATAAAATAAATACGGAGGCCTATTACAGATTTTTAAGGATGAAAATTGTTCCTTCGGTTATAGACAACTTACATCAATACTAGCTCATAGGTTTTGAGCAAAACGGAGCTGCTTATCACACTTATATGAAGGTTGATTCAAATGTCTCTAAAAAGAGCCGTTTTTTCGAAAATATGTTTAAGTCTCCAATTACCAGGTATGAACCAATTCTTTCATTTTATATGGACGTATGCTGGAGACAAGGCCTGAGAAGAATCTCACGCCATCGTTGATATTTTAGAAGCTTTCATCACGCAGATATTGAACTCGACGTCCACATGATAAAATTTGAAGGTATGCTTCCAATTTCTCTCTGGTAAGGTGAAAGTAACAGATAAAAATCATGTTCAAAGCAAAAAACTAAGTCTAAATAGATTAAACTATACAAGTATTGAGTAATATTTATGTTTAATTCACATTTTCTATGTAAAAACTACTATAAAACATGATATGACAATTTTCGCATTTTTTTATGGGCCATACTGTACCTGATGAAAGGATTGAGCCATAGCCAGCTCGATACGTCTGGAGGTGACTAAAGAGTAGTAGGTCGAAACGCGTAACAATAATAAAGATGCTATCGTCTTTTTTCACGGAGAAAAGCCAATAAGTTTGCACGATGATCAACCCCCATTGATGGTTATCCTAATTTTGTCAACATGTTTTGTCCTTAACATTCACAAATATTCCTTTGAAAATTTTAGAATTTGACTTATTACTCCAACTGTCTGGTTTCGGTAATTATTAATTCTTAGTGATTTTTAAATAAACAAAAAAAAACAGGAAAATTGAAAAGGAATTCTTGGAGGCGTGTCTCCAGTATTACATTGAGAGGGGGTGGGGTGTATTTGCCAAAACCACGATGGGTTATAAGTTCTACATGTTTTGTTGTCACATTCTTGAAAAAGTTGTAGATCTAGCTAAAACCTACAACTTTGCTTAAGATGAAACATTTCGGAATCCTACGATGGCCGGCACATTGGCCGTCTTGTGCCCCTACTCACGTTTTCAAAGGCACTAAACTAGAGAAATAGTTGGAAAAAGTTTCTGATCTTCTTATTTTAAGCTTTCTGCTAGTGCACAAAGCCAAACTAAAAAGTGCACTGTTATTGGATGCTTTATTCGCGAGATTTGTGCCTTTGAAGTTTTAGTGCAATCTTCGAAGTTGATTCAAAGCTGTTTCACCTTAAGGCAACACGCCATTAACTTTAAAATCTTGTTAGTAAGAATTTCCAGTTTTTCATGTGTATTTGTGAAGTGATTTTTTTTTCAATTTTCAAAAATTATGTTCACACAGTTTTAACACTATAATTTGCCTATTGTATGGCCTTTCGAATGCTGCTTAACCCTCTAATACCCAAATTTTTATTTCCGATCTAAATATCATTTGACGTTACATATCTAAAATTGTTCTAAACACGTTTTGGATAATGATTCATTTTTATTCGCAAATATCTGAATTTTAAAATAACATTTTACAAAAGTTTGCATAACAGCGCAGCCACAAATTTCATCAAACAAACAAGCTTGAGTCAAATTTCAAACTTAAATAAGTGTCACCCTATTCAACTTTTTTTCTTAGAAGATTCAAAACTCAATAACGAACAACTTCTCTGAAGACATCGAACGTCTAAAATCGACAAGAACAGAGGAAACACTTTTTTACTTTTTTATTCGATTCGGACCATTGTGCAATGGATTTGAAACCTACAGAATGCGAAAATCGTCATAACATGTTTTATTGTAGTTTTTAAATAGAAAATGTGAATGAAACATAAATATTATTCATTACTTGTATTGTTTAATCTATATAGACTCAGTTTTTCGCTTTGGATATGATTTTTATCTGTTACTTTTACCTTACCATAGAGAAATTTGAAGCATACCTTCAAATTTTATTATGCGGACGTAGAGTTCAATATCCTTGTGATGAAAGCTTCTAAAACATTCACGATGGCGTGGGATTCTTCACAGGCCTTGTTTCCAGCATACGCCCATATCAAATGATAGAATAGGTTCATACCTGGGTAATTGAAGACTTAAACATATTTTCGAGAAAACGGCTTATTTTGGAGAGCTTTGATTGAACGTTCATATAAGTGTGATAAGCGGCTCCGTTTTGCTCAAAACCTATGAGCTTGTATTGATATTAGTTGTCTCTAACCGTAGGAACAAATTTCATCCTCAAAAATCTGTTATAGTCCACCGTATTTATTTTATATTCAACATTAACAAAAAATAAAGGTATATCAAAGCTGTAAGACGCAAATACCCTCAAAAATTTGATCCTGGCAAAATATTTTACTGTGATCATGAAAAACATGTTCTCTAAGAACTCCTCCATCCTCTGATATCAAACAAACTAAAATTTTCAACAATAAAAAGTGATTTTTGAAGGTGGAAAGTTTATCACCAGAGTATACGACAATCAGACGTTTCTAGCTTTGGGCGGACAAAACATTTGAATTTATTTGCTTTAGTACATTATTTAGGATAGTAAGAAAAATATTGACAAAAATTGTCCTGGATAGCGAAGTTGTGTCAGAATATACTACAATAATCAGAAATTACATTCACTATCAAAAACAATGAAAATAACGCCTGTGGATGCTATATTCACGTTCAAACAATTTTCGCATTTTTTTTATGGGCCATACTGTATAGGAATTTATATTAATTACTAAAGAAAGCCAGAAATAAATATCAAGAAAATAATTAGCAAACTCCATTTATTATTGTTTTCGTGTTCAAGATGTGTCTTTATTGGACTTTAAGTGATTGAAATTTAACAAAATTAGTGGATATGTAAACACAACCAACTCGCCCTTACTCGAAATTCTGTATCTCGATATTTCCCCTACCTCGTAGAATGCGCGGTCCCTTCATTTTAGCATACTTTGATACCTCTGTGAGTCGATACCTCTCTAACTCGATGTTCCCTAACTCGATATGATCTGTTGTAGTTTCCCATGCAAGCTCACCTCTCTAACTCGATATTTTCATAAAAAGTTTCAAATATCTTCCAAATGTTAATTCCATAAACCTGAAGGTTATCATTATACTTATAGTAAAGTTAAGGGTTTAACTTGTTTCAGGGTGGTAAAACTAAAAAAATTTACTTTTTGATTGTTCAAAAGGTAGGTAGGTGAATGTGTCAAAATTCTGCTTTCTTTCACGTTGAAATAACTATTTTAAATGTATTTTCTAAAATTTACAAACATTTCAAAATTTGAAGAACATGTGTTCTGTAACTCGATACCTCCCTAACTCGATGGTCCCTTCAATATCGAGTTAGAGAGAGTTGACGGTTGCTCAAAAATACAAATATTGACTTTTCTTTAAGGTGAGACAGTTTGGAATCAACTTTTAAGATTGCATTGAAACTTCAAACGCACAAATCTCGCGATGAAAGCATTCAACAACAATGAACTTTTTATTTTGGCTTTTTGCACTAGCAGAAAGCTTAAAATAAGAAGATCAGAATCGTTTGCCAATTATTTTTCCAGTTTTGTGCCCTTGAAAACGTGAGTAGGGGTACAAGTCGGCCATTTTTCCGGCCATCTTTGGATTCCGAGATGTTTCACCTTAAATTTTTAGCACACCGTAGATAATTCAAAAACATCATTTTGATTCTGTAAACTTTTTGTTTAAACAGATTGTTTAACGGTTTAAAATCTGGTCAAGTTTTTGGCAACTAATCTAAAAAACAACAAAGAATTTGTTAATCGTTATAATTAATGTCAACGTATCAACGAAACGTCTTTAATCTTTGATTAACGTTAACAACACTTTTGCTAATGATGACAATCCAATTGACACAAATTTCCTGAAAGTCGTCTTTCATTCGATGCGCTTTAGATTCCTTTAAATAGAAATGTCTTGGATGTTAGTGGCAACTGACCCAATGCATGATTGATCATTCAATCACTATGGTACAAAACTATGGTATAACTAGTGAAGCCTGTCAATGACTTAAAGGAGTCCAATTACACTCGAAAAAATATCTGTAGAAATCATTAAAAATCAACTTCAGCAAACCGTCGGCACCCTAAAAACGAACCAGCCATCAGCTATGAGTCACGACACGATGTGCGGAATTCATAGTTACATGCTAAACTAATAAGTTGAATCCGCCTACCTATATAATCTATGTGGTGACAAACATGACGTTCGATAAGACCATTAAAATCTATAAACCAAATAGTTGATCAGTCGGCCCAATGACATATAAACTAATAATCAATCTAATTCTGAACTAAAGAACTGTACTCACCTTTCCTTCATCTTCATTGTGTTTTAGTTCAATTTACAAGCCTTTCTGTTCAGGTCAACTCTTTGTAAGTTTAGCCTCAATAAGTTTTTTCTCGCACTTCACTACACGCCGAGAATGTTGATGATATTTTTCCACCTCCGCAAAAAAATAAGCCACCGCGAAAGATCACTTTACACCATAACCATCCATCAAATTCATCCGTTGAAACAGTCCATCGCGCGCAAA
Organism: Aedes aegypti; assembly: GCF_002204515.2. NCBI lineage: Eukaryota > Metazoa > Arthropoda > Insecta > Diptera > Culicidae > Aedes > Aedes aegypti. Next base: position 197,739,946 of record NC_035108.1, read on the forward strand.
ATGTGTGACAACCTACAATTCCTTCACAGCGTGACGAATCTTTTGCAGGCAGTGCTTTCTTCCGCCGTCAACTGGCGAGAATTGTCGAGCGTTGGTTTTTGTTTGCTGATGCTTTCACCACCAGCCTTCTGCCGTTCTCGTTCTTGAGTAGCACTATTCGCATTCGAACTGTATTTCCCGCAGAGCCCTCTATTCAATTAATGTCGTAATTTCCTACAATTTAAGCCGCGTCTTCTTCGCGCCTGCTAAACCGCTCGTGACATTGTCAGACGCACATTACACAACAGTTTCCAGGTGCTGGATGGGATGTTCTGTTATACACTTGTTTTTTTAGTTCTTCTTTGGCAATCTTGGTTGTTTTATCTTCTTTTGAAGATTGTCAATCTATGCCAATTAAATAACAGATGTTTAGGCGCACTTTTGGGGACTTACAGTTAGAAGCGTGTTTTATTGATGTTCGTCACTTTGTTCAAAGATTTTCCACGTTACCACGTGCTGTGCACAACCTTTCACATTCCGTAGAAATACTTCGATCGACCAACGTAAAGCCAACAGCTAGCAGCAAACAATTAAAGAAAAACCTTAATTTATTCACTATTTGCGCGATGTTATATTTCACTAACTCGCCGATCGCTCCAACTGAGGAGCTGCTAAGCCGCCGTTTATTACACAACGACCTCCAAGTCCGAAGAAGTCGTCGTAGCCGTCCACAAACTGTTGCAAACACTTTTTTTCTTTATTCGGAGGTTTCGATTTCGAGTCCCTCAGCTGGACGAAGGCTTAACTCACTTATTGGTGTCCATCCAAGCGAAAATTTTCCAAAGTCGTCACCTCGAAAATCGCGCGAAAAGTTCAGTCGTCGGTTGGTCAGCAAAGGAAAATCACTTCCACACTCGGAGCCAGTTGAACACGGACTGTTCCGAGCTAGGTGTGTGCTCTTGTGAAGAAGACCCCCCTCGTAGTTTGCAAAGCTATCAGAATGAATCGGCGGCTTTGTGATCCCAGAATCAGGGGGAGGAAAGTTCGCTGCGTGGAGCTTTCGGAGCAGCGCGTGGGACTTGTAAAAGAAAAATTGAGAGAGAGGTTAAGAACCACCCTTCAGGAGAAAATGCGATGGGAAATTCCGCTCTGCCTCTCTCAGTTAAAAACAACAGCTGATGAGGTGTTGGCGGCGTGTCTCAAGTGTTAAACATGCATGTTGAGCATATGTATACATAAATGTATGCTTGTTTCTGACTCGTGCATGCCCGCAGAAATTTCGAGCCGAATGCGATGTTTTGTTAAACTAGTTTTCAGTTTCGATACAAATCGAAGCCTGGTGATAGTTTCGTTTATTTTAATCGATTTGAATTAGAGAAAGAAAAAACGAACTGTTTGGCTAACAAGTTTAACTTATAAGTGTTATGGCTGTTTGGCGGCATGCATTCAGTGGAAGTGGAATTTCCCAGCGAATGATACACCAAATAGCCATATACTTGTTTATCACTCACTTTGGAGAGACTATTATTTTACAAGATACTTTCTTTTCATGGCCAGCTATCACACTCCATTGCAATTATAAAAAGTTGTTTTATTGCTAAGATAACTAAAAACCAACGACAAGCATTGAATGAATTGGAAATCTACATTTTGAAAATCCCATAAAACCTAATGAGCAAGATTTTGCAATGACAATCCGGAGATTATGGTTTTCATTTTATAGTACAATGTTATTCTCACTTAAATATTTAACGTAAAACAAGATATTGATCAACTTTGAAACATTTTTGTTTGATCCTTTATTAGTATCATTTCAACCATTACTTTTATTTCTTATATCTAGGTGTTCTGTGTTAGACAACACTATCATCTAAATTTGGTACAGTGAAACCTCCATGAGTCGATATTGAAGGGACCATCGACTCATGGAAATATCGAGTCATGGAACAGCAATCCCTTGAAAAGCTGCTTCTAGGGACCATCATAGTAACCATGAAATTTTGTTTTTAGTATGGTTCCATGAGTCGATATCGAGTCATGGAACATCGACTCATGGAGGTATCATTGTATAACAAAATTAAGCTTTTATTAACATTTGGTTATCAACATATTACATTTCATTTGCCGTAGTAATTCAGATTTTATACAAGTGAGTTGATTTCACTTGCTTATAAGAATTTACCTAACCTAACTTAACCTAAAAATATAACGCACTAATCGTGGCAATAGAGGAGTGCAACAATTTTTGTCCTAAATAATAATTTATTTAATTTGACATTTGTTCCAATGTTTCAACATTGGATATTCTGTGTAACTCATTAGTACTATACCAGAGAGGAAGCTTGAGAATCATTTTCAAAATTTGATTTTGAATCCTCTGCAGAGCTTTCTTCCTGGTATTACTAGTAGCGTACAACATGGCTAGCCCGAACATTTGAAGCTCAAAAGCTTGCTCTTAAGATAAAGTTTTGATTTTCTTATAATAAGGAGATAAAGATATTTTACATGTTTGTTACATTTGGTTCAAATGCCTTCAATGTGATTTTATAAAGTTGAATTTTTATCTAGCATGAGCCCTAGTAAGTGTCTAGGGCTCATGCTAGATAAATTTGTTTACGTCTGATCAATTCATTGGAACCACTCTCATTATGATATCATGTCTACTTGAATGTTTCAAATAAAGTGCTATTGGTTTATGTGGGAATATTATAAGTGGATTTTTTTTCCAAGTATTTTTGTCATCCGCAAACATCCCTGAGGTAACTCAGGTAAGTCAGATGAAAAATATTAGATAATATTGGTACCGAAATGCTGCCTTGAGGAACACCAGCTCTTACACTGACTTGTAGTTCTGATAATTAACCTGGAATATACGATTTGCCAGATAGCTTTGGATTATTCTAACAATGTGTGTTTAGTTTGTTTGTTTGTTCGTTTTTTTTTTATTTTACAATCAAGCCTTCGTGCCAAACAGTGTCGAACGCTTTTTCTATGTCTAGAAGAGCAAGGTCAGTAGAATAGCCTTCAGATGTGTTGGAACTTTCCATATTTATTACATGTAAAAGTTGATGAGTGGTCGAATACTTATGTCGGAATCCGAACTGTTCATTGGCAAAAACTGAATTTTCGTTGATATGGACCATCATTACGTTCAAAATGACCTATTCAAAAAGTTTACTGACGGAGGAAAGCAAGCTGATATCTAGATTGAGAATATAGATATATCTATATAAAATATTGAGATATCCTAAGTAACTTAACATTCAATTGGACTTACTTACTTGATACTTGATGGGCTACAATCCGCTATGCTGAATCCACGCTGAATGGATAAGTATCCTTCTCTGGGCTCGGTCTAAAGCCAATCGCTTCCAGTCGTCCTACCATTCAGGATGCCGTTAAATCCTTCTCAATTGCAAAAAGTTATAAGTTCGCAGCCTACCGTGAAGTCGACGATCTCGTCCGGGTTCTCTGCTGAAAATTATTGCTTGTCGTTTTTCCGGCATTCACGCCACGTATCCAGCCCAATGCAGCCAGCCGTGTTCTAGGAGTTTGATAATATCCACTTCTTTATATACTTGGTACATTTGGGCTATTCAGTCCTAAATTAAAATTGTATGCACTTTAAAACTGCATAGCAAGTTTTTGAGCTTTTTCGCAACTTGTTAATATTAATTTGTATTCCTCTTTTAATGGCTCCTGAGGTTTTTTTTTTCAAAATTTTGAAAAAAATTCCAAAAGGGCTTAGAGCCAGTTATTTTCTGATGTTCTTGAAATATTTCTAGCAAGGTCTTGATCAGACACTAAGCAGATTCCATTGAAAATTATCGGTAAACTGCTGGCAAGATTGCTGCAGGACCTTTTTGGATATTTCAATGGATATATGAGTCCCTTGGCAAATTGTTAAAGAATTTCTGTTGGTGGTTTCCTGGTAGGATCCTTGAAAAAAAAATTAAGCGTCAGTTTGGCAAAGAAAATTCTTACTGTGGTTTTGGTTTGGCAGAATTCAGACAATAATCTTGAGAATTTCATTATCAGAGATCCAGCCAAACCAATGTAAAGCTTTGATGAGTGGTTGGCGAATTAAAAAATACTTGCGTAGTCGAAAGATCCAAGTGTCTTCGAACAAGTTTCGGATTGATGTCTTAGCAAAGGCTAGTTATATTTGAATTTCTACTCATACCCGTTAAATGTATTACGTGATCTTTTGAAAAATACGATAAATGATTTTAAAAGCAGGAATTACGATCAATAATACTAGTATATTTTTACTTTAATAAAAGGTAAATGACTCTTTCTTAAGTTATTATTAACAGAATACAGTCTTAAAACAAAAATTTGTTGTTTTTTTTTTTCAAATTCCAAATATTCCAAACATTTATATTTGAACAGCGATTTTTCAAGAAATTTATTGAAATTTCTCTACAGGATGATCAATTTCTTCACAATACAAGACGGGGTTGGTAGTCCAATGGCTACCGCTTCTGCTTCATAAGCAGAAAGTCTCGGGTTCATTCCCCGGACCATCACTTTCATCGTACTTTGTAGTTGTATATTTTACTTGCTTCTATGTTGCACTCTTAACATATCACAGTTCATAGCATTTGCTAGAGCCCGAGACGAACAAAAAAAAACGTTTCCCTACGCTCACATTTTTCCATCACTTTATCACGCCTTTCCTTGCGCCTGATACATGAATAGTCTGCAAACCAAACAGCAAGCCTCTCTGCCATAAAAATTATACCAGCGCCACACATTTTCCTGCATTAACTGGCGTAGACGCAATGGTATATACGGTCTACTGTGGGAGCCATTTTAATGCATCATCAATTCCCTTCCGCTCATTGGTCTTCATTCTGACGTGGCAGGCACCATTATCGCCAAAAATTGAAGATCATCAGCACTTTTGCACTGAGGTAGTCTGTTAGTCACAAGCAGTCATCTGGTTGGTTCCTTGTGTAAGTGCAGCTGATCTGGCGATACTGGAGTAGCAACAACGGGCGGCCAATCAAGCTAAAGCTCAAGGATGATCAATTTCTTCACAATGCAAATCCCAACAATAATAATTTGAAAAAAAAACAACTCACTAAATTTGAGACAAAACGGAACTTACAAAAAAATAGGACAATTGAAAAATGTCCTGATTTTGAATCTCCAGGAGATGGTCACCCTACTCGAAGAGGAAAACCATGTTGGGCTATCAGGGTATAGAGAAATATCCTGAAGAGCGCTCAACAAGGTGCTGAAGGTGTCTGGGTTCAATTTCCGGTCGATCCAGGATCTTTTCGTAATGGAAAACTTCCTTGACTTCCCTGGGCAAAGAGTATCATCGTACCTGCCACACGAGATACGAATGCGAAAATGGCAACTTTGGCAATGAAAGCTCTCAGTTAATAACTGTGGAAGTGCTCATAATAACATTAAGATGAGTGGCTGGCTCTGTCCCAGTGGTGACGTTAGTGTCAAGAAGAAGAAGCGCTGAACAAATAAATTCAGCCGTTGGAATTACTTTGCGGATTATTCCATGAGCGATGTTTGGTATTTAAAGTTACCCATGACATAAAATTTCGATTCAATTTCCGCAAGTCAGTTTGAAGCAGACTAACTTGCTGTCCAGTGCATTGAAAAGGCGCATAGGCAGCTATAAATGTATGTTTACCAAGCTGTGTTTCAACAGAAACACCCAAAGTTTCAAAAACTTTGTTGTCAAATGACGAAAAAAATTAATGTTTTATACGCCAACGATTGATGATAGCAACTTCCTCATATGCTGCATCCAGTCGTAAGATATACAAAAGAGTTTGGATTTCTAGAAAAAAACGTTACCGTTCATCTGCCTCGACGATTCATTTCTAGGAAGGGTAATCCCGAAAGTTACACTTAGAGCTGCCCCCGCAATTTGCGCATACAAATGTTTTGGTATCTTCCTTCACAGGACAGGCGCCCTTAGCGTGAGAAAAATCTCCGCAAATCATGCATTTAGCGTCCATGCGGCAATGTTTTGAGCCATGACCCCACTTTTGGCATGGACGGCACTGAGTGGCGTGCTGGAAATTTCCTCCAGGAACTAGTTCTTTAGAATTTTCCCGACGAATGCCAGATTGAATTCTCTCTTTCATAAGGATTACTTGGACTTGGGAAGAACCAAGTATATCATTCCATTTTTGATCTCTTCAGCTGACATATAGACTTGAGAGATCTTTCAGGGCCTTTCTTAGCCGAGTGATTAGAGTCCGCGGCTACAAAGCAAAGCCATACTGAAGGTGGGTTCGATTCCCGGTCGGTCCAGGATCTTTCGTAATAGAAATTTCCTTGACTTCCCTGGGCATAGAGTATAATCGTACCTGCCACACGATATACGAATGCGAAAATGGCAACTTTGGCAAAGAAAGCACTCAGTCAATAACTGTGGAAGTGCTCATCAGACCTGTTCATAATTGAAAAAATGTCTGGAAATCTTCTGGTCAAGCAGTTTTCTGAATTATCATGCTGAGAACAATGTCTGGTCAAATTTTCAGCTCATTTGGTAGAGATTCCACTATGCTTCAAGTTCAAGCTGTGTTTTGAGGCTTATTTCAAGGTTTGAAAAATCATAACTCAATACTCATTATTCAAAACCACTTGCTATTACTATCTATTGAAAGTTAATTCTATGCTGTTAAAGTTTGTCGAACACGCCAATAAGATTAAATTAAGTTTAAACATTGTTTATTCGAGATTTGTCCTCCACTGTACCCAGAAATCACGGTTTTCTGAATATGTATGGTATAAAAAACATACATTGGCATTATTTTTTCAGGCCCTAGTCAACGGGAAACAAACATAATAAATCTATGAAGTCATTAACAATTAAGGCTAAGTAGCCCGTCATTCGTTTTAGCAGCAATGATGACTTTGCTGCTTGCAATTTCAAAGTGATAAAAATCAGTCTTGATAGATTATATTGGCTTGAAAAAAAGTATCACTATACGCACTAATATACATAAAGTATGCTGATACTTTTTCAACTGTGTCAGTGAAAAACCAACTATTTTTCTTTGATTCGAAATCGTGAGATGAATTAACAACAATCATCAACGACGCGTACAAATTTCAATGACGGCATACTTCGCCTTAACAGCTTACATGTTGCTTTAGGCAATAAATTACAAAAAATGCCCAAAGATCGAACAACCCATCCCAAGCTGATGATAGTTAAGGCGAAGTAGGCCGTCATTGAAATATGTTCGTGACGTTGATGATTGTTGCTAATTCATCTCACGATTTCGAAACAAAGAAAATCAGTTGATTTTGCACTGTTACAGCTGAAAAAGTATCAGCATAATCTATGCATGTTAGTGCGTACAGTGAGACATTTTCAAGTCAATATAAACTATCAAAACTGAGTTTTATCACTTTGAAATGCAAGCTGAAAAGTCATCATTGTTGCCAAATACGAATGACGGGCTACTTAGCCTTAAATCGTGCATGACACATGTACCGTCGAATGAATGAATTGAACAAGTTAGCATTGCTTTTTCTTTCCGAGTGATGGTTGTTTTGATCGTATTTCACTGACTATTTAGAACGATTTGAAAACAATCATTATCATCGACTGAGATAAAGCAATGCTAACGTGTTCATTTTTTACATTCTTTGAAGCTCATTGTGGTGTTCTTGGCTCACCCACAGCGGATTTACGAATGTGCTTTCTAATTATCTATTTTTTACAATTTATTTTCGTAAGATAAAAGATATCTCTAAATGGGATTGAGTTTTAAAAATGCATAGTCATCATGTTCTGGAAATTTAAAATCCGAAATGTTCATACAGTTATGTTTTTCAGGGAGAACACTCCTCAAAAATAGAGATTTTCAAGAACCTCGAAGCACAAACCTCAACCAAACTATTTTAAAACTTGCTCCAATCATAAAATCGTGTTCGACAAAAGTTCGTAGAATTAAATAAACTACTTTGTAGAGGTATTTTTTGATAAGGTTTGTTGTTCCGTTCAGTAGTTATGAGTTTTCAAAGCTTGAAAATAGCCCAAAAACACATAATTGATTTGAAGCACATCTAAATTTTCTTCAAATTGGCTGAAATTTTAACCAGAATTTCATTTCGACATGAAAAATCAAAATATTAGTTGACTGAGGAATTTCCAGACATTTGAATAGGTCTAGTGCTCATAAGAACACTATGCAGAGAAGCAGGCTCTGTCCCAGTAAAGACTTTAATGCCAAGAAGAAGAAGAAGACCTTTCACGACGACCTTGAACAAACGTTAATTTTTGTCATTACAGTAATACCTCGATATAACGTAACTCGATTTTTATTTTCGTTACGTTATATCGAGGTTACGTTATATCGAAGAAAAATATTTTTGTATCTAAATTTCGTTCAACATGTAGAGCTTTATAAGAAAATGAATCAAAAATTGATGTTATTGACCTAGCAGGCATTTTCAGTCTATCTTACAATTTTTTCCGTGTTTTTTTTGTATTTTTCTTTTTATTTTCATATTTTATTATGACGTCTCTATTACTGTAATCTTTAAAGAAATGTATTCCGGAAATTTCTTTGGAGGAATCCTTGAACATTCGGAAAAGCTCTATAAGAAATTCATAATTGGAATCTTTCAGAAACCTTTAAAAAAGATAATGTTGAGCCGTCTATGAACAGTTCTTCGAAAACTTTAAATATTACTTGGAGAACCCATTGAAAAAAATCCTAAAGAACTTTCTTAAGAAATTCCTGATGGAATCAATGAAGGATTTCGTTCCACATTGAATCCGTGAAGAAACTTAAGTAGTACATAAAATGGTTCTTGCATGAATATTTGAAGAATGTACTGCAGAAATAAATAATGGAATTGCTGAAAATTTTCCGAGAAGATTGTTTTTAGGTTTTTGGACGAATATTTATTGCATTTCATAAATCATGTTTTTAATTAAAATTGGAAATATGATTGGTAGCCAAAAAAAAGTTACGTTATATCGAGGTAAAAGTTACGTTATATCGAGTTACGTTATTAAGAGGTTACGTTATATCGAGGTATGACTGTATAAAAAAATGTGTATTCTTCTTTTCAAGATGTTTGAGAAGAAGTTCGTGATCTTCAAGAGTTTCCAGGAAAACGCGACAGTCGTCTTGCTTTGCGATATGGACTACAAGAAGGAAACCTTGATTTCCCTAATGGAGTTCAAGAGAGCCTGCCTAAATCATCCAAATGCGGAACAACTGACCACGATTGGCGACACTCTTTGTTTCCTCTCTTGAATCACAGAGCCAGGGCTGCTTCAATTTGATGATCGGAAAATTTGCCTGATTGCTCATTTCGAAAAGAAAGCGCACATTACGGAAACATCCTTTCTTCCATTTTTGCCACTCTAGTGACAGTTTAAAAAACCTCTTTTTTAAAGGAAGTTGTGAATTCAGAGATTCATCTCTCTTTTTGTTTGTGGTTGCAACCATGGTTAATGAATAAAAGATAGAAGACGTGATCTTCTAAGAGGTTTTGTCCTAAAACGTTGTCCAAGAAGGATTACCACCGCTAGCTTTCGCTACCGGATCCTACGAAAAATTGAAGGCACGGGTCAATGATCGAAAAGGGATAATAAGTAGATAAATAGTACTGAAAAGTACTGTTTCAGATGCAATGAACATTACTATTTTTGTAGCACTGAGAAGTTCTGTTTATTGCTTTAGCTAGTTTAAAAAACTTACGAGAGGAGAAAGAATTTGTGTACGCACAGCACGGGGGTACGATGCCTACTTAAAGCGAAAAGTAATACTTTCCGCAAATGACACTTAGGTATTAGGCTAAAATTGCGACACGTTTGCGTACAAACATTGAAATGCTTCCGACAACATTCTAAACTGGCAACATGACGCAAGAGTTTTGGATGTCTATTCTTGCCGTTTGACGTTAGAAATTGTTCATCGTGACTATTGGGAAGGCGTAGATTTCTATTTGCGCGCCTGATACAATATTTTTTTAAATATGCGTCTCTAGCAAATTCCTGTTGCTGAATTTGATCTTGCTTTCAGAATTGTTCCAACAATCAATTTTTAGCGACAGACCGTTACAATAAAAAAAAATGTCCATCAAATCTGAGCACAGGGCACGATTCCTGGGGTCCTTCGGCGCCTCTAGACCAGTAAGAAAAAAACCTAGGAGGAATCTCAAGAAATCTTTTGAAGTTTTTAACCTAAAAATTTCAATATAATCCTTATTAAAATTTTGCAATAGCACTGCAAAAACCTACAAAAACGCTCAACAAGTTGGCCAAACTGCAATCAACTAGGGTAGGTGTACCAGTTATGGACATAATGGTTCCCTATTTCGCCATACGTGATAATTTGATTATGTTCAATTTCCTAATCATTATCTGAGAGAGAGGAGACAGCTCACTGACAACTGGCTTGTTTTCTAGGCATCTTTGATTTGTTCTACTCATGTTTGGGTTGTGCACAATGGTTCAGAGAGCACAAACTGGGTCAAAACCATTTTACATCCCATTTGTTGTCAAAAAAATCATAAAATTAAAAAAAAAAATCAATTGCAATTTGAGTTTAATCGACAAAATTCAAATATTCAACAATTTCATATGCGAGAGCATAGGTAAACAACCCGAATTTTCAATCACATCCAGTTTAAGTATGGCCAAATTTTGACGGTTTTTCACGCTCTGCCCTTTGAATGTGCGGTTTTCCAGTGACATTTGATGACAGGTTCCCTTGACTTTTGGGAGTTCGCAATCGAAGCCAGCTGTCTCCTCTCTCTCAGATCATTATGTGTGTTCAAGTTGTTTAATATAAAATATATCTTGATGTCAACACATTCGAAAATATTAAAAATGTGAAAATTTTTGAGAAAACACGTATGGTGAAATAGGGAACCACTATAGCCATAACTGGTACACTTTCCCTAGTGTAAAACTGTTACCGTTGTTATAATTTGAAATATTAACAACTGACCTTACTAACCGCTTACTACTGGCTTAAGTATGTTTTTTTTTCATAGTTTACTTGTTTAAATTTAATTAATTTTGTTTCCTATGTGGAACCGATTGAAAGGTAAAACAAATATATTAACAATTGACAATGTTGTTATTTTAAAAAACAAAAAAGATCTGAGACTGAATGTAGCTCAAATATACATCGAAGCTAAATCTCGAATTTTCAAGAGCGCACATCTAGAGAACCAGACGATCGTATGTGCTGAAAATTTAGCTCACTGGTCACTGACTGGTGATGACCAATCGCGAACGGTTCGATATGTGCTCTTGAAAATTCGAGGTTTGGCTTCGAAGCATCTACACCTTACTTTTATAGTCGATCAAGGCCAGGGACTAAAATACTCAATCTACTCTCGCCTATATTGACGCTTGCTGGGTGAATCTTCATTGATTTTTATTTGTTTTTATCCTTACCTTGACAACACAACAAAGATTGACAAAGCGCTTGCTGCAAGATTGTCAGTTTCCTTTTAACCTGCCTATACTCAACTGCTTTGTGATAATCGAAAAAAAAAAAAGATTTTCATTCGAACCAGCTTAACTTCCGCTTCGGGAAGCTTTGCACGACCAAAGACGCGTCAATATCATCGATTCCGTGCATCGGATCGTGAATTACCCGTATAGCAGCGTATTTTTCAATTAATATGTACCTCATTGATAATCAATTTTCTAAAATTGACACTCTTCTGGTTCTGATAATCAAAAACACCAACGATATACGGGCATCGTTGTTGTTTTCTTCATCTATTTTTGTACCATCTTCATTGGTACAATCATATTGGTGGTGGTGCGGTTACTTTGATGGTGGCATAAATGTCAGTAAATTGAGTGTAGTGAGCATGAGTTTTTTCGTCCCTGATTAGAACCTGGGAGGGTCACGAACTGCCACTGTGAGCCCAGATCTTAAAGAATGGACAAACATGAGAAAAGCGCGTAATTGATCAAAACATATTTTTGCATTTCAACAAAGTTGACAACAATTGGTTGAAAATCAATTCCTGCACACTAAAAAGCAATGCCACGATAGCACCTTTTAATTTGATCGAATATAAAGTATTGAATCACTCATCTTTTTACGCTTTTCCAATCAAAATTAAAATTGGATGCACATAAAACAATGGCCCTTTTCCCAAGTTTGTCCAGAAAGATCGAAGGTACACAACAAAAGAAAACTAGCGATTCTTCGCAAGCCTGCCTTGATTGTCGTTGATGAGCGGAAATTATCTTGCAATTTGGAAAAGTGTTATGTCATATTTCGTGTGTAGTATCTATGCCTCCCTCCCAGATTAGAACTATATTCTCAATCGTTTGTTTCAAATCTGGTTGCTCCGATACATTCACGTCAACATCAGAATGAACACACGCGTATGTCTTCCATGGGACCGCTGACCTCTACCTGATTGCATTAAATGACCAGCTCACTAAAGTTTGCATATTTTATTCGCTTAAGAATCTTCGCTTCTGCTCTCAAATAAATGTGCTTAGAGAGCCAAGAATCAGCGTTTTATACAGGGCAAATTGGCAATGAAGTTTCACTTTTCAGTATTGTACGATAAAGGATCGCGAGGTGTTTTGGCGAAGTTGTTAACGAAATAATGGATCTATAAAGTCAGAAGCCTTTATCAAGCAACATTGTAGAAATGTAGTTTACCTTTTAAAGTTACGGGTCCCTAAGCTGGTTATGTCATCCATAAAAAGAGATGTTCGCATTCAGAACACGTGTTTTTACTACACGGGAAACATTATTATCATACGTCACAAGTGTTCTGTGGCTCTTCAACAACTTCAACTACATTTCCATGAAGCCTTAGCACCAACACATATGAACCTGCATCTTTCTCTACATGTAACCATATACGCTTGGGTAGAGTAAATGGCGTTACACGTTTATCCTAGTTGTCCATCTTTAAAATAATGAAACCGATCGATTCCAATAAAGTCTTCGTCTGCAAAATCAAAGCGTATATGCGACATAACGCAATATTGAACAGTAAATTCGCTAGATTTTAGTTGCTGAGTCGAACGCGATAGAAATCAGTAAATAGATTGATCAATAATAGATTGATTGTGACTTGTGATTGACACTTGTGACATGGGACAATCATGTTTCCCATGTAGTGATGATGATGATGATGATATATGCTGCCATCTATTGTAGCAAGGTATCCACCGGTAGCAATGGTAGCAATTAAGTTAATTGCGGTATTTACATGCTAGAAACAAAACAATGTTCTACAAAGTTTTGCAATACAATACAACACTCATTCCCATAAAATATTATGAATTCTAATAACTGAGATGGTGTATACTGCTACTCTTATACTGATTTACATTTTGTCACATTTCAATTGTGGTTGCTCTAGACAAAGAGTTGTTTCAATTAATATATATTTGCATAACTTTTCTTCATCTTACAGGTTTTTATGAACAAAGTTCATTATTTTTCAATTTTATGAGGTGTTTATAGCAATAATGAAATCATTACTCGTGTTACAAGAAAACAAAAAATCATTATTTACTTCAGCAATAACCAACCAAGAATTAAAATTGTATGCCACATACATCAGGTACCTGCATATGATGAAAATGTCGGCGATAAGTGCTTCAACACATGTTGCAAGAAGCTTGCAAATAAACAATCGAAAATCTTTAAACAAAGACCCTGATTTGCCAACATCACGCACAATCCTTCATACTGAAACCACTTATCAAAATTTACTTTCGATTTTGATCTTTAAATCAAAGCAGAGCAACCGAACGAATAAGAAGCCCTCCTAAATGATGGATGTGGATGCGCATTTCCAATTACTGTGGAACGGCTCACGATGGTTTCAAAATAAGCTGCACGAACTAACCGACCCACCGATAGTTGAAACACTGTCTGCTGAGTGCTGGCTGACATTGAAAATTGAATCGAATGAAAATGTCTTACTGCAGCAAGGAGAAGCTTTCCACCTTAATGCGACCACGAAAGACATCCTCCAAGGTGGGCGTTTTCAGCAGGATATGAAAATTTAATTTCTGTCAGGCATTCAAGTGCTACCGTAAATTTGGGTGGAGTTGATCGGAAAGGTAAATTTTAAACGACATTATTTATTACAGATATAAATATAGTGATTGAAGGTACACTTACTGCATCAAATTAAGAAGATTGAATAGTGTTTTATAATCTTTTTGAATACTTCTATAAACATCTTATCACCGCGAGATAAAATTAAAAATTAGTTAGTTAAAGTTAAAGTCGTATTTTTCCCCCTTATTTATGGATTGCATTACCGACCAAAGGTGATTCCCAGATACTTTTCCTTCCTCACTAATAAACACCCTTCCAGTAGTGATTATGAAGATGCAGGGGTATTATCGGTCTCTAGAAATAACGATCATTACACCTAAGGCTTGGGTGGCCTCTGCTGTACGTAGAAGACGTTTCTCTTTCGACTCGGTCCATGGCTGATCGTCGCCAGCCACGCATTCTGCGAAGGTTCCGAAGATCGTCCTCAACTTGATTGAACGCACCTTGCATGCTGAGCACCACGTCATCTTGTGCCGGTCGGATTGTTTTCAAGAACCATTTTCACTGGGTGACATGCCCGGCCCACCGCAACCTCCCAATTTTTGCGAGGTAGAAGATGGTTGGTTCTCCCAGCAGCTGGTGCAATTCATAGTTCATTCGCCTTTTCCACGTTTCGTCTTCCATCTGCACTTCGCCGTAGATGGTTCGCAACACCTTCCGTTCCGAAACACTAAGGGCACGTTGATCCTCCGCACGTAGGGTCCAGGTTTCGTGTCCATATAGGAATACTGGTCTAATCAGCGTCTTATAGATGGTTAACTTCGTGCGATGGTGAACTTTGTTCGATCGAAGAGTTCTGCGAAGTCCAAAGTTGGCACGATTTGCAGCAACGATGTGTCTCTGGATTTCTCTGCCGTCAATATGAACTAGAGGTGGGGGGCGTGCTGTGTCTTCTCTTTAGCCCCTCGCTATCACGTACTTCGTCTTTGACACATGTCCAGTCCGATTCGCCTAGCTTCAGCCCTTAGTATGATGTACATATCCGCCATAGTTTCAAAGTTGCGTGCAACAATACCAATGTCGTCGGCAAAACCAAGTAGCTGAACGGACTTTCTGAAGATCGTACCACCCGTGTATATCCCCGCTCTTCTTATCACACCCTCTAACGCAATGTTGAACAGTAAACACGAAAGACCATCACCTTGCCATAACCCTCTGCGAGATTCGAAGGGACTCGAGAGTGTCCCTGATACTCGGACTACGTACATCACTCGCTCCATCATCGCCTTGATCAATCTTATCAGTTTGCCCATGAAATGGTATTCATGCATAATCTACCATAGCTCTTTCTCGATCGATTGTATCATAGACCGATTTAAAATCGATGAACAAATTATGTGTGGGTATATTGTATTCGCGGCATTTCTGCAACACATAGGGCGGATGGCAAATATCTAGTCCGTTGGTGACCGTTCGCCCATAAACCCTCCTTGATATTGCCTAACGAATTCTCTAGTAATTTGTGATAGACGGTGGCATAAGATTTCAGAAAGTACCTTGTAGGCGGCGCTCAAAATTGTGATCGCATGATAATTGGCGCAATCCAACTTATCGCCCTTTTTGTAGATAGGGCACAAGACAAATTCCATCCACTCCTCCGGCAATACTGCATCCTCCCAAATCTTGGAAATAACCCAGTGCAGCGCTCTTGCCAGTGCATCACCACCGTATTTGAGCAGCTCGCTCGGTAGTTGGTCCACTCCAGCGGCTTTGTTGGTTTTCAACCGTTTGATCTCCGTTTCTACCTCTTGGAGATCTTCTGGAGGAAGAAGTCTTTCGTCGTCCGCGTATGCTCCAAAAGTTATTTCCATGCCACCTTCGCTACTGGCCAAATCACCATCAAGGTGCTCGTCGTAGTGCTGCTGCCACCTTTCGGCCACGACCACGTTCGTTCATCTTCTACTATATTTAAATCTTCTTCCATCACAGTATCTGCACATGTCGGCTTGTGGCACAAAGCCTTTGCGCGAACGGTTAAGCTTCTCATAGAACTTCCGTGTGTCTTCAGCGCGGAACAGCTCTTCCATCGCTTCGCGATCTCTTTCTTCGCTTTTTTCTCCGGAAGATCGAGTTTTGTCTGTTCCGTGCCTCGTTCGCACTCGTGCGGTGTTGCAGCATTCTCGCCCATGCTGCATTCTTCTCATTCCTCAACTGCTCGCATTCGCCGTCGTACCAGTGATTCGGGGTCGTTGGACCTTGTGCTGCTGTAGCGGTGCTACCTATGGCGGATCTTATGTGCCTCCAGTCATCTTCAAGAATGGCGGCGCCAAGCAGCTCTTCCGTTGGTAGGGCCACTTCCAACTGCTGCGCGTATTCTTGGACTACTTCTGAGTCTCGTAGCCGCTCTATGTTGAGCCGCGGCGTTCGGCTTCGACGCGAATTAGTCACCGTCGAAAGTTTTGAGCGCATACATACAACAACCAAGTCGTGGTCCGAATCTATTTTCGCACTGCGGTATTTGCGAATATTGGTGATGTCAGATTTTTTTCCGTTGATTAGAACGTGGTCGATTTGGTTCTTGGTTAGGTTAACGGGTGATCTCCAAGTGGTCTTATGGATATCTTTACAGGGGAAGAAGGTGCTTCGGACAACCATACCACGAGAGGCTGCAAAGTGCAAAGTTGACGCATCGTTAACCGTTGTCGTTTGATACAGCGTGCAGGCTAGAGTGATGCAAGTTTTGAAATTCTGGCTCCCCTATGCTTAAACGACTTATATTATGGTAAAAAGCTCCCTTCCAAAGTTAGAAATGATTCGGAAGAAATTTGACTGTGCACACGCCATTTAAAGTTTATATGGAGATTACTATGGAAAACGCCCATCTTTTATGTCCAGCCCTCTATCTCTTAGTCATATTATGCTATGGAAATGGAAACTCCTATCCGTAGCTCCTCGTGTTACTGGCCGGGATACAGTAACCTCAGGAAAGATCGGGCAACCAACCCCACTGGGAACTTGATGTCGTATGCTGACAGGGAAGGAGGGGTTTGCTTTAGCTTTTGCTTCTGCAAACCTGGAGCGACTGTTCTCCATGTCGGGGGCGGCTGATCATCGTCCGAGTGCCAGAGAAGGACTCTAAACTGTGCACTATGGTCCTCCGAACATTTAGGGGGAAAGGTCCTCCGGAAATCTAGGGGGTTGTTGGCAGGCCCTGCAAACCAACCGTAAAAACACATAAGCAAAGGAACGTCAACAACAGAATACGGACCGGGACAATCGGCAAAGACCACAGCGACGGAAATGGACTAGCGATTGGAAATTCGGTACGTAGAGTTGTAAATCTCTCAAATTCATCGGAAGCACACTTATACTCTCCGATGTACTGAAGATCCGCGGTTTCGGCATCGTAGGTGCGCTGGACATGTTCGATGGTGCAAACGTTTAGTAAGCTGGGAACAGCTTTTATAGTGATGGGTGATATGCAAAGGCGCGTGATCGGGTGGTGACCGAGTCAAGAATCAAATGTCGATTCTTTAACTTTAGCATAATTAATGTACATAGCCCACACTCCGGAAGCACTGGTGACATGATGACATGGCCGAATTTTACGCGCAGCTCGAACACGAGTATGACCGCTGCCCAAGCCACGACATCAAGATCACCATAGATTTGAGCACTCAGGTTGGCCAGGAGGAGGAGTTTAGACCGATGATTGGAAAGTTCATGCCCACCGTCTGACGAACGAGAACGGCTTACGGCTGATAGATTTTGCCGCCTCCAAGAATATGGCCATTCGTAGCACCTATTTGCAGCACAGCCTCCCGTATCGGTACACCTGGAGATCACCTCAGCAGACAGAATCGCAAATCGACCACGTTGTGATCGATGGACGGCTTTTCTCCGACATAACCGACGTCAGAACCTATCGTGGCGCTAACATTGACTCCGACCACTATCTGGTATTGGTAAAACTGCGCCCAAAACTCTCCGTCATCAACGATATACGGTACCGATGCTCACCTCGGTACAATCTCGAGCGGCTGAAACAACCGGATGTCGACAATGCATACGCGCAGCATCTTGAGGCAGAGTTGTCGGATGAGGGCGAGCACGATAGGGCCCCTCTTGAGCAAACCCACCTTTTCCTGGACAAAAAGTGCCGCCTGGAAGAGGTGGAGTTACTGTACCGTTCTCAAGAAACGCGGAAGTTCTATCAGAAGCTCAACACATCTCAGAGGCTTCGTGCTGCGAGCTGAAATGTGCCGGGATAAGGATGGCAGCATCTTGACGGACGGATGCGATGTGATTGAAAGGTGGAATCAGCACTACGATGAACACCTGTATGTCACAGAAGGTCAGGACAGCGAAGGCGATGTCAATGTCAGCACAGCGGACAGTAAAAACAAACCAGCTCCCACGATGAGGGAAGTTAAGGATGCCATACAACAGCTCAAAAACAGCAAGGCTGCTGGTAAAGATGGTATCGGGGTCGAACTCATCAAGATGGCCCAGACAGGTTGGCCGCTTGTCTGCATCGGATGATAGTCAGAATCCGGGAAACAGAACAGCTACCGGAGGAGTGGAAGCAAGGCACTATATGCCCTATTTATTAGAAGGGCGACAAACTGGAGTGTGAAAATTATCGTGCAATAACTATCGTAAACGTTGCATACAAAGTGCTATCCCAGATGCTCTTTTGTCGTCTATCACCTATAGCAAACGAGTTCGTGGGAAGTTATCAAGCAGGTTTCATCGACGGCTGCTCGACAACGGACCAGATCTTTTCTATGTTGCAAATCTTCCAGAAATGCCGTGAGTACCAGGTCTCTACGCATCATCTCATCATCAAATCCAAGGCGGCATACGACATCATTGACCGTGCAGAGCTATGGAAGATCATGGACGAGGACAGCTTTCCCGGGTAGCTCACAAGAGTGATTAGAGCAACGATGGACAGTGTGCAAAACTGCGTAAAGATGTCGGGCGAACACTCCATTTTGTTCGAGTCCCGGTGGGGACTACGTCAGGGCGATGGTCTTTCGTGCCTGTTGTTAAATATTGTTGTTAAATAGGTTTTTCAATCATAAACCTGATTATTAGGTCGTCCCTTATATTTCGAGTATGTGGAATGTTATAAGTTCATTATTGTAAAGTGCTCGTTTTGGTAAGAAAAATAATCAGGTAAAAGTTTGAAATCCGTACATGGACGCTAAGTGGTCCCCCAACGGCCCTGAAGGTATTAGGCGTACATGACCCCGTGCACAAAATTGAGTTCGCTGCTCTAGTGCACGCAGCATAAATTGTCCTGCTCGCGTTGATAATCAGCATAGAAGTTTGTTTTCTTTGGGATGATGCACATATTACGTGAAGCAAAATTTACCAATTTCAGGCTCTCCATCCCCCACCTAACAGATTTTCTATGAAAATTTAAATATTTTGTATGGATCGTAACAATACGGAAGACCCCCTGAACGATCCCTTTGTAGTTCTGAATTTTATGTCAGTGTGTATTGTTATAAAGAGATCCACAGTGTAAAATATTGTTTTACTTAAAATTCTGTGCTGATTATCAATTTGTTACTAGTGGCTTTTCGTACTCGTGTTGCGTACACTAAAGCAGCGAACTCGATTTGGCGCACGGGGTCATCTACACCTAATACCTTCAGGGCCGTTAGGGGACCACTTAGCGGCCACGTATGGACTTCACATTTTTACCTGATATTTTTCTTACCAAAAAGAGCACTTTACAATGACGAACTTATTACATTTCGCATTTTCAAAAAATAGGGGACGGCCTACAGTTCATTCTCTTAAAAATTGCTTATATCTTGGATCAAAACTTGTCATTTTCATTTTATGAATATTAATTCTTTCTAATTACATGACATACTAAATGTTTTTTATTTAACACGTATGGGGTCATATACAAATAATATCACGTTTCATGGGGAGTGAAAGGTGGTCAGGCATAATGTGTCAAGCCTTAGATTTTTTCAGAGGTTTCATACAAAAAGCGTGATTAGGGAGGGAGGAGGTCGAAAAGTCGAAATTTAGCGTGACATAATTTGTGCACCATCCATAAGCAGTTATTGACTGAGAGATTTCATTACCAAAGTTGTTATTTTTGCTATCATATGCTATACTTATTATACGCTCCGGCAAATGAAGGGAGTTTTCATAATGAAAAGATCATGGACCAACCTGGAATGGAATGGCTTTGCTTTATAGTCGCGGACATTACCTTTTGGCCAAGGAAAGGCCCTAGGCATTGGCAACATTACTAAAGCACGCATACAGTGCGCATCGTACCTTCGTGCTGTGCGTACACGAATTCTCTCTGCTCTTGGAAGTTTTCTTAAAAACTACCTAAAGCAATAAAACAGTACTTTTCAGTGCTACAAAAACAGTACTTTTCAGTGCTAAAATTAAAAACGGTACTTTTCAGTGCTACCAAAACAGTACTTTTCAGTACTATTTTTTCTACTATTGATCCCTTTACGATCCTTGTTTGGACCCGTGCCTTCGATTTTTCGTTGGACCCGTTGGCGAAAGCTAGCGGTGGTAATCCTACTTGGACACCGTCTAGGGAAAAAACCTCTCGAAGGTCACTCAACTTTTCGTTTATTAACTAAACATGGTATCAACAACTAACAAAAGGAAGGGTGAATCTCTGAATTCACTACTTCCTTCCAAAAAAGTGGATTTTAAAACTGTCACTACACGTGGCAAGAATGGAAGAAAGGACGTTTCTCCGGAATGCGAACTTTCTTCCAAGGGTGAAATGAATAATTGTTTCGAAATGAGCAATCAGTTCGATGCTCTAGACAAATTTTCCGAACACCAAATCGATGCAGCCTCTAGCCCAGGCTCTTTGATTCAAGTGAGGAAGCAAAGAGTGCCGCCTATCGTGGTCAGTTGTTCCGAATTTGCGGGATTTAGGCAGGAGATCTTGAACTCCATTAGGGGAATCAAGGTTTCCTTCCAAATCGCAAAGAAAGGAGACTGTCGCGTTTTGCCGGAAACTCTTAAAGATCGTGAACTTCTTCTCAAACATCTTGAAGAGCAGAAGCACAAATTTTTTACTTATGACGACAAAACTGAACGTTTGTTCAAAGTTGTCTTGAAAGGTCTCTCAAGTGACTATAAATCACCTGAAGAGATCAAAAATGGAATAAATGATTTACTTGGATTTTCCCCAGTCCAAGTAATCATTATGAAAAAGAGAACCCAATCTGGCATTGTTCGGAAAGGGCTTTCTCAAGAATTTTATTTAGTTCACTTTAACAAAAAAGATCTGAATAACATTAAAGCTTTAGAAAAAGCAAAACTTTTGTTTGATGTCCGTGTGACATGGGAACATTTCCAGAAACCTGGAGGAAATTACCAGAACCCCACTCAGTGTCGTCGGTGCCAAAAGTGGGGTCATGGTACAAAAAATTGTCGCATGGATGCTAAATGCATGATTTGCGGAGGTTCTTCTCACGCCAAAGACGTCTGTCCAGTGAAGGAAGATACCACCAAATTCATATGCTGTAATTGCGGGGCTAATCATAAGTCCAATTTTTGGAATTGTCCTTCACGCAAAAGGGTCATTGAGGCTCGTGCCAGGCAGATGAAAGATAATATCCGTTACGATAACGGTCGTTTCCGGAATTTGCCTGGTAGAGTATCGAACAATGCTCATTTTTCAGTTAACGATCGCTTGATCATGAATCATACCCATCAGGAAGATCATAATCATGCTCATTCACAAACTAATTTTAATCCGTCGGGTAGCCGTTCGAATCTTTCAATTTCGAATGTATCTACCCACGGTAAATCCTTTGCCGATATCGTAGCAGGAAATTCTACCTCCTCCCCTCGATCAATTGGTACCCATTCTACTTGTTTCAAATCAAATGCAAAAAACCCTACCGCCACAGGTAACTCCGCTTCTTCGTCTACCGGAAATTCTAATGGGAAATCACATGACATGTCTGCCTCTGATTTTAATTTTCTAACTGAACAATTGAATCTAATGATTGATGCAATGTTCAAAGCCTCCACTATGACTGAAGCAGTCCAAGTAGGTGTAAAATTTACAAATCAAATTGTTATTGGATTACGTTTTTCTAATGGATCCAAATAATAATTTAAATATTTTAAATTGGAATGCTCGTTCTCTGAATGGTAAAGAGGACGAGCTGTTTAACTTTCTTACGGTTAATAACGTGCATATAGCAGTTATTACCGAAACGTATTTAAAACCTGGATCTAAACTCAAAAGAGATCCTAACTTTTTTGTTTATCGTAATGATAGACTTGATAGGGCATGTGGGGGAGTTGCAATCATCATTCATAGGCGTATAAAACATCAACTGTTTTCATCATTTGAAACTAAAGTTTTTGAAACTTTAGGTGTTTCTGTTGAAACACAGTTTGGTAAATATACTTTCATAGCTGCCTATTTGCTTTTTCAATGCTCTGGACAGCAAGTTAATTTGCTCCAAACTGACTTGCGTAAATTGACTCGCAATAAGTCAAAATTTTTTGTCATTGGTGACTTTAATGCCAAACATCGGTCATGGAATAATTCTCAAAGTAATTCCAACGGCAGAATTTTATTTGATGAGTGCTCTTCAGGATATTTCTCAATTCAATACCCTGATAGCCCCACATGTTTTTCCTCTTCCAGAAATCCATCTACGATTGATTTGGTCTTAACCGACTCTAGTCATCTTTGTAGCCAACTGATTACTCATGCTGATTTTGATTCTGATCATGTCCCTGTTACATTTCAAATATCCCAAGAAGCGATTCTCAATCCTATCAGCTCCACTTTCAATTATTTACGAGCCGACTGGAATATATATGAAACGTATGTTGACTCTAATCTTGATGTTAACATTTCTTTAGAAACTAAACTTGATATTGACAATGCTCTTGAAACTTTAACAAATTCCATTGTTGAAGCCCGGAGCATTGCAATTCCAAAATGTGAAGTAAAATTTGAATCCGTGATTATAGACGATGATCTTAAACTCTTGATCCGTCTTAAAAACGTGAGGAGAAGGCAATTTCAACGCACTCGCGATCCTGCTATGAAAATTATATGGCAGGATTTGCAGAAAGAAATTAAGAAACGTTTTGCTCAATTAAGAAACAAAAATTTTGAAAATAAAATTTCTCAATTGGACCCTGGCTCTAAGCCCTTTTGGAAATTATCTAAAATCTTGAAAAAACCTCAGAAGCCAATACCGGCATTGTAAGAGGAAAACAAATTATTACTAACTAATTGCGAAAAAGCTCAAAAACTTGCTATGCAGTTTCAAAGTGCGCACAATTTTAATTTAGGACTTACTAGTCCAATTGAAAATGAAGTTACTCAGGAGTTCGAAAATATTCTCAATCAAGAGAACGTTTTCGAAAATGCCTGGGAGACTGATTTGGAAGAAGTGAGAACTATTATTAAAAAATTCAAAAACATGAAAGCTCCTGGCGATGATGGAATTTTCTACATCCTCATCAAGAAACTTCCAGAAAGTAGCTTATCATTTTTAGTTGATATATTTAACAAATGTTTTCAATTAGCATATTTTCCTGACAAATGGAAAAATGCTAAGGTTGTTCCAATTTTAAAACCAGACAAAAATCCTGCAGAAGCTTCTAGCTATCGTCCAATCAGTTTGCTTTCCTCCATCAGTAAACTTTTTGAAAAGATTATTTTGAACAGAATGATGGCCCACATCAACGAAAATTCAATTTTTGCCAGTGAACAGTTCGGATTCCGCCATGGACATTCGACCACTCATCAACTTTTACGTGTAACAAATTTGATCCGTTCCAACAAATCTGAAGGCTATTCTACTGGTCTTGCTCTTCTAGACATAGAAAAAGCATTCGACAGTGTTTGGCATGAAGGTTTGATTGTAAAATTAAAAAACTTTAATTTTCCAACATACATTGTTAGAATAATTCAAAGTTATCTGTCAAATCGTACACTTCAGGTTAATTATCAAAACTCCAGATCTGAAAGACTTCCTGTAAGAGCTGGTGTTCCTCAAGGCAGCATTTTGGGACCAATATTATACAATATTTTCACATCTGACTTACCTGAGTTACCTCAGGGATGTCAAAAATCTTTATTTGCGGATGACACAGGCCTCTCCGCCAGAGGACGAAGCCTGCGTGTCATCTGTAGTCGATTGCAAAAAAGTATGGATATTTTTTCTTCATACTTGCAAAAATGGAAGATTTCTCCTAATGCTTCCAAAACTCAACTAATAATATTCCCACATAAACCAAAAGCTCTTTATTTGAAACCTTCAAGTAGACATGTTGTCACGATGAGAGGGGTTCCAATAAATTGGTCAGATGAAGTTAAGTATCTAGGGCTCATGCTAGATAAGAATTTAACTTTCAAAAATCACATTGAGGGCATTCAAGCCAAATGTAATAAATATGTAAAATGTCTCTATCCCCTTATTAATAGAAAATCAAAACTTTGTCTTAAGAACAAACTTTTGATATTCAAACAAATTTTCAGGCCAGCCATGTTGTATGCTGTACCAATATGGACTAGCTGTTGTAATACCCGGAAGAAAGCTCTGCAGAGAATTCAAAATAAAATTTTGAAAATGATTCTGAGACTTCCTCCCTGGTATAGTACCAATGAGTTACATAGAATATCCAATGTTGAAACATTGGAACAAATGTCAAATAAAATAATAAATAATTTCAGGCAAAAATCGTTACAATCTTCTATTGCCACGATTAATGCGTTATATGTTTAGGTTAAGTTAGGTTAAGTATATTAAAAACGTTTTTTTTTCTCTTATAAGCAAGTGAAATCAACTCACCTGTAAAAAAAAACTGAACTGCTACGGCAACTGAAATATAATATGTTGTTAACAAAATGTTAATTAAATCTTAAATTTGTTTTACCAAATTAGGATGATAGTGTTGTCTAATAACACAGAACACCTAGATATAAGAAATGAATGTAATGTTTGGAATGATACTAATAAAGAAATTAAAAAAAAAAAAAAAAAAAAAACTAAAGCACGCATTTAAAATGTAGAAACTGATCAATTTCTCCCTAAATTACGGTACCTATACCTGGCGCACGATCTGCGAACCTCGAACAGAAACACAATACAATATATCGCTTGTGTGACTGCGCCAGATTGATTGATGTGCAGACGATATGAGCTGTTTCTCATTTTATTTTTCGCAAAAACTTGAGCGTTCAGGTCAGAGATTAAGAAATTCACCGGAAACTGGTGCAGCTATCAGAAAGAAGCGATTGGTCGGTTGCCAGGCGTTGGTCGGTGTGCTTTATGGCGATTTGTCAAGGTGAGCCGATGATCAGTTGGCAGCTAGAAATATCGAACAAAAACCATAGATGGTCGCTTTGTTCACTGTCAGGAACATGCTTTGAGGCAACGTGCAATTTTCTCCTCCAAAAGACAAACCAGCAGGTAATTTCGTGCCCATTAAAAGTCTTACTCGTAGAAAAGAGTGGTGAGAATCTTCGTAATCGGAACGCTTTATCACCTGTTTTTTGGTCTTTCTCTGTCCAAGAATGATTTCTCGCAGACGACTTAATTGAATAGAGCTGAACTTGGTGGTCGACGGTGTAGCCCGCAGGGTTAGTGAGATGACATAATTGGAAATGGTCTCACAAAGATTAAAGATAAACCGTGCTCTAAGGTGAGGATTGCTTTTAATCGCAAGAACAGACGGACGGCAACGACTGTGGATGTTTGATCTATTTCAATTTTAATCGAGTTTTTGCAGTCGTTGAACGACAAGCTCATTTGTCGGTTTAACGTGTCATTATCCGAAGTGGCGGTTTATCGGAGAAGAATAATCAAGCCGAAGTCTCTAATTTTACTTTCGATCAGTCATGGGAAGTAAACGCCAGGTAACGTATTCTCTATGGAAAATTAAAAATAAACTGCATAAGGGATAGTGTACGAAGTAGCTATGATGTTCTACTAAAACAGCAGTATCCGCAATCTGGGACAATTTAAATTTTTTGCATTGATGTAATTCAATCAAAGTATTAACATGACGTGGGAGAGGTAAGAGTTCGTAGACGATTGACTTAAGATGTAAATATACTTGTTTTCCTTAATCAGTACCTTGGCAAGATTGCAGCTAAAACGTTCTTACATATTTTTTCGTAAGATATCATAATAATTGTTAGAATGTGAGATAGGAAAAATGGCATTGGCTCCCGTTTACTTAATGAGTAAAAGGTCTTAAGAAAAAAATGATAAAGCTCCATCACAAACAGGTAAAAACAGCACGCTGCTCAAGAGTATGTTACTGCACTCTAGTTATGTTGAGGAGGATTATCTAGCCTTGTATTAACCAATAATTAAAATCTTATAAGTGATTTGAAAACTTTAACTGTAAAACTTTAAACAAAGTCTTCCCGAATATAAAAAATGTATTTACTAGAAAATTTTGCCCTATCTCAAATTTTTTAATGGGTGCATTTAGTTTGAGGCTTAAATGGCGAACTTTTGAGTTCTTTTGACGCAATGATGATTATGATTTCCCTGCACAGTTAGAACTGTGTTTGAAAAAGGAAAAAAAAGTTTTCCCAGTATCTTGTTTTGCGATTTTGGCGGAAAACTTAATCTCAAATGTATGTACCGTAATCCGGGGAAACATTGATCAGTTTTTAGAATATTTCTTAAATATTTAATTCAAAAATGCAAATGTTCTGATTTTTATTTTTCTAAAACAAGTACTGCCACCCATAGCTCGTGACTATAAACTGTATTTTGGTTTTCGAAAGATTTAAGCATGTTTAAAAAAATGTTTTATGTGACTTTTTCATTTAGCTGATATGGGGTAACATCGATCATCCATGTAAACAACGTTCGGTAATATTGAAAATGTCGTTACTTACTTAAATCATGGGCCCTGAAGCCGAATATGATGTCCTAACGCTTACATCTCATTTACTTTTTGAGTTATTTTAAAATTAAAAACCCCTCGAACAGCGGAATACGCCTAAAACTAGGCAATTTCCTAAGGGAATTCTACATTCTAAACAGTAATTCGTTAATGTTGCCTAATTGAGCATACTTATAAAAGTTTTGACAGCGGAATCGTGTTTGGCGATGCCATTTTTAGTGAGAACCCCATTTTCCTTGCTCATATCGCTTGCAGAACTTATTTGATACATGAATCTTCGGTAGTGTCATACTGAACCATTGAAATCATTGTTTCGCAAACTTGACAAATTTACGCATAAAGTTAACGCAAATTTTGCAAAAATCTTAATTTTTAATAGTTTATAAATATAAGAAAGAGAAGCAACATTCATGCTTTGGAAATGTTTCATCAATAAAAGATGATACTAACTTATTACGAGATGAGTCATTCCGATCAATGTTACCCCGCTGATCAATGATACCCCGGATTACGGTAATTATCATTTTATTTGATCGGTGCTACTCAGATCAGAATCAAGTGTATTTTAAAAATGGCAGAAAACGTACTCCAAGCATTTGAAATGATAAAATATTAGCATTATTTCCTGTAAAATCTTCTTTTCTATCTGATGAGACATCTGAATCAACAAAGCATTGGAAGGATCAGAAATAATAAAGTTCTTGACCTAAATTATCAAGGCCACACAACTATCTATTATGCTCTGTTTGAATACCGACCTTGACTATTTTTTTCTTTTTATATTCATTTCTTATATCTAGGTGTTCTGTGCTATTAGACAACACTATCATCCCAATTTGGTAGAACAAATCTATATAAATAAAAATGGAATGGTGTTTGTATGTCACGAAATGGCTTACGAACGGGTCCACGTATTTGGATGATTCTTCCTCCGCTTTGTTTATCAGGAGTTCAGACGTGTTTGTGTGTATAAAAATCCCAGAATATTCACCAGGAAAGTTGTAAAAACAAAAGTGAACAGAACTGCCGTTTTGTCTATAGCGTTTTCCAACAGCCTACTTGATGGCAAGACGAAGTTTGCCCGGACCACAAGTTTAATATATAAATCTTGACTAGAAATCTCTGATCTTACTGGTAAACAATTCGATTCCTTCAGGTTGCATCGTTCCCTCGCGCTGTGCGTATACAACATTTTTCTGCTCTCGGTAGTTTCAAAGCTACCTAAAGCAATAATGAGCAATTTTATGTCGCTGATCGCTAGTATGTACTAAAACTAAAGGGTGGTCTTTTCGGTTTTCTCAAATTGGTAGACCCGTCGTGTGCCAGCTAGCTAAACAGTTTGCGAAAAAGCTCATTTTTGATAAATAAAGGTTCACGTGATATGTCTCATACTTCCCTCGGAAAATGTTTTCTCAGCTTTCTGATGGTGACCTGAATTCTAAGCAAGCGGTGCGCTAATGGTGAAAAAACGGATTGTAAAGGTTTGCTATGTGTTCCAACGGAAATATGAGACATATCACGTGAAGAAATACCGTAAAATGTGGTGTTAAGAACACACGGGGTATTAAGGGATAAAACTTCTATATAAAGATCGAAAAGTTACAGAAAAGCCGAAACTCGATATATCTATCATCTGAAATGTTTGATTTGTTCGGAAGATTGCGAGCTTCATTGTATGATAGTTGCTTTCAGTCAATATAAAGTATAAGGGTTTCTAGATGCTGAAAATACATAAAAATATGTTTGTTTGAATTTTAAGGGCTTAAAATATTCAACAATATTGAGAGAAATATGTGACTCATGTTGCAGATAAGTTAATTTGATTGAGATCCTGATGCAAACAGAAACTTTTGAAAATACTTTCTGGGTTTTTATTTTTGATAAGTTTTATGGAAAAAGTCTGTTTTTGAAATTAAGTGGGGTGTTATGGGATTACCCCATCTACTTCTTCTAAGTTACTAAACTCATTCGGTTTATGCCGTTATGTATTTCAATTTACTTTAGGCTTGTTCCGTGAAGTAGAATTGCAATATAAAAATTAAGGGGCTTATCATTGAATACACAAGAAAATATATTATCGAAAGATGTAAAAACTTGTAGAAAAATCTAGATAATATCGTATGAGTATCAATGTGGGATTTTCCTTGATAATATTCTCAAAATGCATTTGATCACATTTGTAAATGTCTAGAAATAGAAATGATTAACTTATTAGTGAATGGTTTTGGAGCTATTGATCCTTTTAAGGAGTATCTTGAATAATCCATCTAAGCATTTTTAAGGACGTATCACCTTTCGACAAATTTTATATGCCTAGTGGTCATGAATTAAGTATTGCCAGAATTAAAGGTGAAGATGAATCGAAGGCAAACCTAAAATTTTCAAGAACACAAATCTGGAGAACCAATGGCTGTTTGGTTAAGCTGAAAGATTAATCGATTGGTCACTAGCTAACGGGAGTTCGATTCTTCAGATTCATGCTCTTGAAAATTTGAAGTTTGGCTTCGATTCATCTTCACCTTAAGCACATTGTGCTATGTGGTGTGTGTTCAAATCCTGCTTCATACTGTAAAATTCTTTGTCGAGAGATTTTACGACTGTGACACGGGGTGTTGCATACACCCCAAAAAATATATTCAAGTTTATTTTCATGCACATATTTGGAGCATCAAAATATACCGAAATTTTAACGATAAATCGCTTATTTTTCGATCAAATGCACTTTAAATTTACACGATCATGTAGCATTCAAGCATCTTTAGTTGAAAATTCAATGAAATGCCGTTACGATAGATGAATTTGATTTATTTTTACTATATGCCTCAGTTTACACGACATTGGAATTTAAATATTTTTATCTGTGTACGAGTCCGTGGTTTTGTGTGATGCTTGCTTCGCAAGGCAAATTGGCAAATTGGCCACTTTTACTATTCAAGCTTAAAGCTTTTTGAAATTCGCAGGACATATGATAGGTACACAGTACCAAAAAATAATGTGATTTACGTCTTTTGGGATGCACATAAAAGAAGCGAGCCGAATGACGTAAATGTATGTCCAATTTCAAATACGTTAGTGTCTGATTCAGGAAATGTCGATCACAATTCCATAGTTTTCGTGTCCTGTAACATGTAAAATTACATTTTTTGTTCAATACATCTTCAAGAACACGTTTTTGTGTCGTTCCATCACTTACATCATATGTCATTCAGTCATAACCAGAATTACGTCCAGAGTAATTTTCATTATTTTTAAGAGTGTAATTCACAAGGTTACACTATATAGCTTCTAAGATTCAAAAAATGCAGGCAATGATCATATCTCATATCAGTTCAAACATCAATTCAAGATAATTGTATGATGCACTGATAGCATGCTTTCAAATATAATGAGTATATTCATATTTAAAATGAAATAGTTGAAATAAAACGGTTTATCCTAGAAGCAATTTCAATAAGAATGTTATAGAAGTATCACCATCTTTAGATTGAAGAAAACCTATGCAATTGGACGTATGTAATGAAAAACATGAAACTTATTGGCCTAAAAGATAATTATTTTCTGTTGGCGAAATATAATTTCATTTATATGACTAAAATACCTAAACACCCCATTTTGCATATCCGACAAAAATCACACATTTTTATGACTACTTTAGAAAACTGTCATAGCATCGTTATCATTGTAATCGGCTCTTGATATTAACGCCGGGAGAATGCTATGACTGTTTTAGTTGAATTTTGTTTCATACCTTTTTTTCTTCATCTGTAGAGCCTTTTAACCACTGCTTCCATTATTTACGAAAATGTGGTATGACCCATATTTTATTTGGTGCTCATCAAACATCCTTTCACAATTGAGATGTGATCCGTACGCATCGTACCTTCGTGCTGTGCGTACACAAATTCTCTCTGCTCTTGGAAGTTTTTTTTAAAAACTACCTAAAGCAATAAAACAGTACTTATCAGTGCTAAAATTATAAACAGAACTTTTCAGTACCATTTTTTTCTACTATTGATCCCTTTACGATCCTTGTTTTGACCTCTTAGCAGATGACTTTTTCTTTCGTTTATTCACTGAACATGGTTGCAACCACGAACAAAAAGAAGGGTGGATCTCTGAATTCACAATTCCTTCCAAAATAGAGGGATTTAAAACTGTCACTAAACGTGGTAAGAATGGAAGAAAGGACGTTTCTCCGGAATGCGAACTTTCTTCCAAGGGTGAAATGGATAATGTTGATAATTTCATCGAAATGAGCAATCAGTTCGATGCTCTAGACAAATTTTCCGAACACAAAATCGAAGCAGCCTCTAGCCCAGCCTCTTTGATTCAAGTGAGGAAACAAAGAGTGCCTCCTATCGTGATCAGTTGTTCCGAACTTGCGGGATTTAAGCAGGAGATCCATTAGGGGAATCAAGGTCTCCTTCCAAATCACAAAGAAAGGAGACTGTCGCGTTTTGCCGGAAACTCTTAAAGATCGCAAACTTCTTCTAAAAAATTTTGAAGAGAAGAAGCATAATATGACGACAAAACTGAACGTTTGTTCAAAGTCATCTTGAAAAATCTCTCAAGTGACTATAAGTCACCTGAAGAGATAAAAAATGGAATAAATTATTTGCTTGGATTTTCCCCAGTCCAAGTAATCATTATGAAAAAGAAAATCCAATCTGGGATTCAACGGAAAGGGCTTTCTCAAGAATATTATTTAGTTTACTTTAACAAAAAAGATCTGAATAATATTAAAGCTTTAGAAAAGCTCATAAGTCTAGCTTTGATGTCCTTGTGACATGGTAACATTTTCAAAAACCTGGAGGAAATTACCAGAACCCATCTCAGGGCCGCCGGTGCCAAAAGTGGGGTCATGGCACAAAAAATTGCCGCATGGATGCTAAATGCATGATTTGCGGAGGTTCTTCTCACGCTAAGGACGTCTGTCCAGTGAAGGAAGATACCGATAAGTTCATATGCGCGAAATGCGGGGGCAATCACAAGTCAATTTTTTGGGCTTGCCCTTCGCGTTGGCGAGTCGTCGAGACTCGTGCCAGGCAGATGAACGATAATGTCCGTAAAGATAACGGTCGTTTCCGGAATTTCCCTGTTAAAGTTTCGAACAATGCTCATTTTTCAGTTAACGATCGCTTGATTAGGAATCATACACAGTTCGAACGAAACGTGTAAATTTCTGAGACATATGATGCACATAATAATAATAATAGTGTCGGTAGTGTCGGTGCAGTGCTGGGAAAAACTGGTGAAGTCAGCACCAACAGTGGCGGCGGTGACTTCTTCATGGCCAAGTGGGGCGCCCAGAAGACGTCGTCGTCGGCGGCCCAGAGCGAAAATGCCGCTGCTGCCTGAGCAGTGGCCAGTCCACTGGCAGGGCTGGTGCCAACGAAGAAGAAAGTGAAGGCCCCGCCGCCACCCATCGAGGCCAACACGATGGTGTTCAACTTCAGCGACCGGAAGGACGTGCCGGATTACATCGAGAACGACGGGATCATCCTGCGGCCGCGGCCACGGGAACTGCCTAAGCCCGGCGAGTCCGGTTTCGTGGTGCTGGGCGACCTCACGCTCGAAACCTCGACCGATCCGGACGATTCGTGGGCCATGGGACCCCCGTCGCCGTGCGATGTCGAGTTTGCCAACGCTAACATTGTGATCAACGGTAAATCCAGTATGAGAAACAAGACTTCTAGGGATAGCAAGTTCAAAATCCAATTTGACGATTCATTAACCTCGACCTTTGAGTACCCGTCGGAGACCTCACTGCTGGAGGCTACCAATGGGGGATACGACGACGACGTGGCGGACGGTTTGAAGGATGCAGCCGCTCTCCTGGCCAGCAGCAAGATCAACATTGCCAGCGCAGGTATGACCGCAGGGACGACAACGACGACGGCGCCAACAACGGGGAGTGGGGGTGGTGGTGGAGGAGGCGGTGGACTCGCCTTCGGAGACAACGGACTGCTGTCGCACAAGAATACCCTCCTCTCGTCGATGCCACTAGGCTCCGCTCCTTTTGCTAGTTATACCCCAGTAAAGGCCGCCATAGATACCACCTTCGAACTGGGCGTTACGCGAACGCCGTCCACGTCGAGCACTGCCAGCAGCACGTGTAGCAGCAACGAACAGCAGCACCACCCGCATAACCAGCACCTCAACCATCATCCGCATCTAAACCATCAGCATTCGAATGGTCACCTCAATCACCAGCAACAGCAGCAACACCAGAGCGGCCGGCTCAATGGCGACGCGGCCAACGGTGGGCTCTTGTTGCTAAATGGCGACGCGGGTGAACCGGAGAGCATACAATATCTGAAACCGGCCTCCGACGAGCAAACTGTCAACTGGAGTCAGGGCACGCGCGTTACGGATTTGCTGTTCTAAGCGATTGTTATGCTGTAAGCAATTTTCTGTGTAACTTGGTTATCACTTTAGTTTTTTGTGTAATTAGTAGTTTTGCTGGAAGAAAATTCTTTGGAATGGATTCTATACACACCCACACACACATACAGATACATTTATACATAGCCACATAAACCGTAGAAGCTTATTGTAAGGAAACCCTTTTTTATGCTTTCAATGTTTCAATGTGTGCGGAGGCATTCGGAAGAAGAAAACTATTTTGCCCGAAAAAGAAGAAATCCAATTTTTGAATAGTACAGTACACTAGGCGTAAGTAATCAGTAACGAATCAAGAAGAAAAGTGTCCAATTTCTAATCGATCAAACAAAAAAGTGGACTTTCCGAGAAAAAAAAAGACAAGTTTATTGCAGTATTTAAATTCGATTTTTATAGATTATAAGAGTACAGATGTCGATGTGAAAAATTGAATTGAAAGTGAAATGAATATTAATATCATTGTGATGAGTATACATAAAAACAAGAGAACGAAACATAAATTCGATTTAACCTTTATAAATATACATAATTGGAGCGTGTAATAACATGGATATTTACATGTGTCATGTAAACTTCAATTATATGTCATGTAATCCAGCGAGTGATTCCAAGCAACAGCACCAAAATTTGGTAAATTTTTTAATTCATTTTTTTTCTATTGAGCTGAAACTTTGCACAGTTTTTTCAGTTCCATCTAAATCGTCATTTTCCGATATCAAATCTTCAAGTTGAGTCACGACTAACTTTTCAAAAGGGTGTATGTGAAAATGGTTCAAAAATATTCAAAAAGCTGCACAGCAAAAACGGTTCGTTCGATTGTTAGACAACTAAAGAAACAAAGTTAGACAACTAAATAAAGATTCCAAAAAAAATACACACAGTAAAAAAAAATTTTTTTTGCATTAAAAAACATCATTTTTGACACAAAAACTCAAATATCTCAAAACCCTATCGGAATACCAACGTAATTTTTTGAGGGAAAACGGTCCATTATATTAGCTATCTACCATAAAAGTTTGGTGATGGTAAACCAATAAACAAAAAAGTTATGACATTCAAACATGTCACAATTTTCACATTTAGTAGAAAAAAAATTTTTTTTTTCGGTGTAAATTATTACGGGAACCGCAGTTTGTTGCTGATTTTATTGTTAAGGGCCTTGCGTGAATTAAACAAGTCGTTTTCATGTATTCAGTAGTATTATGTATATTATATGTATAAATATTATGTATATGTATAAATATTATATGTATATGTATATATGTATAAATTAAAATGAATTAACAGATTACACGAAAATAATTTTTTTTTTACCAGGATATTTTTTTAGAGTATGATCGATGAGTTTCTAAATGTTATATATAAACTTTAAAAGTTTTGGATTTGGGTATGCGTTATGAGATCATGAAAACATTTTATTAATACGTATTTATTTATTTATCGTTATTCAATTTTTTTACAATATCGAACACTTTTGCATCATTATCAGTACAGTTCGAGTATAGTTTTGCTTTAATTTTATTTTCTGACAATGGAATGAAACAGTGAAATTTTTGGGTTCCTTGGATCGTTTTCGCGTTATTATATTGCTCGCTGAGCTCTGATGCCGTTAATTCGTACTGTTCAGTAGTAGTAAAACAAAATGATAATTTTGTTAAATCTTCTTCTTTTCTGCGATTCGCCCAATCAAATAGTTCTTTTGCAGTTTTAATTGGATGCTCACGTTCTTTGGCTAAACTTGCTCTTGTGGCCATGCGCTTTATGGTTCCTCCAATAGCATCACAAGGACCTTTGCCATGTGACGTAGCAAAGAAATGCCATACTGCATCAATTCCGTACTTTGATTTAAATTGACATAGGCTCGAAAAATTCTTACGGTTTTTGTACTGCGATGCTGCTCCATCAGACATGAAATATATCTTTCTGATTTCTTTATCCTTATCAACGCATAAAAAGTTAATCATTTTGGCAATGAACAAATTTACAGATACTGAGTCGTGTCTTAAATCTTCGGAAATTACAATAAAACTAAAATGTTCAATTTGCCTACTTCCATTGAAATAAATAACGAATGGATGAATTGTAGCTTGTTGTTCGTTCCAGTGATGGGACTGCACTTCATATTGTAATACAAAGCTATAGTTTTCAGAAAAATCACAAATGACTAAAAATTCACCATCTTGTAATGTATTTTTCGTATTTTTTAAAAAGCGGGATTGCTCTGTTTTAATAAAGTCGTGAGGAATTAAACTTTCTAATTTCAAGCAAAAAAATGACACAAACTCATCTACAGGTTTTACAATAGTTTCTAGGTCACACCTATCCGTGGTCACCCATTGCTCAAATGATAACAGATCAATATAATTTTCTTCAAACTCAGCGAATAAAGTATTTTCCAATGATGAAGAATCTGGACAATCCGAACAAGATCGTAGATAGCAATTTGATGTTGTATTTTCACACAAAAGACTACCAGTTAACATTTTAATATCCTTTGATAAATTGATTCTTTTCAAACTATGTAAGATTAGGTTAATATTTTCGTGTGTTGTGCACACACAAACATTATGTGTTCCTGAATTGGATAGAAGCTTGCATTGCCTTGGACGAAGGCTTGCAAATGCTACCTTAATATTTTCGTTAATTTCCTTGAAGCGTGTATACGCTTCTTTCAAAGTAGTCATCATTAATCGTTTTTGGATTGCTTGACGCTTTCCATCTTTTTTTACAGATACATAATCTTTTTGGCCAGGCATAGCTCTACTTACTTCATCGTCTTCAAAATATTGAATTATTTTTTCTTTTGTCTCATCTGTTAATGAAGTACTCGACCTAGCATTTCTGGTTGCAAGACAGTTATTTTTGAATTGTTTTGCCTCTTTTGCTGTATTTCTATTGGGTTTGAACTCATCAATGGCGTCTTGAATAGACCACGAGCTTGGCAGCATCGACAAAATCAATAATTTTTCTTTCCTTGTCGTGGCTAGATTCGAGAACCTTTCCTTCATATTCATAATTACCTCATTGTAGTCTGTATTTTCCACATCCTCAGGTCCTAATTTGAAGAGGTTTCTTCGTACAGCTTCGTTGAATTCACGGTATTTTTTCTCGGGATAATTGACGTAACCCATCTTCGTCCATTTAATCGGAGTCACTTTTATTCCAGCTATCCCTTTGTTGAAGCGTTCGATGTTGACCTTCTGGATGCACTTATCTTCTGATTGATTTGTTGAAACAGATGTCGCTGATGGTACCGTGGCAAGACTATCTGCACTTGGTACTTCTGGTAACTCCTCAGTTGTTGTCGGTGCATCTAGTAATTCCTCAGTTGTTGTTGTTTTCGAACTTCCTGCAACCTGATCCACCGATGATGTACAGATTGCCCGTTTGTCAACGTTTAAACGGCAGGACGTACAAATGCGTAAATTTGTATTCAATGTAGACATTGGAGCATAACCAGCCGCTTTCAGTTTATCTATGGTGCTTTCGGTGAGATTTCGTAGCTCTTTCGAACACTTTTTTTCTGCAAACGGCCTGCAACAGTTGAGAAAGCGACTACTCATGTTGCTCGTTAGATTTTAATAAACAAAATCACTTTTAAGTTTTTACTGACTATTTTGGTGTCGTTTGCTTGACTGAAGAAAAATTTTACAATATAATCTTTTATAACCATAGTGGTAGTATATTTTTAGCTTTTTCGTGAGTATGTTCATGGTATGTACCTATCATGTTTTTGATGTTGTTGAAGTTACTCGCTTTCTCCCAAATATGATTAACAAAGTCTATTCTCTACCAAGGCGGGTCTATACCCAGGTGTAATCAGATTTTAACTTTGTGGAGAAAACCAGCGCCGAGAAAACCGACCTGCTTTACGTATACTAGATCACCTGGGTATAGACCCGCCTTGTTCTCCACGAGGTAAACTTTTTGCAGGTAAACTATTCGTATACCTGTATAGAAAACTTTTTTTGTAGCTTTTGTCTTCAATATTAGATTTCTTATAGGTTTCTTTTATCAAAAGGTTTCAACACTATTGAGAGAATTTTTCTTCAGTTACGTACAATAAAAAATATGACACTATCAAGACTTTAGATCACAACACTGGATCGCGTCTAACTTTCTAATAGATGCTATAATAGTTATGAATAATTAAATAAAATATCATGAAAACAACTTGTTAACCTCATGTGGTACCCTTAAAAAAA
Source organism: Aedes aegypti (assembly GCF_002204515.2). NCBI lineage: Eukaryota > Metazoa > Arthropoda > Insecta > Diptera > Culicidae > Aedes > Aedes aegypti. The sequence goes on from NC_035108.1 coordinate 197,777,456, forward strand.
AATTCAGCAACAAACTGCGGTCCTAAAAAAAATTAACAATAAAAAAAAAAAAAATCACTAGGCGTCAAATTTGTGAAATATTTGAAATGTCATAACTTTTTTGTTTATTGGCTTACCATCACCAAATTTTTATGGTAGATAGCTAATAAAATGGACCGTTTTCCCTCAAAAAATTACGTTGGTATTCCGATAGGGTTTTGAGATATTTGAGTTTTTGTGACAAAAATGATGTTCTTTAATGCAAAAAAAAAAAAAATTAACTGTGTGTATTTTTTTTTTTGAAATCTTTATTTAGTTGTCTAACTTTGTTTCTTTAGTTGTCTAACAATCGAACGAACCGTTTTTGCTGTGCAGCTTTTTGAATATTTTTGAACCATTTTCACATACACCCTTTTGAAAAGTTAGCCGTGACTCAACTTGAAGATTTGATATCGGAAAATGACGATTTAGATGGAACTGAAAAACTGTGCAAAGTTTCAGATATTTTTGAAATGGTCGATCAGAATCGACTTGCATGCCTCCGTGGAACCCCTCAGCAGGATTCTGAGTGATTACATGACATATAACACATTTGTACATGATTTCAGACTTAAATTTACATGACGTCATATTTACATCGCTTGAATGAAGTTTACATGACGTGTAATCTTCATTATTTTTAACTGTGTACCTTCAGGAAGATTACAATCATGCTCATTCAAAAACTAATTGTAATCCGTTGGGTAGCCGTTCGAATATTTTAATTTCAAATGTATCTACCCAAGGAAAATCCTTTGCCGATATCGTAGTTGGATAATTGAACTCATCCCCTTTTCATACTACAAATACCCGTTCTAATTGTTTCAAATCAAATGGAAAAACCCTGCCGCTACAGGAAACTTCTACTCTGCCTCTTCGTCTACTGAAAATTCCAACGGAAAATCATCAAATAGTGTACCCACTTCAAGTGATAGGGTAGGTGTACCAGTTATGGACATAGTGATTCTCTATTTCGCCATAAGTGATTACTTTAATGTCTTCAAATTTTGAAAACTTTTGTGTGTTGTAGTAGTTAGATTTAAGATATATCTTGATGTTAAAACATTCAAAAAGATTTAAAATGTGTAGGTTATCAACATTTCACATATGGCCAAATAGGCAACCACTATGGCCATAACTGGTACACTTTCCCTATGTCTGCCTTTGATTTTAATTTTCTAACTGACCAATTGAATCTCATGATTGATGCAATGTTTAAAGCCACCAATATGACTGAAGCAGTCCAAGTTGGTGTTAAATTTTCTAATCAAATTGTTATTGGATTCCGTTTTTCTAATGGATCCAATAAATGATAATTTAAATATTTTAAATTGGAATGCTCGTTCTCTGAATGGTAAAGAGGACGAACTGTTTAACATTCTTACAGCTAAAAACGTGCCTATTTGCCTTTTCAATGCTCTGGACAGCAAGTTAATTTGCTCCAAACTGACTTGCGAAAATTGACACGCAATAAGTCAATTTTTTTTGTCATTGGTAACTTTAATGCCAAATATCGGTCATGGAATAATTCTCAAAGTAATTCCAACGGAAGAATTTTATTTGATGAGTGCTCTTCAGGATATTTCTCAATTCAATACCCTGATAACCCTAATTGTTTTTCCTCTTCTAGAAATCCATCTACGGTTGACTTGGTCTTAAACGACTCTAGTCATCTTTGTAGCCAACTGACAACTCATGTTGATTTTGATTCTGATCATGTCTCTGTAACATTTCAAATATCCCATGAAGCGATTCTTAATCCTTTCAGCTCCACTTTCAATTATTTTCGAGCCGACTGGAATATATATGAAACATTTATTGACTCTAATATTGATGTTAATATTCCCTTACAAACAAAACTTGATATTGACAATGCTCTTGAAACTTTAACAAATTCCATTGTTGAAGCCAGGAGCATTGCATTTCCAAAGTGTGAAGTAAAATTTGAATCCGTGATTATAGACGATGATCTTAAACTCTTGATCCGTCTTAAAAACGTGAGGAGAAGGCAATTTCAACGCACTAGCGATCCTGCTATGAAAATTATATGGCAGGATTTGCAGAAAGAAATCAAGAAACGTGTCGCATAATTAAGAAACAAAATTTTTGAAAATAAGATTTCTCAATTGGACCCTGGCTCTAAGCCCTTTTGGAAGTTCTCTAAAATCTTGAAAACACCTCAGAAGCCAATACCGGCATTAAAAGAGGAAAACAAATTATTACTAACTAATTGCTAAAAAGCTCAAAAACTTGCTATGCAGTTTGAAAGCGCGAACAATTTTAATTTGGAACTTAATAGTCCAATAGAAAAAAAAAACAAACTCAGGACCTAAAAAATATTTTCATTTAAGAGAACGTTTTCGAAAATGCCTGTGAGACTGATTTGGAAGAAGTGAGAACTACTTGCTAAATCTAGATACTGCCACGGCTTGAATTCAAGATTCTTCTGTCAGATGTTTTTAGCAAAATCGTAGCTATCTTGATGATATCATAAAAAATAATATATATTAATCCGTATTAACGGATATTAATACCAATATTAATTAGCGTCTTACCCCATGGAACTATTATTAAAAAATTTAAAACTTTGAAAGCTCCTGGTGATGATGGAATTTTCTAAATCCTAATCAAGAAACTTCCAGAAAGTAGCTTATCATTTTTAGTTGATATATTTAACAAATGTTTTCAATTAGCATATTTTCCTGACAAATGGAAAAATGCTAAGGTTGTTCCAATTTTAAAACCAGACAAAAATCCTGCAGAAGCTTCTAGCTATCGTCCAATCAGTTTGCTTTCTTCCATCAGTAAATTTTTTGAAAAGGTCATTTTGAACAGAATGATGGTCCACATCAAGGAAAATTAAATTTTTGCCAATGAACATTTCGGATTCCGCCATGGACATTCGACCACTCATCAACTATTACGTGTAACAAATTTGATCCGTTCCAACAAATCTGAAGGGAATTCTACTGGTCTTGCTCTTCTAGACATAGAAAAAGCATTCGACAGTGTTTGGCATGAAGATTTGATTGTAAAATTAAAAAACTTTAGTTTTCCAACATACATTGTTAGAATAATTCAATGATATCTGTCAAATCGTACACTTCAGGTTAATTATCAGAACTCCAGGTCTGAAAGACTTCCCGTAAGAGCTGGTGTTCCTCAAATGTCAAATGTCAAACAAAATAATCAATCATTTCAGGCAAAAACCGTTACAATCATCTATTGCCACGATTAATACGTTATATGTTTAGGTTAAGTTAGGTTAAGTATATTTAAAGCGTTTTTTTCTCTTATAAGCAGGTGAAATTAACTCACCTGTAAAAAATCTGAACTGCTACGGCAAATGAAATATAATATGTTGTTAACAAAATGTTAATAAAATCTTAGATTTGTTTTACCAGTGATAGTGTTTTCTAATAACACAGAATACCTAGATATAAGAAATGAATGTTATGTTTGGAATGTTTGGAATGATACTACAGTCGCCTCTCCACATCTCGATATCGAAGGGACCATCGAGATAGGGAGAGATCGAGACAAAGAACACATTTTTGTTGAATACTAGATTGAAAAACACTCCGTTGCTAAGAAAATAACACACAAACAAACGTCATTTTGCGCTCCCGATTTGTTTTGAATCCCAAAATGTTGGTCTAGTAACCTTCGATATTGATCATATCGACATATGGAGAGAAAATTGAGAACGAAAAATCAACAGAAACACATCGAGACATGGAGATATCGAGATAAGGAGGAAATCGAGATATGGAGAGTGAAAATATATACAGACTGAAGGGACTTATGTAATCATCGACATAGGGAGAGATATCGAGATGTAGAACATCGAGATGAGAGAGTCGACTGTAATAAAGAAATTAAAAAAAAAAATCATCGAGAGAAGAAGAGTCGACTGTAGTTTTTTTGTCACATTGATTGTCTTGTCAAGTATAGAAAATTGATTTTATTTAATTTGTTATTACAGTGAAGCTACATTATACTTATTAAATATAACATATTATGTTTTCATGACAACTGATATTATCAAGGCCCGAATAACCAGCGAGTGAAGAACTCTATAGTAATAGAACGCCATAGGAGATCGCTAAATATTACCTTATTATCGAACAGTTGGAGTATAAATGATTTCAATGAATGGTAACCACTGCGGAACACGGTTTTGTCTCAAGCATCAAAATGCCGCTATTAACATAAGTAAGAGTTGCTGAATCCATTGCTATTTTCAGAAATATCATAGCACGACTAGTTTTTTAGATATTGACTATTGAAAATTATAAATTTGACTGTTTCATCCATCTCGCATGCAAGTTTGCCAGCTGGTATGGCAATTTTTTTTTGCCTAATTTACCTCACAACTCAAACTTTATGTTTATAACAATACTTATCAACAAAGTTTATAATATGTCAGTTGCTCAAAAGTTTTTTTTATTGGTTTATAAAAGTATTGTATTTTGCTATATAAGAGAAACTTAAAATTTTGTATGAAGACTGCACTGCCCATACTCGCAATACAGCCCCATTAGGAAAATCACGATGTCGAGAAAAACGCTTCTAAACATAAAACCCTCCTTTTTCGTTCTTCTGCTGTTGGAAGTAGTAAATGCCGGTGGCATTGCTCAATATACTATCATTGCAAGGTGCAAAAACCGTAAATAATTTAAATTTAGTAAAACTGGTTGTTTTTTTCTATCAAAATTAGCGTAATTACAGATGGGACTCGTTATCCGAGTATTTCTCTCGCTAAACGCTTGAATACCCGCAAACCAGTCCCATTACTGGGGATTCGCTTACTTTGTTATCGTGCACCTTGACACATTGTTGTTCGAGTTTACGATCGATTGCAATGTACTTTTTTTTGAAGCTTTCAGTTATCAACTATCTTTTAATAGTAATAATGTCCATTGAAGTTCCTAAGCTGTACAGTGGTGATATTTAATTCAGAAAATGGTGAAGATTTCCTGAATTCAAATTAACCGTTGCGGTCGGCCATATGGAAGGCTTGCTGAAATCACAGCACGTGACGCGTGAAGGATTTGAAAACTATCAAAGAAAGGTGAATAGAACATGTTTTAGTCCACTTGATGGTTCTCAAGATATAGATAATCCTGATGGGTGTCGGGAGCTTTTGTATTTCTCGGCATTTGGTGCTGCAAACACTTAGTTTGACCATGTAAACACTGGCGACGATGCTAACGACGATATGCGTAATCTTGCGGCGGCCAAACAAGCTTCTCACTTCTTGCTGTTGGACTTTAGCCTGCCGGAGATTCTGATCATGATTGGCCGCATGAAGAGGAAAACTATTTTGCTTTATTTTAGTTTACAGGCAGCTAGCCTGATGTGGTGTTAGTATTAATCGAAGAACAGAAGAAGTCGTTATGGTGAAACCTTTTTGGAACAAAAATAAGAGTTTTTTTTAAATTATAGTTGAGTTGTACTTTCCTGATTTGTTTGATTGTTTCTATGAGGAAATAATTTGCAATGCAAGCTTTCAGAAATCATCACAGAAATCATCAATATGGGACGCAAATGGTTTGGTATTTTTTTCACAATTTGTCTATACAAAGATACAATTTGGAGTTTTATTTTAGAAAGTACACTAAAAATGAATACTATTCATGAAGCTAACTAAAAAGTGGCGAAAAATCAAATGGGACTGTTATGCGAGTATGGGCAGTGCAATCATGTAGGAAAAATCGATTTAATCTTTCAACCAAATTATATCTGAAATGAAAGTTGAAGTTCTATTTCGCATGCTTGGTGGATTAGATGAATTTTTTTTTTGATAAATCATTGTTTAAATTATGTTAACATCTATTAAACCAGTACTTTATGCAAATTTGGCGATCTTTACATAAAAATTGTGACGTGCTGGAACATTTCTGAGAACGGCATCAGATTCAGCAGCCCTAAATCTACTTCCCAATCGTTTAATGTTCAATAAGAAATGGAATACAGTGGACTCTCCATAACTCGATGTTGAAGGGACCATCGACTTATAGAATTATCGAGTTAATATTCTATAACCGACACAAAAGATCACAAAATCAAAGGATCAAATTTCTGTTTTTCCAATACATATATGATCAGTTCTGTAATAAAACAACATTTTATTGTTGATTGTATTTTGCTAAATATGAGCTTTTCTAGAAATGCTCGAAAAATCACGTTATTTTTTACTGAAAATATTTTTTTTCCCATGTTTTTCAACTTTTATTAGAACTTGCAAGTATTTAGTCACCTCCAAACAAGAATAAGACCAAGTTTCCCTAAATAAGAAGGGTTTTAAAATAGGGTTGTGCTACTTTTCCCCGAATGTCGGTTCCCCGAATGTCGTTTCCCCGAATGCCAGTTCCCCGAATGCCTGTTCCCCAAATATCCCGTTTCCCCGAATAACCCACTTCCCCGAACAGTTTTTGGCAATCATAATTGTCATAACTTTTTACTTTTCAGGTAAGTGAACGTACTGGTCATCTGATATGCACCCTTCTTTATTTGATTGGCGGTTCTTAGCAGTTTTACCGTCCTCAGCATTTTTGGCAACAGGTGTATAGTCGAGAAAGACCAAATACCTCCTTCTTTCGATTGCCTATCGTTCTTTCTAGTTCACCATCTAAACTATTAGAGCTCCTATTCGAACAGTACCACTTTTCGGGGAACTGGGTCATTCGGGGAAATAGCATTCGGGGAAAAGGGTCATTCGGGGAACTGGCGTTCGGGGAACCGACATTCGGGAAAACGACATTCGGGGAAAAGTTGCACAATCTTAAAATAGATATCGAGTTATGGAGAGAAATTTACCTCTCACGTGACATCGACTAGTGGAGATATCGAGTTATAGATGTATCGACTTATGGAGAGTACGATGTATGGAAATTTGAAGGGACCGAAAAATCCATCGAGTTATAAAGTATATCGAGTTATAGAATATCGAGTTGCGGAGAGTCGACTGTAATTCAAACGCATTAAACTTCGAACTCCTCTCATGTTTGGAGGATTAATTCATATCTGGTTATGGACGTTTGTATATAAGCATTGTTGACCCATTCTTACTCTCCAACGATGGTACACTCCATTTGATCAACTTATATGAATTCAGCAATGTTTACAACTCTAGTCGACAACGCGTGATAGGGAAACCCAAAACAAAGACCCATTTATCGCGTTCTTCATTCACAGTATATTAACACCGAAACCTTCAACATATCCAATTCATCAGTGCCATGAGGAAGCAGCTCCCATCAAAACACTGCCGTTCTTATAAGAAGCCATCCCACCCGCTCCGATTCTTCTGCAGAGAGTATGTTACCGGATGATTGTTAGTTCCGTGCTGAGCGCATTTGACGTTATCGCCCCATCTCCAAGAAGAACGTCCACTTCCGACGTCGACGACCACGTTGTCACTGCTGGCATTGAAGTGTCGTCACCACGAATACCCGGTAGCGAGCAGATGAGTCCGAATGCAAACATCAAAAACGCCAACCAGAGGTAACTGTGGAGGGTGTGGATGATCCAAATGAATGAATTTATGCGGATCACAGTGACGCTTGGCCGGACAAAACCTCAAAAACTTATGTTTTAAAAACCCCTTGTTAACATTTTTTATAGACTTCTGTACCTTTGAGTGACGATTTCAGATTGATTTATTGATAAGAGATTGATATTTTATTTTTGCCAGCATCTTAAAGATTGTATCTAAAATAAGTTGGAAAAATAAAGGCTCTTGATATCCAAGCCGATTGAATCTTTGTCTATTGATTTTTGGCAATTCTTTACAGTAATACAAAGTTTAAGGTAGACTAATAAGCATAATAAAAAGTTAAGTTTTGGTAAGACTAAATCAAAATTTTAAGTCAAATCTCCCTTAATCGATGCTCCGTATCTTATTACCAAGTTAGAGAACCATAGTAAAAGTTGGCTTTAATGGCTACCTCTGGATCGCAGTTGCACTGGTTTTGTGTTCTATAACTTTAGATGATCTCTTCAATATCGAGTTATGGAGCGTTGACAGTACCTCACTGCTAGCTGAATTTATCACATATTTTTATGAATCGAATCATGCACTTTATTATACCGAAAAACTTCTACGAACAAACCATAACGCTAAAATCAACAGATTAAACGCTATTCAAAGAGCTCACGAAATTAACAAATTATAATATTTTGAGATGATCAAAGAAATCTCAAATCATCAAGAGCACAAATCTGAAGAATCGAGCATCCATTTTAGCTGAACACTTAGTTCATTTTGGTCACTCGCTGCTGGTGACCAATCGATTAAATTTTCAGCTTATACTAATGTTCGGTTGCCCTATATTTGTGCCCTTGAAAATTTGAGATTTAGCTTCGATGCAACTTCAACTTTATAGGCTACCCAATATTTTCATTTCATTTGGGACACATTTGAGGTTTTGTCCGACCTTCACATGAAGGTGCGCCACTGTGTCGATGTTTAATTAACTGTGGGATTTTTAACTAACCTGTTCGAGTCGAGGAGATTCAGCCAGAGTCTCAGCACGATTTTCGTTATGGCAATCCAAATGAAGAAGATCTCTTTGATGGCTGAAGCAATGTACCACGCTGCGTTTTGTATTTGCGGAAGTGATTTCTGCATCAAAGTGGGAGGGGGTGCCTGGTGATCTTTTTCCGTAGTTTCCAGGAGTTTTCGGACGTATTGAACGTGTGGACACTGACTTGAAGAACAGGAGCAATTCATATTTTGAACGAGAATTTGGATGCACTGTCCGTTAAATTTTTCTTCGTATTTTACATGCGTCAATTTTTCACTAACATAAACAAGGAAGTGTTAGTCTTGTCCAACCGCCTACTATTTGGGGTAATTATCTGTTGCCGTTGATTACGATGTTGTTCATAGAGCGCAAATAAGGTGGCAGAAGGGGTTAAGAAGAGCTTGGGTGCATCTCCCAGGGTGCATCCATGATTCACTTTGGCATTAGGCCTGGAATTAAGGATGGGCACCTTTGAGACTATAACTCGTCATCTCACCCTTAAGGCAAAGTACCGTTTTGACTCATATTCCGAACACTTAAGGCCAATAGTGACTTCAAATGCATCTGATTGGCATAAATTGGCAGATATTCGTGAAAATTTCAATTTCCTCGTAAAGCCTAACTGTTAGCTGTTGGGTGTACCGATAATAATGTTGATTCAATTAGTTTTAATATTGTTTTTACTTCAAAGTGTGGAAGTGTGGAATGATTCAAATGCCGAACACTGTGTTTATTCTGTCTCATATTCCGAACACCTTGATTCAAATTCCGAACAGCGCAAGTAAATCGTATTCAAATGAATAATTTCGCAAATAAATTTATTTGAGCTTGTTCTTCTGGTCTGAAACTAGAGAACCATCACTACTCCCGCGGTATAAATTATATTGGAGACGTTAAAATTGAATTGCAATTGACTGCCGTTTCCTTGTTATTTGGTGACATATTTCAGCGAAACATTTCAACCAAATCGCCATACAAAAACCGAGTGTTCGGAATATGAGTCTGTTCGAAATTTGAGACTAAACGGTAGTCCGTCATTGTTTTTGACAGCCATGTTGATTTTGCAGCTTGCAATTTCAAAGTGATAAAACTCAGTCATCATAAGTGATATTGATTCAGAAAAGTATCACTTCTCAGAATTACATGCAGAAAGTATGCTGATACTTTTTCAGATATGTCAGTGTAAAACCAAATAATTTTCTTCAATTCGCAATCGTTAGACGAATTAGCCACAATCATCGATACCCGGTACAAATTTCAATAACGGCCTACTTCGCCTTAAAGCCATTGGTAACCGAGTGTGTAGCTTCTTGCTTCTAAGCAAATGAATGGACCTGGATGAAAACTATAGGGGAAGGGGTGGTAAAATGAACACCTCAAGGAAATCATCTTGTTTCTGATAGAAAAACGAGGAATTTGTTTAGTTCTATCGCACAACATCAAAAATAGGGATGTAATCTATAGCAGCGACATGGATTCAGACTAAAATAGCTAAATTTTCACATGTTTTCATCGCTATCAAAAAGCGATGCAAATGTTCATTTTACCTGCACTATGTGGGTAAAATGAACAGCGGTTGGTGGTAAAATGAACACCATGCAAAAAACGTGGACAAAACTAAAATTTCTGAAAATTTTCATTGCCCCACCGAAAATACATCCATTAATGATTGTAACCCATTCAAAAAGAATTCTAAAGGTATCAGATTTGACATCATATCATAACGATATTATCCTCACTGAAAAACCTCTAGTCGTCCGAGCTAAAAGTTATGTCAGTTCTAATTTTCAAACATGGTTTTCTAAAATCTTAGATTTCGTTGATATTTTCACTTCAATTGACCTACGTATCAACTTGAACACTGAGATTTATGCTTTAAATCGTCCGTGCGTGATAAAAATTCATCAAAATTTGTTTTTTCTCGGTAAAAGGCACGGTGTTCATTCTACCACCCCTGTTCATTTTACCACCACTTCCCCTAAGCACTGGGAGGTAGAGGAGATTTTTCTCTTCATCGTAGCATTGTTGAATAACGTTTAAGAGGAAAATAACCATCATCGTTTTACAAATTTTCTAAACCAGTTTTTCTGCTCAAAATTGAAGCAAACCTCAAGAGAATCTATCATTGCATTGCCCTTGCTATATGTAATGCAGTGATAGATTTTCATGAGGATTTCTTTGAATTTGAGCAAAAAAACTGGTTTTCAATTTTTGATGATTGCTGATGATTGAATGATGGATTCTTGAGCCTTAAATCCAGTCGTTTGTTTGGTAATAACAAGCTACACACTCGGTTACCAATGGTTTCTAGGGCGAGATCACAAATTATGCGGAACATTGTCTAAATAACTCGTTTTGTGTAAATCATTTCAATAATCGATTATGAATCCTAATTCTTTCAAGTAAATTCACATCAGAAAATATTTTGTTTCAGAATTCTGGATTCTTCATGTTTATCTTTCAAAATCTTCCGAAACAATGTTGCTATCAACTTTTAGCATAGCATAGACTGACTGTACATGTCAATGGTTGCTACTCCGTGATTGATCCGAACTGGTAAGAATTGCACTTCGATCCGAATGAATAAGGTATGGGATTTTCCACATATTCTCGAAGTGCAATTTTAGCAGCTCTCATATTATTGATCAATAACGGCGCCGTCCAAGTCCTTACAGTCAGTAAGGAAGGGGAAGGAACGTTATTGTGTAATGATTGTTGCCTCTAAAGCCCAAGAATACCTCTGCATCTACACAATCATCAGGGAAAGGTGTGGTTAGTGAGAAAGGAAAAAGATCTGGGAGTCACCTTTGGTCGGTGATGTGATCCATGGATAAGTAGGGCAAATACGACTCTAACTTAAAACTAGTTTTGTGTTTTTGTAACGTGGTGAAAATATATTGAAAGAAATTATAAAAAAAATCGTCATTCATAATATCGAACTACAGTTAAACCTCCATGAGTCGATGTTCCATGACTTGATATCGACTCATGGAAGCATACTAGAAATAAAATTTCATGGTTACTGCGATGGTCCCTCGAAAAAGCTTTCCAAAGGATTTCTGTTCCATGACTCGATATTTCCATGAGTCGATGGTCCCTTCAATATCGACTCATGGAGGTTTCACTGTATTCAAAGTTAATTTTTAGTAATGCCGACGGTATTGTCGACACATGTAATGACGAACCATTCAAGGTATGTATGAAATTTAAAAAAAAAAAACGTTACGTTGCAACAAAAAAAAAAAACGATATCGAACTATTCAAAGGTTATTTTAGCAATGACGAAAACAGAAAGGTATGTTAAAATTAAATGAAACATGAACAAGTCGACACTTGTAGTGACGAATCATTCAAAGCTTGTTTGAAAATAACATAAAAAAAACCTTTGCACCGATAAATGAGTTATCATAAGTATGAAACGATCTCACCAGTACTTCATTCTCGGCTGAACACGAAACTTTTTGCACTCGAACAACACGAACCGAACACGTCGCTCGTCCCACCGGAACATGCAATCGAATCAAAAGACCACGCAATACTGACGATTCCGCACTCGAACAACGCTAACCGCTCAATGCGTGGAAAATTTCTTCCAAGAAATGGTCATTTCGGTCAAATGGCAGTTTTGGTATATGGGTGCTTTGGCAAAGTTGATCGTTTTCTTTTGCAAATGTTCAATTCTCGCTGAAACCACCATCGGCACCCATCGTTAGAATTCCAATTTTATGTCACTGATCGCTAGTATACGCTAAAATTAAGAGGTGGTCCTTTCGGTTTTCTCAAATTGATGGAGCCCTCGTGCGCCAGCTAGCTAAACAGTTTTCAAAATAGCTAATTTTTGGATAAATCTTCATTTTATTTCTTCACGTGATGTGGAAAAATATAGCTTTCATCTGAGACAAAAAAAAATGTGGCGGTCACTTTGAACTTTTTTAGAAAAACCGTTTTTTTCACCATTAGCATACTGCTCGTTTAGAATTCTGAGGTCAGCATCAGAAAGCTAAGGAAAACAAAAGAATAAACTAGGTGAGTATAAGTATTTACCCTATGAAATAAAGGGTTGTCTAAATCATGTTCTACGATTTTGACGTATATGGCGAGTGCAACCAATGAAAACATCATTTTTTTGTACAACAAAGAAACAAGTTTCAAATCGTCGGTGTTTCCTTCGAGTCGACTGAAGAATAAAAGCATTAATTTGATTAAAAAAAATCTGGCGGCCATCTCGCATTTTGACCCCATGTTGATTGTGATGAGTAAAATAAGTTTTTCACCTTGTTAGCACTCAACATGTTGAATTTCGAAGCCATCACATAAACAGATTTCGCATACTCTTATTCCTTATTCCTGGCGTTACGTCCCTACTGGAACCGATCCTGTTACTCAGCTCAAATTGCTTAAAAATAGGTTATTACATAGGAATTTTCTTTTTCAATGCGTTTTTTATAACAGCATGATTCTTCGACATATCTTGACATACTTAACTCAGGAACAATTAATTCAATAAAAAAACGTCTGTTTGTTCTCAGTTAGTTCCCAAATGTTCCTATAGATTCCCGCCGAACCCTTCTGCTCTAGTACTGCAATTGAGTGCTAGGCGATGGTAGTAGTATAACACTGTTCGACAAAAAAAGTCGATATGAATGCACAGAGACCGGACACCCCGGACTTGAAAGTATAAAAATAAACAAAAATAATGGCGTTTTCAGAATGTTCGTGTCTGCCCCAGGTCATTTTTAAAATATACTTGAACTTTTTGCATTTTTTATTTAAAAATCTAATCTAATCAATAAACCGACACAGTGTTTTATATTCAGGACAGCGGAATTCATGTGCCATATAATGTTTAAAACGTTAAGTCCAATATGAAGAGTTGTAATAAGATTTGCAGGAAGCCTTCCCCCTTTTTTTGCACCCTCCCCATTTTTAAAGTATCGCAAATGATGGAATATTTGATATACAGGGGGTTGTCAAAATAACTGGGACAGGCAAAAATTGGGCCAACTTTGGAATGCTGTAACTTTGACAAAAATTGACCGATTTCAATTCTTTAAGAAGTAATGGACGGGTCAACTAATCTAGTTTTGAGGTGAATCTACGGAGATGAACTATGACCACCAGATACCGGTGATAATCCGGATTTCCGGAAGCATGTCTTATGCAGTAAAATTATGACATGTTTTTAGCAAAGGTCTCGGCTAAAAATTCAAAATTTTACTACACATGAAGATAGAAGATCAAATTTTGAAGCGATTGGTGCGCCAAGTATTAAGATCGATCCAGAAACAACCAAGATATGGCCATTTCCCCGGAATCGGTGCCGGTAGTGGATCCGAATTAGGATCAAACAATTTATTCACTCAAAATATGTCGCGCAATATTGTTTTCTCCCTAGCTTATCATAAAATATCCTATTATAAATTAAAAAAGAGTCTTGTACAGATTTGGCCACTCATGGCGCCGCCAAGTGCCCCGAGGGAACCTTGCATAGGGGACATTTCGATTTTGACACCAAAGCATATTATGCGACGGCTCATTCTTCATGTCTTGTCGTAAATAGGGCAACTGTAGACTCAAAACGGATAGTTGACTACAGTGACTTCTTCCGGGACCACCGGATGTTCCAGAGGGAACCTGTAATTAGGGACAATTGAAATTGAACTCCAATACATATCGTGCGATGGTTCATTTTTCATGTCTTGTGCTAAATAGGGCTATTGTAGACCTTAAGTGGATATTTGACTACAGTGGCCACTTTTGTGACCACCGGATATCCCTGAGGGAGGCTGTGATGTCCCCAATGACACTGTAGTCAAATATCCACTTAAGGTCTACAATAGCCCTATTTAGCACGAGACATAAAAAATGAAACGTCGCACGATATGTATTGGAGTTCAATTTCAATTTTCCCTAATTACAGGTTCCCTTTGGAACATCCGGTGGTCTCAAAAGTGGCCACAATATTTAAATATACACATTGAGTCTACAGTTGCCCTATTTACGACAAGACATGAAGAACGAACTGTCGCTAATATGATTTGGTGTCGAAATCGAAATGTCCCCTATGCAAGGTTCCCCCGGGGCACTTGGTGGCGCCATGAGTGGCCAAATCTGTACAAGACTCTTTCTCAATTTATAATAGGGTATTTTATGATAAGCTAGGGAGAAAACAATATTGCGCGACATATTTTGAGTGAATAAATTGTTTGATCCCAATTCGGATCCACTACCGGCACCGATTCCGGGGAAATGGCCATATCTTGGTTGTTTCTGGATCGATCTTAATACTTGGCGCACCAATCGCTTCAAAATTTGACCTTCTATCTTCATGTGTAATAAAATTTTGAATTTTTAGCCGAGACCTTTGCTAAAAACATGTCATAATTTTACTGCATAAGACATGCTTCCGGAAATCCGGATTATCACCGGTATCCGGTGGTCATAGTTCATCTCCGTGGATGCACCTCAAAACTAGATTAGTTGACTCGTCCATTACTTCTTAAAGAATTGAAATCGGTCAATTTTTGTCAAAGTTACAGCATTCCAAAGTTGGCCCAATTTTTGCCTGTCCCAGTTATTTTGACAACCCCCTGTATATCAAATATTCCATCATTTGCGATACTTTATAAATGGGGAGGGTGCAAAAAAAGGGGGGAGGGCTTCCTGCAAATCTTATTACAACTCTTCATATTGGACTTAACGTTTAAAACATTATATGGTACATGAATTCCGCTGTCCTGAATATAAAACACTGTGTCGGTTTATTGATCAGATTAGATTTTTAAATAAAAAATGCAAAAACTTCAAGTATATTTTAAAAATGACCTGGGGCAGACACGAACATTCTCAAAACGCCATTATTTTTGTTTATTTTTATACTTTCAAGCCCGGGTTGTCCGGTCTCTGTGCATTCAGATCGACTTTTTTTGTCGAACAGTGTAATGATATGAGTAGCACAGAATTAAATTTATCAGTTGTAGTATCTAGTTAAGCTAGCTGTCCGTTATATCCACCGTTACAATTCCAACGAGAACCGCGAACCTGCCCCAACACCGTCTTAAACCATTTATTAATATAAACAAACATTATTTTAAACATTAAATTGCCAAAAGTGCATTTGTAATGGAAATCTTAAGTTTTTGAGCTAAAAAATCCTTGATTTTCTGTGTCATAAAGTATCGTTTTGGCTTCCGCACATACATACATGTGAAAAAAAATAGCGAAATTGAACATCTGAGAGGCAGGCTTTGCCCCAATGTGGACGTTATGCCAATACTCGAGTGCATTATTTTGAGATACAAAAATCTGGCAACCATCTTGGAATTCGACGCCATTTTGGTTTAATGCTGTTTAATGTTTTTTGAACCATCTTAGGGCTCATCATGTTGAATTATGAGGCATCCTTTGAAAAAAAATTCGATTCTTTCATTCTTATCTTATCTCAGCTGTTCAATTGATTGTTCGTTTCAACCAATGTTCAACCAATTAGTTTTAGCATATACTAGCGATCAGTGACATAAAATTGGAATTCTAACAATGGGTGCCGATGGTGGTTGATTCCTCTGGAATGTCGTCCTAGATTTTCCATTTTAAACAGCATTACCGATTCTTCTACGAATTTTTTCAATGAAATTTTTAACCGATTTACTAAAGGATTTTGCAATTCATTCTCGAACTCCCCAAAAAATGTTTCTTTAAATTTCATCGTGCATTCATACTGAATCCAAAAATTTCATCCATACTTTTCTACATTACAGAATTTTTCTCGTTTACATTTTCTACGAATCATTCGTTATTCATATCCAATTTATATCAACTTTATAGAGTTTTGGAAGAACTTCTAAAAAATGTTTGCACAATTACAGCTTAAATTAGATTTGGAAAATTAATACTAAATTCGTGTCTGAAAATTCAAGAATTTGCCGTAAAAATTCTGAATCGTTTTGAAGAAATTACTGACGATGTACCTACCTCACAGGAAAGCTAGGTTTGGTGTTTTTTGTAGGATTTATCACAACAAATTTTCATTCATCTTTTATAATGGACAATGATTGACGTTAATGGGAAAGAAATTTTTATTGAAGGTATTTATATGTAACATATTAGAATATGTTTTGCATGAGCTTTGTAGTTAAGTATTATGAAATGGTGAACATTCTTAGATTCTTTATTTTTTTGTACGAAGCTGCTCTAGAAAGTATTTTTGGATAAAAAGTAAACATAGGAGGAATAGTTGTCCACCAGGAGGAATTCACGTTGAAAGTATGAACAAATCTCACAATATTATTTGACTATTCTCCAAGAGATTTGTAACAAAAGATATGAAGTCATTCTTCCTCGATGTTGGAATTTGATTATACTTATTTTTGGATATACATTTTTTTCTTGGAAAAACGTAGTTTAGAGTATAAGCAATAAGTTATTATATAAAGTATTTTGAAAAATTGAAGCGAAATCAAAGAAAGAATTTAGGGCTTAATTTCCGATTCTGATGGATTTTTTTAGCTTTATGCTAAAACATTTGAAACAGTATTGTTTGCATTATTCAGAAAATTATATTTAAGAAACCGAAATGCCAGCAAACTGACGCGTTGTAGTACAACGGTATTTTTGCATTAGAAATTGCGCTTACCGCACACAACAACAAGCTGGTTCTAAAGGTAACCAATTGAGCGACAGCCGGACGGTTAATCTTTCGGATGTCGAGCGATTCACCGAAGTCAGAATCGCCACACTGATGCTGTGTAAGCAAGGTTTTCCTAAAAGTTTTGTTCAAAATAGAAGAATGTAACTACTGAAGAATATTCGTCAATTCACGTTAGAATCATGTAGCTGATTGGATTATAGCTAGAAGCTTCGGAACGATTTTTGTTTGGTTTTAAAGCTGGTACAAATTTGGCATTTTTCCATTTGTCTGGAAAATATGTCAACTGAAAACATTTGTTAAATATATCAACCAAGAAGTTTAAGCTACTCGCTTGAATTTTTTCTTAATTTTACTACAAATTTTGTGTTACTACTTGAAATGGGTTCCGTGGTGTTTTTGTCGTTTTGAGCGAAGTAATGTTTTAAATTGATTGTGACCGAATTCACCTACGTACGATTATTGATACAGAGCCGATCTTATTTTACTTTTTGTTATATATTGCACGCTACCAGACATGATTTGGGACAGATCTCAAATGAGTTTGCTCTTGTGGTACAACTCAATGATAAAAATTTGATTGTGAGTCTACCAACACTGATTACATCTCCCAAATATACAATTTGACCCCCAGAAGCTACTGCGAATGTTTGAACGGAACCCGTCAACTCTAAGGACTGACTTGCGATTCACGGCAGTAAACGAGCTTAAAATTTTGTGTGGAGGAAATCGTTCAAATATACCGTTTTGACTCATATTCCGAACACTTAAGGCCAAGAGTGACTTCAAATGCATATGATTGGCATAAATTAGCTGATATTTGTGAAATTTAATTTTTCTTCGCAAAGCCTAACGGTTAGCTGTTGAGTGTACCAATAATAATGTTGATTTAATTAGTTTTAGTATTGTTTTTACGTAAAAGAATGGAACAACATTTTGATTCAAATGCCGAACACTGTGTCTATTCTGTCTCATATTCCGAACACCTTGATTCAAATTCCGAACAGCATGAATAAATCAAATTCAAATGAATTATTTCGCAAATAAATTGATCTGAGCATGTTCTACTGGTCTCAAACTAGAGAATCATTACTACTCCCGCGGTATAAATTATATTGGAGACGTTAAAATTGAATTGCAATTGACTGCCATTTACTTGTTATTTGGTGACATATTTCAGCGAAACATTTCAACCAAATCGCCATACAATAACGAAGTGTTCGGAATATGAGTCTGTTCGGAATTTGAGACAAAACGGTAGTTGAAAAAAAAAAACGATTCAAATTACATTTTCGACCATAGATGGCGCTGTAGTCGATGGATTTCTTTCATTATTCATTTGAAAATTCTCCAATCAATATAGAAGGGACTGAATAAACCAGAAATCTTTTCGTGTAGGAACTAACAAGTTATGTCTAGGAAAACTAAAAATCGGGCATTTACCGTGGAAAAAATGTAGGCAAAGCATTAGCTGTAGAGTGGTTGATTCATGTAGGATTTTTATGTTGTTTAAATTTAAACGTACACTACGTAAATCATTATTTGTTTAATAAATAGGCTTTCAACATAAGAATATCTCACTTATAACAATTTCATTTCGATCCATCTGGAAATATGTCAATAATCGCTGAGCCTTCAGTCATGTTTGCACACAATAAGTATTTTCCCATCCGGTACCAAGTCAATTGGAATAATTCACGACCAACGATACCCATCTCAGCTACCATCTACACTGGAACTCAGGACGCTTCCTACGTCCGGAATGGCTGTAGTTACATTTTCCGTTGACATCGGTATCGTCTCACTCGAGTAAATGCCTGCGTTTGATCCGTTGAATGTCGAAATGAACACATTGACTAGCGTGATCAGAAATACTCCAATTACGGATAAATCGTTGATTCGATCGGCTGAGCGCATCTCGTGCTTTTTTCGAATGTTGAACCTATCATTGGTCATGGTCGCCAACAAAGAAAAAACAGAGAATTAAATTCTGCCGAATGTTGCGTACAAGAAAGGAACTTCCGTTGAACACATGTTTACCTGCTGTTGTAGATCAGTGCCAAACCCACGATTAGCTGCATCACCAGACTGGTGATAATTAAGGCTATGCTAGTGTAGAAATACGGATGTCTGCTGCCAATGTCCATTACGTAGCGTAGCTGGTTAGTGTTGGCGGAGACCAGAGCCAGGTCCATCATCCCTTGAGCAATCGATTTTTTCTGGACAAAGTTTGAAAGCTCCTGGATTGGAGAAACATATTTGTGATAATTATTGATTGATTGATTGATAATTATTAATGGTCGTGAGCTTACCGCATTTGGACTTTCTGGCTTGGGGTTGCATATAGGGATGGAGTTATCTGGAATTAAACAACAGTTCTTTACATGAAGCATCAATTTCGAAGGCAAACATTTTTTTGAACTTTGTCTCTTTCAAGGGTACCGTAATCCGGCGGCAAAAAATTGATCACTGGGGCGAATTTGATCAGGTCGGTACCAAAAAAACATTTCCTCCCAAAGATGCTGAAGGTTTCGTTGGCATCACAGACATTCCATGCTATGCCTACATGTCAACTTTGAGTGTTTAAAATGTTGTGTTATACTTAAGGAACTACTGAACTCATTTTTGATATCATACAGCATAGCAAGTATAGTTTTTGCTCATAAAATCGTTTATTCTAAAAAAATGTGCTAATTTCAAGAGAAATTGCCTACATTAAGGCGTATTAGCAGATTTTCAAAATTTAATTTTACAATAAAATTATCAAATACCTACTCGAGTTGTAAGAATTTTGAAATCATTTTCATATTCAGGAGACCCTAATTTAGTATATAAGGAATTTTTTTATTATTGAACCTGCTTTGTTATATGGTGATCAATTTCACCCCAGTGTGTCATTTTAATTTTGTTTTAAGTATATAAGAACTATTTTTATGATACATAAACTGATAAAGATTAATGAAGTACTGATTTTGTCGAAATTTATTTGGCTACTCAGCTAAGTGTTCTTGTGAGCACTTCCACAGTTATTAACAGAGAGCTTTCTTTACCAATATTGCCATTTTCGCATTCGTATATCGTGTAGCAGGTACGATCATACTATATGACCAGGAAAGTCAAGGAAATTTCCATTACCAAAAGATCCTGGACCAACCGGGATTCGAATCCATTATTCGTTCAACAAGGGTATGCTTTGTAGCCGCGGACTCTAACCACTCGGCTAAGGAAGGCTTCAAAATTTCCTATATTCCTCAAAAATCTAAATTTGATCAGAAGATTACAGCATTCACAAACAAATCATATATCAATTATTCAGAAATAATCTTAAAAAAGTTTATTAAATCCAAAAGTCTTCAGCCATCTTTTAAAATGGATTGACTTTTACAAAGAAAACAAATTTTGGGCATTTCCAGTTTCACTGTCCTATTTGGCCTAATTTTTCAACTTCTATATTGGTCAGCTTTTCTTTTTATGTCAATATAAAATATTTTCATCTATTCACTCCCAGTTTTGAAATACCTTTGAAATTTTGGGCAAATCAACAACATCGTTTCAAAGTCATAAGTTTGCACCAAAAATGCTCAAATACAGCCAAACCTCTTTACGCTCCCTTTTTTTTACGCCAGATATTCCAAATAATGCCCCTCTTTTTACGTTCCCATAATTCCAACTTACGCTCTGCCTGATAACGACCCACGAAAACCAATGTAGTATGCGTATTTCTAGAACGGGACCGATAAGTAGATGACGGGAATCGATGTCTGACGCCATTTTGGAATCCAAGATGGCGATTTTCGCCATAGACCTAAGCGAAGGTGAAGAAATCGGCCCTAATTCTTTTCACGCTCTAAAATCGAACTCACGCTCCTTATTTCTACGCTCCCCTTTGAAGTTTTCTCCTGGAATTTCATTCGAAATTAATATTCCTTTGGAATTTCTTTCGCAATTTGCATTGGTATTTCGTAATTTTCTTTGGAATTTCTTTCCGAATTTCTTTCGGAATGCTTTTTGTAATTTCTCTGGAATTTCATTAAGAATTTTCATTCAAATTTCCTTAGGAGTTTACTTCGGAATTGGTTTTAAATTATTTTTCGGAATTTTCTATGAGCATTCATTCGAAATTTCCTGTGAAATTTTCTGCTGAACTTCGTTTTGAATTTCCCCTGGCATTTCTTTCGGAATTTCCTCTGGAATTTCATTCTGAATTCCTTGTTATATCGCTAATGAACGTGAACGTGAATCAGTTGTTGTTGGTTGTGTTGATACTCCTGTGCCAATAAGTGTTCGATTATCACTCTCTTTTCGATGCAATATCTGTTTTAATCGGTGATCAGAGCTCGCAAATGCTCCTTGATAGTATGGACAATTCAAGTCGATTGAAATAAACTGCTACAACTGCAGAAATTACGTGGAAAAGTTCAACTTCTACGGCAATCTGACCAGATCAAAACGTTATTGTGTATTCTTCGTTCCATTTGTGTATACACGTTTTTTGCTTCTGTCTGCGTTGCGCGCCATCTATCTGTGAGAAGCTGAACATCGTTTTGAAGTAGGGTGGATCAAAATGGATTACACTTGCCAGAAATGTAAAACTAATTGCTGTCCAGGAGAAACCGTTGTCGTCTGCGAAGGATTTTGTGAAGACGTTCGCCGTTTCCATGCAGCTTGTGTTGGACTGTCCAACGAAGAAGGTGATGTGTGCTTGTACCGAAACATACTATGGATGTGCGATGACTGTCGGGACTTGATGGAAAATGTGCACTTTCGTTCTTCCATTAATGCAATTAAATCGCTGAAGAAACCCGTTGTATCAGAAGTCGAATCAATCAAATGGGAAATAGCTAAAATGAGTGCAAAACTCAATCAAATAGATGAAACAATCGGTTCATTGACAAACGCTTCCTCTACACCACTGAACGCTGCATTATTTTCGCCGCCTGTAGATGTTCCGTTGTTGTCCTCAACGAAAATTGTTACCGCTTCATCGAGTGCCGAGCTTCGTGAACACAGGAAAAGACGTGAAGATACCTTCAATCTCTACTTGTCCAACATTGCTACCGATGTCACCGAAGACGAAATCGAAGAAATGATATGCGAAGTCAGTGCGCATCGTACCTTCGTGCTGTGCGTACACGAATTCTCTCTGCTCTTGGAAGTTTTCTTAAAAACTGCCTAAAGCAATAAAACAGTACTTTTCAGTGCTACAAAAACAGTACTTTTCAGTGCTAAAATTAAAAACGGTACTTTTCAGTGCTACTAAAACAGTACTTTTCAGTACTATTTTTTCTACTATTGATCCCTTTACGATCCTTGTTTGGACCCGTGCCTTCGATTTTTCGTTGGACCCGTTGGCGAAAGCTAGCGGTGGTAATCCTTCTTGGACACCGTCTTGGAAAAAAACCTTTAGAAGGTCACGTCTTCTTTCGTTTATTAATTAAACATGGTATCAACAACAAACAAAAGGAAGGGTGAATCTCTGAATTCACTACTTCCTTCCAAAAAAGTGGGTTTTAAAACTGTCACTACACGTGGCAAGAATGGAAGAAAGGACGCTTCCCCGGAATGCGAACTTTCTTCCAAGGGTGAAATGAATAATTGTATCGAAATGTGCAATCAGTTCGATGCTCTAGACAAATTTTCCGAACACCAAATCGAAACAGCCTCTAGCCCAGGCTCTTTGATTCAAGTGAGGAAGAAAAGACTGCCGCCTATCGTGGTCAGTTGTTCCGAATTTGGGGGATTTAGGCAGGAGATCTTGAACTCCATTAGGGGAATCAAGGTTTCCTTCCAAATCGCAAAGAAAGGAGACTGTCGCGTTTTGCCGGAAACTCTTAAAGATCGTGAGCTTCTTCTCAAACATCTTGAAGAGAAGAAGCACAAATGTTTTACTTATGACGACAAAACTGAACGTTTGTTCAAAGTTGTCTTAAAAGGTCTCACAAGTGACTATAAATCACCTGAAGAGATCAAAAATGGAATAAATGATTTACTTGGATTTTCCCCAGTCCAAGTAATCATTATGAAAAAGAGAACCCAATCTGGCATTGTTTGGAAAGGGCTTTCTCAAGAATTTTATTTAGTTCACTTTAACAAAAAAGAACTAAATAATATTAAAGCTTTAGAAAAAGCAAAACTTTTGTTTGATGTCCGTGTGACATGGGAACATTTCCAGAAACCTGGAGGAAATTACCAGAACCCCACTCAGTGCCGTCGGTGCCAAAAGTGGGGTCATGGTACAAAAAATTGTCGCATGGATGCTAAATGCATGATTTGCGGAGGTTCTTCTCACGCCAAAGACGTCTGTCCAGTGAAGGAAGATACTACCAAATTCATATGTTGTAATTGCGGGGCTAACCATAAGTCCAATTTTTGGAATTGTCCTTCACGCAAAAAGGTCATTGAGGCTCGTGCCAGGCAGATGAAAGATAATATCCGTTACGATAACGGTCGTTTCCGTAATTTGCCTGGTAGAGTATCGAACAATGCTCATTTTTCAGTTAACGATCGCTTGATCATGAATCATACCCATCAGGATGATCATAATCATGCTCATTCACAAACTAATTTTAATCCGTCGGGTAGCCGTTCGAATCTTTCTATTTCGAATGTATCTACCCACGGTAAATCCTTTGCCGATATCTTAGCAGGAAAATCGAACTCCTCCCCTGTTCGATCCATGGGTACCCATTCTACTTGTTTCAAATCAAATGGAAAAAACCCTACCGCCACAGGTAACTCCGCTTCTTCGTCTACCGGAAATTCCAATGGGAAATCACATGACATGTCTGCCTCTGATTTTAATTTTCTAACTGAACAATTGAATCTAATGATTGATGCAATGTTCAAAGCCACCACTATGACTGAAGCAGTCCAAGTAGGTGTAAAATTTACAAATCAAATTGTTATTGGATTACGTTTTTCTAATGGATTCAAATAATAATTTAAATATTTTAAATTGGAATGCTCGTTCTCTGAATGGTAAAAAGGACGAGCTGTTTAATTTTCTTACGGTTAATAACGTGCATATAGCAGTTATTACCGAAACGTATTTAAAACCTGGATCTAAACTCAAAAGAGATCCTAACTTTTTTGTTTATCGTAATGATCGACTTGATGGGGCATGTGGGGGAGTTGCAATCATCATTCATAGGCGTATAAAACATCAACTGTTTTCATCATTTGAAACTAAAGTTTTTGAAACTTTAGGTGTTTCTGTTGAAACACAGTTTGGTAAATATACTTTCATAGCTGCCTATTTGCCTTTTCAATGCTCTGGGCAGCAAGTTAATTTGCTCCAAACTGACTTGCGTAAATTGACTCGCAATAAGTCAAAATTTTTTGTCATTGGTGACTTTAATGCCAAACATCGGTCATGGAATAATTCTCAAAGTAATTCCAACGGCAGAATTTTATTTGATGAGTGCTCTTCAGGATATTTCTCAATTCAATACCCTGATAGCCCCACATGTTTTTCCTCTTCTAGAAATCCATCTACGATTGACTTGGTCTTAACCGACTCTAGTCATCTTTGTAGCCAACTGATTACTCATGCTGATTTTGATTCTGATCATGTCCCTGTTACATTTCAAATATCCCAAGAAGCGATTCTCAATCCTATCAGCTCCACTTTCAATTATTTACGAGCCGACTGGAATATATATAAAACGTATGTTGATTCCAATCTTGATGTTAACATTTCTTTAGAAACTAAACTTGATATTGACAATGCTCTTGAAACTTTAACAAATTCCATTGTTGAAGCCCGGAGCATTGCAATTCCAAAATGTGAAGTAAAATTTGAATCCGTGATTATAGACGATGATCTTAAACTCTTGATCCGTCTTAAAAACGTGAGGAGAAGGCAATTTCAACGCACTCGCGATCCTGCTATGAAAATTATATGGCAGGATTTGCAGAAAGAAATCAAGAAACGTTTTGCTCAATTAAGAAACAAAAATTTTGTAAATAAAATTTCTCAATTGGACCCTGGCTCTAAGCCCTTTTGGAAATTATCGAAAATCTTGAAAAAACCTCAGAAGCCAATACCGGCATTGAAAAAGGAAAACAAATTATTACTAACTAATTGCGAAAAAGCTCAAAAACTTGCTATGCAGTTTGAAAGTGCGCACAATTTTAATTTAGGACTTACTAGTCCAATTGAAAATGAAGTTACTCAGGAGTTCGAAAATATTCTCAATCAAGAGAACGTTTTCGAAAATGCCTGGGAGACTGATTTGGAAGAAGTGAGAACTATTATTGAAAAATTCAAAAACATGAAAGCTCCTGGCGATGATGGAATTTTTTACATCCTCATCAAGAAACTTCCAGAAAGTAGCTTATCATTTTTAGTTGATATATTTAACAAATGTTTTCAATTAGCATATTTTCCTGACAAATGGAAAAATGCTAAGGTTGTTCCAATTTTAAAATCAGACAAAAATCCTGCAGAAGCTTCTAGCTATCGTCCAATCAGTTTGCTTTCCTCCATCAGTAAACTTTTTGAAAAGGTTATTTTGAACAGAATGATGGCCCACATCAACGAAAATTCAATTTTTGCCAATGAACAGTTCGGATTCCGCCATGGACATTCGACCACTCATCAACTTTTACGTGTAACAAATTTGATCCGTTCCAACAAATCTGAAGGCTATTCTACTGGTCTTGCTCTTCTAGACATAGAAAAAGCATTCGACAGTGTTTGGCATGAAGGTTTGATTGTAAAATTAAAAAACTTTAATTTTCCAACATACATTGTTAGAATAATTCAAAGTTATCTGTCAAATCGTACACTTCAGGTTAATTATCAGAACTCCAGATCTGAAAGACTTCCTGTAAGAGCTGGTGTTCCTCAAGGCAGCATTTTGGGACCAATATTATACAATATTTTCACATCTGACTTACCTGAGTTACCTCAGGGATGTCAAAAATCTTTGTTTGCGGATGACACAGGCCTCTCCGCCAAAGGACGAAGCCTGCGTGTCATCTGTAGTCGATTGCAAAAAAGTTTGGATATTTTTTCTTCATACTTGCAAAAATGGAAGATTTCTCCTAATGCTTCCAAAACTCAACTAATAATATTCCCACATAAACCAAAAGCTCATTATTTGAAACCCTCAAGTAGACATGTTGTCACGATGAGAGGGGTTCCAATAAATTGGTCAGATGAAGTTAAGTATCTAGGGCTCATGCTAGATAAGAATTTAACTTTCAAAAATCACATTGAGGGCATTCAAGCCAAATGTAATACATATGTAAAATGTCTCTATCCCCTTATTAATAGAAAATCAAAACTTTGTCTTAAGAACAAGCTTTTGATATTCAAACAAATTTTCAGGCCAGCCATGTTGTATGCTGTACCAATATGGACTAGCTGTTGTAATACCAGGAAGAAAGCTCTGCAGAGAATTCAAAATAAAATTTTGAAAATGATTCTGAGGCTTCCTCCGTGGTATAGTACCAATGAGTTACATAGAATATCCAATGTTGAAACATTGGAACAAATGTCAAATACAATCATTAATAATTTCAGGCAAAAATCGTTACAATCTTCTATTGCCACGATTAATGCGTTATATGTTTAGGTTAAGTTAGGTTAAGTATATTAAAAACGTTTTTTTTTTCTCTTATAAGCAGGTGAAATCAACTCACCTGTAAAAAAACTGAACTGCTACGGCAAATGAAATGTAATATGTTGTTAACAAAATGTTAATTAAATCTTAAATTTGTTTTACCAAATTAGGATGATAGTGTTGTCAAATAACACAGAACACCTAGATATAAGAAATGAATGTAATGTTTGTACTAATAAAAAAATTAAAAAAAAAAAAAGATACGCGAATTCCTCTGCATTGATAAAATACATGCAATCAATTGCCTTAAGCCAACCTGGAGGGATACGTCTACGATGGATTTCATTTCGTTTAAGGTAGAAATCGATGAGAAGCACCGTACGAAGGCTTTGAGCTCAACAAATTGGCCAAAGGGTATACGATACCGCGAGTTTAAGGATCATACCGGAACTACGTGGCGACCACAACGCTGATTCTGTAATGTCAAATGCTTTGTTTATGTTTTGTACTGTGTTTTAAATTATTTTTGTTGAATTGTATGATCTTTGTATCGAATTTATACGATGCCAATTTTGTGTTGTGGCATATGTTATTTGTAGTAGGTTATGAACAAATTAAATTTAAACATCAGTCTGTGCAGTATTTTACTGAAGATGGAGTAAATAAATAAATAAATAAATATTTTCTTCGAAATATCCCTGAGAATTCCCATTAAAGTTTCCTTTGATATTTCCAATGAAATTTCATTACGATTTTTTTTTTTTTGAACTTGCTTTAGAATTTCCATTGAAATTGTTTTTGGAGTTTTCTTAGAAATTTGCTTTGGTATTTTCTTAAAAATTCCTTTTAGAATTTCTTCGGAATTTCCTTTAGAATTTCCATTAAAATTTTCATTTGAAATTTTCTTCGAAATTTCATTTGAAATGAAGTTAGGAATTTTCTTTGATTTTTTTTCGTTCTGAAATTTTTTTGAAATTTCGTCCGGAAATTCGTTTGGAGATTCCCGAATCTTCCGAATATTCTTTGGAATTTCATAAGGATTTTTCTTCGAAAATAGATTCTATGAGATTTCTTCTAGAATTTCCTTCAGAATTTCTTGGAATTACTTTCGACAATTCCTTTGGGAAATCTCCAGATATTTCTTCATGGGTTCTTCCGTAAATTGTTTAATGAATTACCCTAGGGATTACTTCCATCTTTCCTTCAGGAATCCCTCCGCCTTTCTTCGAAGAATTTCTACTGGAATTATGCCGGAAATTGCTTCAAGAATATATCAGTAATTACTCCAAAAATCCACCAAGAATTACTCCGTCAATATTTTTTCAGGATTTCCACATGAATTTTTCCCAGGAATTTCTCCAAGAACTTCTCCTAGAATTTCTCATAGAATTTTATCAACCATTCTTTCTGGAATTTCTCCAGAAAGAAACTTCTAGATAAAACACTTGACCATTTTCTGGAAAATCTTCCTAGATACTTCTCGAAGAAAGTTCCTTCGAGAAATTCCAAAGAGAATTAAATATAAAATTCCAAAAAAAACGATTGAAATTCCAAAGGGAAATCCAGAGAAAATTACGAAGGAAATTATGGGAGTTTCCGAGGGAAGTTTCGAAGGAGTTTTTTATCACAAAGGAAATTTAATATGAAATGCCTAAGAAAAATCCAAAGAAAATCCCGAAGAAAATTTCAAAAGAGACTCCTCAGAATGTTTTATAGAAAAGAGAAATTTCCGAAAGAAATTAATTCCGAAGGAAATTCACAAGAAAATTCTGAAGAAAATTCAGATGGATGTTCGAAAAGAAATCCCGAGGAAAATTTTGATGGAAATGGTGAAGGAAATTACAAAAGTAATTTCAAAGAAAGATGATCCAAAAGTAATACCGAAGAAATTTGTTAAGGAGATGTCGAAGAAAATTCCAACGAAAATTTCGATAGAAATTCCATAGAAAATTCCGAAGAAAATTGCAAAGTAAATTCCGAAGAAAATTTCGAAGGAAATGCTGAAGATTATTCCAAAAAGAAATCCAAAGAAAATTCCACAGAAAGTTCCGAATTCCGATGGCAATCATGGAAGTTCCTCATTCCGAAGGAAATTGCGAAGAAAATTCAGATGAAAATGCCGAAGCAAAATTTAGAGGAAATTCCAAAGGAAATTCCGATGGAAATGAAGGTAAACCTGAAGAAAAATCTGAAGGTTATTCCAATGGAAATTCCTAAGGAATTCCGATGGAAAATCCAAAAGAAATTGCTAGAGGAATTCTAAAGAAATTTCAAAGGAAATTTCAAAGGAAATTAAAAAAAATTAAAGGAAATTCTATAGAAATTTCAAAGACAATTCCAAACGAAATTTCGATGGAAATTCAAGGGGAAGTTTCAAAGATTCTAAAGGAAACTCTGAAGAAATACCGAAGGAAAATCCAAAAGAAATTCCAAAATTTCAAAGAAAATTGTAAATGAAATGTCAAAGAAAATTCCGGAAAAAAAGGGCAAGGGAAAATCCGAAGGAAATTCCAATGGAAATTCCAAAGTCGAAAGAAATTCCAAAGGAAAATCCTTTAGAAATTCAGAATGAAGTTCGAAAGCAAATAACGATGGAAATTTTAAAGACATGTCCAGAGAAAATTCCGAAAAATTCCACAAGGAATCCCGAATTCCGATAGAAATTCCAAAGAAAATTCCGGAGGAAATCCCAGAGGAAAATTCCAAAGGCAAAAGAAATTCCGAAGAAAGTTGCAATGGAAAATCCGAAGGAAATGCTCAATTCAAAAACATTCCAAAGGGAACTACGACCGAAATGTCGAAGGAAAATCGAAACGAAATCCGAATGGAAACTCATAAGACGATTCCGAAGATACAGTCCATATGAAATTGCGAATTCTGAAGGAAATTCCAAAACAAATATAAAGGAAATTCTGAAAACAAATTCCGATGGAAGTTCCAAGAAAATTTCTAAGGAAATACTGAAGGAAATTCCTTTAAAAATTTCGAAGGGAATTGAAAAGAAAATTCTTAAGGAAATTCCGAAGAGAGTATCATAAGAAATTCCAAATGGAATTCTGAAGTAAATTCTACAGGGAATACCGAACGAATGTCTAAAGGAAACTCCGAAAGAAATTACAAACGAAATCACAACCGAAGGAACATATCGAAGGAACTTCCTGAGGGAACTTCCTAGAGGAATTTTCTTTAAGTTTTTTCGGTGGAATCTCATGGATACACTAGCAGGAGGAACTGCCGGAGAAACTACCCAGAAGAACTTCCTGTTGGAACTACCAGTACGATTTTTTCCAATAAACATCTGGACTAGGAGGATTATCGAAAAAAAAAACTTCCTCGAGGATCTTCCGGAGCTGTAAGATTTTGGCAAAGAGACAGTAATCAATGAACCTCTGTTACAGTACGTGCCATAAATTCTTTTGTTCGTTTGACTTTTACTGTGGTGGTGTGTGGTGGTGCTGTCTCGCTCTCTCTCACGGGCAACTTGAAAACAGGGCGCACAGTAAAAGTCAAACGTTTTATAGCATGCATAGGCTCATGAAATTTAGTAAGAATAAGAAGAAGTTAAATCGTAGTATCAGCTGTCAAGCAATATCACCATTATATCCTGTGTGAACGGGTTTCGTGATACAATTTTATCACCTTGCTTATATCATGATACAACTCCGTAGTCTGAACAAGGCGTTATGCGTTCTTTGTCCCATTCCCACCATACCCATTCCCCGACGACACTTCGAAATTTGAAATCAAATTTGAAGATAACACTATTGCAACATGTACCGATGATGTTTAGCTCGCCTACAGCTATGCTATGAATGTATGTTTTTCGAGCAGTTGAAGGTGGAAGAACGCTAGCGCACTACCATTTACTAACGCTTACCTGGTAATGTGGAATTAGGTTTTGATGAAGGCTAAAAGCAGAAAAATGAAAAAAACAAAAATCATTATAGTGCTATGTATTGCCAAGATGAAAGGCATTGGAAGTTAGATCACATATTGATTTATGAGGCCTAATAAACATTGCATTGGGAAAATAATGACAATAGTTTTTCAGAAGAAAACATGAATATTTATGCAAAGAATTATAATTTATATGTTTAAAACAAGTACTGGCATCCTAGCTATCGATTGCAGTTTATAGATTGCCAATAAATTTATTTTGAATGGATATATAATTTTTCATATAATAGAAAATCGGTTTTCTATTTTGGGGTAACTTTGATAATGGAGTATAAATCGAACAAAATTGAATGAATTACGTAACATTTATAGGGCATTGCATACCTCTAGGCGTTAAACGCTATATGGAAATTTCTGACTTAGATTACAAAAATGGTTCCAGTTTGTGAAAATGCTTTTCGCTAAGAGATTTGAGATCGAATTCATGTTCGACTATAACTAGGCTGTCATGAATAAGTGACGAACTCAGCATGACTTCATCAAATAGTGATCGTAGAACAGATTGTTAACCATTGCTGGACAATTAGAGCCACCTGACGAAAAAGCTATTGTTTCTTATCCTTGAAAAAGGCGTTAAATACAGTCACTCCACAGTTATGGATCAACTAAGGGTCATTTTTCAGAACAAAATGTGATATAAAAACATGGTGACGCTTTACAGAACAAAATTACCTCCCAGGCACTGCAAAATATAGTTGTTTTTGAGAATACACCTCAAAACTCGCGGTTATTTACCAATAAGTTTCGATTTCGACAGAAATTTCAAACGATGTCCACCCCACAGATGTGATCCTTATTAAGGATCAAATTGACTCATATTATGGATCAAAGCACTATAACAGCAAATTACCTGCGAGGTAAACGAATGGTGTGCTAGTGAAAGCATACGTTTTGGCGTTTGTTACGGAATCGTCTTATCTTTGATTCATAACTGTGGTATGGTCTTCAATGCCCCACAGCTATGAATAAACGCTTCTGGGAATACGGTTGACATTTTATTTCCTACGAACGGAAAAAAAATGCTTAAGCATATTATAATTGATTACGATGCTGTACAGATTTATGGTTCACGTAGGTAAAATGCGTTCTGCGTAATTTCAACTCTGTTTGATGAGATATTTGCGTTTTAATTCAACTTTGATCCATATTTGTGTGCTATCCATAACTGTGGGGTGACTGTACAGTTGAAACGAAACAGCTTTTTATTAATACTGACTGCAATGCCAATAACAGATCACTGCTTGTAAATTTTGAATATTTGCATATAAATACTCAAATGCACTTGATTCCAACGAAAAAAGCTTTGACATGAAATGTCATACAAATACTCTTTACTTTTGCATTCGTTTTTCTTAACTGATTAACAGAAACTTTGTTTTCTTGTTTGTTGTTTTGCCGATAGGTGATGGGATTGACGGTGGTTCATCAAGTGATTAGAGTAAGGTGGGGCAAAAGTTCGACCTTAGTGGTATAATCAAAGTTTCAGGAAAATATTAGCAGATGAAACAAAACAAATACCATACAGCGAACCTTCAACATATTGGCTATAATTTTGCTGAACAAACTTGTGTCAAAATATTTACCCATTTTTAGTTATAACAGTTACAAAATTGATTGTCTTAATCGAACTTTTGCCCCACCGGTGGGGCAAAAGTTCGAATCTTGTGTGGGGCAAAAGTTCGTTAGCTTAAACACAAAATATCAATACTTTTATGCCAGGCATACTTTATACCAGCCGTAAACTTATGTTTGCCGAAAAATACACACTAATTTTTCATCAAAAAATGCCCAAAACAGGGTTAATTGTAATACTCCCAAAAAATAGCAGTTTTTCGCAAAACTAAGTGGAAATGTAAAATTTTTGTGACATTTTTCGCACGATCAGGCAAATTTCGCTAAATTTGAAGATAATATGTAGATTTCAGGATATTTGAAAATTTTTCCGCGGGTTTATACATGGGTCGAACTTTTGCCCCGCAGATTCGAACTTTTGCCCCGCTATGGGCCAAAAATTGATTCTAACTATTTATGCAAAAACTAATACACGTCAAAGCATCCTTATGATAGGCCTAGAAACGCCCTTATATAAAATATTGAAGAATATTTTATCTTCATTTGGTTCCATGCATCGAAAGTTTGACCAAATATTACAATATTTACGTCGAAAAACAACAAATAGCCATAACTTTTCCAAATCTCAATCGATTTTTATGATATTTGTAGTGAAAGTCTCTTACTTGAATAGCATTCGAACCACCATGTTTTTATGTTTTGATTTTATTTGAGCTAGAAATCTTAAAAAGAAACTCTTACCCCACTCGAACTTTTGCCCCACTTTACTCTACATATTGTTGATATTGTGAAAAATTACTCTAATGCTAATATATTGATCGCGAAAATTTATCGTAATTATAACTTATAAAATATAAGCTATTCTAATAGTTTTAAGTTAAATAATGACATGTGTTTCAATGCTTAAATATATTCACACTTGATTTATCACACCTTCAGTATGAGTTTAGTTACTGTCGCATGATCTAACACCAGATAACTACGCGTAATGCTGGAGAGACCGGCAGGACCTATGGGGTCATGCACAAATTACGTCACGCTCCAAGGGGGGGGAGGGGGTCGAGTCAAGCGTGACAAGCCTTACAAAAATTTCGGAGGCTCATACAAAAAGTGTGACAAGGGGGGGGGGCGAAAAAGTTGAAATTTAGCGTGACATAATTTGTGTACCATCCCTATTACCAGTCTCTACTAACACTCAAATCAAAAATAGACTTTTATGTTAGGTTTACTAACAATGTAGTAATTATTACCTTAGTAATACCGTAAGATGCCGTAATTCAGCGCATCGACTAAATCCGCGTGTTTGGTCCGAAATTTGTCGAAATCTAAGAAAAAAAAAAAAATGAAATTATGTGATGGTAATGCATCATAATTCCAATTAAAATTATCAATAACAATAATTTACGATTTTTGAGAAATATTCCAAAATGTTTTGAATTACGGCATTTTACGGTACTGCGTCATCTAGTAAGATAGGTTGTAGCGGTATTAGAGATAGTTTAGTAGTGTTACTGATATATGCATAATAATTAGAAAACTGATTACGCTGTTGTTACTGAAATGTTTCATTTTTAAATGTCTTTCATAATATTAGGGGTATTCACTTAACTGCGTAATTACCCCGGTAAATCGTGTAAAGTTGGTAATCTTAAATATTTCATGACATCGCATGAGCCGCGAATGAAACATTTCAGATAGTTGGAAAATAACATCCAAGAACGCCTTGGAGATGATAGAAAATGTCAACAAAACAATTACGAATTTGTTTCCCGAAATTTTCACCTTCTAAAGACTATGAGATTTAGAAATTCAATTGTTTTACAACTAAAGTTCGTAACTTCTTATTTTCATTACAGTGGGAAGATGCTGGAGGGTAATCCAAGATTCCCAGAAAGACACAAGCTTGAGTCCCTTGATGAAATGCTGCTAATCGATTCGGAAAGACTGAGTGGAAGCAGTTGCAGATTTTCCCTTGTAAAGAATCAGTGTCCAGTATCTGCGTTATTCTCAGATACTGGACACTGATGTTTTTTACTAGGGGGAAAACTGTAACCAGACCCTTGAGAAGGTGTCGGGGTACCGCACCAACAACGACTCACTAAAATCAGCTCATGCACTGTACGCCAGCAGTTTTCGGTGAATTGCTCAAGTGGTGTACAGAATGCATAGACATTACCCTTGCCCTCGGACTCTTTTCTCCCCGGACCATCACGGTATTACTTCGGGGAGCTGGACATAGGGGGTGTGAATCAAAACATATAGAAGACATTTTTATCATTTTTATTATTTTACAAAACAAACACTTTAAGGAATCATAAATGGGAATAAGATGAGCAACAGCAATCACACATTACTCGAACTCCATTTTCCATTATTTTTTTTACCAGCTCCTATCCCGTTGAATATAATCCATTTCTCTGTAGGATCTTAGGTACAGCATAGCATAAATTTAACACAAGCAATTTAATTTAATACATTTGCTCAAGCATTATAAAAAAAGAACAATAACAAAAAACAAATTGGAATGCATCTACGAGAAAAAAAAACTCAAGTGACATTTATCTGTGCCCTAAGCGAATATTTCACATGAAATGTTTCATTCCAGTGAATACGCAGTTTACGTTTTACGCAACTTTAAGTGAATACCCCTATGGACCAATGCACGAGTTCATTATTTGACGTTTGAGCGGTGCCGTGTTATTTATGTGACCATGGCAACGAGTGAATACGGCACCGCTCAAACGTCAATTTAGTGAACTCGTGCATTGATCCATTATATAATAGGGGTATTCACTTAAAGTTGCGTAATTGAAAATCTGCGTAAAATAAGTAATGAATTATATCAAATGAAATGTTCCACTTCTGACACGATGATAAATGAAAAATACATCTAATTACCCAACATGAACATATGTCAGATAGCGAAAGGTGTGTTTTCGTTAGTTTATTTTCTGAATTTGAACTTATTACAGACTTGAAATCTTAGTAAATTAAATTTCGAGATTATTTTATTTAAGGTGATTATCAAACAAAGCCAAACTTTGAATTTTCAAGTGCACAAGACGAGAGAACCTGCCAACAGTTCGCGTTGAAAACCAATCAAGTTGCTTGCTTGCAGGTGGTGACCAAAGGGATAGATTCTCAACGCGGAGCGCTGTTTGGTTCTCAAGTCTTGTGCTCTTGAAAATTTGAGGTGTGGCTTCGTTTTATAATCACCTTAAGTTTAAGCTAAAAACCAACCATTTGTGCATACCAAAAAGTTTATTGAGTTGTTGTATAGGCAATAAGAGTCAGTGCATTAGACATATCTGGACATGGTTCGTGTGACTGGAAAAAAAATCACAACTTAACCGATAAAGCACGACGACCACTTCGAAATGACAAAATCATCCGTGTTGCGACAAAAACAGTATCGTGTGGCCAAAATGACAAACCGTGGAAGGACATTCCATGGATTGCAATTTCCATTTGTTCTCTGACTAGCTTCTACGAAGCTTCTAATCTCAGAATAATACTTTTTTTCATATCATTCTCTTGTCTAATTCATGCCACACCATTCGCATCAGGTTCAATAAGCATTTTTATGCTGTACTTTTGCACATACGAATCCAGTTCCTTTGTAATCCTTCAGCAATTATCTCGTTCCAATAATTTTCTGAATGTGAATCTTGTTTGTTTGGGTTTGGGAGTTGCTACGACAATTATCGCATCCTTAGATTGAATATTGTCTCATTTCAATCATTTGAAATATTCCATTCATAGCATACGCAATATCGTGAAATATTTGAGATACGCAGTTAATTATGACTTACGAAGAGATTTACACTTTTAAGTGAATACCCTTAATATTGTTGAACAAAATGCTGTAATTTATAACGTATTTAATTCTCTAAGCATTTTTGCACTACTTTGCATTTATCACACCAACACTGGCGACAGCAGCGTTCTTTGGGTAGTATTTCTGTTATGTAAAAGTAACCTATATTGTTTTCATTCTAACGATCATAACATAATTATCGTGAGCGAAGTAGCGGAAGTAACAAGATGTCGTCGCGATAATTTTATCATAATGATCTTTTATCTACATCCCTCGAACCATTCTGAATGGCCGTTGTGAGAATATCACCAAGAACTTTTCACATGCAATAAAGTTGGATTGTCCTACATTGAAACATTAAGATTTTTGCTCTTTCGAATAAATTGTATGTGGTTCATAATCAGTTTCAGGGATTGTTATCGTGGGAATCCAAAGAGCGAATTTTGTATGACTTAAGTGTAGGCCGATACTGCAATAAAGCATGTCAAAATCACTAACATTTCTTCTCTCCCTATCCTTGTTTTCATATTTAACCCGCCACTACCACGAGCAACAAATCATCGGAGAGGAAGAACATCCTTTATCTTAGCAGCGTAATGGCCAAGGAAACACGGATACGGGAACGACCGTCGGAACCAAAGGATCAACGAAGGATCGCAGCAACTTCCAGCTAAATAGGACAAGTATCGATATAACAGTATAATTTGGTTCAGACTTAAATGCCAATTTAACTTTAACATTCAATACAATAATCTCACGTAAAAGACAGTAGCATGCCACTTAAAAGGCAAATTGTTTTGAATTATTTCGAGTAGACAGTAATAATACAATAATGACACTACTTTTTCAAACAAATTCGGGATGGCTTATTTTCACAATATTTTTTGTTTTTTTTTCAAAAAGCAAGGGAATATGAGTAAAAACAAACTTTGAGCGTAAAACAAATCATATCAGATTAAATAAGTAGTTACACAGGTAGTTTACTTGACTTTGTAGAAGTTTAGATAATACGGTCGATTCTAATTACTGAAACGACAAATCAGAATGAAGATTTAATTCGACAGACAATACTTAAATTGGAAATATCATACAAATGACATGACAAAACAAAATCTTGGTACAGCAACGACGTTGAACAAAACTTTAATACACGCAGTTCAGATGAATAATTACAAAATAACAAATTACTTGCTTTACTGGTTGTTTAGCTACATAAGTAGATCGTTTTCATGGCAGCATAATAGCCGAGAAAACGATGAGTATAAGGTTTCTATAATCCTTCTTATTATAAATTGAAAGATGAATCAGATTAAGTAATTATTTAACTAATAACAAATTTGTTCCACAGAGCTATTTACAAAACACCACACATAATCCCTTCTTTCCCAAATCCTTAGGCAAAACACTTCACTACCGCTATATGTATGACTGATTCCATGTTATTTTGACCTTGCACCATTCATACATGTAGTAGAAGTCTAGAGTAGAAGCAAAACTTAAAGAACCTTCTGGTCAAAGATGTTGAGTTGCCTACTTCCCAAACTCCAAAACCCTTGGTGTATTATGGACGGTGTGAGTTTTTAAACTTATGCTGGAGACTTGGCCCCTTGGTACAGCAATAAAATAGAATATGTTGTGGGTCTCGCACTATCAAAGTCACCCGCATTATCAAAGTTACCCCATTTTACGGTACTACTAATTGGGGGCGAAGTAGATAAGTGGCGAGAAGTTGATCATTCCTGTATCCCCATGTAGTGCGTATTGTACCTTCGTGCTGTGCGTACACGAATTCTCTTTGTTCTTGGAAGTTTTTTTTTGAACTACCTAAAGCAACAAAACAGTACTTTTCAGTGCTAAAATAAAAAACGATACTTTTCTGTGCTACTGAAACAGTAGTTTTCAGTACTATTTTTCTACTATTATTCCCTTTACGATCCTTGTTTGGACCCGTGCCTTCGATTTTTCGTTGGACCAGTTGGCGAAAGCTAGCGGTGGTAATCCTTCTAGGACACCGTCTTTGGAAAAAAAACCTTTCAGGAGGTCTCGCCTTCTTTCGTTTATTCAATAAACATGGTTGCAACTACTAACAAAAGAGAGGGAGAATCTCTAAATTCACAACTTCCTTCCAAAAAAGTGGGATTTGAAATTGTTACTAAACGTGGCAAGAATGGAAGTTTCTCCGGAATGCGAACTTTCAACCAAGGGTGAAATAAATAATGTTGATAATTGCATCGAAATGAGCAATCAGTAATGCTACGGCAAATAAAATGTAATACGTTGTTAACAAAATGTTAATGAATTCTTAAAGTTGGGTAATTTGTTTGTACAAATTAGGATGATAGTGTTGTCTAATAACACAGAACACCTAGATATAAGAAATAAATAATGTTTAGAATGATACTACAAAAAAAAACTGTCAAAACCTTAGCTCCAACTCCAACTCAAGCACCCAAAAGCAAATTTCTTTGTTTTTGAAAACCAATCACAGTTATTAATGAACTTCAACCTGAAAAAAAATCATATTTAGATCTCTTGAAACTGTTTCTGTATAACTGTATATGATAACATTTTGTCAAAATTTGGCTTACGCAATTAAATGAATAATGTCCTTACTAGGGTTACCAGACGTACTCTTTTTAGAGTACAAGTTCAGTAATTTCTCGATTATATCACGGACCCAAAAAATTTTGGCGTGACATACCGAAGCGTTATATAATGAAAATGTACTTTTCTGCCATATAATGTTCTTCAAAGTATGAGCTTTGTACTGCAGAAATAAAGCTAATGAAATGAAAAGCACGTAAGGCATGGGCCAAATGAATATATATTGATTGTTTGGGGCTGTTTTTCAATGTAAAATATATGAACTTCATATAATTATTAAGGCGTGATAAAATCGAACAGAAAACCGTGCTAAAATCGAGAGTGAAATAATGAAGCGTTATTAAAACGAGCAGTGATAAAATCGAGAAACTACTGTACTCTTTTTTGCCTTAAAAAATTGTGTACTATTCTTTTTTGCTAACCGGGCTCAAGTGTACTCTTTTTCAGTTATTACTGACGATAATCGACAAATCAAATAACCTGTTGAATAAACCACATCAACATTTTTCCCACGCTCGTTACCCCACCCAACACAATAAATGATAAAACTACTGGTATGAAATCAACTTATTTTAAATTTTTAATCAAATACAATCAACTTACTAAAAGTTTTCGGTTAAAGTTCAAAATTACTTTGTTTCGAAAAATTTAATCTTATTGAAGCCACTTTTTCTAGAAACGTCGTTTTGGCGATGCATTTTTTATGAATAAAGCTGTGGGAATGAAAAGGTTTCACTTCGAAGTGTAGTATAAACTATTAAATCAATAAAGTTTCTAAGTTTCATAATGTTTTAACAAGTCATAATTTGAACTTAAATCAAAGTGAGGTTCTTTTTAGATCCACGTTTCAATCTCCTCAGTTGATCTGGTTTCTTCACAAACTCATATTGTTCTACATTTTTTTAAGAAAATTCTTACTAAGTACCAAGGAAGGTATATTTTCAACAAACCTTATTTGAAAGATAATATTATTACAAAACGGCGAATGACTTTCGGTATTGTAAATGTATTGCGATTCTTTTGCAGAAATTCCGTTCCATGGTAGCGGCCAAGTTCTACCGCAAGCTTGAAAATCGTTGGATCATTGAACTAAACCATCTAACCAAAGTATGTTAGTAGAGCCCAAAGCTTTGAAAAATAGCAGAAAACAACAGTCATTGGCGTGGTTTCCAAGGTATCATCGCTGCCGTGAGAGATGCGGTAGCTTTCTGTTCAACCGTAGAACCAAAGTTATCTCTAAAATTGTTATATTGATTGAATATTGTTCCATATACAGTAATTTCTCGATTATATCACAGATCCAAAAATAATTTGCGTGATATACCGAAGCGTGATATAATAAAAATGGTTTTTCTGCCATAATATTTTCATCAAAATTTGAGCTTTATTTTGCAGAATAACGCCGAATAACATGAAAAGCACGTGAGAGATGGGTCAAATAGATACATGTTGATTGTTTAGAGTTATTTTTCAATGTAAAAAGTATGAAACCCAAGCATTTATTATGGCGTGATAAAATCGAACAGAAAACCGTGCTAAAATCGAGAGTGATATAAGGTACCCCGGGGCAAGTGAGAATCCGGGGTAAGTGGGGCGTTTCGTCATAGCTCAACTAGGAAAAGTTTTTCATGGGGGTATTCTTTTAGAAAGTTGAAGATACAATGACAAGGAATGTATTTAGTACTAAACATATTGTTATTTTTATTACCATGTGGTTTATGTAACAGTTGTCAGGTCAGCGCCATTTTCAACTTGCATGACAAATTGTGACACGTTTCACGTCTTGCATTGACTCGCAAAAAATAAATGTGTTTTAAATCGAATTTCCATCAGTAAGCTATAATTTTTAGTATTATTACAAGCTGCTAACGATAAACCAGTATTTTGTTTTCATTTCATATGAAATTTTCGATGGTCTATCTTACCTCAAAATATATTTGTACCTGGGGTAAGTGGGACCTATCAAAACAAAAACCAGAATCAAAACTTTTCGTACACGTTTCATACATTTTGCTAGAGAGTAGCACTAAAACATTCAAACAAATGATTTTTATCAGAAAAAATAAACCTCAAATTACGTTATTGCATAAGAGGGAGAAGAAAAGTATTATTATTCTTTATTTTTTAATTATTTTTTTTATTTTTGAAATACGATTTCAAAATTGAACAAACACACAGCTGACATTTGAAATGCATCATGAGAACGATTACTTTTCTATATTATTTGAATTTTATTTGTTATTTCTTCCAAATTAAGTAGTGATGGAAAACAATTCCATACCATAAGGTGGTTTTCTGTCATGTATATAAATAATAACAAAACATATTAATAATTTCGTCAATTATTGATTGTTTATGTGCTATATTTTAATTAACAACTTATAAATGATATATTTTGAACATGTTTAATTCCTCTTTACGCTTTTATTGAGGAATTTTCAGTTAATATTAAATGTGAGGTGACATACTCTTAAATAAAGGGTTTCTTCCTAAAACGTAACGTATTTTATGGTTGATCCCTTATGTACATCAAATATGTACTTAAAATTAAAAATCTATGACTTTTCAATCCTATTATTGTAACGATTGACTTAATGATGTGGATTGACGAATGATATTGGATGTGTCCCACTTGCCCCGCTTAGCGAGGTAACTGCGTCCATTGGCTCATTCTAAAACTTTCTTCCAAGGTTTTCACAATTTCGAAATTATTCGATTAGTTTCATGCACACACCAGCAAATATGTTGCCAAAACGTGATTGTGTTGTTGGACTTGAAAAATATTGACATTTGAAAATTTTATTGAACAATTTGTTTGAACTATCGTTTTTTTCATTCCCACTTGCCCCGCGGTACCTTAATGAAGCGATACTAAAAAAATAAAAGAAAGCATATTAAAAAAACGTTGAAATTATTAATAAGTAGTGCATTTAATTTAATGTAGGCTGAGTGTACTCTTAAGTACTCTTTAACAGAGTTGAAAAAAATGTACTCTTTTCAGTGAGAGCAAATATGGTAACCCTAGTCCTTACATTGAATCTAAAAAAGTTTCATCGTATATGAACGGGATCGATTCTTGATACTCTTCTGGTTATATCTTTTTCGGAACCTGTGCCTAATGCAGGTAAAAATCTTCGTGGTTGCTTTGCAAGATGCATTAGTATTTCTGAAAACAAATAAAGAAATAAATGGTTGCGAGTTCTAGGTAAAATCTCGCATGGATTCCAGATGAGACATTTTCATGGTTTCTTGGCTATATTCTTGTTCAATTCCTAGTGAGATTCTAAGTAAAATCCTTTTTTGGTTTGGTGGAACCCCTCTATTCCATAAATTTAGATATGAATTCACAAAGATTGTGACGTTAAACGGTATGGCTTGTCAAAAAATCGGAAATGCCCCCAAAGAGCC
Source organism: Aedes aegypti (assembly GCF_002204515.2). Taxonomy (NCBI): domain Eukaryota; kingdom Metazoa; phylum Arthropoda; class Insecta; order Diptera; family Culicidae; genus Aedes; species Aedes aegypti. Next base: position 197,819,576 of record NC_035108.1, read on the forward strand.
GCTAGCAAAATCGTCAACTATGTTCTCGAATTGTTCACTATTTCAAATTATGTTTGAATTATCGCAATCGATCTGTATCTTACGTTCATAATAACAAAAAGAGAGTTGATGCCGGTTATAGACCCTTTGCGTATTATGGACCCCCTACAGAAAAACATAAAATTAGCACTCAAAGCAACCTTATTCCTTTAAAAATCCACCGGGGAAACTTCGACTGCATTGTTAGTCAGCAGTTTCAGGCAAAATATTTGGTTTGAGGCGCATAAATACATATATTTGAACAGTTTTATAAATGAAACCACACAAGAGGGTCTATAATTAGCATTTCCAGGTGGGTCCATAATAGGAATCGCCAAATTTGTAATCATTCCTATTATGGACCCCGGGAGGTTCCATTAGGCATTCGGACAATTCTTTTCCAAATATATATTTCGCTGGAAAAATCGAATGATTTTGTATGCTTCATAGGCGTGCTATAAAGAAAAGTCATTGAACTTGTTGTTAAACTTCACAAAACATATATCCGTCTGGGAGAACATTGCAAAAAAGCATCGAGAATGTATTTCAGCTATTAACCCTTCTTTCTGGCGTTACGTCCCCACTGGGACAGAGCCTGCTTCCCAGCTTAGTGTTCTTATGAGCACTTCCACAGTTATTAACTGAGAGCTGAATATGCCAATGACCATTTTTGCATGCGTATATCGTGTGGCAGGTACGAAGATACTCTATGCCCTGGGAAGTCGAGAAAATTTCCAACCCGAAAAGATCCTCGACCGGTGGGATTCGAACCCACGACCCTCAGCTTGGTCTTGCTGAATAGCTGCGCGTTTACCGCTACGGCTATCTGGGCCCCTATTAACCCTCTAATACCCAAATTTTTATTTCCGATCTAAATATCATTTTTAGTTATCTAAAATCGTTCTTCGTTTTGGGCAATGATTTATTTTTATTCGCAAATCTATGAATTTTGGTATTTGATTTTTATAATTTTTATTTTTGAACATCCCTATCCTTTTTCATTTTTTCTTGAAGTCTCTTCTAGTTACGGATTTTTGGCAACAATAAAAATTCAAGTTTTCACGGTACTTTTAAAAATAATAAATTTCAAATATTTTTCTGAAAATATTTTTATTTTCCGTGTAATTAACGGAAACACAGGTTTGGAATTATTTTAATACTACCAAGCCCTTCTTCTGTTATAGCTTAATAGTAGGAAAATTTAAAAGGTACGATTTTTAATATAACACGTTTAATAAACCCTAGGCATTTGTAGGTTATATAAGAATACAATTTTTCAAACAATTTTCAAAAGTACAAAAAGGTTTCAAAAGTCATAAAAAAACTTTTCTCATATGCGTGTTATTTAAGCCAAAAATAAAATCTTTTTGATTTCCGAGCTACGAAAAAATACACAAAATTTCAAAGTTTACCCCGTCTAAATGCGGGGTTGGGTATTAGAGGGTTAAGGGGTGCATCACTAGTATTGATACCCTACGATTCGGAACTGCCGTGACCGCACCACAATTCGGATATCTCCAACATGGTACCGAATTCTGGATTGTTTTTTAATGGCCCATAAATTGTACCCTTTCAAAGCCAACGGATGGGAAATGCCTTGACGATAGTTAAGGTTAAGATGTTAAGGTTAAAATTTCGATTTGGGAAAATAAATTTGGGAGCGTTTTGAGGTAATGGGCTATTTAAGGCTCACTAATTCGCAATGTAACTTATTTCTCGTGCTATTACGTTGAACTGACGCTACAAATTATTACAGTGATTTATTACTATGATATATTGAATGATAATGACACCATATATCAATCAACTGACAATAAATCACTTTGATACCGATACTCAAGGTATCAGTTTTTTTATTCATCGTTAAATGATCGCTGATTTACTAGATAGGTAACACGAATTTTGTCATATAAACATTTGTTAACTCACAGCGACTACTGAATCACCATCAGAAGGAACCAGCCAGTACCTACTCTTTTACGTTTATCGATAACGCTTGCCAGTTGCGATCAAAAGATTTGATAAGATATATAGAAAAAAAAAAAAATCGGCCCGAAAAATCATGATACCTACCGTGGGTTGTAGCCAATTTTTGGTGCTATCTAGCAATCTTGCTCTTTCCTGCTCCTGCAGGCTCGACTGTATGTCTTCCGTGGAATCCGCACAACTATCAAATTCATCTTCAACTGCATCCAACTCGACCACAGAATGGTACCGGACCAATTCTTTTGAGTCTGATTTGGTGTTCATACCGGAGGATGTTCCACTGTCCAATTCAGAGCGTGCCACGTCGTCTTCCACTAATCTCTGCTCACCGGAATCTTTGGGTGTTTTCTGTTTACTTTCCTTGAACTCTTTGAGTTTCTCTAACAGTTTTTCTCCAGCGAACTCCATCATTTGTTGCTTGGCTGATTTAGGATTTTCCATTGAACTTAACTCACACGCTTTGTCAGCACCAGATGCCGCCAGTTCACGCTCGCACCAAAAACTGTCACCGTGAATTTAATGAACTGAAAATTTCGAGTCTGACGCTGTCGACGGACTCGTCTTTGTTATCAGGTCGAGAAAATCTGATCACAGCAGCGAGACTACATCGGTGATAACGACCCAGGAACCAAATGTGCAGAGCTGACGTTGGATCAAATTGAAACGTTTGAGAAGAAAATTTGGCCACTGATTTATCCAGAGGCGCAAGAAGTGAGTAGGATTTGAAATATTTGCCAAGCCAACAAGCAAGCCGCTGTGGTTTTAATAAGCGTTATTTTCTAAGCTTTTTAACGAAAAAAAAGTCACAGTATTTGAACGGTATAATTTTCTATTTCCAGTTTATCTAGGTCTATAACTTTTAGATCGCCGTATATACCAATAGAAAATTCAGGAAGAAAACATCTCCTGATTGACTAGCGGTGCTCGAAGAAAGTGAATCCGAAACATTAAAATGGGCAAATATCAATACGAAGCAATCATTTTGAAATTATAAAAAAAAATGTTAACATATAAAAATACCTATTAGAAAAGGTACAAGGACATTGTTTTATTGTTGTAAATGAGAGATGATCTTTTCCAAATGTTGATGTTCGGACAATATGCAAACACCCTGTACTCCATAATAGTAATATTTTATACATACATTTATACACTCTTTGAATGTTTACTTATAAAGCTATCTTAGAAAAATGAAATAATAGTAGTTTACGGAACAAGTTGCAGAATGATGATTTTGATAGCACGAGTAAATTTATCCTACGAGGCTTGCCGAGTAGGATAATTACGACTAGTGCTGTAAAAATCGAGTTCTGCAACGAGTTACGTACAACATTTTTTGCCATTCCGTAGAAGACCACTTAAGGGTATCAGAAATAATATCGGAATGCATTCACCATCATTTTACAATTTCTGAAAAATGATTGTGTAATGATTCATTACGTACCGTAAGACGGGGTAACTTTGATAGTTTTTTCGAAGAAAACTTGAATATTTATGCATGCTGGTTCAAAGAATTATAATTTATATTTTTAAAACAAGTACTGGCATCCTAACTATCGATTGCAGTCAATAGACTTCCAAAAGATTTATTTTGAATGGATATATAATTTTTCATATGATCGAAAGTTGGTTTTCTGTTTTGGGGCAACTTTGATAATGGAGTATGAATCGAACAAAATTGAATGAATAACGAACATTTGTAGGGCATTGCATACCTCTAGGCGTTTAACGGTATAAGAAAATGTCTGACTTAGATTACAAAAATGGTCCAAGTTTGTAAAAATGCTTTTCGCTAAGAGATTTGAGACCGTATTCAAGTTCTATGATTATTAGGCTGTCAAAGATAAGTGGCCAACTACTCAAAACTACATCAAATAGTGATCGTAGAACAGATTGTTAGTAAGCGTTTCGAGAATGCTAAAATTGTGTCAATTTTTAATATTCGTATAAAAGCCTGAAATGTTCTTGATTCATTCATTGATTGATTCATTCTCTCCCCTAGAATTCTCTTGCGAGTTACATATATTATAAAATAATTGTTTGAAATCGTGGCATTAACAGCGAGTGGTAAGATTACATCATGTTATAAATGCTTTCAATATTCAAGTAAGAGTACTTTGTGGTAAAATTTGAATTATTACTAAACAAATACGCTTAATAATATAACAAAAATCATCTCGGCTAATTAAGATAGTCAAACTTAATTGCCTCCTTTGGAATGCAGCTTCCAGATAAAACGAATCAAATTGAAAAAATCACTCCCTACGTGGACATGCTTTTGCATTCAAAACAAGTATGAGAACAGTAGAAGCATTAACCTAAGAATGCTAATGTCGCTACTGTTCGTGTTACCAACATCTAGTTTGCCACGCGCTGACAGCTTGAGTACCGGTCCTCAAAGTGTCAAATAAATTTTAAATAATCCACTACAACATGGCATCGAACAAACGATGAAAAGATACAGTTAAAGGTAATAATAAACTAATTTTGTTTCTACTACTAATAATTCTATTATGAGAACAGACTGAAGCTGTAGACATGACAATGATGCTGAAACTGTTTAGAAGGTTGATATTTGCTTTGATGCAGGATTAGATCCAAGATATTTATGGTCCAATTTACATGAAATTTTCACAGTTGTTGACATCACTTGAACTTCAACATATATTTTTGAGTGATTTTTTAAATCATAAGTTGACCATTGTGTTTTTAAAAATTTGAATAATTAAAATATTTTAACAATAAAAGAAATAACCTAATGACGCCTTCAGCCAAGGCGATTAAGGCGAGATGAAAAAATTGCTTAAGACAGTTTTTGTGTAATTTTTTGCTTTCCTAATTTTGGATGTATCTTTTATAATTTTTCGTTAAAATTTTTTTATTACTTCTGATGTCGCGCTTGGAAAAATTACTTAAAAATACAAGTTGAAATTCAAGTAATGAATGATATGCTGTTTCTTGGAGTAATCGCTGGAAGAATCTTGCCTAATTTCAAGAGAAATCTCTTTTTAACTTTTAGAGTAATCCCTGTAATAAATTTCTTAAATGAATTATTGAATTAAAGAAATTATTATTATCACTTTGTTTAGTATAGCTTCTAAACAATTTATATATTTAACAACCGATTTGTTAGGTAAAATGTTGCTACCAATTATCCTACCCAAGATTTCGAATGTGGTCGCGATTTTGGCTACATCCCAAGGTATGTGAGAAAAAATTGGTAAACAAATTGCTCATATCAGTTGTGTGAATACTTTTATTCTAGATAAATGTGAGATTCGTGTTATCATCAAATGTACAGCTTTAAATGCGTATTGGGGATGGAAAATCGGTGGCTTTAAAAGCTCTCATGTCATCAACTATACAGCCTGGACCGGCTCTGCCACTCCAAAGGCCGATATAAGCACATTAACCAGCGTAATTAGAAAAATTCCTATAGTGACCATGTTGTTAATCCGATCTGCTTTGCAAAAGTCGTCCTGGTTCTTAATGTTGTACCGACTCTTCCAGATCAACCCAATTCCGACGGCCACCTGGCAGATAATACTCGTCGAGATGAACGTCAAGCTGAAGTAGAAATACGGATGGCGCGAATACGACTCGAGCACGTAGCGTAGTTGATTGGCATTGGCCGAGAGCAGTGCCAGATCCATCATACCTTGGGCCAGATTCTTCTTCTGTTGATACACGTTCACGTCTGGCATTACCCGCGCCCCATCGGCCGTTTGTATAACCTAAAATCAAACGCAAACGGTGATTATCAGGAAATCAATGAACATGCACAGAGAAAAGGTCAACATCAGGGTGTCCCAAAAAATTAAAGTGTTAACTTGCTCTCCCCTGACAATATTATCTATCATTTAAGGGGCAAGCAAGTTACATCTTGACACTTTATCTTTTTTGAGACATCCTAGTATGGATTCCATCTAAATTACCGGGGGCAATTGCGGTCCAAACTCGGGAGCATACGGAAAAGGTACCGTCGGATTGCTGTTCCTTCTACCGGGAGACCTTCTTCGATCAACGTCTAGATCACGGTCATTTCGGGTGGGTTTTTCCGGAAGAAACCCATCGTCGATTCCTCGATTGTCACGGGGACCGATAAAAGTTGGTCCATCATCATCGTCCATCTCGGGACCACTTGTTGGGGGGTTCTGCCTCGGTAGACGCCCCTCATCAACCGGAAGCAGGGGAATAGCATCGTTTTGAGCAGCGGTTGTGTCTCGACGGTTGCGGCGACTAGGTGATCGCTGAAAATATCAATAGATTCATATACATCGTGTACACACATAGTTGCGGTGATTGCTTTCAGATAGCATAACAATGGAAATCGTACAACGCAGAAGGGAAGGAATTACGATCATTGGGTGATTGGAATCTCATTGTCGGCACTCTGCTTTGTGTGACGATGAGCAGGTCATGTGTGAGATTTTCATGAAATTGACTACTTCAGTTTTGATATCAAATTGTTTAACAATACTTTTATCGAGAAAACAATGTTCATTCATTACGAACAAGCATGCACAATGTTTAAGAAAGAGCACCAATTTTCGACCCAGCACTAGTTTTCGACCCATTCATACGATTTTGGCCTACTTTGTATGAAAATCCGAAAATTGGCACGGAATTCTTGTGGATCGAAAATTAGTGCTTTTTCCCTATGAGATTTGGATTTGGTTTTAAATATGCTTCGCAGCACGCTACAGTTTTGTGACTTGTATTGTGAACTAATACAATGCTGTAAGTTGGTTTTCTCTAATGTTGTCAATGTCAAACCAATGAATACTGGAAAACAAGTACATTGTTGAACCTCATTGTACTCATTGGAAACATTATAACAAATGTGACCTTGGGGCTAATAATCATATTATAAATAAAATAATTGTGGGATCCCATTTCAGGGTGTAATTGATCATTTGTCTATGCGATTATTATTTGGTTTCAAATCAGCTCTATATACTTAATTCGAAAATGCTTGCAAAATATTCAACTACCGTTTTGTCTCAAATTCCGAATACGACTCACATTCCAAACAATGACTTGAATAATAGAAGAATTGATCATTCTGTGAAGTAATCTAAGTTTTCATGAAAAATTCATATAAAAAGTCGACTAGTGTGAAATTTACAAACAATTTAATTAACGTTTCATAGAAGCAGCTCGTTTAGTCGTATTTTTAATTCTTCTCTTTCTGGCGTTACGTTCTCATTAACACAGAACCTGCTTCTTTGCTTAGTATTTTTATATGCACACCCACAGTTTTTTTTAACATTCTCCGACAATTGATAATTTTTGCAGCATGGATGTAACTGATTTCGCAAAAAAACGTCTGTTATGCGAAGCGTTCTGGTATAAAATTATACCAAACGTTCTGTACTCTGGGAAGATAAGAAAATATCAATGTCAATCCGAAAAGATTGCTGACCCTTGAAATGCGAACCTATGACCCTCATTAAGATGTTGATAAATAGTTACGCGTTTAACACTAAGATACCGTAATATGGCAGAATGACGTAAGTATCATTACAATTTCCATCAATTTTTAACTACCAAACAAAAATCATTGAGGACTTGTTTAAATTTATCATTCAGAATGATTAACGAGCATTAATTAGTTCCTGTAACCGCACTATGCATAAATCTCACAATTTCGTTATTTCTGCAGTAGACCTGTGCACTTTTTTGGATACGTTCGCCATATCAACTTTGAATCAAATGGCGCAAACAGTGATAGCCTTTGTGCTACTGAATAACATTACCGAAGGCGCCATCTCAAGCTACTGAGTTATCCGCAAATCAAATTCCATGCTCACTAGCGCCTCGTGTTGGTGACATTTCGAATCTCTTGGCACGAATGATGTCAGCGGTTTTGCTCCTGAACAATTTTGCCAAAGGCGCTATCTTTCCAAGAGGTCAGGATTCAGAGATATTTGCAAATCAATAGTTTCGTACACACTGGCGCCGCATTGTTGCGTAATTACGTATCTGAGTGACCATCGCAGGCCCGCCCTTGAGCTACTGAACAAATTCTTTCGAAGACACCCACCTTCGAAAACGTCAGCATCAAAAGATATAATATGTTACATAGTTTGCATTCTTATCCCTCAAGGTTCATAAAGTGCAAGTCAGAAAAAGTGTCCCTACCGACCAAATTCTCAACTAAATGGATGATCCTCAACTCATAAAATGCGCCGTTTATAAATTACGTAACACTCTAGAGACAGGGGGCGTAGACTCAAACGTTACAACTCAAACACAAAATTCAAATTTTTCATACAAAAAGCGTTAGGGAAAGTGAGCCCCCACCGAAAATTGCCAATTTTAGCGCTACGTAATAAATGAACGCTGCCAAGGTAGTTTTAGGGTGCACTGCACCCGAGTAAAGCTTGAAAACTAATTTTGATATTGTGATGTCTCAAATTTTGATAACTCAGTTTGCTGTCGTTTTGGCCGTTAAAAAAAAGGTTAAAATATCAAAACAGAAAGTCCCATATAATGAGAATTCCTTTAACATCTTCCAACCATTTGTCTAATATGCAACCTGACTATACAATTTCATCAGCCAGCATAAAAAAATGTTGTGGTTTGCTTTTCCGAACGCATTATGTAACATAAAATTATTTCTCAAATTAAGCTCAAGATTCGATTTAATTAACGTGTAGAAAATTTTATGTATTGAGTATTATTGATTTTACTTGAGCGGTGTTGCCAACTACGACATAATTTTGAACCTTTCATGAAAAACTGGATTGCAGTTGAAAAGTATTCCTATCTTGCCGAGCATTCTATTTTTACTATTCCTTTAATTCTTTGCTTTTCTTTTAATTCTTCTTAAACAGTGTTGCCTGCCATATCAACATTTGTGTGTCAGCCGACTGTATGACATGCAACACTTCCTTCAACTTCAACTGGCGACCTTCCTTAGCCGAATGGTTAGAGTCCGCGGCTACAAAGCAAAGTTATGCTCCAAATGTCTGGGTGCGATTCCCGGTCGGTGCAGGATCTTTTAGTAATGGAAATTTGCTTGACTTCCCTGGGCATAGAGTATCATCATACCTGCCACATGACATCTTCTTCTTCTTGGCATTAACGTCCTCACTGGGACAGAGCCTGCTTCTCAGCTTGGTGTTCTTATGAGCACATCCACAGTTATTATCTGAGAGCTGTCTTTGCCAAAGTTGCCATTTTCGTATTCGAACATCATGAACGGAAATAAAAGATTGATTCAACTTATGATAACGTGAAAAGTAAGACGCTTTATGTCTTTCAATTAGGACATGACTGTTGAATAACTCCCGATAATTGTCATAAACTTATATTGTATGTGATGTATATTAATACTTTTTTAAATATGACAGTGCATCATTACTTCGATATATTTAGACGCGTGCAAATTTCAACAATTGCATAAGTTAGTAAGTTGATGGGCTACAATCCGCTACGTTGAATCTACGCCGAATGGATAATTCTTCTCCACTGGGCTCGGTCCTGAGCCAATCGCTTCCAGTCGCCCTGAACGTTAAGTGCCCTTAAATCCTCTTCAACTGCAAAAAGCCAACGTGTGCGTGGCTTACCACGAAGCCGACGGCCTCGTCCGGGTTCTCTACTGAATATTATTTTTGCTTGTCGTTCTTCCGGCATTCGTACCACGTGACCAGCCCAACGCAGCCTGCCGTGTTTTATGAGCTTGATAATATCCACTTCTTTATATACTTGGTACAACTCACCGCCAGATGCCATTTTCTTGTTTACCGCCGAGTATTGTTCGCAGCACTTTACGCTCAAAAACTCCAAACGCTTTCCGGTCGACCTCTTTTAACGTCCAGGATTCATGGCCGTATAGAGCAACCGGAAGGATAAGAGTCTTATATAGCGCGAATTTTGTTTTCGTCTGCAGGCTACGGGACTTAAGCTTGTTACGGAGCCCGTAAAAAGCCCTATTCGCAGCTGCAAGACGCCTTTTCACCTCGCGAGTAACATCATTATCGCAAGTCACAAAAGTACCAAGATACACAAATTCTTCCACTGCTTCAAATTTTTCACCACCCAGCACCACTTCACTACCAACGTCACGATTGGAACCACGCTGTCTACCAGCGATGATGTACTTAGTTTTGCTGGTGTTGACGGTAAGTCCAATCCTCGCTGTCTCCCTTTGAAAAGGTACGAATGCCTCTTCTACGGCTCGACGATCAATTCCGATTATATCGATATCGTCCACAAAACCCAGGAGCATATGCGACCGGCTGACGATGGTACCGCTTCTTTGCACGCCCGCTCTCCTTATAGCTCCTTCGAGAGCAATGTTGAACAAAAGGTTCGAAAGCGCATCTCCTTGCTTCAATCCATCTAAGGTTACGAAGGAGGTTGAAGTCTCATCCGCAACCAGCACACTTGATTTCGATCCATCCATCGTTGCACGAATCAGTCTAATCAGTTTCGCCGGAAAACCGTGTTCTACCATTATCTGCCATAACTCATTTCTCTTTACTGAATCGTACGCCGCCTTGAAATCAATGAACAGATGATGAGTCTGCAAGTTGTAATCCCGGAACTTATCAAGGATTTGTCGCAAGGTAAACATTTGATCCGTCGTTGATCGGCCCTCACGAAAATCAGCTTGGTATTCGCCGACGAAGGACTCCTCCAGCGGTCTCAATCTGTTGAACAGAACAAGCGACATTATTTTGTACGCCGAATTGAGGAGCGTTATTCCTCGGTAATTGGCGCACTCCAACCTGTGGCCCTTCTTATACAGAGGGCAGATGAGGCCCTCCAGCCAGCTAGCAATTCTTCCAGGCAATTCTTCTTCCTCCCATATCCTTAACAGAGTACGGTGCAGTATTTCGTACAGCTGCCCAGACAACCAGAAATCGCATGAAAGTCCACGTTACAACTCGTTTATTCATACTAATTACATCAAACCCGCAAAACACCGTGGATAAACTCGTCAGTTTGATGAGTTTCCTCGCATAAAACACTTCTTTTCTGAGTTCATTTATACATTTTGTTTCGTCTCGTAGACTCGTACAAAGTAAGTCGCATTAATCCGTAGCAGCTGTCAAATCAACATTTGTTATCATAAGTTGAGTCGCATAAGATCACAGGTTGGTTCGGTAGAATATTTATACACTCGCATTGTATGTTATTATTCATCACATAATATATGCACGCATATCGCCTCCACTTTTATACGTAGAAGGCCTTTTCGCGACATCTTATAAGTGAAATTTTGCACATATAAAGCCTCCAGGTGATTTCGTTATACATACATTTTGGTTGTCTGGGTGCTCACTACCGGGCTTGAAAAGTTCGGCCGGGAGCTCGTCTTTTCCAGCAGCCTTACAGTTCTTCAACTCCTTAATCGCTCTTCTAACCTCATCTAGCGTTCGGGGGCTCCACAGCTTGTCCATCGTTGCTGATGATTAATCTGTTCTCAGACGCGCTCGTGTTCTCTCCATTCAACAATTGCTCGAAGTGTTCTTTCCACTTGGCAGCCACCAAGATTTTGTCTGTCAGCAAGTTACCTTCGCGGTCATTGCACATGACGGGAGACGGCGCAGTTTTTCTTTGTACGCCATTGACAGTTTCGTAAAATCTCCGCATATCGTTTTGTTCGATGCTGTTTTGCGCCTCAACAGTTGCATACTTCACTTTATTTAAAGCCAAGTACGAGTGAACTAATTTGACGTTTAAGCGGTGCCGAATTCACTGGTTTCCATGGTCACATGAATAACAAGGTACCGCTTAAAAGTCAAATAGTGAAACCGTCCATAGGTGCATAGCCATGTTAGACTTCAAACTCGTAATTTCAAAGTAATGAAAATCAGTCTGCAAAGCGGATAGTGATTCGAAAGAGTGTTACTATATGCGCTTACTTGCAGAAAATATGATGATACTGATATCAATTCAACATCATGAGATGAAGTAACAACAATCATTAACGATGCGCACAAATTCAAATGACAGCATGTTTCCCATAAAGAGCATTAGTAATATAATCAATTTTATATCAATGATTCCCCATCAATTTTTGACTGCATGAGCACGAGCAAGTGGTTGTACATCAATATTGAGTGTGAATTTACCAACACTGGCCTCCATACAAAATTCGCTGTTTGTCCTATATTACCAGATATAATACTTTTCAAAATCATTAAAAGAATAGCTGTTTAGTGACGAATTTAAAAAAATCTTAGTTGGTCCGTATACATTAACACCAAAAAACAGATTTCTGCAGTAAATTAGTCACATAAATCAGCCTACAAGCTTAGCTTAGCTTAGCTTAGACTGACTACACATATCAATGGTTGCTATTCCGTGATTGACCGAAGTCAGTGAAAATGCACAAAGAATCAACTAGAAGTTCGGCTGGGATTGGCCATAATCTTCTTCAGTGTGCATAATTCAGTGCCTCTATTTATACAGGGTCAATAACGGCGCCGGCCACGTCCTTGCAGTCAGGTGGGATTGGGGGAAGGAATGTTAGTGTGTAACCTTTGCCTTTTGGAGACCGTGTTTGCCTCTGCATCTCCACAAAGGTTACTGGGAGGGATGTTTGTTAATGGGGAGGATCGTTGGGTCATAGGATTCACTTTGATAAGCGATTAGACCATGATAAACAATGATTTGTGAGATATATACATGCTTATACGTAAATATAATATTTTCATTTGATATGAACAATTTCTATGTAGAGGAAAATTATGCCGACACTTGAGGTGACGAACCATTCAAAGTTTGTTGAACAAATACCTAAATGTAACATTCCTACAGCTGTCAGGACGAAAGCATGTGTTATTATATTTTACTCATTTAAAAAGAAACAAAAAACTCGATTGGTTGGGACATCATAGAACACTCTTATTCTTATGCCGACACTTACAGTGGCGAACCATCCAAAGTTTGTTGAATAAAGTGAACCTTTCGCAAGTCTACACTTGTAGTGTCGAACCATTCAAAGTTTTTTTAATTACAAAAATAAAGGTATATAAGAGGTGTTCTGAAAAAAAAAAAATGTTAAACATAAATAAATCATGAATCAGAGTTTGTGTCGACACTCACAGTGACGAACCATCCATAGTTTGTTGAAAAATCATATTTACATCCCACCATTGTAACGATTGAATGTGCAGTCATACATATTTTATAGATTAGAAATAGTAGCATGAAACGAGCTCACCAATTGATCCGTTATCCTTGACTGAGCAGCCACAATCCACTTTCGGCTTCACTCGTTTGCTCGGCTATAAAAAAACACTCAGGAAAAAAAAAGTAAGCGCGCGACCCAAAAAGAATAAAAAAAACTGTTCGGGCTTTCTTGACGCACTGCCCAGGAGCAAGCGTCAAGGTCGAGGGATCAAACAGAACTAACCGATCGCGGCACTTTTTCAGTTACTCCAACCGAACTCACCGATCACGCCACTTTTTCACTTACGAGACCGACGCGCGACATGTTTGATCCTGCCCTCGTCGCTCGCCCCGGCAAAAGCAAGTGTCAAGGTCGAAAGATCAAACAGAACTCAGTCACATAAATCAGCCTACAAGCTGAAAAACTAACAACAACAAAATTGGAAAACTTGTCTAAAATCGACACATATGCTGTCGACCTTTTTGATAACGGCAAATGATTCAGCGACCTTCCGCTGTGAAATCAATTTTCAAAGTCTGTAAAATGTTCCAGCAAATAATTTTGTTAAAGTTTCAAAAAAAATTGTACACATACAGAATGGTCTTCGTATGAGTACAAATTTTTTTGAAACTTTGAAAAAGTTCATTCATATTTTAACTTTGTACTTTTCATATGTTACTCTGGATATGATATGAAGTATCACTAGTGTGACTTTGATGAGCTTGAATGTTTAGAGCGTATTAGTTGCCACGATAGCCTTGTGTGGCGCTACAATCACAGAAAAGGGGGTTGCCAGAAATATATAAGAATGACTCATATTGTTAAAATATTTGGAAAAACCATAAAAAACGCTCAATAATTTGGTAAAATTGTTCTCACATAGTATTCAATTGTTACCGTTGTGGTTATCTATATAAATAAAAATGGAGTGGTGTTTGTATGTCACGAAATGGCTTCCGAACGGGTCAACCGATTTGAATGATTATTTTTCCGTTTTGTTCGTCAAGTGTTCCGACGTGTTTGTGTGTATAAAAATCCCAGGATATTCACCGGGAAAGTCGGAAAAACAAGCGTGAACGGAACTGTCATTTTGTATGGGACGATCCATAGAATTTTTCAACAGCCTACTTGATGGCAAGACGAAGTTTGCCGGGACCACTAGTTAAAAATATTTACAGTGTGGCTTGAGTATGTGTTTTACATGATTTAAAAAAAAAAGTAGGCCGCCATTGAATTTTGTACGGGTTATCAATGATTATGGGCTATTCATCTCACGATTTCAAATTAAAGAACATCAGTTTGTTTTGCACTGACAGAGCTGAAAAAGTATCAGTATACTTACAAAATATAAGTGCACATAAAAAAGAAGCATTCAATGATGAATATTGTAAACTATGTGGAGGTCAGCGGCCCCATGGAAGACATTTTTGTAGATTTAAATCAAGATTTCTTGAGATTCATCCTAGGGATGTTTTTGAGAAATTGGCGCAGAAGTGTAAAATGACCTCTGGAATTACAGCCTGTGTTCAGGCGGGGCACCATGGTAACAAAATAAGCCAAACATTTACATAACACATTCTTGTGGAAAAATGTGGGTCCATACAGAAGTGTTTTGTCAACATATTTGAGACTAGTGATCCCGGCAAACTTCGTCTTGCCATCAAGTAGGCTGTTGAAAAACGCTTTTGATCGTCCCATATAAAATGACAATTTCGTTCGCGCTCGTTTTTCAACTTTCCCGGAGAATATTCTGGCATTTTTATACCCACAAACACGTCGGAACCCTTGACGAACAAAACTGAGAAATAATCATTCAAATCCGTTGACCTGTTCGTTAGCCATTTCGTGACATACAAACACCATTCCATTTTTATTTATATAGATTAAATGTCTGATTGGAGCCCTTTATGACTCTATCAAAAGGCAATGCGTTATTCTAACTTCGTAGATATATTGACAAAAACTTTTTTCTATACTTTTTTCACTTAACTTTATTTGAAGTTATGACATTTCATTTTTTCTAAAATGACACTGAAAAAACATGGCTAATTTTAAAAGATTGAATTTAAACCGGTATGGCATAGAAACCGTAATCTTTTAATCTTTGAAGTGTATCTGCAAAATTTTGGCGAGAAATTCTGAAAACTATTCAATGTAACAGTTTGAAGTCGATTTTGTGCGTTTTCAGACAACGGAAATTTTAAATGTAGGAAGAACATGATCAGAATCAAAGTCAGCTACAAACTTAATTAGGGTCGGTCAAGACCGAATCGACCTTGGAAGGGCTTCGAAATATAGAAAAACAAATAACACTATAAGAATTTTGAATGGAGAAATTGTGTTCTAAAGATTAATTGTCAAATTAAATCCCTTAATTGCTAGTGCTTTATGAATTGTTCCACAAGCGATGTTTAACATTTAAATCTCCAATGACAATTCATTTAGAGTTATTTTGAATCAATTCCCACAATTTGTTGTCCTGTGCATTTAAGAAGCTAGTAGACATCTACAATAGTATATTCAGCAAGCTTTGTTCAAACAGAAACAGAAGAAGTTTCAAAATCTTCGGCATCAAATGACGAAAATATATAATGAATGAATGAATGAATTTTTCAGCCCTTGGCTGGTTCGTCTCTTCTTTCAGGGAAAATATATAATGTTTTATACGCCTATGATGACAGCAACTTCACCACATTCTCCATCCAGGAGATCATTATGTTCACGCCCAAACGTGAACGACGACTGAAAGCCGCCAGTCAGCGAGAGCGAATACCATGTTGCGCAATCATTCGACGTTAGCTCCGCCCATCTGGCATGCAACGACACGACGAGACGACAACCGAACGGAAGAAGAAGATGAAGCAACAACGATCGGCAGATTATAAAACCAGCGCATATAGCGTTGCGCGTATCAGTCCTTTTTCAAATTCAAAATTGTTAAGGCGGCGTCCATTTATTACGTAGCGCTAAAATTGGACACTTTTTTATCCCCCCCCTACGTAACGCTTTTTGTATACATATATGAAAAATTTAAAATTTGTGTGTGGGCCGTAACGCTTGAGCCTACTCCTCCCTCCCCCTAGAGCGTTACGTTATTTGTGGATGCCGCCTAACATCGGAAAGAAATAAAGAGCAGCCCACCCGAAGACGAGAGATCCTTGCGGTGTTTACAGTCAACCGGCGCGGCGATCGAGTTGTTGGTTTCGACGGAGTTGCGGAAATCAATCTGCCCTTTTGGGGGCAAGAATAGTTGTTCCCTCCCCCCACAAGCTTCCGAGAAGAACACTCGCCCTTTCCCGGTTTCCTGTTAGAGCGGCACCCTTTCTTGACGTGTCAGGACGTGTTTCGTCATGTCGCAAGAGAGCATGGAAGTGCATCCAGCCTAGTACGGCCCCGACTCATTACGATATACGAAAAAGCTTAGATCTCTTCATTTGGCGTCATTTTCAAAACGGAAACCAGTAATAATTTTGTTTGTAAAATTTCTACTAATTTGGAAAGTTTTATCCAAAGTTTGAGATTTATGCATTGTATAATTATTTGTTTACTTGGAATAGGTAGGTGTACAATGTACAGTATGTTTCTATTGATGAAGAGGTGAAATTCAAATTATGTATACTCGCGTCAGGAGGAGGATAATGAGCAATTCAATTATAAAAAATCATTAAATAAAGCACATCGGGTTTGTTAAGAAATGTATTGTAAACCTTCAGATTTTGATAAATATTTTTCAAACTACTCATCACAATGAAAAATTTGCCTTAAAAAATTGGAGAAGATAAGGGGGAAGAAAATGTACAGATTTTCAAAAGGCTGGTAAAAACCCAATTTCGAAACTAAGTCTTAAGTTGAAAAACAAAGTCAAACATGTACCGGGTACCCCCGTTGGTTTGACCACATTTAATCTGAACACTTTTTAATTTGTACCCCGCTAATTTACACATCGTTCAGATTAAAAATGGTTCAAACGTCATTTAGCTCATGGAACGTAGTGAAGTGAAATGGAACGCTGTAGAACGGAGCGCAGAATCAAAACAAAACAGTGAAAAGGGTAACCAGAAACACGGTTCTAGGGTGACTAGATGTTCAAATTAAAAATGAATCCCGATGGTTTGCATGAGGTATCGTTCAAATTAACGGGGGTACACTGTATATACTATACCAGATTAATTAGAATGAATACGAGAATTGGTGGGGCCCAGATAGCCGTAGCGGTAAACGCGCAGCTATTCAGCATGACCATGCTGAGGGTCGTGGGTTCGAATCCCACTGGTCAAGGATCTTTTCGTAAAAGGAAATTTTCTCGATTCCCAGGGCATAGAGTATCTTCGTACCTGCCACACGATATACACATGCAAAAATGGTTAATCGGCAATGAAAGCTCTCAGTTAATAACTGTGGAAGTGCTCATAAGAACACTAAGCTGAGAAGCAGGCTTTGTCCCAGTTGGGACGTAACGCCAGAAAGAAGAAGAACGAGAATTGAAAAAATAAAATATTGTCTACATGTTCCGACGATTAAAACCTTAATTTTTGCTTCAAAACTAAACTTATTCATTTTCTCCAAAACCCGTGCAAATTTGCTATGCAGCATATTTTTTCTCATTGATAATTCTTTTCTATTAAGATTCAGTATCTTCGAAAGCAAACTTATATAGTGTCGTTAATCTTATTTAATGAATACTTTTTGCTCTAGGTACTTCAAACAATCAAAGAAGAGCTTCTTTATAACGTACAAATTGCTCCCAGCCACTCCTCGCGGAGATATCTTGCCAGAAACGCGCTTTTAAGACTAGGGATCCCTTGAAAATGATTCTTCATGACAAAGTTTGCCTAAGCATTGTTTCTTGAAAAAGTTGAGAGCCAAAAAATGTAAAAAACAGCATTTTTGTTAGATTTTTTTTCGAAGAGAATTAATAAATTGTTGCCTTGCCTAAAATTTTCTACACCTAATCGTGTTCAAAAACATTTTTTTGATAGTTAAAACTAATTTGTTTTGAATAAGCGTGATTTTCGCCATGATTTTGAAATCTTTACTTTTATTGGAGAGGTTTTTCAACGAGTTGAAATACAATTCTCAACAGTTTTATTGGCCAGTTTCAATTTTGAAACAAATTGAAATAAATAGAAATGAATATTGTCTAAGTGTATTTTTAATTTCAATGTTTCTAATATAATTAATAATTCTACTTGACAAAACCAGTTGTGCCAAACGTTCGTCATCAACATAACTTGCAATTACATCAGCGAGTAGATTTGTTTTATAGTGTAGATATTATTACCAGCACTTAAACATGCTAAATGATTTGTTACCAAACAGAGAATATCAAAATTCAACAATGATGCTAATCAATAACAACGTATAGATTCCATTCACAAATACCGTTCTAGTAATTACGCATCATCCGAAGTGAAACAATACAATTCTCTGTCGTTGAACTAATTTACACCTCAAAATATGCATATTAAATTCACTCTCCCATGCAATCCAACAAACAATCAGGGAAAATCAGTAGTCCGCATCTTTCGTACAGTTGGTTTATACGTACGAAGTTTCACTCTCAATTTTGCATAGTCCATTTTTTCTCTGTTATCATTAGATAGTTCACCACCAAAATTGATTTGGATAGTGTTCTGTTTTTCTAAAAATCAGCAGCTTCGTTCCGTTCAAGAGGCATCCAACGCTACTGCTCGGATAAGCAAGTGATTCGATTCGCATCTCACATCTTAGCTACCCATGGGGGCCTTCAGGAGTGCGTAAGGTGCGGCTCCATAGTTTGGGCTGGTGTGGGAAATAAACGGATACTTTACTAGTTATGGGACAATAATGATTCTTTGTAACATTATAATAATATAAATATATTCAATTTTCAATTTTGAGTAATAATAAGGATAAAAAAGTTAGACCAAGTTGAGCCCCATACCCCTACTGGTCAATGACTTACGAATTTTTATTTTTGGTGCGGCTCGTTGATGTGTTGCCTTTTTCGGGTTGCATTGAGCGATGTAACTTTCTACAAGCGAGATAATAATTTGCTTCTCTGCGGAAGCTTCCAAGGCGAAAAATGCATCTCACAGCATTTATTCCGATGGACAAGCAAAACACACAGCGAGAGAAATCCAAGTACTTACAACTTGGTGAGTGTTTTGGTATACAGGTGGAAACACGAGTCTGTCGGTTGATGATTTGAAAGTTTGCAATTATTACCGGCAAGCTGAAATTCAAGTATATTGTTGTTCGTGCGGATTCAGATTCAGTTATTCATCATGATTGCGATGACTAAAGGCTGCATACATGCGTTTTTAAGCACCGTAAAACGGGTTATTTTTGATAATGCGGGTAATTTTGGTATTGTGTGATCCACAAATTACTAACCACAATAACATAATTTCTGTTAACAAGTTAAGCAAAACGGTTACAAACGTATAGGGGCAGGACTTCACTTTTTTCGATAAAAGGTTACCGAAAGATAAGTAATTTTGAATCAGCTGCTCTCAAAAATTCAAGTTACCAAAATTTCGGTGATCCATTCGTTTACCGAAGTGATTTCCGTTCGTTCAGCTGTTGAGGTTTCAGTAGATAAATTACCGATTTCGGTAATTTGATCTTAGTGTGTACAAGACTTACGTAAGATTCCTTTACAACTTATTATTTGGAACTCTCAAAGAAATCTATTCATGATCAACACAGGGTACTGTCAAGGATTCTTGAAGATTTTTGATTCCATTGAATTGTAACAGAAATCATCACATAATTCAGTTAAAATTGTAGTACATGAAATGTTGATATAAGAATTTTAATAGTATTTGTTTCGTCTTTAAATGCTGACGGTTTTATTAGGCCATTTATTGAGCAGATTTTTTTTACCTTTGTTAAGATTCTATTCGTTTTATGATAATTCGGTAGGAGTCATCTTATAAGCATTATAAGTATTTGGATAAAAATTCTAAAATGTTTAACAGCTCGGAACTTCGACATTATCGGAATAATTACATGATTGGGGTTGTAATGTGCATTTATTCTGTTGGGTATGTAGCAATATTTGCAATCAATGTTATATACTGTTTTATACATATTTAGGAAATTCCACTGAATTAAAAAAGTAATAATGTATAAAATTATTAAATTGTAAATCTCTATAAAACAATATTGTTATTTGTATATGATGTGCTTTCTTGTTCTCAAGAATGTATTCCGAATTGATGGAATATATATCTGGCCATATTGGAGTAGTGTTTAATCCGTTGAATCTGTTGTATGCTTCTATGGAGCGAGCAACGAAATCAGGATCGTGTCGGATTCACGTAGCACTATCGGTATCGCTCGTTTTCTTGTGGAAGTTCAGAGGACTCCTTGGCTTCCGTAAAGCAAGTAACACATTAAAAAAAGTAAGAGGTTGTTTCCGAGATACAACCGCCAAGTTGACGTTGGATAACGTTAGCTTCATTTATTTCCTGGCTTAAGACCGGCACAAACTTATGAAAGATTTCTACTGATAAAAATCCAATCAATTTTCATATTATTTGTTGCATGTCAATTCTGACCTATTGTGGACATTGTGTGTTAGCACAGAAAATCTGTGGTGTAAGTTTGGTTCGGTTAACACTTCAACACCGATAGACTCGGTCGATGGAAGAATAAGCATGAGCGGTAACTCTTGCTTCCCAAACAAATATTTCGGTCGAACGTTAGGTCCACGCATGATCCACTAAGATTGGTTGCTTTAGTAGTTTACGAATCCAGTTTGAGGTTGAGGTACTTCTCCATGAAGTTCGCTAGCTCCATGTTCTCCTCTTTGCTCAAATCGATGTTAAAGTTCCTTTTGATACTGGAAGAAGTTCAGCACCATGAAGAACTTTTTTTGCTTCGTGGTGGTATCCGGGCAAATTTGCGATTCCAGAGCTCGGCCGTCATGGTCCTGCAGGAAGCGAATGGCCTATCTGATCGGTTTGTTTAAGATTACCAACCTGTGCGCGATCTACGCCAAACGTGTCAGCATCATACCAAAGGACATCCAACTGACTCGTCGTATCCGTAGAGAACGCGCTTAAATTGAATTGCAGCACAATTTCAAAAACGGGTCATTCGATGTAAAAGAGTTACAACCAGAGACACTTCATCTATAACTATTAATCTATATAAATAAAAATGGAATGGTGTTTGTATGTCACGAAATAACTTGAGAACGAATCAACGGATTGAGGAAAGTTTTTCACTGTTGCACTCGACAAGGGATGCGACGTGTTCGTGTAAGGAACAAGTTTGGGAAAGTCTCCGGAATAATCGGGAAAACGGGAGAAGACTCAGGTGTTATTTTGTATGGGAGATTACATGACGTTTTGCAATAGCCTACTTCATGGCAAGACGAAGTTTGCCGGGACCACTAGTTGATTAATACATTTATATATTTATCAATTATAATTTTGGTTGATTAGTTTTCTAGTTAGCTGTTGCTGATTAGTTTTAGCTCTTTGTTTGACAAATTAATACTCTGATCGCCCTAGCATGCATTTGCATGTAGGTAGCGACGACAACAACGGAATTATTTAAAGACACGGACACCGTCTTCAGCCATTTAGCTGCACAGACTGTAACTTAACACTAGACAACGGACAAGCATGCTCCAGTGACACAGCCGAGAAACATTCCTGACGAAAAGTTTCGACGGCTGAAGCGAGAATCGAGCCCACACCCCATGACGCGAAGCGATTACTGCCTGGCGACACTAACCACTCGGCCACGAAGCCCAAAGTAGGTAAAGTTTGTAAGGATGCTTAAAATATATCCTTGAGCCCGATTTCATATTCTAAACTGGTACCGTAATCCGGGGTAACATTGATCATTTTTCTGAATGTTTCTTTAATATTTCATTTGAAAATGCAAATTTTGCAAAGTTTATATTTTTAAAACAAGTACTGCCACCCATAGCTCGAGACTATATACTGAATTTTGTTTATTTAAAGATTTAAGCACGTTAAGAAACACGTTTTAGGCGATATTTTTATTAAGCTGATATGGGGTAACATTGATCACCTATGTAAACAACGTTCGGTAATACTGAATATGTCGTTACTTACTTAAATCATGGCCCCTGAATCCGATTATGAAGGCCAAACGCTTACAAGTCATTTACTTTTTGAGTTATTTTAAAATTAAAAGCACCTCGAACCACGGAATACGCCTAAAGGTATGCAATTTCCTAAGGGAATTTTACATTCTTAACAGTAATTCGGTAATATTGCCTAAATGAGCATACTTATAAACGATTTGACAACAGAATCGTTCTCGGCGATGGCATTTTTAGTAAGAATCTTATTTTCCTTGCTTATATCGTTTGCAGAACTTATGTGAGACATGAATCTTTGGTAGTGTCATCCTTAACAATAAAAATCATTATTTCAAAAAGTTGACAAATTAACGAATAAAGTAAACTCATTTTTCGCAAAAACATTAACTTTTATTAGCTCATGAATATAAGAAAGAGAAGCACTACTCATGATTTGGAAATATTTCAATAATAATTTTTAATACGTTCTTTTGATGAATGACTCCTTTCCGATCAATGTTACTCCGCTGATCAATGATACCCCAGATTACGGTACCAATTAGCTCATACGGTTGAAATAATTAAATTTCTGTTATATATCAGGTTTTTCCTTAAGAAATTGCCTACATCTAGGCGTTTTTATCACAATTCTTGAAATTAACTATTCATTATTTCTTTACATATTGCATTATTAAGCATTTTGCAAGCATATTCGAATTCAGGGAGCTCATATTCATTATGTAGAGTCGTTTCAAAAAATAGCAATAATCGCATTGACAAGTGATCAATTTCACCCCGAAATGGGATTCCCCGATTTTCTATTTAAGGGATGATTTTTAGCACTAAAGCCATATTTGTTATAAAATTTTGGCACATGAGCCAAAGAGGCTGACCGTCGCACTTGTATTCAGTTGTTTGTCATTTTCAACATTATTGAAAACAGACAAGAAAAACCATGAAAAATGATCAATTATCACTAAATTACGGCACATGTAAACTCCAAAACGTCAAAACCTTATAACAGCAAGAAAAATGTGGTTTTCTATTAAATATAAGACATGCCTCGATATTTACCAATTGTTCAATAGTTTAGTCATGAAAATCAATAGTTTTCATTATTTGAGTAGATTCGTAGAAAGATTTGCAATCGATTGGTGCAAGAATCTTGAAAATTTATGCGGGCGTTAGTAAGTTATTAACAGTTAAAATCTAACCACTTTTCGTGACGCGAGCGATTTTTCGTTTTTCGAAATTGTACCCCAGTATGTTGCCGTAAGACGTTATCCAACGTCAAAAAAGACACGGACACCGTCTTCAGCCATTTAGCTGCACAGACTGTAACTTAACACTAGACAACGGACAAGCATGCTCCAGTGGCACAGCCGAGAAACATTCCTGACGAAAAGTTTCGACGGCTGAAGCGGGAATCGAACCCACACCTCATGACGCGAAGCGATTACTGCCTGGTGACACTAACCACTCGGCCACGAAGCCCACAACCTCGGCCACGAAGCCCACAACCTCCCATTTCCAAATTAACATGCATTCGGACGCAGCCAGTGCCGTTATTGTTTGCTATAATAATGAGAGCACCAGTACTTACACATTGAAGATGCTACTGATCCCGAGTAACATATGTTGGATCCCTGTGTAAGTACAGCTGTTCTTGCAATAACGGAGTAGCAACTGCGAGCGGGTAATCATGCTCATGCTCATGCTTCTCTGACAACTGTTACTTTCTACGCTTTTTGATGCTTTGTATATTATGCTTTGCTTTGATAAATGGATTATTGGGAAAGTTGTGTATCGCACTTCGAAGATCACCAAGCAGTGGTTCCAAATATGTTTCCATGCTAATGGATCCATACCCAAAATTCTTCAAATGTACATTAACGCGACAAATTACACTGGTTTTTCTATCCAAATGCAGATTTCACTTGACTGCATCATTGCCACAATTAATAATAATCGAACAAGCCTATTTCAAGTGGCTGACATACTTTTACAAATGTTTTACAAGCAAAGTTTTCGTGAAACAAATAAAACAAACAAGCTAGCAACCCTGCTGAGAGCACATGCTGTTGCTAAAAAGAAAACAATTTTCGTTGGCGCGAAACCGATTCATTGCCTTTTCTTGCCCGCCAACGGCGAAAACAAAGGGTTTGACGTTTCCGCACTTATGAACCCGCCCGCATTTCTGAAGTGCGGGGTCCAATAAGGTGGGAACTGCGCAATATCTTACCAATACTTGTTTCAAGAGTGGATACTATCTAAAAACACATCTGGATACTTATTATCGCCGAATAAAATAACTCGAAGTATGATTTTTGTGTATGGAGCAACGCACTGTGTCGCACGGGTCAAATATGAGTGACAATACCGAAGCTGGAGTTTTCAGCCCTGTTAATCACTGTGGGGCGCAGTCCCATTGTATTACGAGCAGAAATACAGGCCATCATTTCATTTCATTTTCATTTATTTAGTTAACATCTAAACAGATAACACTGAATCAACAATTTCACACCACAATACTCGGTTCGTGGCCGCATCTCTCCATCCTTGGTTCTGCCCAACGCTCGCCAAATCGATACGCAACTGATCCGCCAACCTAGCTCGCTGCGCTCCACGCCTTCTTGTACCAACCGGATCTGAAGTGAACACCATCTTTACCACCTTCTGGATACTGGGTTCGCCTTAGAGTTGGGCGAGCTCATGGTTCATCCTTCGCCGCCACACACCATTTTTCTGCACACCGCCGAAGATCGTCCTAAGCAACCGACGTTCGAAGACTCCAAGTGCTTGCAGGTCCTCCTCGAGCATCGTCCACCTTTCATGCCCGTAGGGTACTACCGACCTTATGAGCGTTTTGTACATGGTACATTTGGTGCGGCTGTGAATCATTGTTGATCGCAGCTTCTTGTGGAGGCCATCGTAGGCCCGACTTCCACGATGATGCGCCACCGTTTTTAACAACTAACATTTACTGCCCATAACTGCATATTTGTAACATTCGACAAAAGTAGGCATTGAGTATATGGCAATAGAAGTTTGCATTTTATGGCAGTATGGGAGAAAACTGAAATTTTCCAAAAATACCAGGAACTCAAAAGTGCTAATTTGAGGCTGATATTTTGTACAACTCATATCGCATACTAGATGAATAGCCAGAAAATAATTCTGATAGAAATTTCACTGCTATTACATTATGAGGCTCATTTATAATCCCAATGTGACTGTTATGCGGTTATAATTACCAATGTGACAAAACAACTAGGTATTTTATTCGAATTTTCTAGAACAATCTCACAGATTTCAGTAAGTTGATCGAAAGTATTTATCATTTGATGACTCTCCATGGTATTAACTCCAATTTGTCAAAAATGTCGAATGTGACTGTTATGCAGTTATGGGCAGTTTATGCCAGCCGTCAGCAAGGATCCACGGTAGCGATCCAAACGAACTGGAGTGTTCGCCTGAAAACTCCACACAATTTTGGACACCCTCCATCGCCGCTCTTATCAGTCTCGTGAGCTTCCCGGGAAAGCTGTTCTCGTCCAGCTTTTCCAAAGCTCTACGCGATCGATACTATCGTATGCCGCCTTGAAATCGATGAAAAGGTGATGCGTTGGGACCTGGTATTCACGACATTTTTGGACAGAAGCCGGTTTGATAACTTCCCACGAACTTGTTTACTGCAGGTGACAGACGACGGAAGATGATATGGTATAATACTTTGTAGGCCGCATTTAGAATGGTAATTGTTCGGAAGTTCTCACAATCTACCTTGTCGCCTTTCTTGTAGATGGAGCATATTACCCCTTCCTTCCACTCTTCCGGTAGCTGTTTTGTTTCCCAGATTGTGCCTCTCAGCCGGTGCAGACAAAAGGCCAGCCTCTCCGGGCCCATCTTTATGAGTTCAGCTCTGATACCATCCTTACCAGCAGCTTTATTGTTATTGAGCTGGTGAATGGCATCCTAAACCTCCCTCAAAGTGGGGCTTGGTTGGTTTTCATCACCCGCAGTACTGACGAAGGCATATCCTCCGTTGTCTCGTCCTTCATTGCCTGTGCCGTTTCCGTCTATAACGTTCCACGTTCTGTCGAGTCTCTTGCTGCAGCATGACCGGCTGCGCTGCATTCTTCTCCTCCAGAATCTGCCTACATTCCTCGTCGAACCAATCGTTCCATCGACTCCGTCAAACGTACCCGACGTTGCTCTCAGCTGCATTGTGGATGACTGCTTTTACTGTTCTCCAGCAGACGTCAAGAGGGGCTTCCTCCAGCTTACCCTCTTCCGGTAGTGCAGGCTCGAGGTGCTGCGCGTATGCCGCTGCGACATCCGGTTGCTTGAGCCGGTCTAGGTCATACCGAGGCGGCTGTCAGTATCGTAGGTTGTTAACAACGGAGAGTTTTGGGCACCTTTTCACCATCACCAGATAGTGGTCAGAATCGATGTTAGCGCCACGATAGGTCCTGACGTCGATAATGTCGGAGAAATGCCGTCCATCACTCAATGGTTCCAATGGCACGCCACGCCTAGCCATTTACCGTGCCAACTACAGACCATCATTGACTTTATAAATGTTTGACTTAAAAGGAACTACACGTTTGCTAAGATCTGTATTTTCTCGGACAGTCAAGCAGCTTTGAATGGCATTTGCATGTCGATCATAGTTAGTGTGGGAATGAATTCTTAATCTGAAGTAATTGGTTAATAGGAACAATGTTACTTTGTTCTTGGTGCCCGGCCATTGTGGAATTGAGGGAAATGAAATAGTCTACAATCTAGCAAGACAGGTTGCAGTTTCGAGCTTTGTCTGCTCTGAACCGTTCTGTAGTGTTTTTGAGTGCACTCTCAGGATGAAGAATCCAATTGGAACTTAGCGGAAACATCCAAACGACAAGATTCATCAAACCCAGCCTATCAAAAGCCCTGGCTATGGTCCAATGCACGAGTTCACTATTTGACGTTTGAGCGGTGCCGTGTAATTTACGTGACCATGGAAACGAGTGAGGTCCTTGGACCGATGCAAGAGTTCACTAATTTGACGCTTAACGATCAACGCTGCGTCATCGTAATCATCGTCATCATCGAAACTTCAAAAGCAGTTTTTCTGTTCAAAACTAAAAATTATTCGATGAAAATGTGTTCACTGTGTTTCGGTTGGAGAACAGAAAACAGAACACATTTTCCAGTAAATTTACTTTATTTTTAACGAAAAAACTACTTTTGAAAATTCCGAAATCAATGACGGATCCTGCCCCCTTAAGCGGTGCCAAATTGACTCGTTGCCATGGTCACGTAAATAACACGGCACCGCTCAAACGTCAGATAGTGAAATCCATACTGAATCTTAACCTATGCGTACCCAACATTTTTCAACCGATTTTCTTGAAACCAATGGCATGCGATCCAGATTTGTCTAAATTTGCAAGGGTCGCAAAACGGAACCGGTTCACCTAATGGTTCCGGAGTTATTCCGGATTCCGTTGGGGTCAGAACCTGTCGAAATACGAATTTTCAAACAATTTAACTTCTTTACTCGTGCTATTCGATATGTTTATACATAAAACACTATCAATATATAAAATCATATACAAATAAGTGTTAATGACCTCTTTGGACACGACAATCTGTTTACTTGTGCCACATATGTTCCGGAAGTCCTGGGGGAGATGGTCATTCCCACAATGTTATCAGAACCATTCGTGCGACACCTCAATCTTCATGATTTGTCATATAATGAGTGGAAATGGTTATAAGAAAGTTCAACGACCATTCGGGATTGACCTGGTCACACCGGACATGTTCCGAACACCCTGGCGGAAGTGGTCAATTCCACAATGCTGTATAAGCCGTTCGTGCGACATATCAAACTTCATGATTTGTGGAAACAATAACGAAAATAAATGTTCTGGACATCCATGACCATTCTGGACCGGGGTACACCGGACATATTCCGGATACCTCGAGGGAAATGTCAATTTTCTAAGTTTTTCCGAAACAATTCGCACAACAACTGAAAACCCACGATTCGTCAAATAATGAGTGGAAATGGCCAAAAGAAATTTTCAGAAATTAGTGTGGACAAAATTGTAAAAAGAGAGATAAAAATAGAGTACACTACGCACAGGTTGCACCGTTTCAAAATAATTCTTGACAACACAATCTGAAGTCATTACTGTCTGGCTCGGATGATGCTGAAACTGAAGCTAACTGTGCTGCCATCAATGTGGACGAAATTGTAAAAAAAGAAAGAAAGAAGTAGAGCACACAAGGAGCAGGTGCGACCAGATTATTAGAGTTTCAAAATTTCCCGGGATTGGATTTCCCGGGAAACGGGAAATACAATTACAATTTCCCGGGAAATCCAGGGATCTCGGGAAATTCTGAAAAACGTGAAAATAAAGCAAATTTGATGGAATTTTTTTTTCAAATTATTCGTATTTCGTGTAGGGTCGGTGTTCCCTTAGTAGACAGTCCCCTATAGTCACACTAGTGGCTTTTTATGGCCGTTTTGCTATAAATCGTTGCAAAATATTATTTGACATGAGGCTCAGGAACTATTTATTTAGGTACCATTGATATTTTGTTAAAAATTCGATTTTGTTAAAAAAATGACCCAAGTATAGTTTAGTTTATAATTTAAGCTCCCTTGCATCTATAGCAAATCTTTTATTCCTATAGTAGCAATAGTAAGAGAAACCTTTTTCAAAAAAAAAAATGAAATAAGAAATTTTTTATATCAATCGTAAGCTTTTAATCCACACTTTGAAGGAAAAATATAGAAGTTTTGTAAAAATACGGTTTTGATTTGTTTTTTGCTTTGTATCAAAGGCACATGTATACCTGTAGTGACACAAGCGATAATAAATACCAAAAAATGAGATTTCGTATTTTTTATGTTTTTTTTTCACAAAACCGAGGTAAATAGCTTTCAAATGACGTAAAAATAATGACACTGGCTTTATTTTTCGATTTTAAACGAATATTTGTTCTTAGTTATGCGGCTTCAAAATTCAACATGTATTTGGTACATCGACCCTATATGTATGTATTTGATACCAGTAAATCCATGAAACTTTTATAATCCTACTCAGTTCAGTTGGAGCCTTCCTTAGCCGAGTGGTTAGAGTCCGCGGCTACCAAGCAAAGCCATGCTGAAGGTGTCTGGGTTCGATTCCCGGACGGTCCAGGATCTTTTCGTAATGGAAATTTCCTTGACTTCCCTGGGCATAAAGTATAATCGTACCTGCCGCACGAGATACGAATGCGAAAATGGCAAGTTTAGTAAAAAAATCTCTCAGTTAATAACTGTGGAAGTGCTCATAAGAACACTAAGCTGAGAAGCAGGCTCTGTCCCAGTGAGGACGTAATGCTAAGTACAGGTCGGACTCGATTATCCGGAGTATCGATTTTTTTTCACTCCGGATAATCGAATCCTCCGGATAATCGAATCACTAAGAAAAAACTTGAAATCTTCGATAAAAGAACTTAAATATTATCTTTTTTGTTGTTTTATTTATATGATGCGGTGGCGTTGCCAGAAATTATTTCTAGGAGTAGTAGGGGTCTTTACAAGAAAAAAAAAATTGTTTAGACCAGAAAGAGAACAAAGTTTGACTCTTACAAGCGAACATTTTATCCATGATTCAAGGAAACATTGTGCGCTACTCGGGATATCCAGATTTTGTTCGGTATGGTCACAAACCATCTGAAATGTTTCCAATTTCATCTAAACGAAATGAGGTATACACGAATGGTTTTGGAAAAACTCAGCTTATGACCACTTCTCTTGAAGCAATCAGATTATATACAAAGGAACCCGTCCTGATTGGTCCTGAAACCGGTGTAAAATGCCGCAAAAATTAAATTTGATATGTCGCATGAACAGTATTGTGGAATTGGCCTTTTCCGCCAGGCCGTACGGAACATATCTGGTGTGGCCAGGTCAGTCCTGAATGGTCGTTGAACTATCAAAGGACCATTTCCACTCATTATTTGACAAATCTGGAAGTTTGACGTGTTGCACGAATTGTTTTGGAATACTTAGAAAATGGCCATTTCCCTCGAGGTATCCGGAATGTGTCCGGTGTAACCCAGTCCAGAATGGTCATGGATGTCCAGAACATTTATTTTCGTTATTGTTTCCACAAATCATGAAGTTTGATATGTCGCACGAACGGCTTATACAGCATTGTGGAATTGACCACTTCCGCCAGGGTGTTCGGAACATGTTCGGTGTGACCAGGTCAATCCCGAATGGTCGATGAACTTTCTTATAACCATTTCCACTCATTATATGACAAATCATGAAGATTGAGGTGTCGCACGAATGGTTCTGATAACATTGTGGGAATGACCACCTCCCCCAGGACTTCCGGAACATATCTGGCACAAGTAAACGGATTGTCGTGTCCAAAGAGGTCATTAACACTTATTTGTATATGATTATATATATTGATAGTGTTTTATGTATAAACATATCGAATAGCACGAGTAAAGAAGTTAAATTGTTTGAAAATTCGTATTTCGACAGGTTCTGACCCCAACGGAATCCGGAATAACTCCGGAACCATTAGGTGAACCGGTTCCGTTTTGCGGCCCTTGCAAATTTAGACAAATCTGGATCGCATGCCATTGGTTTCAAGAAAATCGGTTGAAAAATGACTTTTTAACAGCTGATTGAATATTTGAAAATCCTCAAAAATAGACGTTGGGTACGCATAGGTTAATAAAGGAAAATTTAGGTCAATAACCGGTTTTAATGACAGATCACTGCCCAAGTAGTTATTATTTTTAAAAGATAGAAAAAATCCAATCCTCTGAATGTCGTTTTTGTCAAGTTGAAAATGAAACTGCTGAGCACTGCTTAATCAAATAATATTAACTTTTAGGAAAGGGTTATTGGAGCCCATAGGAATTTGGCAAAGTAATCCTAATAAGCACTGTTCATTTTATAGAGTGGACACTTTTTTCTTGCTATTTTTTTTAATTTATTAATAAAATTGAAATCGGTTTTCTGTGCATCGTTCAACTATTTTTTTTACAATTTTATTAATATTTTGTAAGATTTTACAAAATGCTTTTGGTTGAAAAACTAAACAGTTTTTCCAAAAACTCCTTTGAAAAGCTGTTCGTCAAAGTAAAGCATTATTTTTCGCATAACAAAAATCTTCATTTTTATGAACAAATTGTATGTTAGTATTCTTTACTAAAGGTAGCGGTTTAAAAAATCAATAATATTCCACCGTTCTCTGACATTAGGTCATTCTAGTGGTTTATACCTTATGACCAAATTTGCTAAAACAGCATCCATTTACTTCCAGCCAAAAAGTAAAGTAAAAATCGTGTTAAGAATTGGTTTAGATTACTAAAGAAATTATATTTGCATTTATAAGGTTTAATCACCGCATGACTTTATTATTATGAAAATTTATTGGCTTTTTTCGGTGAATACAATACCTATACTCAGAGTGAAAGGGAGTAACGAAAGTAATGAAATGACAAGATGGATAGAATCGCAAGCGAGCGACGAGAGAAATGAACAATATAGTTAACAGGTCGAGGCGACAAATTTTTGCCTGTCTAGTGTTAGTAGTGACCAACACTACAACATCTAGCCGTTCGAGACCAAGACGTTAGGCAACGATTTGTCGTTTCGATTGTGTTGTTCACACATATGGCCCTCTGTTAAAAACAAATTTTCAACTTCTATTCATTTCTCTCGTCGCTCGCTTGCGATTCTATCCATCTTGTCATTTCATTACTTTCGTTACTCCCTTTCACTCTGAGTATAGGTATTGTATTCACCGAGAAAAGCCAATAAATTTTCATAATAAGAAACTATATTTGTATAGCAGAGAGCTAAATGGCGAGTCCTACCCGCATTCTTAGGTACATTTTTTCTCTTTTCGGTCGTTTTATTAAAAAATTTCATACTTTTAAAATCTTGTACGCATATTTATCGATAAACAGCTAATTGTAAGCGGTATCCTCCAAATATTTTGAAGGGTGATCTCAGAGTAACACATTATGAAAACAATACATGGGAAATAAATTCGATTTCTTTACAGCAGTGTTTCCAATTTCAATGATTGTCATTGTGCTTTGTTCCACTTAAATTTAAAATATGTTATTCAAAAAAAAAACGGTGAAAAATGATTTTACGATATCTGGAAAATTGTTGCTCCAAAAATAACTTGATATTTTCAGCAGGTTTCTGATTGATGATGCTTTCAAAGAACAAGCCTTTGTTGAAAATCAAATATATAGATTTTCGAATTTTCCGAAAAATTTCTAATAATCTTTGATTTTGATAACCTCCAAAAATCGACTGTTCTAAACTTTGTGTTTTATAAGTGTGGAATTTATTTATTTTTATGGCTTTCCTATTATTACAATAGTGTACAAAATTAGCCTAACGATGTACAGAAAAACTATTGCGATTTCAATGAAAAATTAAGAAGATTGCATGCACAAGGTATCCACTTTATAAAAATGAGCAGTCCTTGGGGCAATAGACTTTTCAAAATGAGTTGTGCCCAGTTGGGACAGTGTGCCACATCAACCAATGTCTATCACATCCCAATTGTGAAATGATATTTGGCGAGCACCAAATAAAATATGGGTCAATCCAAAATATTCTTAAATAATGGAAGCAGTGGTTGAAAGACTCTACAGACTAGGGAAAAAAATAATTTTATGCCTCAGTAAAACTGAGACTAAAAGATTTTTTTTCTCATTTAAAACCATTTTTTTTTTTTGATAATTTGAGTGTTTTGAAAGTTGAACACAACTTTCATATAATTGCGGAAATTGACTCGCAAATTTGTTTTCATTAGAAACTAAAATGCTAAACATCACTCCTGGAACAATTCTCAAAGCAAAACCAACGGCAGGATTTTATTTGATGGAGCACTCATGATGTTTCTCTATTAAGTATAAAGAAAAAAATCTTAATGTGCTCTGACGGAATTTTCCGAAACATACTCAAAATATTTCAGTAGCCAAAATAACGCCACCCGTGAATTTGGGTGAACTATGTGTGTTCAATATTAATATTTTTTATTGCTTTTTTTGCTTTATTTAATTAATACGTATACCTCATGCTTTTATTCGTTAAGTGCTTCTGTATTCCGAATTTTCATCATTCGTCTATTCCTTTTCCAGACCCACTTAATAAGTTATATTTCCGTTCTCGTATGATCTTGTCTCGTATTCAACGGTTGGTAAGTCAATTGAACATGACTTAAACATGATATCTGATTTTTTTTTGGGTTTAATCACTGTTGATTGATATCTATCGATTTAATTGATGTTTTTCGGTGAACAAATAAAATATTGATTTATCGTTTGCGTGACGTTTCTCCCTACTGCAATATTTCGGCCATCTTCAGAGGTGATCGATATGCGCCTGAAGATGGCCGAAATAGTGCAGTAGGCCGAAACGTCACGCAAACGATAAATCAATGTTTTATTTGTTTACCGAAAACATCAATAAAATCGATAGATATGATATTTGATTATTAAATTTTAGTGATTAAATTAAAAACCAACCTGCAGCAATTTTACATAAGTTTTCTATTACACCGACTATTTTACGTTTTTTCTTTACATTACTTCTCTTTAATTTTTTTAAATATTTTTTACTACTTCAGTTTCAATGCTCGAAACTTAAAAGTTATTTTTAACCATATTTTCGCAGATAATGTTCATCTAAAATGACGTGGTATAATACATATGTTTTTGCTGTGTATGTTAATTTTGACGAGATATTAATTTAAACAGGGTGTTTGGTTCCAGAGTGCAGATATTTTTAGGGTAGATAGGTCTTCTCGAGATATGAGAAACTGTCCAAGGAATGTAGGGTTAGAAATCACTGCTAAGTGAGTTATGCACAATTTTAAATATTTTGATTTGCTAATCTTATAACTAATTAACTATAAGCCATAAATTCAACCTCAGCGCACGAACCGAAAGTTTATAACCTCTTCTTTCTTAGCTTCTTTGGCATGAATTTTGTAGAACATTGTTAAAAGGGTTGTTGAGATTTCTTACCCGCCATAAAATTGATTTCTTATTTTAATACAAAAAATCTTATCATGGGGGGAGAAGGTAAATTTCGGGAGTTGAAAAACCCCAAAAATTGCCTTACGTTATAAATGGACCGCCCTATGGCCCAAAAAAATTTAAAAAGAAAAATGTATGGACGAGGCTACGAGGGTGGCGGGGCTCTGAAATTACAAAACAATAACTACGAGATTTATGGTCAGCCCTAAAATGCCGCAATATTACTATTTTTTCTCATTATGCCATTTCAATGCTTCACCTACAAGTTGAAGCCTGTATCCCGAAGAAAATATCCATGAGATTTTAAAAAGGTTTACCGTAATCGGGGGTAATATTGATCATTTTTTTGAATATTTATTAAATATTTCGTTAGAAAATGCAAATGTTGACAATTTTATATTTTTAAAACAAG
Source organism: Aedes aegypti (assembly GCF_002204515.2). Lineage (NCBI taxonomy): Eukaryota > Metazoa > Arthropoda > Insecta > Diptera > Culicidae > Aedes > Aedes aegypti. The sequence goes on from NC_035108.1 coordinate 197,854,241, forward strand.
TACTGCCATCCATAGCTTGAGCGACTTTTTGATTTAGCTGATATGGGGTAACATTGATCACCTATGTAAACAACGTTCGGGAATATTGAAAATGGCGTTACTTACTTAAATCATGGCCTCTGAAGCCGAATATGAAGGCCAAACGCTTACAAGTTATTTACTTTTGTAGTTATTTTAAAATTAAAACACCTTGAACCACGGAATACGCCAAAATGTAGGCAATTACCTAATGGAGTTCTGCATTCTTAACAGTAACTCGTTAATGTTGCCTAATTGAGCATACTTATGAAAGTTTTGACAACAGAATCATTTTTGGCGATGTCATTTTTAGTGAGAATCGCATTTTTGTTATTCATATCGTTTGCAGAACTTATGTGAGACATGAATCTTCGGTAGTGTAATCCTTAACCATTGAAATCATTGTTTCGAAAAGTTGACAAATTTTCGCATAAGGTAAACGCAATTTTTGCAAAAATCTTCACTTTCATTAGCTTATGAATATGAGAAAGCAAAGCACCATTCATGGTTTGGAAATGTTCCTCCAATAAATGATGATCCGAACTTTTTACGAGATGAGTCATTCCGATCAATGTTACCCCGCTGATCAATGATACCCCGGATTACGGTACTATTGTTTTTTTGCTCAATTAACTTCATTTTTTTAAATCAAAATATTTTTAAAGTAAATTTAATACTGCTCTTCACCTGGATAGCAGGAAATATTTACTAGGTAATTTCTTCAAGAGAAAATTGATGATTGTATGACTTTAAACATAAATCTAATATAAAAAGATCTCAGAAAATTTCCCCTTTGCCATTTTTGATAAAATAAATGCATTATGAGAAATTTCATAAAATAAAATGCAAAAATCGCAAAAAAAACTGACAGAGATCTAAATTTTATAGATCTTACAGGAATCCACTACTGTCAATGATGTTCAGCTTTTTTTCCTTTCTGTTCCTACTTGATAACATATTTGTATCAAATTAGCATCAAAAAGATCAGAATTTACAAGTCCAATATATTCCCAGCTCCAGCCTGTCTGAACACCGACCACATACGCTTGAAAATAAAAAAAAATGGGTTACATTTTAATCACATTTAAAGTACTCCTCCAGTTAATTTAATCAAAATTTGGTACACTTATGTTGACTAATTGATTTGTAGATCAGAATCGACCGAGATGAGCCAGCCTCGGGCTGCAAATCTCGTTAATAAAGATAATAATAATAATAATAATAGATAAATACAGTGTAGTAGTTTTTTTTTTACAAAAACATAAATTACATATCAGGAGGACGATTCTAAATTATAGGGTATAAATAAAAATACCTGAAGGAGGGACTTTCGCCCCAGTTAAAAAAGTTTTGGAGACATTGCTTTAGATATTTCTTCAGCGATTTCTCTAGAAAATAATCCAGAAATTGTCCCTAAAACTCTTCCTCCAGGGAAGTCTTCTGACATTACATACTTCTGGAAATGTAACAGAATCTCTCCCACGACTTTTTCCAAGAATTCCTCAAGAGATTGCGTCAAAAATAATTTCTGGGATTGCTGGAAACATAAAATAAAAATTCTTTGAATGATTTTTTCAGAAACTTCTCCAGTTCTTTCAGAAATTCCACAAAACATCTCATTAGACATCCCTACAGATATTCCTCAAGAAAAGGATTTATCCTTAAAGAGATCTCTTTGAAAACATCGTTCAGGTTCTCTTCCCAGAGATTTTTCAGGGATACCTCCAAAAATTCTTCCAAAGATTTCTTCAAGAGTTTCTCTATAAAACATTCCCAAGATTCTACTAGAACTTTCTTTACAGAATCCTTTAAAATCCAAGGATTCCTTCAGGAATTCCTCAAGACATTCCTACAGGAAATACTGATTCTATTAGGAATTGCTTAAAAAATTTTTCCAGAGATTCTTTCAGGAATTTCTCTAGAAATTATTCCGGTGAAAAACTTCTTTAGATTCTTTTAGAGATTATTAAAAAAAATTGAGTCATTAAATACGACAAAAATCATATGGTTCATGGATTGTCTCATAGATTCATCGATGAATTCCTTTTAAGATTTCTTCAGAAAAAAAAATACTAATTATTGCACAGATTTCTAAAGAAATTGTTTCAGGATTTGTTACATTTATTAAGGAGAGGAATTCCTTCTGAATTTACTCTATAAGTTCCTCCAGTGATTCCTCTAATATTTACTCCATAGATTTCCGAAATGTGACTAAAACAAATTATGTTTTAATTTTGGCTGGTTAGTAGTTAAAATAACAAAAAAAAAAAAACACAATTTCCTCTGGTCGGGATTCCATGGATTTTTCCAGGGATTGACTCAAAATCTTGTCCTGCAATTCTTCCAAGACTTCCTCTATGGTTTTCTTCTGGAAACAATCCTCACACGTACTCGCGATTCAATTTAAAAAAATATTTTATTCTGTTGAGAGAACCTTGCTAAGCAGTTTAAAATTACAAAGAAATCAATTCAGGTTTCACTTATCCAATTGAATCTCAACTTACTGGGAATTTAAGAACCATTTCCAATCAAGAGAACGTTTTCAACAATCATTGGGGGACTGGTTAGAAATAAATGAGAATTTAATTTAAAAATTCTTGTGGGGCCCTCCTTGGCCGAGTGGTTAGAGTCCGCGGCTACAAAACAAAGCCATGCTGAAGGTGTCTGGGTTCGATTCGCGGTCGGTCCAAGATCTTTTCGTAATGGAAATTTCCTTGACTTCCCTGGGCATAGAGTATAATCGTACCTGATTCACGATATAGTGGAAGTGCTCATAAGAGCACTAAGCTTCCCAGTGGGGACGTTAATGCCAAGAAGAAGAACGAGAAAATAATTAATCCAAACATTCAATCTGAAAATGTGAGTTTTTTTACATCCTAATCCTAGACATAAAAAATCTTTCGATTTTGCTTGATATATTTTTCAATATTTTTCAAATGTTATCAATTGGAATACTTAGTTAAACATATTAAAATGACATGTTGTACCAATTTTCAAACCACACAAAATTTCTGCCGTTGTTTTCCTTGATTAGTAATTATTTTGAAAAAAGATTTTTTTTTCTAACACAATCACAAAAACGATAATTAATTTTTTTTTTCAAAGAACAGTTTGGATTCCGACATGGACATTCGAACACTCACCAAATTTTACGGGCAACAAGTATGATTTGTTCAAACAAACCTAAGGGCTATTCAACTGTGCTTGCTTCTGTGAGCGTTAAAAAGCAATTGGCATTATTGTTGGCATGAAGGTTTAAAGAATGAAATTTATTATGATTTCCCAATATACATTGTAAGAATAATTAAAAGCTTCTGTCAAATCGTTTGGATTCCGCAGGTGCATTATCTGAATTCGCAAATAAAAGACTTCCTGTAAGAGTTGGTGTCCACTGGTTTACTTCAGTTACTTCAGATATATAAAATGTTATTGCATCGTCAAATGACGAAGCCTTCATATAATGTGCAATTGATTTCAAAATAGATTAGGATTTTTTACTTTGCAATGTTATTTCTTCGAACGATAATTATAAAAGTATAAATTCGTGCTTCGTTGCGTGTTCAACGTTTCGCTTTGATGCACTTACGACCCCAAATTCGCATAAAACACAAGCCAACTGCATTGTCCACTTCGAAGAGATTCGTTTCTGGTGATAAAGAATTGCATACTGTCGCGTACTTACACTGCTTGAACGGGCACGCGTCCCATTAGAGTCAGGCTTCAACTGTCGACCCCGAGCATTTCCACCACCGCCGGTTGGCTTTCTGGCTTCCTGCTTTGGAACCTTTTCCGGTACTACTGGAGTCACGGCGGCTGTTGGTTTCGGTTCCGTTTCGTTGCTAATACTGTTTTCGGCCGTTTCTTCAATAACAATCTCCACAGTGTCGTTTTCATTTGTGTTGGACATTTTCGTGTCGTTTGTCTTCTAACCCGATGACGTTATTAACTAAAAAATCGATTTCTAGTTCTTGCTTTCACGTGTTGCTGGAAACAACTGCTTTTTCGATATTTACAGACTTCAGAGTTGCATCACTTCACAGTACGGATTCACGAGACGATAATAAATTCCTTTGAAACCGGTTCTGACACTTCTCGGCGTCCAGTTAACTTTTTCACCGAGATACAATCTTATTAATGAAGGCAATCACTAATTTCTCCTAATAGAATCTTACTAGCAAGCACTTGCTTAATCGGTGACTCGATGATATAAATGGTGAATGGGACAGATCTTTGAACGAAGCGCAAAAATCACCGACACGATCAGTCCAATGCTAGCAGAAGCGGCTTCCGTCGGTTTCCGTCGACGATCGAAACACAAATAATGCGAAATTCAACCGAACGAGTGGCGTCGCCTTATGTTTATGCCGAGTAAAGATCATCGGCTTGCCATTCAACAACTACACATGAATGAGTAGCGGTGTGGAGGGCAGCTATATTTATTACATTACGTTTTGCGTGGTTTCGCGACTACATGCTTGGGTGAACTTTCAGGCCATTTTGAGGCGACGATTGTTTAGAAGAAATTACCCCCAGTATGGGTTGTTTGGGTTCATTCTTTAGGTCAGTGGCTCTTTAAAGTACTTCGTGTAATGTTTGTTTTATCATCTTGTCGTCTTGTCTTCTTGTCTTCTTGTCTTCTTGTCTTCTTGTCTTCTTGTCTTCTTGTCTTCTTGTCTTCTTGTCTTCTTGTCTTCTTGTCTTCTTGTCTTCTTGTCTTCTTGTCTTCTTGTCTTCTTGTCTTCTTGTCTTCTTGTCTTCTTGTCTTCTTGTCTTCTTGTCTTCTTGTCTTCTTGTCTTCTTGTCTTCTTGTCTTCTTGTCTTCTTGTCTTCTTGTCTTCTTGTCTTCTTGTCTTCTTGTCTTCTTGTCTTCTTGTCTTCTTGTCTTCTTGTCTTCTTGTCTTCTTGTCTTCTTGTCTTCTTGTCTTCTTGTCTTCTTGTCTTCTTGTCTTCTTGTCTTCTTGTCTTCTTGTCTTCTTGTCTTCTTGTCTTCTTGTCTTCTTGTCTTCTTGTCTTCTTGTCTTCTTGTCTTCTTGTCTTCTTGTCTTCTTGTCTTCTTGTCTTCTTGTCTTTTAGTCAATGTGTTTAATTCAACTAACTTAATAATCAATCACATTTGATGGTAAATGATATATCCCCCTTTCACAATGTCACTATACTACGTGAAGCATCAAACGAATGCCAAGTTAAATGTGGATTTCCCACTTGTCGGGTTATTTCATTTGCGTAGACGAGAATGAACCCAACTATTCTCCCATATCCAACTTAGAACATATTTCAGTCCCAACACACTCACAAGATTGGCTTTGAATACAGCTAAATAAGAAGGGACGGTAACCCATATGGAAGCTCATTTACTACAGGGGACCACAATCAAACGTTATGACGCCGTCGGTTATTATATCGGTATTGACAGAACAGTGGACGATAGTCGATGAAATGAGTAATCACAACAAAACAGTAGATTGGTACACCTGTAGGCAGGTATATCCACATGTCGAAGGATGGGCTTTACACTGTTTGAACATATAACAAATAATGTTGCTACTAGACTTGCGTGGGTAATGGGAAAACCGGAATTGGTTCCCCGAATAGCATGGCACTTTGTCAAGCATGCTAATAAAAGTGTAAACAAAGAGATTTAAAATTGCGAACAAGCGCCATGTCTTTCAACGTGTGATTTACGGTCATGTACTTATTAGGTGAATTTCATGGCAGGGATGGGTCATTGCGCCAATTTAATTGCAGAATTATCCGTGTTATGACTCAGACAATCTTGAGACTCGATAAGGGTGAGAACGCACCTCGAGCAGAATAAAATAATTACTGAATACTAAATTGAGGTATTCCATACCAGGTAATCTCCAATACTTACAACCTGAATGAGGTATGAATGAGCCCTGCATAAGAGGTATAATACCTCAAATAATACCTTCTGCATATTCTACAAATACCAAACTGATAATTAGATCAGGTATTGTTATAGGGTAGATGTACCAGTTATGGCCATAGTGGTTCCCAATTTCGCCATACGTGATAATCTGAATGTCTTCACATTTTGAAAAGTTTTGTGTGTTTTACTAGTCTTGATGTTGAAACATTCAAAAAGATTAAAAATGTGAAAGTCATCGAAATTTCACATATGGCCAAATAGGGAACCACTATTGCCATAACTGGTACACTTTCCCTACCTAAACAATACTTGATGGTTTTCATATAAAAGTAAATTTTTCAATAATAGTTCAATACCTCCAGCAGTCCCCAATAGCTATCGAATTCCAAAATGAAGTATTTTTAATTGTTTCAAACATTTGTTTCAAATACCATTTGTATACCAAAATGAGGTATTGATAACTGAACAATACCTAATTGTGGTATGATACCAAAATATGGTATGCATAATTATTGCGAGTTCTTCTTTCCTCCTCGGGACTGGTCAATAAGAGGAGCGTTTTTCTTGGTGCTACAACAGTAGTACATATAGATACATCATACATCATGATCACCCTTAATATTTGTTTGAAAATCAAAAAACTTGTACTTAAGTCTTAATTTCGATATTTTCAAGATTGGATACAGAAATTTCAAATATTTTGCTATAATGCCGTCAAGTTGAATTTTTATATAGAATAAGTCTTAGCTGCTTTAATTCATCAGACCAGACCAATTCATTGACGCCACTTTCATAATGAAAAAATGTCTATATAATGAAATTTTGAAAGCATCAGGAGATACCTTACGAAGAAATACCTAAAACAGTTCTGGAAATAGAAAGTTTTTTAGTTTCACAATCAAACTTCCAAGCTAAACACTGTTGGATGATTTTCTATTTTAAAATAGCAGAACCTGTTGAAAAACCATCAAATTTTTTGGCTCAAACTAAATTCGTTACACGTAATAAGTTGAAGAGTTGTCGAATGTCCACTGAAAGCAAGCTGAAGTTAGAAGCGCCGGCAGGAATTTTGCTCGGTATTGAAATTGGTACAACATTGCCGGTTTTACATTTTTCGGGAATATATGCCAACTGAAAACCATTATTTATTTATTAATAATTTATAATTATTCTAGCTGTTACGTCTGTGTATTCCGTTTCTTGTAATAATAAATAAAAACATTATTTTCGACCATTTATGACAAATGACAAATAAATCATGATATTTTTATTCGAGTTCTGTTTTTCCACAATTTCGAGACATCGTATAATTGAGGAGATCACAGTAAGTTGTGATGCCGAACGGTTGTGTTTTTCGTAAGTCTGTCAATTTTCGCTCGTGGAATATATAGAAATTTCAATTTTCAAACGTTTCGTTTCAGTTCAATAGTTGTTTGACAAAATAAAAATGCGAGTGTGTCAACTGTGGTGTTAAGGGATGTATGAACTGGTTGCTAAGGTTGCCAAAAAGTGTGATTGTGCATCAATAATTTTATTCATTTAGAGCAGTGTTTCCCAAACTTTTTTGACTTTCGCCCCCCTGAGGCCAATACATTTTTGGAATCGCCCCCCTAATATGTTTTTAAAATATTTATATTAGACGCTCTACTTTTCTAAAATTAAGACCAATATATTATCATAAGTAATCAAAGATTGATTAAGTTATCAAGTTTACTGATGTAAAAATGCTAAACATATGTGATTTTAAAGCAAGATCTATCTGCAGATCTGCGTAATATAATCAAGATATATTTTCCTAAATTTCAATAAACGATCCTTTTTTTTTTTTAAATGATAAACTGATAAGCAGTTCATAACAGCAAACAACCCTAGTGTATTACATGCTACTGACCCAGTTTTTACGGCACTAAATATATTTGGCTAACTTTCTGAATTTCGAAACTTATTAATTTGATTGGGAATTTTGTGAAATACATGTTTGACCATTTCAAAACTACAAAACTTAAAAAAGAACATTGGTAAACCAAAAAAAAAAAAAATTCCACTAGCAATGCAATGTAAGAACATTTGTTTAAAAAAATGTATTTTTTCTTAAAACCTGGATGTTTTTATCCGATAATTCTTCAAATCTATTTTTAGTTACATGATTAACGTCTTCGGTAATAATTAGTTTCAACTTTGGCACCTGATTTTTGCAAACAATATTTTTAGATTTTTGTTTCATAGTTTGTGCTATAAGTAACTAACAAGTTTTGTCGAAAACTTTGCTTGTGAGGACCCGCTGATAATCATAACATTAGCTGCCCATTTCTGAAGTACTTTTATTAATTGAACATCAATTTATTCAGTTCAAAAACTTGAACTAATATCTAAAAATGTTTAATAGGGAAAGTGTACCAGTTATGGCTATAGTGGTTCCCTATTTGGCCATATGTGAAATTTCGATAACCTTTACATTTTTAATCTTTTCGATTGTTTTAACATCAAGATAGATCTTATATCTTACTGCTAAATCATACAAAACCTTTCAAAATGTGAAGACATCCAAGTTATCCCGTATGGCCAAATAGGGAACCACTATGGCCATAACTGGTACACTTACCCTAATTAAATGAAATTGATCACTTTAAAAACACTTTCAAAATATCTCAGACTACACATATTTAATATAGTTTTCAATACGTTATGTTTTGGGAAAATTTCAGTCCCCAATTCATAATTCATAGCGAATTTTAGCACTTATGCATAAAAACTGAATGCTTTACAAACATATATTCTGTATCCAAGTTTTGTCAATCCTGATTTTGAAAGAAAAAATTAAAAGGTACAAACAAATAGAGAGAAAGATTTAGATGTGGAATCTTCAGATTATTAGAATATTTTCTCCTATCAAATTGAGTATCTTGTCAAAATGATTCGTAGTTTTCAGTTTCTCCCACTTTCGCCCCCTTTTTAGTATTTTCGCCCCCCAAATTTCATTTTACAAATTTTCGCCCCCCTGGACCTGAAAATCGCCCCCAGGGGGGCGAATTTGCCCACTTGGGGAATCACTGATTTAGAGGGTGTTGAGTGTGTTCCTGCTGTTCCTGCATCAGCAATAATCGAGGAATTTATCAGCAGAATCATACGCCACTCCTTGTACAATTTAATTTCAGCCATGTCATAGTCAAATTCGATGAGAGATTTCCATTTTCTCTGTATCATTTTTGTAGCTAATTGACTAGCGACTAGTCGCAAATTTGCTTCTGTCACGAGTGTTCTTGATTGTAGGTTCCCTATAATTGTTGCCATTGGGCTAATATATAATTGACAATTGGCGCGCATTTATTTTTCCAATTTTTATTAAAAACATGGTTTATTAACTGCAATAAACATTTTCCAAAGCAATGCAAGCGTTTGCAGTCATAAATCGATATCGAGTGAGCTATAAGCTAATGTTAAAACCAACATTTTCTTCTTCTTTCTGGCGTTACGTCCCCACTGGGACAGAGCCTGCTTCTCAGCTTAGTGTTCTTATGAGCACTCCCACAGTTATTAACTGAGAGCTTACTATGCCAATGACCATTTTTGCATGCGTATATCGTGTGGCAGGTACGAAGATACTCTATGCCCTGGGAAGTTGAGGAAATTTCCAACCCAAAAAGATCCTCGACCGGTGGGATTCGAACCCACGACCCTCAGCATGGTATTGCTGAATAGCTGCGCGTTTACCGCTACGGCTATCTGGGCCCAAAAACCAACATTTTGTCATTGCTGTATATTTGTATACATCAATATTCTTCATTTTTTGTTACATTTACGCTTCCACCAAAAACCAAGCCTGCTACTCACTTCAATTTTCTATGAAAACTGTAATTATTATTGATTAAGACTTTGCATTCAAAAATACTAGATTAAACTCAGATTAGACTTGTGTGTCGGACCACGCTGCCATCGCCGTTCCATTGAACGTATATTTGATAAAAATAAAATCTTAAAATGCTTAAGAAAATATTAAGCTATTGCTTCAGGAATTCTTAAAGATATCCTTCAAATGGTTTCTCCAAGAATTTGATGTTTCTCCACGGATTTCAACTAGTATCATTCTGAGGATGCCTCCAGAGATTCCGCTAATAATTTCTCCATGGACTCATCTTAAACTCTCGTAGAATTCATGTATACATCATAAAACGTATTCTTTAAATAATTCCGACATGGATCATACCATAAATTCCACCTGTTAACCATCCTGATATTCATGTTTAAAAACTTCTAAGATTTTCTTCATAAATGATGCCAGGGATTGTACCAGATTTTTTAGGCGATTTCAGAGATTCCTGTAAGAGTTTCTAAGAACGATTCTACTCCATTACCCCGAATCACATTACCCCGAATGCCATCAGCCCGAATGCCACCACCCAGAATGTAGCACAACACCGAATTTCATTACCCCGAATGCTGTTACTCCGAATATAGAATTTTATTGCCCCGAATGTCTAATTACATTGCCACGAGATAATCAAATTCGGGGTAATGTCATTCGGGATTGTAGTTCATTCGGGGATATGGAATTTGGGGTGACGACATTCGGGGAAATGGGATTCGGGGTAATGGGGTAGAATCTCTAATGGTGGTAAGCTCCATCGAAGTTAATACGCCGAACGCGTATTATCCTCGATTTTACCATAGTAAAATCGAGGATAATACGCGATTGGCGTATTAACTTCGATGGAGCTTACCACCATAAGAACGTTTCACCACTATTGACTTAACGAATCCCTGTCTTAAGAATTCTCGCGCAAAGTTTCTAAAGGACCTATCTAACATTGAGAGGCTCTCTTTGTTTACTTTCTCTTTCATTAACAACTGAGTCACGTTACGTTGCGTTTTTTGTATGAACCGCTAGTCAAGGAAATTCACTTTCGATCTATAGTGAAAAACTTCCCAAAATCTTTAGTATTCCACTGTTATAATCGAAAGAGAACGAGAGAGGAGAGAATCTCTCATTTGTACATAGGTCCTTTAGTAATGTTCCGCGAGAATCCCTTGATGAATTTCACCAGAAAGTTCGCATTCAATTCCACCAAGAAATGGTTCAAATATTCCTTCAGGAATTTCTCCAGAATATCTCCAAGAAATGTTTGCAAGGAATTCCGGATTCTGAACTCTGCAGTGCCTTTGTACAATTTTTTTTTCCAGGATGTAAAATGGATTCAACTATGAATTGTTCAAACCATTCCACATATGATACTTTATAATTTACTGGAGATCCATATTTTTTTTCAGCAAATTTTCATGAATTCTTCCAGCAGCCCTTTAAGTTATGATTCTTGGAATGCTCCACAAATTATTCCAAAAAATAGTACAGGTGTTCGTCCAAAAACACGAGAAACAATTTTATTGGCATTTCTCCAGCGATTTCATTATGATTTTCTTCAGAACTTTCTCCAAATATTTATGCAAGAATCATTCTATGTACTACTTAAGTTTCTTCAAGGATTCTATGTAAAATGAAAACCTTCATTTATTCCATCAGTAATTGCTTAAGAAATTCTTAAAGACAATAAGTCTAGAAATTTGTCTATGGATTTTTTATTACAAAAATGTATTCAGGGATTGGTTTAAAACTGAGCAAGTTCTCCTAGAAAACTGCCAATAATTCCATCATGAATTCGTTCAGAAAACTTTGCATGGAAAATCTCATTTATGAATTTCTTTTATAGTTTCTCCGAGTGTTCAAGGAATCCTCCAAAGATTTTTCCTGAATACATTTCTTTAAGGATTACTCCGATAGAGAATAAAAATAAAAAATAAAAATAAATCTTACCACGAAAAAATATTGAAAAAATATGTAAGAAAAACTGAAAATGCCTGCTAGTTCAATAATATCAATGTAAGACCCATTTTCTCATCAAACAATACATGTTGAACGAAATTTAGAAAAATAATATTTTGCTTCGGTATAACGTAACGAAAATAAAAATCGAGTTACGTTATATCGAGGTATTACTGGGTATTACTATATTACTGTAGTACCTGGGTTTTATTCAGAAGTGTAGTAAATTTTATAGTTTAATTCAAAGAATACTTGTGGAAATTAATACCTTCGTAAAATAAAAAAGCAAGATTCGAATCGGCGAAAACTTCGTCAAGAATACTTATCAAATGAAAATATATTTTTTATTTAGCAATATTTTTTGAATAATTCGTCACCACAGATGTCGACATACATTTGTCTAAGTATATCATGAAGCCAGAAACATAGCTATATTTAAAATCAAAGTTTCATGAGTCGTATCGCTGACCAAGGCTAATCCTGATCACGCAACTTTTAACCCTTCCCACTAACAAAAATCCTTTCTGCGACAACCATGGAGATGCAAAGCTGATCTCGGTCTCTAGTAGCAACGGTAGTCACACTAACATCCCTTCCCCTCCTCGATGACCGTAAGGACGTGGCCGGCGCCGTTATTGACTTTTAAGCTCTCGATTTATGCACATTGAGAATGGTTAGCTAATCTCAAGCCCCGTTCATTGGTTCTCTGTGCAATTTCTATTGTTCTAGTCAATCACGGACTAGCAACTACGAATTGTACGATCATCTATGCTTATACTTATGCTTAATCTCGAGATATCGCATAATTATCAACTACATGCAAGCAGTAAACAGGACTACACCCCCGACCCACTAAACCATTTTCATTGCTGCCAAACCCTTCGTCTCTCCGGGACCACCAAGAAGGCATTGCTTCGGAGAGGGGCTATTGCACATCGCAAACTCAAGGTTAGCTGCGTAGCCATGCAGCAACGAACATCGATGACACGCTTAGGGGGGTCCACCAAGGTAGCATGCTGGCGCTTTGCCAGCTTCCCAGGTGGTCCTCACCTCCCATTGTCCGCTGAAGGCAGGCAGGGTCGACCACTACGCCCACGCCCAGCTGCACTGCAGGTATCAAGAACTGATACTGCGGGCTTGGCAATTTGACTTACTGAAGGCTCAGGCCCTATCAGCTAGCACCAGCTGGGATTGCTGACGAAGGGGCCTCCACCTGCTCCGAACAACCAGAGGCTCGTATCCAACCCAGTAGGCCGGCACCACGACAGCAGCGCTACCAGGATGTTCTCCCCGCGGCCACTTAATCGCTGTAAGGGTCGATTCCGAAAGGACCTGTGTCAGGTGGAATGTTAGTTCCCCATGGCGTCTATTGACCCAGATATCTAACCTCGGAATCAACCTGTGAGTCCATACTCCCTTGGTGGAACTTTGACCATAGTGGCCAGTCTGGCAGTCCTGCGTATGCCTCTTGTGCCGCGCCTTTCGAAGCACTCTATGTCTTCCATTATAAGGATACCAATAGGTACCATACCGGTGATGACGCAGAGTGCATCGTGTGACACGGTACGGTACGCGCTCGCAACCCTCAGGCACATTAGCCTATAAGTACTCTCTAGCTTGCTACGGTAGCTATCGGTACTCAAAAGCCGTGCCCCAGCCGGGCCACCATACCTCATTATGGACGAGGCGACACTGGCCAGAAGCTTACGCTTACTGGCGTACACCGCAGAGCTATTGGACATCATCCGGGACAGTGCCACAATAGCTGTGGAGGCTCTCTTGCAGGTATAATCAACGTGGCTACCGAAGGTAAGCTTATCGTCGATCATCACCCCCAAGTGTTTGACGGAGCGCTTCGGAGTGATCGTGCAGTCGCCTACACTGATCACCGCTTGCTGCACCGACTTTCGGTTGTTGACGACAATAGCCTCAGTTTGGTGGTGAGCCAATTCCAGTTTCCTGGAGCTCATCCACTCCTCCACAATTGCGATCGAGTGGGCTGCAGTCAATTCCACTTCTTCGATCGATTCACCGTAGACCTCCAGCGTAATATCGTCGGCAAAGCCAACGATGACCACACCCGCCGGGAATTTTAATCTCAACACCTCGTCGTACATGACATTCCATAACACCGGACCCAGGATGGAACCTTGCGGGACTTCTGAGGTTATGTGAAAGCACTTCCGACCCACCTCTGTGTCATAGACTAATACCCGATTCTGGAAGTAACTTCCGAGAATCTTGTACAGGTACTCGGGTATCCCCAGACGCAGGAGCGCATCAGCAATAGCCGCCCAACTGGCACTATTAAATGCGTTCCTTACATCCAGAGTCACTACTGCGCAGTAGCGAATATCCCTCCTCTTACGCTGGAGTGCTATCTCAGCGGTTTTCTTAACCGTCAGAATAGCGTCTACGGTGGACCTCCCTTTTCGGAAGCCGAACTGGTTGCTTGAGAGACCATTTACACCCTCGGTGTACCTCAACAGTCTGTTGAGGATGATCTTCTCCAGCACCTTCTTAGTATTGCTCTGAAAGTAATTGAATGAGCATCTCAGTATGATTTAGACTTCGTTATCAATAATAACAAATTATCCTCACGTCTCTTCAGCTTCAGCTCTTCAGCAAAGTTTTAACTGGGAAGATATCGCATGAGAGGAGTTTGTTCTTTTTTCCATAGACTATTATGACGAGCAGTTGGAGGACTGACCATAAAAATCTTGTGTTTTCCACAGTAATTTCTATATACATTTCAAATGGCGTATGCACGACCAAGGCAGCTTCCATTTATTACGTAACGCTAAAAAAACGCCCTCCGATCGCTTTTTGTATGAAAAATATCAAATTTTTGTACATACCGTAACGCTTGAGCCTATCCCCCACCCCCCGGAGCGTTAAGTAATTTGTGGATGCCGCCAAAATTTCTTCCAAATCACTTCAAATTTCGGAGAATGATTTTCATACTTAGTCATAAGCATAAGGGAGCAAAAACTTCAAAATTTGCATAAGTCTTATGTCGAAGTAGGATTGCCACCACTATCTTTCGCTAACGGGTCAATTGAAAAACGGATCAAACAAGGATCGAAAATGGATCAATAGGTAGAAGCACTTAGAAGAGTATGTAAAGTATCTTCTTAGTGCTACAAAAACAGCATTGTGGCACTGAGAAGTACTATTTTATTGCTTTAGCTAGTATTAAAAACTTCCGAGAGTAGAAAGAATTTGTATACGCACAGCATGAGGGTACGATGCGCACTGTTACTCAATTTTAATTCTGAAATTTGGCCCGCGGCTCTACAAGTTTGGTCAGACCTATACTTATTACGCTCGTATATTTTTTTTATATTGGTTTTGGTGATGACCCTTTTAGAGTTACAGTTTTATTGACTCTTCCATTTTTGAGTGGTGTATCGGGTTTTTCATAAATCCTTTTTGATGTTTTTTTCTCGATCACCACAGTGACAAAGGCATCGTCGATAAATACTATAACTTCTGTGTATTTCGACCTCGACAAGGGCCCTTGGTGGAGTTGTTGAAATGGGCCATATCCTCGACCAGAATGAAATGGCCTAGATCAAAAGGTCAAGTTTGGACCAATACAGGATGAGGGGTTATAAAATAACACAATTTATTTGGTGAGTTAATGTACTTACAGAGACTTCGAAAAAGTGCTGACAGACAATGGACTAAAACACAATGATTGAATTTAAAAAAAAATAGAACCCAATAACTGAATGGCAGGATACTGTTGTAGTCTGTGAGGGTTGCTGCTCATTAACGCTCTCTCGTCACGTACCAAATGGAAGAGTAAATATCAAAATTCATAGGGCTCTCCGATTGCAATGTACCAGGAAGTGCTATGATTCACGAACTGTTACACTCTCTGAATATGGTTCGATCGGCAGTTAACTCTCTCTTATTCGATATTTTGTATCTCGATATCGAGTTAGAGAACTATAGTAAAAGTTGGTTTTCATGGCTACCTCGATGGTCCCTTGGATCGCATTTGCACTGGTTCTGTGTTATATAACTCGATACCACCCTAATTAGATGGTCCCTTCAATATCGAGTGAGGGAGAGTCGACTGTAATTACAACACACAACATTTTTGCATTAACGACAGTGCCAAGCAATGTTTGATAATCGAAATAAAAATAGGGTTCGAATTGGAACTTTTTGGTTCCCCTACATTAAAATACATAAAATGCATTTCAGCTCCGTAAAGCGTTACACGCAATTGATACTCAAATAAACGAACAATATAAAATAGATCCATGTTACAGGTAAGATCAGATGCCCAGCTTTAGAGGCACATTGAAGTTTGCGGTTTACGAATGTTAAAAGTGTTAAATTCTTTCAATCACGCCACGGACCACCGAAATTTTCAGCAACGTGATCGGCATATGATAAACGTCTCGAAGCGTTCTAATCTAAATTTTATCAAAAGCAGCTTTCATGTTTCATACGGATCTGCAATCTAAAACAAAAATAATTAACAATCTAAACAACTGAATAATTTGCTTTTGTTCTATCGCTTTCACGATTCCATGGTGCTTCAATGCGTATGATTAGCGTGAAATTATACTGCGTTTGTGAGATATGATTAAATGTAGGTCTCTGGCGTAGCCAACACTGCAATGTAATTGACCGAAAATTAATTTGCCCAAATGATCTGTGAATTTGATCGATATGAATGAAGTATACAGACCAACGATCTTTCGTATTAGAAATTTCACTCTTCTACTCATATGCTTATCCTCTCATCATCGTCTCTCTGTTTGTTGTTGTATGTAGCACGTGAAATTCATTGTGGGTTATTTCAATTTTCTCGTTTAAAAAGGCAACGAAACGCTGGCGAAATTGCATATTTTCTCCACTTCACACTCAAGATTTAAAAAAAAAAACATTTTTTATTGTAAATAAGCGTACCTTAACTAACTAACTAATCACACACTGAGTTACGTTAAAATGCAAACAAACAAAAACCAACAAATTTCAGTCCACTTGAGGGGCCACTCCGAAGGCCGATATCAACACGTTGACCAGCGTTATCAGGAAAATGCCAATGGTGACAAAATCGTTGATTCTGTTCGCCTTGCAGATCTCCCGTCTGTCGTTGACATCGTAGCGGCTGTTCATAATCAGCCCAACACCGACCGCAATCTGAATGATTAGGCTGACCGAAATGAAGAGCAAGCTGAAGTAGTAATACGGATGACGGGTGAATGACTCGATCACGTAGCGAAGCTGGTTGGCGTTGGCAGAAACTAGGGCCAGGTCCATCATGCCTTGGGCGAGGTTTTTCTTCTGCTGGTAGGTGTTGATGTTTGGGATTATTTCTCCGGTGACTGGATCTACGGGTTGTGCTGGGGGCTGGTTTCAAGATCGGAAGAATTAGAAACTGCGATTGCATATTGGTTCAGAACCCGAAAATCGTGCGTTTTCTAGTTTTCGATGGCTAAACGTGATTTTAGATGGGGGTGTTGTCTATCTCATAAGGGGACATCCATTAACCACGTGGTCATAACTGGGTTATTTTCTAACCAATATTGAAGGGATGCGATTCATGTAATTTGAATAAAAAAAGACAAAAAGACAAAAGACTGAGTAAACCTCTGCTTCTTCATGGTTTTCATGGGAAAGAGTTTTGTTATTGAGAATGATTTAAACACTGCGATTTACCATATTAAGTGTGATTTATATAACCTTAACTAAAAAGTACCGTAATCCGGGAGCAAATTGATCACTATTCTACAATTTTATCTTGTATTGCTCTGATAGATTAAGATATTTCAAAACTAATTTCGGCAAAATCAGAGTAATCTTAAAAGAAAAAAAATCAAATCATCATTTTCTGCAGCATAGGTTCCCAAGCTTTTTGGATGCCTGACCCACCTAGACATCTGGCTTAGTTTACGCGATCACCAATGGAAAACTGTGAAAAATACTTTTATATCAGACATTGCCAAGGACTCTTGTTTACACAATGTCGTGGAATCACTGTTTAATATTTCAAAAAAAATTATCTCCTACTAAAAGATGGCAAAAATTAGAAAGACGTGGTAGACATTGGAAAGGGTTATATAGATCATCTAAAAATTATTCAAATGTTTTAACATTTGACAAAGCTATTTCGAATCCTGGTACCTAATTC
Organism: Aedes aegypti; assembly: GCF_002204515.2. NCBI lineage: Eukaryota > Metazoa > Arthropoda > Insecta > Diptera > Culicidae > Aedes > Aedes aegypti. Next base: position 197,872,118 of record NC_035108.1, read on the forward strand.
ATCTTCAAGGGAAGTCAAATAATCGAGTTGAATGAAATAAATTCTCAAACATCCAAAATATAGTCAATTTTCAGTTTATCAGAAGAAATTTCGGTATTTCACTTCAAACAAATGAAGATTTACCAACAATTAAGAAACTATTCAAGTCGTGAAGTACAAAATACGTAGACAAATATATAAAGCTTCCCGAAATAAACTCCGGGCAGTCTACAATTGAAAAAATAGGTATTCATGAAGTAAGAGACAACATTTCGGAAATGCTTTATAGATCTTTGAAGCTGAGATCGCAGTTCGTTTACTCGGGTAATATTACAAACTTTTACACTTTTAATCAACAAAGGTACACTTTTAATCAACAAAGGTAGTGATAAATGACAGCAATTTTAGTAACCTTGAATGAAAAATTTTGACAATAAGCTGAAATCCTCTGCTTTTTTTTTACTGAAATACGTTCCACATAAATTGTTTTAAAAATAACATTCAACAATATAGGTAGTCAGAACTTTTCTCGCAACCTGGGGGTCGTGACCCACACTTTGGGAAACTATGATCTACAGTTTTGTTGAAGACAGCTTCCCCATTTTAGCTAATATTTGCATTTTACACTGCTGACAAAGATCACTTATATTTTTGTATCAATGCCCGACCAGATGGAAGAAACAAGATTATAACAGAATGTGTTCCCCTGATATGATTTTTTTATAACACCAATTGTTATAAAACATGTACCGTTAGTAGTTAAAATAACAAAAATTTTTACAAAATTTGCACCAAAATAAACTAAAATATAACCAACCCTGTTATAATTATAACAACATTATCACAGAATGTGTTGCAAGGATGTTACAAAATAACAAAATTATTGCTAACTATGTTACTGTTTATGACACCGGATGTTATTTACAACAAACTTATAAATGCGATGTCAAAAATATAACAAATGTTGTTATAAATGTGTTACTAAAAATATAACAAGTTGATAACAAAGCCATCTTGATATCAAAATTATATCAATTTCTGTTATTTATAACTGCAGCTGTTAGCAATGTGTTATAACCTTGTTATGTGGTTCTGGTCGGGTGGAGTACGTATGGGATACCCTGCAACTCTTCAGAAGACACTATCCTTCTAAAATCATGACAAGCCAACAACAACAACAAAAAAACGCACTTTTTTCGGGTCCTCAACCAGCGTAGATTGTTTTGAATTGTTTCACCGTTTCATTCACCTGATTCGACGATGTTGGTTCGACCTTAGTCGATTCCGCCGGATTGTTTTCGACGTCCATTCCGCACAATTTTACGAATGATTATTTGCGCCTGATTCAAACCTTTACCACAAGGGCTATGCTTCGCCGACAACAAAATGCACAATGTTAAAAATAGTCGTCTGAGATCAAGTCAACTCGAGCGATCCGATCGGATGCACATCGCACACTAAACCGTCAGTGAATATTTTGGGAGATGTGATGCATGTTGGCTCTCTTGGTCTGTCTTGTTCGTATTTTGAAAGTGCGTACCCGTTTTCGGTATGTTTTTTACTTACATCTGATCAATGCTCAACTGATCATTGATATTTTGGGGGCGAAAACAAATCAGTTGCGAATAGAAGCTTTAAATTATTGGGATGGATAACGATAAAATGAATGGAAAATGTAACATGTGTTACATATATAATCAAAAAGATGCAGGACTTTAAGACTCAAGCACTATAGATAATATGCCACTGTAATGATCAAAATTCAGGTCTGAGAAATGAACAAATTCTAAGCGACCATAACGATGAGGATGGTGCTAAAGCTCGAACTGGTATAACATTGCATATCTCTCAGGCGTATTTCTCAAATGTAATACGCTAAGATCATCTTTGGTAATACGTATTGAGAAGCTTTAGAACATACTTGCCCAACCCTTTTTGGAACGCGGGCCAAGACTGAGAAACAAAACAAAACGGCGTGCCAAATTTTACATTTCGAACAAAGTCGAAGTCAGTTTTTTTTATGGAAGAATTGAACAAAGGTTTTTGATACAGAGCATCTTCCTCACAAAATGGAATCCTTTATAAAATTAAGTTACAACTTGGCCAAGATTCTGAGAAAATAGTTGCCTAAGTTACACTAGAATCAAACCTTAAATTCTAATGGATATGCACCCCTAAACGTCCAGGATTTTACTAGAATAAATCCTTAAATCCACTTGAAATTACATGAGAATCCTGCTCTAGATATTGCGAGAAGACTACCCAAGAATATGTTAGAGTTGTTGTTTTCAGTGCTACTATAACAGTACTTTTCAGTACTTTTTTTCTATTATTGATCCCTTTACGATCCATGTTTGGACCCGTGCCTTCGATTTTTCGTTAGACCCGTTAGCTAAAGCTAGCGATGGTAATCCTTCTTGGATACCGTCTTGGGAAAAAAAAACACTCGAAGGTCACGTCTTCTTTCGTTTATTCACTAAACATGGTTGAATTCACAATTTACTTCCAAAAAAGTGGGGTTAAAAACTGTCACTAAACGTGGCAAGAATGGGAGAAAGGACGTTTCTCCGGAATGCGAACTTTCTTCCATGGGTGAAACGGATAATGTTGATAATTGCATCGAAATGAGCAATCAGTTCGATGCTCTAGACAAATTTTCCGAACACCAAATCGAAGCAGGCTCTTTGATTCAAGTGAGGAAGCAAAGAGTGCCGCCTATCGTGGTCAGTTGTTCCGAATTTGGGGGATTTAGGCAGGAGATCTTGAACGCCATGAGAAATCGAGATTTCCCTGAAAAAATGATTGAGTGGATAGAAGAGGTGCTATCTAGAAGGGAAATATCAGCATATCTACACTCTTAAAAATAATGGAAATTACTCTGGACGTAATTCTGGTTATGACTGAATGACACTTGATGTAAGTGATGGAACGACACAAAAACGTGTCCTTGAAGACGTATTGAACAAAAAATGTAATTTTACATGTTAAAGGACACGAATATGACGGTACTGTGATCGACATTTCCCGAATCAGACACTAACGTATTTGAAATTGAACACAAATTCACGTCATTCGGCTCGCTTCTTTTATGTGCATCCCAAAAGACGTAAATCACATTAGTTTTTGGTACTGTGTAGGAGATTCAGTTGTAACAGCTGTTCAAGGCTGTCCGCAAGGGGGAGTTCTCTCTCCTCTTCTCTGGTCTCTGATTGTTGATGACCTACTTGTAAAGCTAAAGCTTCAATGATTCGAAATAATTGGATTTGCAGATGATATTATTATTATAGTCCGCGGAAAATTCGATAAAACTGTTTCCGAGCGAATGCAAACAGCACTCAACTTAACCTTAGAATGGTGCAATAATGAAGGATTAAGTATAAATCCTGATAAAACTACAATAGTACCGTTTACAAGAAGACGTAAAATCTGCATTTCAGCTCTCAAAATAGGAGATACTAAACTATCCTTATCTCTTAGTGCCAAATTTGTAGGCGTTATATTAGATTGTAAGCTTGTTTGGAATAAGCATATAGAACAACAGATAGAAAAAGCAAGAAATGCTTTCTGGGGCTGCAAAAGAACCTTTGGTAAAAAATGGGGTCTGAAACCGAAGATGATATGCTGGATCTATTCGGCCATTGTTAAACCCATTATTTCATACGCATCAATTTTTTGGTGGGAAAAAACCAAACAAGTCGCTACTCAAGCTAAGTTAAATAAACTACAAAGGCTTGCTACTATTTCAATTACTGGGGCAATACGAAATACCCCTTCAAATGCGTTGAACGCAATGTTAAATCTTCTTCCACTTCATGACTATATACAAATGGATGCAGTTAAGAGTGCTATCAGAGTCAGAAGGTCCTTAGATAGCGCTGATAGTGAACTAAAAGGACATATGACTATATTGAAGCACTTCAAAATAAGTCCAGTGTACTTAGTGAACGAAGATTATATGTTGAAGCGTAACTTTTTTGATCATCGTTTTTGGGTTGCTGATGTAACTCGCCAGGATTGGGACACAGGAGGACCAACTTTCCGATCTGGATCATTAATTTTTTTCACTGATGGTTCAAAACAAGATAACATGGTAGGGACAGGAGTGTTTGGCCCAGGAGTAAATGTATCTTATGCACTGGGAAGTTGGCCAACAGTTTTTCAGGCCGAAATTTATGCCATTCTTGAATGCGCTGACATTTGTCTTAAAAGGCGCTACCGGAATGCTAATATATGTATTTGTTCGGATAGCAAAGCAGCCCTGAACGCTTTGAAGTCTAGAACTTACACATCAAGACTTGTTTGGGAGTGTTCCAAGCTACTGCAGCAGTTGTCCTATCGTAATAAGGTTAATCTATATTGGGTTCCTGGCCATTGCGGAATAGAAGGAAATGAAAAAGCTGATCAGTTAGCAAAACAAGGTTCTTCCATGCAATTTATAGGGCCTCAACCGTTCTTCGGAATGGCCTCTTGTGCTCTGAAAATGCAATTAAAGAGCTGGATGAAGGCAAAAATTAAACTAAACAACTTAACAAACGATTCATCGAACCAGACGCCTATCAAACGCTGAGGTTGTTAAACCTCAATAAACACGATCTAAGTACTTATACTGGCTTATTAACAGGCCACTGCCCCAGCAAACGTTACCTTAAAATTATAGGTAAATTGCCAGAAGATATGTGTCGTTTCTGTAAATTAGAAAGCGAAAGCACTGAACATTTGTTGTGCAAGTGTGTTGCACTATACCACAAGCGTTGTAGATATTTAGATAAAGGCTTGCTAGAGCCTAATGAAATTCAGTACTATCATCCAAAACAGGTACTACATTTTATCCGAAACGTAGTACCTGATTGGGATGCACGCCAATAGCTGTGGAGATAGTTACTTCATATAGAAACATATTTCTACAGTACGGCAAAAACAAAGAGGATAACACCACAATAGATCAACTTAATGGTCGCAGTGGTATCATGTCCCCACAGAGGAAAAAAAAAGGTTTCCTTCCAAATCGCAAAGAAAGGAGACTGTCGCGTTTTGCCGGAAACTCTTAAAGATCGTGAGCTTCTTCTCAAACATCTTGAAGAGAAGAAGCACACATTTTTTACTTATGACGACAAAACTGAACGTTTGTTCAAAGTTGTCTTGAAAGGTCTCTCAAGTGACTATAAATCACCTGAAGAGATCAAAAATGGAATAAATGATATACTTGGATTTTCCCCAGTTCAAGTAATCATTATGAAAAAGAGAACCCAATCTGGCATTGTTCGGAAAGGGCTTTCTCAAGAATTTTATTTAGTTCATTTTAACAAAAAAGAACTAAATAATATTAAAGCTTTAGAAAAAGCAAAACTTTTGTTTGATGTCCGTGTGACATGGGAACATTTCCAGAAACCTGGAGGAAATTACCAGAACCCCACTCAGTGCCGTCGGTGCCAAAAGTGGGGTCATGGTACAAAAAATTGTCGCATGGATGCTAAATGCATGATTTGCGGAGGTTCTTCTCACGCCAAAGACGTCTGTCCAGTGAAGGAAGATACCACCAAATTCATATGTTGTAATTGCGGGGCTAACCATAAGTCCAATTTTTGGAATTGTCCTTCACGCAAAAAGGTCATTGAGGCTCGTGCCAGGCAGATGAAAGATAATATCCGTTACGATAACGGTCGTTTCCGGAATTTGCCTGGTAGAGTATCGAACAATGCTCATTTTTCAGTTAACGATCGCTTGATCATGAATCATACCCATCACAAACTAATTTTAATCCGTCGGGTAGCCGTTCGAATCTTTCAATTTCGAATGTATCTACCCACGGTAAATCCTTTGCCGATATCGTAGCAGGAAATTCGAACTCCTCCCCTGTTCGATCCATGGGTACCCATTCTACTTGTTTCAAATCAAATGGAAAAAACCCTACCGCCACAGGTAATTCCGCTTCTTCGTCTACCGGAAATTCTAATGGGAAATCACATGACATGTCTGCCTCTGATTTTAATTTTCTAACTGAACAATTGAATCTGATGATTGATGCAATGTTCAAAGCCACCACTATGACTGAAGCAGTCCAAGTAGGTGTAAAATTCACAAATAAAATTGTTATTGGATTACGTTTTTCTAATGGATCCAAATAATAACTTAAATATTTTAAATTGGAATGCTCGTTCTCTGAATGGTAAAGAGGACGAGCTGTTTAATTTTCTTACGGTTAATAACGTGCATATAGCAGTTATTACCGAAACGTATTTAAAACCTGGATCTAAACTCAAAAGAGATCCTAACTTTTTTGTTTATCGTAATGATCGACTTGATGGGGCATGTGGGGGAGTTGCAATCATCATTCATAGGCGTATAAAACATCAACTGTTATCGTCATTTGAAACTAAAGTTTTTGAAACTTTAGGTGTTTCTGTTGAAACACAACTTGGTAAATATACTTTCATAGCTGGCTATTTGGCTTTTCAATGCTCTGGACAGCAAGTTAATTTGCTCCAAACTGACTTGCGAAAATTGACTCGCAATAAGTCAAAAAATTTTGTCATTGGTGACTTTAATGCCAAACATCGGTCATGGAATAATTCTCAAAGTAATTCCAACGGCATAATTTTATTTGATGAGTGCTCTTCAGGATATTTCTCAATTCAATACCGTAAATTCGGGTGTAATTGATCAGTATGGTGAATTGATCACCGTGTCACCACGCGATTTTATTTCTTACTAATAGTGCACCAAGCTCATTCCAACTTATAGTAAATGAACGTTGATTGTCTAAAATAATGTCTAATTGTGTATAGTGAAGTTTTTTGTGCCACAGAATGTTTATTTCTATGAAAATAATGTAAAATTCTAGAATCAAGTTTAGTGTGAAATTGATCATCATCTATAAACTTCTAGTTCCAAACAAGGATTTGGACATGGTGTAAACCTAAAAGTTTGTGAGGATGCTAACAATATATCTCCAAAACAGATTTTGTAAAAAAAGAAAAAAAAGACAATTTACACCGTCTTCAGCCATAGGCTGCACAGACTGAACATAACTTACATTAGACAGCGGACACACGGAACGACCAGTGGACCAGTGAAGAATTTTTCGTTTGATGAAAAGTTTTCTCCGACTGGGGCGGGAATCGAACCCACACTCCGTAGCACAATACGCCTAAACGACTGACGCCGCTAACCGCACGGCTACGAAGCCCATCAATCAAAACTCTTACCAATTTGCTCGTTATGTTGAAAAATTCAATTTTCTGCAACAAAGTAGGGAAATCCTTTGGAAATTGCCTACATGTAGACGTTTTTCGCGGTATTCTTGAAATTTGTCTTGTTAAGAATTTGACAAGCAGATTTAGATTCAGGAGGCCAAAATTAAGTATGTAAAGTTGATTTCGAAACTAACAATAACAACATTGACAAGTGATTAATTTCACCCCGATATGGGATTCCCCGATTTTTAATTTTATACCAGATTTTTGGCACTAACATCACATTTGTTGAAAAATTTCGGTACATGAGCCAATGAGGTTCACCGTCGTACTTGTTTTCCTGCATTTAGTTGTATGATATTGAAAACAGTTTAGAAAGCATACCAAGAAAACAGTGAAAAATGATCAATTTCACCCGAAATTACGGTACCCTGATAGCCCTAGATGTTTTTCCTTTTCTAGAAATCCATGTACGATTGACTTGGTCTTAACCGACTCTAGTCATCTTTGTAGCCAATTAGTTACTCATGCTGATTTTGATTCTGATCATGTCCCTGTTACATTTCAAATATCCCATGAAGCGATTCTCAATCCTATCAGCTCCACTTTCAATTATTTTTGAGCCGACTAGAATATATATGAAACGTATATTGACTCTAATCTTGATGTTAACATTTCATTACAAACTAAACTTGATATTGACAATGCTCTGGAAACTTTAACAACATTCCATTAATAACATTCCATTGTTGAAGCCAGGAGCATTGCAATTCCAAAATGTGAAGTAAAATTTGAATCCGTGATTATAGACGATGAACTTAAACTCTTGATCCGCCTTAAAAACGTGAGGAGAAGGCAATTTCAACGCACTCGCGATCCTGCTATGAAAATTATATGACAGGATTTACAGAAAGAAATCAAGAAACGTTTTGCACAATTAAGAAACAAAAATTTTCAAAATAAGATTTCTCAATTGGACCCTGGCTCTAGGCCCTTTTGGAAATTATCTAAAATTTTGAAAAAACCTCAGAAGCCAATACCGGAATTGAAAGAGGAAAACAAATTATTACTAACTAATTGCGAAGAAGCTCAAAAACTTGCTAAGTAGTTTGAAAGTGCGCACAATTTTAATTTAGGACTTACTAGCAGTGCTGGAAAATTTTGCATCACGAAGCAGCTCACGAGTGTATACCAATGCATAACAAACATCACTGACTCGCGAACTGGCTAGGTGTGAGTAAGTCCGCACCCGCCTGCTCGGGAGTACATGTCAAAAGAAGTAGCACCAAGCTCGGGAACGTTTACTCGCGAGTAACAGAACTAGATGTGATTTATTATGATTTTGACAGACAAATTAATTGTATAACCATCAAATCGACAGTAAAGTATTAGTTTGCAGTCAAAAACCCTTGGAAACCATAAATTTTGAAGGGGAGCAGCTTTTTAACCAAAAGCACAACATGACTCTGAACAGCTCCGAATACGTTCGCAAATCACTTTTATCTTCGGTTACTCGGGAACACGACAGATGCGAGTAAACCAGCGCTCTGACGCTCGGGAGCGTTTGATTTTGTTTTTGTTCCAGTTCAGCAGAAATGTTCTCCACTTTCAATCACTGCTTACTAGTCCAATTGAAAATTGGACACGTTCTCAATCAAGAGAACATTTTCGAAAATTGCCTGGGAGACTGATTTGGAAGAAGTGAGAACTATTATTAAAAAATTCAAAAATATGAAAGCTCTTGGCGATGATTTTCTACATCCTCATCAAGAAACTTCCAGAAAGTAGCTTATCAATGTTAGTTGATATATTCAACAAATGTTTTCAATTAGCATATTTTCCTGACAAATGGAAAAATGCTAAGGTTGTTCCAATTTTAAAACCAGACAAAAATCCTGCAGAAGCTTCTAGCTATCGTCCAATCAGTTTGATTCCCTCCATCAGTAAAAGAAAAGGTTATTTTGAACAGAAGGATGGCCCACATCAACGAAAATTCAATTTTTGCCAATGAACAGTTCGGATTCCACCATGGACGTTCGACCACTCATCAACTTTTACGTGTAACAAATTTGATCCGCTCCAACATATCTAAAGGCTATTCTACTGGTCTTGCTCTTCTAGACATAGAAAAAGCATTCAGTGTTTGGCATGAAGATTTGATTGTAAAATTAAAAAACTTTAATTTTCAACATACAATTCAAAGTTATCTGTCAAATCGTACGCTTCAGGTTAATGATCAGAACTCCAGACCTGGAAGATTTCCTGTAAGAGCTGGTGTTCCTCAAGGCAGCATTTTGGGACCATTATTTTCCCATCTGACCAATATTTTCACATCTGACTTACATGAGTTACCTCAGGGATGTCAAAAATCTTTGTTAGCGGATGGCACAGGCCTCTCCGCCAAAGGACGAAGCCAGCGTGTCATCTGTAGTCGATTACAAAAAAGTTTGGATATTTTTTCTTCATACTTGCAAAAATGGAAGATTTCTCCTAATGCTTCCAAAACTCAACTAATAATATTCCCACATAAACCAAAAGCTCTTTATTTGAAACCTTCAAGTAGACATGTTGTCACGATGAGAGGGGTTCCAATAAATTGGTCAGATGAAGTTAAGTATCTAGGGCTCATGCTAGATAAGAATATAACTTTCAAAAATCACATTGAGGGCATTCAAGCCAAATGTAATAAGTATGTAAAATGTCTCTATCCCCTTATTAATTGAAAATCAAAACTTTGTCTTAAGAACAAGCTTTTGATATTCAAACAAATTTTCAGGCCAGCCATGTTGTATGCTGTACCAATATGGACTAGCTGTTGTAATACCAGGAAGAAAGCTCTGCAGAGAATTCAAAATAAAATTTTGAAAATGATTCTGAGGCTTCCTCCCTGGTATAGTACCAATGAGTTACATAGAATATCCAATGTTGAAACATTGGAACAAAGGTCAAATACAATCATTAATAATTTCAGGCAAAAATCGTTACAATCTTCTATTGCCACGATTAATGCGTTATATGTTTAGGTTAAGTTAGGTTAAGTATATTAAAAACGTTTTTTTTTCTCTTATAAGCAGGTGAAATCAACTCACCTGTAAAAAAACTGAACTGCTACGGCAAATGAAATGTAATATGTTAACAAAATGTTAATTAAATCTTAAATTTGTTTTACCAAATTAGGATGATAGTGTTGTCAAATAACACAGAACACCTAGATATAAGAAATGAATGTAATGTTTGGAATGATACTAATAAAGAAATTAAAAAAAAAAAAAAAAAAAAAAAAAAAAAAAAAAAAAAAAAAAAAAAAAAAAAAAAAAAAAAATACTTGCCCAACCCTTTTTGGAACGCGGGCCAAGACTGAGAAACAAAACAAAACGGCGTGCCAAATTTTACATTTCGAACAAAGTCGAAGTCAGTTTTTTTTATGGAAGAATTGAACAAAGGTTTTTGATACAGAGCATCTTCCTCACAAAATGGAATCCTTTATAAAATTAAGTTACAACTTGGCCACGATTCTGAGAAAATAGTTGCCTAAGTTACACTAGAATCAAACCTTAAATTCTAATGGATATGCACCCCTAAACGTCCAGGATTTTACTAGAATAAATCCTTAAATCCACTTGAAATTACATGAGAATCCTGCTCTAGATATTGCGAGAAGACTACCCAAGAATATGTTAGAGTTGTTGTTTTCAGTGCTACTATAACAGTACTTTTCAGTACTTTTTTTCTATTATTGATCCCTTTACGATCCATGTTTGGACCCGTGCCTTCGATTTTTCGTTAGACCCGTTAGCTAAAGCTAGCGATGGTAATCCTTCTTGGATACCGTCTTGGGAAAAAAAAACACTCGAAGGTCACGTCTTCTTTCGTTTATTCACTAAACATGGTTGAATTCACAATTTACTTCCAAAAAAGTAAGAGGTTGTTTCCGAGATACAACCGCCAAGTTGACGTTGGATAACGTTAGCTTCATTTATTTCCTGGCTTAAGACCGGCACAAACTTATGAAAGATTTCTACTGATAAAAATCCAATCAATTTTCATATTATTTGTTGCATGTCAATTCTGACCTATTGTGGACATTGTGTGTTAGCACAGAAAATCTGTGGTGTAAGTTTGGTTCGGTTAACACTTCAACACCGATAGACTCGGTCGATGGAAGAATAAGCATGAGCGGTAACTCTTGCTTCCCAAACAAATATTTCGGTCGAACGTTAGGTCCACGCATGATCCACTAAGATTGGTTGCTTTAGTAGTTTACGAATCCAGTTTGAGGTTGAGGTACTTCTCCATGAAGTTCGCTAGCTCCATGTTCTCCTCTTTGCTCAAATCGATGTTAAAGTTCCTTTTGATACTGGAAGAAGTTCAGCACCATGAAGAACTTTTTTTGCTTCGTGGTGGTATCCGGGCAAATTTGCGATTCCAGAGCTCGGCCGTCATGGTCCTGCAGGAAGCGAATGGCCTATCTGATCGGTTTGTTTAAGATTACCAACCTGTGCGCGATCTACGCCAAACGTGTCAGCATCATACCAAAGGACATCCAACTGACTCGTCGTATCCGTAGAGAACGCGCTTAAATTGAATTGCAGCACAATTTCAAAAACGGGTCATTCGATGTAAAAGAGTTACAACCAGAGACACTTCATCTATAACTATTAATCTATATAAATAAAAATGGAATGGTGTTTGTATGTCACGAAATAACTTGAGAACGAATCAACGGATTGAGGAAAGTTTTTCACTGTTGCACTCGACAAGGGATGCGACGTGTTCGTGTAAGGAACAAGTTTGGGAAAGTCTCCGGAATAATCGGGAAAACGGGAGAAGACTCAGGTGTTATTTTGTATGGGAGATTACATGACGTTTTGCAATAGCCTACTTCATGGCAAGACGAAGTTTGCCGGGACCACTAGTTGATTAATACATTTATATATTTATCAATTATAATTTTGGTTGATTAGTTTTCTAGTTAGCTGTTGCTGATTAGTTTTAGCTCTTTGTTTGACAAATTAATACTCTGATCGCCCTAGCATGCATTTGCATGTAGGTAGCGACGACAACAACGGAATTATTTAAAGACACGGACACCGTCTTCAGCCATTTAGCTGCACAGACTGTAACTTAACACTAGACAACGGACAAGCATGCTCCAGTGACACAGCCGAGAAACATTCCTGACGAAAAGTTTCGACGGCTGAAGCGAGAATCGAGCCCACACCCCATGACGCGAAGCGATTACTGCCTGGCGACACTAACCACTCGGCCACGAAGCCCAAAGTAGGTAAAGTTTGTAAGGATGCTTAAAATATATCCTTGAGCCCGATTTCATATTCTAAACTGGTACCGTAATCCGGGGTAACATTGATCATTTTTCTGAATGTTTCTTTAATATTTCATTTGAAAATGCAAATTTTGCAAAGTTTATATTTTTAAAACAAGTACTGCCACCCATAGCTCGAGACTATATACTGAATTTTGTTTATTTAAAGATTTAAGCACGTTAAGAAACACGTTTTAGGCGATATTTTTATTAAGCTGATATGGGGTAACATTGATCACCTATGTAAACAACGTTCGGTAATACTGAATATGTCGTTACTTACTTAAATCATGGCCCCTGAATCCGATTATGAAGGCCAAACGCTTACAAGTCATTTACTTTTTGAGTTATTTTAAAATTAAAAGCACCTCGAACCACGGAATACGCCTAAAGGTATGCAATTTCCTAAGGGAATTTTACATTCTTAACAGTAATTCGGTAATATTGCCTAAATGAGCATACTTATAAACGATTTGACAACAGAATCGTTCTCGGCGATGGCATTTTTAGTAAGAATCTTATTTTCCTTGCTTATATCGTTTGCAGAACTTATGTGAGACATGAATCTTTGGTAGTGTCATCCTTAACAATAAAAATCATTATTTCAAAAAGTTGACAAATTAACGAATAAAGTAAACTCATTTTTCGCAAAAACATTAACTTTTATTAGCTCATGAATATAAGAAAGAGAAGCACTACTCATGATTTGGAAATATTTCAATAATAATTTTTAATACGTTCTTTTGATGAATGACTCCTTTCCGATCAATGTTACTCCGCTGATCAATGATACCCCAGATTACGGTACCAATTAGCTCATACGGTTGAAATAATTAAATTTCTGTTATATATCAGGTTTTTCCTTAAGAAATTGCCTACATCTAGGCGTTTTTATCACAATTCTTGAAATTAACTATTCATTATTTCTTTACATATTGCATTATTAAGCATTTTGCAAGCATATTCGAATTCAGGGAGCTCATATTCATTATGTAGAGTCGTTTCAAAAAATAGCAATAATCGCATTGACAAGTGATCAATTTCACCCCGAAATGGGATTCCCCGATTTTCTATTTAAGGGATGATTTTTAGCACTAAAGCCATATTTGTTATAAAATTTTGGCACATGAGCCAAAGAGGCTGACCGTCGCACTTGTATTCAGTTGTTTGTCATTTTCAACATTATTGAAAACAGACAAGAAAAACCATGAAAAATGATCAATTATCACTAAATTACGGCACATGTAAACTCCAAAACGTCAAAACCTTATAACAGCAAGAAAAATGTGGTTTTCTATTAAATATAAGACATGCCTCGATATTTACCAATTGTTCAATAGTTTAGTCATGAAAATCAATAGTTTTCATTATTTGAGTAGATTCGTAGAAAGATTTGCAATCGATTGGTGCAAGAATCTTGAAAATTTATGCGGGCGTTAGTAAGTTATTAACAGTTAAAATCTAACCACTTTTCGTGACGCGAGCGATTTTTCGTTTTTCGAAATTGTACCCCAGTATGTTGCCGTAAGACGTTATCCAACGTCAAAAGTGGGGTTAAAAACTGTCACTAAACGTGGCAAGAATGGGAGAAAGGACGTTTCTCCGGAATGCGAACTTTCTTCCATGGGTGAAACGGATAATGTTGATAATTGCATCGAAATGAGCAATCAGTTCGATGCTCTAGACAAATTTTCCGAACACCAAATCGAAGCAGGCTCTTTGATTCAAGTGAGGAAGCAAAGAATGCCGCCTATCGTGGTCAGTTGTTCCGAATTTGGGAGATTTAGGCAGAAGATCTTGAACTCCACTAGGGGAATCAAGGTCTCCTTCCAAATCGCAAAGAAAGGAAACTGTCGCGTTCTGCCGGAAACTCTTAAAGATCGCGAACTTCTTCTCAAACATCTTGAAGAGAAGAAGCACATTTTTTTACATATGACGACAAAACTGAAGGTTTGATCAAAGTTGTCTTGGAAGGTCTCTCAAGTGACTATAAGTCACCTGAAGTGATTAAAAAATGGTTTAAATGATTTATTTGGATTTTCCCCAGTCCAAGTAATCATTGTGGTAAAGAGAACCCAATCTGGCATTGTTCGGAAAGGGCTTTCTCAAGAATATAATTTGGATCTAAATAATATTGAAGCTTTAGAAAAAGCAAGATTTATGTTCGACGTCCGTGTGACAGGGGAACATTTTCCAGAAACCTGGAGGAAATCACCAGAACCCAACCCCACTCAGTGCCGTCGGTACCAAAAGTGGGGTCATGGAACAAAAAATAACCGCATGGATGCTAAATGCATGATTTGCGGAAGTTCTTCTCACACTAAGGACGTCTGTCCTGTGAAGGAAGACACCGATAAGTTCATAGGCGCAAATTGCGGAGGCAATCATAAGTCTAACTTTTGGACTTGCCTTTCGCGTAGGCGAGTCGTCGAGGCTTGTACCAGGCAGATAAATGGTAATGTCCGTTTCGGTTACGGTTCTTTCCGGAATTTCCCTGGTAGAGTATCGAACAATGCTTATTTTTCAGTTAACGATCACTTTATTAGGAATCATACTCATCAAGAAGACTATAATCATGCCCATTCACAAACTTTTTTTTTTATTTATTATTTATGGGGAAAAGCCCGTTGAAGTGAACTCCTTTCGAGTTTCTTCTTCAATGGGCATAAAAACCATCTATTTTTATTATTTTTTCCGAACATTTTTACAAGCTTTTAGCATTTTCCAGTGAGTTGTACTCTTTTAAGGAATTTGCTACGAATCTCATAAATTAATTGCATACATTAATACATTATGAACAAATTTTTGGAAATAAATATTCAAAGAATATTGGTGATAATTGAGTTTGATGTTGAAGCGATGACGGTGGCGATGAATGGCGGCGGGCAATTTGTGGGCGGATGATTTGCGTTAGGTGGCGTGTGGTGGGTTGGTGGTAGGCAGTGGGCGGTTATTGGTGGCTGATGGCGGGTGGCGGGCGGTGGGCGGCAATAATCTTGGTGGCGAAAGAGGAAAGCAGAAAAAAGGACGACGGATGAGTGGCCAATACAATCAAATTAAATAACGAGAAATATTCTGCTTGATCGACGTTCTCAGCAAACGTTTGAAACACACTGTGCTCATTGGTGTTTTATAGATGGGCGGCAAGGCATTGTAAAGTTTACTGGCAATGTATGTAAACTTTTTGTCCCCATTTCGGTTCTAGGTCTGAGCAGGAACAGATTACCTGCTTGTCTGGATGCGCGGTTGTTATTCATCCACCTCAACGGTATGTTGTGATGAGTTACGGACGAGGGTGGCACATTGGCACAATTTGTTTCATGAATACGATAAGCTGCATCTCATACAACGCTCTCACGGGCAATATGGAGTTATTGACAACGTTGTAAAGTGAAACAGTCGGGAACAAGTACGGTTTTTTAACACGGTTTTCAAACATCTATTTTGCAATACTTGCAATTCTTTCAGTCGAGATTTAGCAGCAGCACCCCAGATAGAAACGAGATATTGCAATCTTGAATGAATTAGTCCGAAATATAGCTTCACCAACCAGGAACTCGGGAGGAACGACGATATTTTCCTTATCAATCCACACAAGGAGCTTATTTTTCCTTTCAATCGGTTAATGTGTGGTGACCAGCTCATGGTTGAATCAATGACAAGTCCCAAAAAAGGATATTCAAAGACTTCTTCTACTATGTGACCATGTACCTCTAGAGGCGCTCGAGTAAGAAGTCTTCGTCGAGGAGAATGCAACAACATGTACTTCGTCTTGCTCAAATTTAGCGACAGCAAATTTTTGTTGAAGTAATATTCCAGCAACATTATGTCATGTTTGATTTGATCTTGAACATCCTCAACATTCTCTCCTTGATAAAAAACAGACGTGTCATCGGCGAATAGGTGCAACTTTCTTTATTCCACCGGGTAGCCGTTCGAATCTTTTAATTTCGAATGTACAGTTGAACCTCCATGAGTCGATTTTCCATTACTCGATATCGACTCATGGAACCATATTGAAAATCAAATTTAATGATTGCTATGATGGTCCCCTCAAACGGCTTTCCATAGCATTGCTGTTCCATGACTCGATATTTCCATGAGTCGATGGTCCCTTCAATATCGACTCATGGAGGGTTGATTGTATCTATCCAAGGAAAATCCTTTGCCGATATCGTAGCAGGTAATTTGAACCCCTCCTTTTTCATACTACCCGATTTAATTGTTTCAAATCAAGTGGAAAAAAACCCTGCTGCCACAGGAAACTTCTACTCAGCCTCTTCGTCTACCGAAAATTCTAATGAAAATCATCAGATAATGTACCCAGTTCAAGTGATATGTTTTTTCCCTTTGAATTTATTTTTCTAACTGAACAATTGAATCAAATGATTGATGCAATGTTCAAAGCCACCACTATGACTGAAGCAGTCCAAGTTGGTGTAAAATTTACTAATCAAATTGTTCCAAGTTGTCCCAGGCTGCAATTTATTTCCAATTGTACTTTAATATATCCTACAGTTTAGATAATGAATAATTTAGCTGCAAATATTTGCACTTTTTTATTTAGGGCTATTTGAGTTCCCCTCAGTTGCCAAATACCTAACTTATTAGGCATGTACCGCAAGGGCTGCCTATCAAACACTATAATCTTATATCTATCTCTAACATCTCTATCGAAAAACACCTATCTTCACACTGATCATGCACATATAGAAGTTTTAAATTTTCAATTGTCACTAACACTTCCTTGTTGTGGAATATCGTAACAGCATATAGTCCTGAACCATATGAACAATTTTGCGGAAAACATTAGCTCAATAGCTGTTCTACATTGTGAGATATGAGATGAAAATATGAGCATCCTAGCGGCGAAATGCTTATTATGTCAGACATGCAGAAAATAGGGAGTCAGATCCTATTCTTGGCACTTTTAATT
The DNA here is from genome assembly GCF_002204515.2 of Aedes aegypti. Lineage (NCBI taxonomy): Eukaryota > Metazoa > Arthropoda > Insecta > Diptera > Culicidae > Aedes > Aedes aegypti. Next base: position 197,889,549 of record NC_035108.1, read on the forward strand.
CACATCCGCAGTGGGATTTTTTGAAAGCTACTGAACGTATTTGACCACAATATGTGTCGCATTGAAGTGCTTCTTTTGGCAAAGACAATTTGACCGCGAAAAACTCCCTATGCCAAAGTAAATCATGGAAGTGCATAAGTAGCTGTGCACCCTAGCCGTTGATCTAAAGTTCAACTATACCGGAAACAACTGTCTTCTATTAAAACTACAAAGGCCAATATCCGCATTAATACCTTCTAGTGGTAAAATATCGAACTAACAACTAGACAGATAACACTAAATCAACAATTTGACGCCACAATATTTACTCGGTTCGTAGCCGCATGTCTCTATCCACAGTTTTGCCCTTCGCTCGCCAAATCGATGCGCACTTGATCCGCCCACCTAGCTCGCTGCGCTCCACGCCTTATTGCACCAACTGGATTCGTAGCAAACACCATCTTTGAGGCATCTGGCATTCTTATAAAATGCCCTGCCCATCGTATCCTTCCCGCTTTGGCATCCTGCTGGATGGGTTCGCCGTGGTTCATCCTCGCCGCCACACACCGTTTTCCTGCACGCCGCCGAAGTTCGTCCTAAGCACCCGCTGTTCGAAGACTCTATGTGCTTGCAGGTCCTCCTCGAGCATCGTCCACGTCTCATGCCCGTAGAAGTCTACCAGTCTTATAAGCGTCTTGTACATGGTGCATTTAGTGTGGGGGTGATTTTTTTTGCCTGCTGCTTTTTGTGGAGGCCACAGTATTTCACGGCTAACGTTATTATAAATCGCTAACAAGGATCCAAAGTAGACGAACTCGTAGACCACCTCGAAAGTATCTAAGTCTATCGTAACACTACTATCTAGGCAAGCCATGTCGCACTCAGCCCCATCAACTAGCATATATTGCTGTTTGCATTTGAGGAGCAAATCTTGACTAAACGTCCTCCAAATGCGGTAACACAAAACAATCAAAGGACACCTAGCAACGATTAAATAAATCACCGCCGCCCTAGCAAGATAAATCGCTCTTTGACATCGCATTTCTTGTGAAAAATCTTACCGCGTTTAGTGTTCCCGCATTTGATATTTGCAGTTCAAATGCACACAGCAATACTTTGTCTTGGTCGCATTCACCACCAGTCCAACTTTTGCTGCCTCGCGTTTCAAGCGGGTGTACAGGTCTGCCACTTTTTCAAATGTTCGGTCGACAATATCTAAATCATCCACAGCAAACAAATTGACTGAATCTCGTGAAAATCGTTCTCCGGCACTCCACATAACAACTTCTAGCACAATATTGAACAAAAGGTACTAAATTCCATCACCCTGTCGTAGTCCTTGGCGGGATTCAAACGAACTGGAATGTTCGCCTGGAACCTTCACACAATTTTGAACACCTTCCATCGTTGCTCTTAATAGACTTGTGAGCTTCCCAGGAAAACAGTTCTCGTCCATGATTTTCCATAGCTCTATGTGGTCGTTACTATCGTAGGGTATCCGTCCTATTATGGAGGACTTAAGCACGGTGTTGAAATCAAAATCGTATTGCACATTGGTGTAAATAAGGAGGGCCAGGCCCCCCCCGAAACATGGTCTTGGCCCCCCCGGAAAAATTGGAAAATAAATGACAATATAGTTAAAAACTCGCGTCATACTTGTCCTTATGATACTGAACGTGATAAATGCATGTTAAATATAAATTTTATGATAATCATTGTTTGATGAGGAATTGCAATATGTAGTTTTAAAACGACTTCTTTTGACATCTTATGTTCTTGACGTTGAAATTCAATGAAGAACGTTTTTAGAATTGTCAGAACTGGTTTGAACTATTTGTAGTCGTGTAGATAATTAGGAAATCGAAGTCTATTGAGTCTATTGAGTAAGATTGCAAATGTTAAAACAAGTTTATCTAGATTTATTTCGCTCAAATACATTATTTGGAATTATAGTACGAAAGTTGTTACAAGGAAATGTTTGTGTATAAGATTTATGCTTTTAGATTGATGACGAGAAACCAATGATGTTTTGCTTTGCAACGATATCCGAGGAGGAAAAAATAACTCGCAATAACTTATGAATACTACATTTTGGTATTATAATGGTATTGGAAAAAAAGGTCTAAAACAATTAAAAATACTTCATTTTGGTATTCGATAGCTATTGAGGACTGCTGGAGGTATTGAACTACTATTGAAAAATTTCACTTTTATATGAAAATCCATCATGTATTTTTTAGGTATTACAATACCTGATCTAATTATCAGCTGTAGAATATGCAGAAGGTATTATTTGAGGTATTATACCTCTTATGCAGGTATGGTAGAAGCCATGGGGAAGTGAACTTCCACCTGACGCAGTTTCTGTCAGGACATGGTTGCTATAGACAGTACCTGCATAGGTTCGGGCACTCAGAATCTCCTGCGTGCCCCAATTGTGCTGGTGTAGAGGAAACAGCGGAGCATGTCGTGTTCGATTGCCCCCGTTTCATTGTTGTGAGAGGTCGCATGCTCACTACATGCGGAGGGGACACGTCCCCCGACAATATTATAGAGAGAATGTGTGCGGATGCCGAGTGCTGGAATGCAGTAACTACGGCTGTCACTCACATTATGTTAGAATTGCAGCGTCTATGGCGCGCCGACCAAGAGTTGGCTGCAGAGGATTAGCCCTGCCGAGGCTGGTCCCTTGTAACATTGTTTAAGTCGGCTAGGAGAAGCAGTTTGCCTAGGCTACTTCTGCTACACGTGTTGTGCTATATGCACTGGTCCCTTCCCGAAGAAGTGCCGTAAGGTGGTTCCGGGGAGATGAGGGTCTGAGTCCAAGGGTCATGTCGATGCACTGTTCACCACTTGAGCAATTCTAAATGAATTGCTCAAGCACAGTGCATAGGCTGGTTTTAGCGGGTCGTCGTTGGTGCGTCATCCCCGCATTCCCTGAGTTATCTTCTCAGGGGATCTGTTTGCAGATTTCCCCCTTGTAAAAAACAAAAAAAAACATACCTCTTATGCAGAGCTCATTCATACCTCATTCAGGTTGTAAGTATTGGAAATTATCTGGTATGGAATACCTCAGTTTGGTATTCAGTAGTTATTTTCTTCTTGTCGGATATGGACTCATTTTAATCATATTTTAAACAGGTTGAAGTGACAACACTCACATTTGTCTCTATTCTGTGTTTTAATGTAAGTTGGAAAAAGTCTTGAAGACTAATTATAAAGGATTTGCATGTAGAATCACAAAATATTATAACATTTTTCATCACTCAGATTCTTCATTTTACCAAGCCCAATGAAACAGCCATTAATTAGGCATCCTTCACTTACACCTATGCTAGCCTCTTGATTAATAACTGTTTTTTTCAAGAATAAGCTAATGTATTTTTCAGTTAATATGTTTTTTCAGTCGTACACTTATAGTTAAGGACCGACTGGATATTTTTTCCGATTTTTAGAGGCCCAAAAGTGAGCAATCCATCAAAATTCACATTATTGGAGTCCATGTACATAATACCGTCCATCTTGTTCATTTCAAACAGTTGTTGCCGCATAAATTTGACGTCGACAGCATTATATGAAAAAACAAATAAATTCTTCAATTAGATAATAGAGCTTAAGTCTAACCAAAAAATATATTATTCAATCTAATGTTAAATTTTGGGAAATTCTAAAATCTTATTAGTCACCTTTTAAGAGGTTTGGAGAAAGTTTAATCACTCGCCACTAAAATATCTATCCCTATTTTCAAACGTGCAATAGTTTTTGGCTTGAAGGTGTCGGAATTTGTTTTGCCTTTTCAGCCTCAAGAAATTAGAATTTTCATATTGATCTTGGACCTTAATTCAATCATTCCAATATTTAAAACTTTATCTTATTTTTTAATTCTGATAAAATTCTTGTTCAAACCGAATGGGAAAGATAATTTTGTTTCCTGCTTTTAGTCTCTTTTTAAATCTAAGTATTTTATTCGGAATCTCTGTGGTTGTGTTAAAAAACGTAAAACGTAACTAGACATTATACCGAAACATTATAATATTACCTATTTTTACTTACGTTCACGCTAGTGTTTAGAACTCCCGCCTCTCACACCGAGATCTTTGGATCGAATCCCATCCCCGAGATAGTCAGTTACGACTTAATAAAGCTATAGTTACGACTTCCTTCGGGAGGGAAAAAAGCCATTCGTCCTGATATGAACTAGCCCAGGGCTAAACATATCGTTAATAAAGACAGAAATGAAAAAAATAAAATTGACATAGGTTATCAAATAAAGTTGATCAATCGATTTGGGACACTTTTCAGGTTTCGTATAAATACCTCTGTATAAAAATGCGCTACTTCAATCGGTTCACAGTTACCTATCATCGAAACAAGCATTGTAAAGTTATGTAAATCCTATATGACTTCTGCCTCTAATGAAAAGGGGCCGTGGCCCCCCTCTAGTCAGACGGCTATTTACGCCCATGGTATTGCAGTGTCCAAAATCTAAATATTATAGTATTTTGCAATGTTAAATGTTAAAAATATCCTTTATCTGGAGTAAAGTGAAGTAAAAAAGCAATTTTTGGAATCATACATAAATTTTTCTGGAGCTCTTCCTTTGCCCTATTATTGCGGTGTTTTGTCCTATTATTGCGGTAGTGCCGTACTATTATTGCATTATACCAAAAATCATAGATTTTATTACATTCAATATACATTCAATATCACACAATATTCGAGCATTGAAATTATGCTCCCTCCATGTTAATGACACTGCACGGTACTGTCAGTTTGTGTGAATTTGCACACTAAGCTCTTACGGTGAAATTCACCGTAATCTCAACAGCTGAACAGTTCGGTGAAATAAAATACCGTAACTTCGTCGGAATTTAACGGATTCCGGTGATTTGTCACCGAATACTGTAAAAATTTACCGTACTCCGTTAATTTATTTTACCGAACTGTTCAGCTGTTGAAATTTCACAGGAATCCGTAAAATAATTTAAGTGTGTGGACATATCTATGAGGAAAACTAATACATTACTTTATGTCACGATTCAAAAACTAATCAACAGAATCGAATGGTTTTCTGCCGGTTTCGTCTCCTCTTTCGTCGTAGGTGGACAATGTTAAAGTGAATAGACAAGGTTCTTCCATCTGAGACCACTAGTCGCTATATAAGAAATGAATTTGTTGACTTAAGTATAACCTACAATTTTGATGCTTTTAAAAATATTTTCCACAAGCAACACAATTTTGAAAGATTGCTTCCTTGCGAGCATCTTATATCTTAGTTTTTCAACGTATTTTTGGCATGTGTTTCGATTTTATTTGCAAAATATTTCTAAATAAGAGGAATTACTGGGTAAAAATAAATATAAACCTTTTGTTTGACTAAATAAATGTATGAATAACTCAAAATTATGTCCCTAATTTGTATCCTAATAATATAATTAATGTTTCCAGCAATTACATTTAAAATGACTATTGAAAAATCGAATTTTTGAATGAAATTTACAGATACCGCAATAATAGGCAAAAAGCTATTTTCATTGTCCTATTATTGAGGTACATGCTTTTTCTCAAAAATATAGAACTTTTATTCAAAGTTCAATATATATCATGTAACTACATCCATACTGAACTGATATACCCGTTACATATAATTGTTTTGGTTCTAAACTTAAAAATTTAAGATTATGAAAACTAGCCTGTAGATAGAGAGACTAATTAAAAATATTGGCTTTTCTTGATGCATCATTTTAAACTGTTCTTCCAACGATCAAAATCGTTTAATTTTTAAAGCATTTATCTGGTACAGCTTGGGAATACTATAAACTTTCATCATCATTAATAATATCCATAGAAAATATAGTTTTCGATTAATAATGAGGGTTTTATTCTTATACCTCAATAAAAAGGAATACCGCAATAATGGCAAATTACCCCATGCCGCCTTGAAATCAATGCAAAGGTGATGCGTTATGACCTGGTATTCACGATATTTTTGAAGGATTTGCCGTATAGTACAGATCTGGTCCGTTGTCGATCGTCCATCAACGAAGCCGGCTTGATAAATTCCCGCGAACTCGTTTACTGTAGGTAACATACGACGGAAGATGATCTGGTGGCGTTTAGAATGGTAATCGCTCGGAAGTGCTCACAATCTGGCTTGTTGCCTTTTTTGTAGATGGGGCATAGTACCCTTTCCTTCCACTCCTCCGGTAGCTGGTCTGTTTTCCAGATTATGCCTAACAGCCGGTTCGGACAAGTGGCCTGCCGACTCCAATATCATCCTTACCAGCAGCTTTATTGTTCTTGAGCTGGTGAATAGCAGCCTTAACCTCCCTCAAAGTGAGGGCTGATTGGTTTCTATCGTCCGCAGTACTGATGAAGGCTTATCCTCCGTTGTCTAGACTTTCATTGTCTGCTCCTTCAGCTCCATTCAGGTGTTCTTAGAAGTGCTGCTTCCACCTTTCGATCATCTCATGCTCGTCCGCCTGTTTCATCTCCTCCCACTCCGTCTCCTCCAGGAGGTGTTTATTTTCCGTAAAGAGGCGGGTATACTGTTGTCGTTTCCGCCTATAACGATCCACGTTCTGCCAGGTCCCTTGCTGCAGCATGAACGTCCACGCTTTTTCAGAATCTGCCTACATTCCTCGTCGAACCAATCGTTCCGTCGGCATCGTTGATGACTGCTTTCACTGTACTCCAGCAATCCTCAAGAGGGGCTTCATCCAGGTCACCCTCTTCCGGTAATGCAGCCTTGAGGTGCTGCGTATATGCAGTTGCGACATCCGGTTGCTTTAGACGCTCTAGGTCAAACCGGGGCGGCCGTCGATACCGTAAGTTGTTGACGACGGAGAGTTTTGGACGCAGTTTAACCATCACCAGATAGTGATCAGAGTCGATGTTAGGTCCTGACGTCAATAATGTCGGAGAAGTACCGTTCATCAATCAGAAACTGGTCGATTTGTCATTCTATCTGCTGTGGTGGTCTCCAGGTGTTTCGGTATGGAAGGCTGTGCTAGAAATAAGTGCTACGAATGGCCATATTATTGGAGGTGGCGAAATCAATAAGTCGTAAGCCGGTGGGCGCTGAACTTTACAATAGTCGGTTTGAACTCCCCCTCCTGGCCAACATGAGCGTTTAGATCTCATATGATGATTTTAACGTCGTGGCTTGGCCAGCTGTCGTACTCGCGTTCGAGTTGCGCGTAAAAAAAGGGTTTTTATCATTCATCAGTGCTTACGGAGTGAGGGCTGTGCATGTTTATTATGCTGAAGTTGAAGAACCGACCTTTGAGCCTCAACTTGCACATTCTCTCATTGGCCACCATCCGATCACGCGCCTCTACATATCACCCATCACTATAAAAGCTTTTCCCTGCTCGTTGTGTTGCCACAGCTCTGGTAGATGGTATGCTTACCTCTAAACGTTCACACCATTGATCCCTTCCAACACACTTCCTGCAACGCTACAATGCCGAATCCGCGGTTCTTCAGCACGTCGGCGAGTATGCGTGTGTTCCCGATGAAGTTGAGAGATTAACAGTTTCATGTACCGAGCTCCTAATCGCCAAGTCTCTTTACGTCGCTGTGATCTTCGCCGATTGTTCCGGTTAGTATTCTTTCGTTGATTATTCATGGCTTGATTTTTTATGGCTGGCTTGCAGGGCCTGACACTAATCCCCTAGATTCCGTTCCCCCTAAATGTTTGGAGGGCCATAGTACGCAGCATAGCTTAGAGTTCTTTTATGGTACTCAGAAGATTATCAGCCGCCCCTGACATAGGAAAGAAACGTTGTTGGGAGCCGCTTCTAATATGGAGTACAGACGCTCAAGGTTTGCAGAAGCAAACACCCCTACCTTGTCAGCATACGTCCAAAGTTCCAAAGTCCTTTTATTTCTACAGGTGCGCGAGGTACCAAGCCCATGCCATGCCCAGCATTTAGCAACCACAATCTTGAAAATAATGTAAATTAGAGTAGATACGATTCACACTATGACTGAATGTAGAGTTTTCAATCCCGGTAACATTTCCCAGGAAATGAGATATCCCGGGATTCCCGTTTCCCGGTAAATGATTTCCTGTTTCCCGGGATTCCCGTATTTCCTGGGATTCCCGTATTTCCCGGGATTTCTGTATTTCCAGGGTATTTCTATTAAAAAAGGATTGATCATTCATTTTCAATCCAAAACTATCGTATAATTTACTTTTCATATCATTCTAACCAATGACCTCACTAGTTATACTTCGATATTGATTTGTTGTTTTTTTGTAATCAAATAGTTGTTGATAAAATGGATAGCTCCTTGACGATATGTTTTTTTTTTCTCAAAATGGATTATATGCTATACAAAATACAGGATTTTTCGAGGGATCATCCATGAATTGAGTACGCTCATAAAGTTTTTATACATTTAACCGTTACTTTTTCCATCGTTAGACTCTATTATCCGTTGTATCGATTTTTTTTTTCACTCTGGATAATCGAATCTTCCTAATAATCAAATCGCTAAAAGAAAAATTAAAAATAATGCAATAAAATTGCAATAAAAGAAGTTGAATATTATCTATAATAAAATCATTTTTTTTCTTTATATAATGCAGTGGCATAGTCAGAAATTATTTCTAGGAACATTAGGAGTCTTGGGAAGAAATTATTTTGACCGGCACACAAAAAACCTCTTTTTCAAACCCCCTTTTTTACCTACATCCAAAGCTGCAAAACCATTCATATTGTATATTGCAATACCAAATTGTTTCAAACTTATGCATAAAATCTCAAAAACAAGAATATCAAAGAACAAACTCCGGATAATCGAGCCTAAATCTACGGATAATCGAATCCCGGATAATCGAGTCCGTCCTGTACATATCATTTGAACTTCATACGATTTGTCAAGAAGAATCTCCACATGGACTCAATATCATAATTTGTGTTGTTCTGAAGCCTAGCATACACAATGAAATCAATAGTTTTTTTGAGAAACATAAATAAATTACTTACAAAAAATAGAATGTAGGTACCATACAAGTTTACTGGTACAAAAAATATAACAAAAATCCGAATAATTAAAAAAATAATCAAATTTGCTCTATTTTCACGTTTATGAAAATTTCCCGGGAAATGGCAAATTTATTTCCAGTTTCCCGGGAAATCAAATCCCTGGAAATTTGAAATCTCTAACTGAATGTTACATGATGTAAATGATAAAATAACACAAAAATGTGTGTTGCAGGATGCATTGAGAAAAAAATGTTATTATTAGGTAGCGCCATCATGCGGAAAAATTCTTAACTAACCAATTTGTAGTACAGTAACCCTCCCCATGTTGCTAATCTTTACCGAAGAAAGTATATCTTTATAAAAAATTGTTTCTGAGATGAAAGTTTCTAAAATGTGCTATTTTTTAAACAAATATGACGCTTTCATTTAATAACGTTTCAAAACAAGTCCACCAAAGGCACCAGAAGGCCATGCTGTCAATTTTGAAGCCTTTATTGAATTTTTTTTTTTTTAATTTTGTATGAGACGTAATGCTTGAGCCTACCTCCTCCCCCATATTTGGAAGCATTACATAGTTTGTGGACGGCGCCTTTTCTCCTTGAAAAATTTTGATTTTTTTTTTTCAACATAAATACCTGATGATGTAATACTGACCACGGATTCTAATTCTTCTTGTCGAAGAACTTTATTATTTTTATCCTTTGAAAAAGTTTTTTTTTTCAAATGTGTCTCCGTAGTTCACTTACTCTTGAAGATGTTTGTAGATTGTTTGAAAATTCAGAATGTTGCTTGGATAGAGGGCCATGCAATGCCTATTATTAAAAAATGAAATAAAATGTATATCGCTAAAAATATTTATTGAATAAACCAGTCTATAACACAGTCACTCCAAGCTCGACTAAATGTGCTTAAAGCAGCATATCACAAATGTCTTTGCTAGATGCTGTCTATCCTTTCCAGTTTCTAGTTCATTTCACACCGGTACCCAAATTGGTTGGATTAACAGCACAGGTCTTGCTTGGGATCTAGACATTTGTGGCAAGTCATGTGGACACTTGAATAACTTCTCCGGTAAGAGCAATGGCTTCTATTTCCACTGATGCTCCCAGGGGAAGTTTGTTGACCGCAAAGCACGTCCGAGCCGGGAAATTGTTGGAAAACACTGTTCAAAAGTGAAATATATTAGACTTCAATCAAGACTACAAATAACATCAATTAATACCTTTCTTGTACTCCTCGTTCACGGCACCGTAATCACTCATATCAGCCAGCAGAATGGTTGTTTTGACGACCTTTTCAATACTTGATCCGGACGCTTCCAGCAGTGTTGTCAAGTGTTCCAAAGCCTTGGCAGTTTGAACTGCAGCTCCTCCATCGACCAACTTAAGTGAGCCCAGTTCCATGCCCAGAACTCCGGAACAGTAAACTGTACGGTCGGCCACTACGGCTTGGCTGAAATCAATCAGAATGATTGAATTTTAATTATATAATCGCAATAAGGCTACTTACTTATACGGAGCCAAAGCCTTTGGACACTTGGCAGTGTGAACAATTTTACGTACGATGCTTGCCATCCTGCTGCGAAGAAGTGTACCGATCGAACGATCAAACCGAACTGTGGAACGATCAATTTTTCCATCGGCTGGCGATCGAATGCAGTGGTGCGATAACATACATTTACACAGTCGCAGCCGGTATACTTAACATATTAACGTTAAACTATTGATAATGGATTGGTTTTGATAAGAATGAATGTAAATTAACGATTAAACATGTACGGGGACTGGGAAAAGCTAATAATTTCGATAATCGCAGAATAGAAATAAAAATGTTACTCAAAACAAATTTTCTCTAGGATATGAGTAAAAATATCATTATTTTTTGCTTTTATCTGTAGTCAAAATATATACATTTTTTTAAACAATATATTGGGAAACCTGATTCATTTTGGACCCTGTTCTAATCCAGACCATCAAGCATTTCTCAATACTGGCGCAACTGTATAGATCGTGTGTACCGATGTAAACGCCCTTTTTAAGAAAGTATTATTTCTGTGATGAATCCACCCAGCAGTAAGATGGATTTTCACTTTTTTGCAAATGTGAAGATACACCAATGGTGTCTTCGGAAAAGTTGTAGATAATTTCACTGGCCGTATTGAAATTGACGTATTTAAAAAAGACGCGAAATGAAAAGCTGCATAATTTAATGTTTAATCAGTGCGCATCGAACATTCGTGCTGTGCGTACACGAATTCTCTCTGCTCTTGGAAGTTCTTTAAGGTGAAGATGCATCGAAGCCAAACCTAAAATTTTCAAGAGCACGAAGCTAGAGAACTAAACAGCCATTCAAGCTGAAAACTTAATCGATTGGTCACCACCAGCGTGTGAACAATCGATTAAGTTTCCAGCTCAAACCGCTGTCTGGTTCTCTATATTTGTGCTCTTGAAAATTTGAGGTTTGGCTTCGATGCTTCGTCACCTTAAAAACTACCTAAAGCAATAAAACAATACTTTTCAGTGCTAAAATTAAAAACAGTACTTTTCAGTGCTACTAAAACTACTATTTTTTCTACTATTTGTAGTGATAACGGTTAAATCGATATTAATATTTGCTAAAACATAGCCAACAAAATAAACATTAACTAATATTAGCAAGTCGCCCAATTATATTGACTGACACGAACCATAAAAAAAGCATAGGGCGTCTGTACCAGTGATAGTGGCAATAGTAACGGGTTGAGGAATAAAAAATCGCCAGAAAATAACGGAAGCTCGTTTTTTATATCTGAATATGTCAAACGAAAGCTTTTCTATTCTATTTTATGTAAAAAATAATCTTAGAAGGATAAAATCATTGAATCTTTCAAAAAAGTATTTCCTCCATTACTGGAACATATTCCAGTAATAGTGGTATTTGCTAACGTCTGTTCCTATAATAGTGGTTTACATTGATTTCCCATTGAAACCCACTATTATAGGAACGTCCCACTATTACTGGTGCAAAGGAGCAAAAAAGTTAAGGTTTTTAATTGTTTTCTACTATTTCCTTACTAATTTCCAAACAAATTTTATACACATTCATATCAATTTTACAAGGGCCATGTTAGAAAAATACACATTAAAATAAAAATTGACTATAACACGCTGGAAGCCGCACTACCACTATTATTGGTACACACACTACCACTGGATCAGCCACCCTAAATTGTTTTCCTGACTGACGATGCGAAGGAGGACACAACGACAACGAACAACATAATATAAAACCGACGCGCAGATCGCTCAATTGATTAACGGATGCAGTACGTAGTAGAACCAGTACCACCAGCAGCAGGGCCGAGGCTTCTTCGAAGCGCCTATTCCGCAGCCGGCTGGAAGTGAGGTTTTGAGGCCAACGGCCAACGAAGGAATTAGCGGCGCAAGCTACGTTGAAGCGCCCAAACATCAACTGGTTCGTAGATAACAATTTAATACATTCTATTGATGCAGCCGGCAACTTTAAGGCCCAAGTAAAAATGGTGCAAAAGTCAAAACTGAAAAAAGCAGTTTTCTCTTTTTAAATAAACAAATTGAAGGAAATAAAAACACACAGCTCTTTTGTTTGACAAATAAAAAGGCTGTGTGTTCTTATTTTTATCAATCTATTGTTTTAAAAGGAGAAAACTGCTTTTTCAGTTCTGACTTTTGAGCCATTTTTTCTTGCACCTTAACAGAATCCGGCATCAGAAAACAGTATCTTTGTCTCAACTACGAGTAAGCGGGTGGCACCGCCCTCTGTCAGTCGAAACGAAGGTTTGTAGCTGTTACCAGAGCCGGTCACGACACTATTGATCCCTTTACGATCCTTGTTTGGACCCGTGCCTTGGATTTTTCGTTGGACCCGTTGGCGAAAGCTAGCGGTGGTAATCCTTGGACACAGTCTTGGAAAAAAAAAACCTCTTAGGAGGTCTCGTCTTCTTTCGTTTATTCACTAAGCATGGTTGCAACTACAAACAAGAGGAAGGGTGAATCTCTGAATTTACAACTTTTTTTTCAAAAAAGTGGGATTTTAAACTGTCACTAAACGTGGCAAGAATGGAAGAAAGGACGTTTCTCCGGAATGCGAACTTTCTTCCAAGGGTGAATTGGATAATGTTAATAATTGCATCGAAATGAACAATCAGTTCGATGCTCTAGTCCAATTCTCCGAGAATCAAATCAAAACAGTCTCTAGCCCAGGCTCTTTGATTCAAGTGAGGAAGCAAATAGTGCCGCCTATCGTGGTCAGTTGTTACGAATTCGGGAGATTTAGGCAGGAGATCTTGAATTCCATTAGGGGAATCGAGGTTTCCTTTCAAATCGCAAAGAAAGGAGATTGTCGCGTTTTGTCGGAAACTCTTAAAAATCGCGAACTTCTCAAACATCTTGAAGTTAAGAAGCACACATTTTTTTCTTATGCCGACAAAACTGAATATTTGTTCAAAGTCGTCTTGAAAGGTCTCTCAAGTGACTATAAGCCACCTGAAGAGATCAAAATTGTAATTAATGATTTACTTAGATTTTCCCCAGTCTAAGTAATCATTATGAAAAAGAGAACTTAATCTGGCATTGTTCGGAAAGGGTTTTCTCAAGAATATTATTTAGTTCACTTTAACAAAAAATAATCAAATAATATTAAGGTGATTATTAAACGAAGCCAAACTTTGAATTTTCAAGTGCACAAGATTGGAGAATCTGGCAACAGTTCGCGTTGAAAATCGATCAAACTCCTTGCTTGCTGGTAGTGAAAAATGGGATAAATTTTCAACGCGGAGCGCTGTTTGGTTCTTAAGGCTTGTGCTCTTGAAAATTTGAGGTGTGGCTTCGTTTTATAATCACCTTAAAGCTTTAGAAAAGCAAGACTTATGTTTGATGTCCGTGTGACATGAGAACATTTCCAGAAACCTGGAGGAAATTACCAGAACTCCACTCAGTACCGTCGGTGCCAAAAGTGGGGTCATGGTACAAAACATTACCGCATGGATGCTAAATGCATGATTTGCGGAGGTTCTTCTCACGCCAAGGACGTCTATCCAGTGAAGGAAGATACCGATAAGTTCATATGCGTAACTGCGGGGGCAATCATAAGTCCAATTTTTGGGCTTGCCCTTCACGTAGGCGAGTCGTCGAGGCTCGTGCCATGCAGATGAAAGACAATATCCATTACGAAAACAATCGTTTTCGGAATGTTCCTGGTAGAGTTTCAAACAATGCTCATTTTTCAGTTAACGATCACTTGATTAGTAATCATACCCATCAGGAAGATTAAAATCATGCTTTCACAAACTAATTTTTAATCGTCGGGTAGCCGTTCGAATCTTTTAATTTAGAATGTATTAACCCAATTAATTTTGAACTCCTCTCCTATCCATACTATGAGTACCTATTCTAATTATTTCAAATCAAACTAAAAAAAATATCCTGCCGCCACAGAAAGCTTCTACTCCGCTTCTTCGTCTATCAAAAACTCTAACCTTAAATCATCAGATAATGTACCCACTTCAAGTGATATGTCTGCCTCTGATTTTTTTTCTAACTGAATAATTGAATCTATTAATTGATGCAATGTTCAAAGCCTCCACTATGGCTGAAGCAGACCAAGTCGGTGTAAAATTTACTAATCAAATTTTTATTGGGTTACGTTTTTCTAATGGATCCAAATAATAATTTAAATATTTTAAATTGAAATGCTATTGGAAGACTTTAATCATGATGTTAACATTTCTTTACAAAACTTGATATTGACAATGCTCTTGAAACTTTAACAAATTCCATTGTTGAAGCCAGGAGCATTGCAATTCCAAAATGTGAAGTAAAATTCGAATCCGTGATTATAGACGATGATCTTAAATTCTTGATCCGCCTTTAAAACGTGAGGAGAAGGCAATTTCAACGCACTCGCGATTCTGCTATGAAAATTATATGGCAGGATTTGCAGAAAGAAATCAAGAAACGTTTTGCACAATTAAGAAACAAAAATTTTGAAAATCAGATTTCTGATTTGGACCCCGGCTCTAAGCCCTTTTGGAAATTATCTAAAATTTTGAAAAAAAAACTCAGAAGCCAATTCCGGCATTGAAAGCGGATATTCCGAACACTCGGTTTTTGTATGGCGATTGGGTTGAAATGTTTCGCTGAAATATGTCACCAAATAATATGAAAATGGTAGTCAATTGCAATTCAATTTTAACGTCTCCAATATAATTTATACCGCGGGAGTAGTGATGATTCTCTAGTTTGAGACCAATAATACTAGCTCAGGTAAATTTATTTGCGAAATTATTCATTTGAATGCGATCTATTCGTGCTGTTCGGAATTTGAATCAAGGTATTCGGAATATGAGACAGAACGAACACAGTGTTCGGCATTTGATTAAAAATGTTGTTCCATACTTACTACATAACATACTACTTCCAATCAGATGCATTTGATGTCACTGTTAGCCTTAAGTGTTCGGAATATGAGACAAAACGGTACTAACCAATTGCGAAAAAGCCTAAAAACTTGCTATACAGTTTGAAAGCGCGCACAATAATTATTTGGGACTTACTAGTCCAATAGAAAATCAAGTTAATCAGGATTTCGAAAATTCCTGAGAGAGTGATTTGGAAGAAGTGAGAGTGGAATTTTCTACATTCTCATCAAGAAACTTCCAGAAACTGGTGCATCTCGGTACCTTATGAAAACTATGTCTTTACTAACCTCACAAAATCTAGCATAATTCATCTCGACCATTCACATATGATGAAGTGACAATGTCATCTGAATTTATTATGAGCTATCAGTTCTATCAAATTGGCGCCCAAATGTAGCGATAACATTGTTTTGAACAGCTACCCGTTCACATCAGTTTGTAGCTTCAACCGGCACACTTCGAAGCAGCAGTAAGATGGCAAGTACCGCCCGCAAAGTTATTAGTACTGATAAGTGCCCCAAATCTTCGGCTCCATATAGGTAATGAGAATCTAATTCGTTGCATAATTTCGATCTACTTAATCGTTTTGATTTCAGCCAGGCGATAGTGGCTGGCAATACGGTGTACTGTTCCGGGATTATGGGCGTGGAACTTGATTCACTCGAATTTGCCGTCGGAGGTGCCGGACCACAAGCAGCCAAGGCTCTGCAAAATTTAAGAGTTTTGTTGGAAGAGTCCGGTTCAAGCTTATCGAAAGTCGTCAAAACAACCGTTCTGCTGGCAGATATGAACGATTACAACGTCGTAAATGACGAATACAGGAAAGGTGTCTATCAATTATTGTTGTGATATTTTGGTAAGGTCATTATTAATCTGCGTTTAACAGTTTTCGCCGACAGCTTTCCGGCTCGGTCGTGTTATGCTGTGAACAAACTACCCCGAGGAGCTGCAGTGGAAATTGAAGCCATCGCGTTGATTGGAGATGTGATTCATACGACAACAAAGCTGAGTTCTAAAATGTAGCTATTGGAAGAATGTCGGAGTTGTTTTGCAAGAAACATCATTTGATTGTGAGAAATAAGGTTGATTATATTCATTCCCATGTTCAACAGTACCAGACAAGATATGACAAAACTCACCAATGTGTACCCAGTAAAACAATTGAATATAACAAAATAATAATAATAGCTTCAACTATGCCGAAAACAACATAATTATATTTTCATTCGATTAATTAATTAACAAACGTGGAAATAAGTGCGTAATTTAATTCTGCCTAATAACATTGCGTTTTTTATACTCATATGCTTTTCTGCGACATTTTTCAAATTATTTGTCGAATAATTTGTCTAGCTCACTCATATTTCCTTGCGGGATTCGAGATTGTACTGAAAAAGCCTGCTATCTCAAATATATCCCATTTTGGACCTGTAAACAGTTGAGGAGTTCAATTGAAGTTCAAGAAAATTGGCTATTGGTGGTAAAGAATGAACATATATACATACAAGAATGACTCGGGAATTCCTTAGATGCACACCAATGTTACTTTTACCTTTGGTAATATTTTTTGAGTCTGTTCGGATGTGAACCTTATTCAATGATATCAGATGCTTGCAGATCTGTAGGTTTGTTGTCCAGAGATTTCTTGCCTTGACTTCAACATCCGGTGGCTAGTAGAAAAACCGTCGAAAAAGGGATTTGAGTGGAGAACGCACTGTGTACAGCATTAGAAGGAGCTTACGATGTAACATTATAAACTTTTTTTCAACTTTTTGTTCCTCGAAGTGTGCAAATCCTGTCGGTGTTCGTGTACGTTAATTTGAAGAAAATTGGAAAATTGGTATTTGGCAACATAGGTTATAAACGTACCAATACACGGTATGAATAGATTGTCGCGAGCTATTTGTTTCCCATCGGGATATAATGCCTTGCTTCTACTTCTCCGGTAGCTGTTCCGTCTCCCAGATTCTGACTATCTGCTGATGCAAACAAGCGGCCAACCTCTCCGGGCCCATCTTGATGAGTTCGACTCTGATATAGCATCCTTGCCAGCGCCCTTGTTGTTCTTGAGCTGTTGGATGGCATCCTTAACTTTCCCCATCGTGGAAGCTGGTTGGTTTCCACTGTCCGCTGTGTTGACGTAGCCATCGCCTTCGCTGTCCTGACCTTCTGTGCCTGTGTTCCCTCCGCCATTAAGGTGTTCATCGTAGTACTGCTTTCATCTTTCGATCACTTCGCGTCCGTTCGTCCCATCTTTATCACTGCACATTTCAGGCGCATTGAAGTTTTTGTGGGATGCGCTGAGCTTCTGATAGAACTTCCTCGTTTCTTGAGAACGGTACTGCAAATCCATCTCTTGGCATTCCATCTCTCCCATGCGATGCTTTTTATCCCGGAATAGGTGGGTTTGCTGTTTCCACTTCAGTCTGTAACGTTCCGCGTTTTGCCGCGTACCATGCTACAGCATTGCAGCCCGAGCCCGAGATCAAACCTATACGATTTATATTCAGGAGATGGCTGGTAACGTTTTTTTTAACCTTCTGTCTGTGCGAAAAAAAAAATTACGTTGTCTGTCATTTGTGGTCATATTGCCTCTAAATTTAAATTGCGATAACTGTATTTGTATGAAAAAAAAAATGAGCTGCGTTAACTGTTATGCGACTTGTGGTTGTATGGGACACATTGGTTAGTTGGAAGTTCCACCACTACCCCAAAAATATATTTTTTTTAAATTTATTATTATTATGAAAAAAAAAAAATACATTCATTTGTTATATCTAGCTATACTGTGTTAGAAAACACTATCATCCTTTTATGGTAAAACTGAATTAAGCATAAGACCTGTTCATTGTTTCTAAGGTACCCTTGCCACATCAAATTCAAAATTATTTTATCAAAACAAGTTATCTGTCCAAACTTGAGCCAATTTGGTAAAGTTTAAGAATTGTATCAAATCGATTTTGAGGCTTTTTGGACCTATTCACCGAAATGCGTTCCTGAAACCCAAAAATATTATGGTTAATCCAATGGTAACCCTACCATCAGCACTATTTTAAACTGATGGTGGTGGACTGTAGGTTTCAAAGATATGACGTCTAAATCATGGGTAACTGTGGTTTTCATAGAGTGCATTCTTGTTGACAACCCTATGAGATTTTAAGGTATGGAGAGTGATACACTTTCAATTATTTCGCAGTGACAATTAATTCCCATTTGAAAATTATGTATGAACGATATGTTCATAACACTCAGATGAAATAGATAGTTGAATTGGATACAAAATACAACAAGATTTTTATCGTAATTTATATGGCAAACTGGAAAAAATATATTGCTGTTTTCAAGATTGTTTGACTAATTACGTCAAAACATAATAAAGAAGCGGTATAAACCCTAGTGTCTTCGGCAAAGTAATAGACTCTTTTGTGTTAGCAAAAGGCTAGTGGCTAGTGGTATTTTCGAATCATTTTCAATGACATTTTTGGGTTTCATGAACGTATTTCGGTGGAAAGCTCCACAAAACCACAAAATCGATTTGATAGGGTGCCGGTGCCATTAGTGGACTACCTCAGCTATAAAAAATCATAACAAAATAACGAAAAGCCTTAACAGAGATCTTTTGGCGTCAACAGAAAGATTTCAACTTCTACTATATGGGAGAAATATAAAAAGAGTGACAAAACTATTTTATTACCATAAAATCGCTTGAGCTACTATCGGTACACGTGTTCCAGTAGTTGAGCTAGTGCTCCAGTAGTAGACGTTCGGGAATGATTCAAGGAATTTTAAACAAAATGGTAATTTTTTGCATAGGTTTAACATATTTCCCTCGGAACAGTAACTTATATCCTTCGAATGAGGCATAAAGATCATCTTTTTTCTTCATTTTTATACAACCATTTTAAAAACTGGTTCCGTCCGTTGATCCACTACTGGAAAACGACGGCAACTATTGGTGCAAGGGAGCAAATTGTTTTCGTAATCCTCATTATTTATATGACTTTTTGATAAAATAAAAAAATGGATTTTGGCAAATCTACTAAACTAGAGGCGATCTATCCACCAAAATTAGCACATGTCGTTTCTAACGAAAAATGTACGGTTTTTCATAGTCCAATCTACTGGTACATTACAACCATTGGTACCGGCACCCTGCATCTCAAAAACTTTATCCAGTTGGCTCTTTTTTGGACAGATAACTTGTTTTGATAAATAAGTTCAGAATTTGATGTGGCACGGAGATTCGTAGAACTTCTTTAAAAAGTGAACAGGTCTATTGTGAATTTATCAACATTGCATCATTTCCACCCTCCGCAGTACCGACAAAGGCATTTCCTCCGTTGTCCCGACCTTCATTGCCAGTGCTCTCAGCGCCATTCAGATGTTCGTCGAAGTGCTGCTTCCACATTTCGATCACCTCACGCTCGTCCGTTAAAATGCTCTCATCCTTATCCCTGCATACCTCGGTACGAAGCCGTTGCGGGATGCGTTGAGCTTCTGAAGGAACTTGCGTATTTCTTGAGACCGGCACAGCTGTTCCATCTCCTCCAGGTGACGTTTTTTTCCCGAAAGAGGTGGGTCTGCTGTTGCCGTTTCCGTCTATAACGATCCACGTTCTGCCGGGTCCCTTGCTGCAGCATGACCGCCCGCGCTGCGTTCTTTTCCTCCAGAATCTGCCTACATTCCTCGTCGAATCAATCGTTCCGTCGACTGCGGCCTACGTTCCTGACGTTGCTCTCAGCTGCATTGTTGATGTATGCCTTCACTATTCTCCAGCAGTCCTCAAGAAGGGCTTCATCCAGCTTACCCTCTTCCGGTAATGCAGCCTCGAGATGCTGCGCGTATGCCGCTGTAACATCCGCTTGAGCCGCTCTAGGTCGTACCGGGACGGCCGTCGGTACCGTACGTTTTTGACGACGGAGATTTTTGGGCACAATTTAACCATCACCAGATAGTGGTCAGAGTCGATGTTAGCACCACGATAGGTCCTGACGTCGATAATGATGGGGAAGTGCCGTCCATCAACGTGGTCGATTTCTGATTATGTCTGCTGTGGTGATCTCCAGGTTGATCTCGTCAGCCGGTGGACGCTGAACTTTCCAATAGTTGGTCTGAACTCCTTCTTCTGACCAACCTGAGCGTCTTGATTTCCTATGATGATTTTGACGTCGTGGCTTGGGCAGCTGTCGTACTCGCGTTTGAGCTGCGCGTTAAAGGCGTCTTTATCATCATCAGTGCTTCCGAAGTGAGGGCTGTGCACGTTTATTATACTGAAGTAGAAGAACCGGCCTTTGATCCTCAACTTGCACATTCTCTCATTGATCGGCCACCACCCGATCACGCGCCTCTGCATATCAGCCAACACAATAAAAGCTGTTTCCAGCTCATGTGTGTTGCCGCAGCTTTGTTAGATGGTATGCTCACCTCAAAATGTTCGCACCATTGATCCCTTCCAACACACTTCCTGCTACGCTACGATGCCGCGTCCGCGATCCTTCAGCAGCACGTTGGCGAATCTGCGTGTGCTCCCGATGGTGTTGAGAGATTTACAGTTCCACGTATCAAGCTTCCAATCGCTAGTCCCTTTATGCCGCTGTGGTCTTTTCTGATTGACCCGGTTCGTATTCTGTCGTTGATTATTCGTTGCTCTATTTTTTACTGCTGGCTTGACAGCAACCCCCTTGATTTCCGGAGGACCATTCCCCCTAAATATTCGGAGGGCCATAGTGCACAGTTTAGCTTAGAGTCCTCCTTTTCTGGCACTCGGATGATGACCAGCCGCCCCTGACATGGAGTACAGACGTTTCAGGCTTGCAGAAGCAAATCCCCTCTTCCCTGTCAGCATAAGATCAAAGTTCCGACCGGGGTTGGTTACATGAGCTTACCTAAGGTTGCTCGTATCCCGGCCAATACCGCGAGGAGGATAGGAGTTGCTGGGCAGGAGGCTAAGAACCACACAGAGGGGTCTATTTTAATCCTTCAGGTACGCGAGGTACCAATGGTAAGCCATGCCAACCCATTCACCAACCTCGAAACATAATAGTACATGTTCTATAACCCTATTTTGGGTGTAAGCTATCAACACTGAAGCTTAGTATGCTGTTACGCTCATAAAAAATAAAATTGCTATTACATAAATGGTAAACAAATTTTCTACAACGTTCTCCTTTTGAAATAACGTTTCTTCTCAACTCAAACAAAAATTATTTTCTTGGCCATCTCCAACAAGAATTTTCGCAAGTTCCGAGATAAGCGATTTTATTTCTTTTCAGGTCAACAGTACTCACAACATCAGAAATGTCACTGGTTGCGCGTGTAGATCTAAAGTCCTATATGTATATATGTACTTGAATTGATTTAAATATGCGATGAAATCAAAACTTAATAGTTCATAGCCGTTTGATCCTGCGTTTTAAAAAAATTGCAATGATTAATTTTCTGACGACCACTGGTTACCATTTACCTATACCTACCAATACACCATAGAGTTTGTAAGCACAACAACACATACTTTAAATCATCGCGAAGGATATAGTAATCTCCAAGATGTTTTTTTCTTGTCTTAGTACAAACTTCAGTGTTAATAATTTTTCAAAACAATCGTAAACAAGTGGTATGGTAAGCAAATGGTAATGTGGAGATCACAGTAGTCGCAGGCGTTGCCCACGAACAATCTTGATTTTTGCCGATGATTTGGCTGGTGCTACGCCATCAGGATTTCAATTTGGGAGTGAATATTGGGAAAAATGTCGATATTAAACAGTGAATAATCCTTTCAGGTGCGTTTAGTGTGTCGTTCTCTGGCCGATTCTATTTGCACTCAGATGATTTTTTATTGTAACTACGCTTGTTTTCGGCCGAGAGTACTACGCTACCGGACGGATGGTTCCGACAAATGAAAAACGATATTTTTGTGATTATGTTAAGTGGCTACCTGATATGAGTGCCCAAAGCAAACGGGTTCGTTTTTTTACGTCGTCGGATTGCATTTTTTTCGCATTTGGTCGGCAGTGAGCTAGGAACCCATGCAGGAGAGTGGTTTGTGATGGTTCCATTCGTTTTCACGCGATATGTTTTATGTTTATCTCAGCCTGTGTGTGTTAAATGTGTTGTTAAAACAAATTAATCCTTTTTGTGGCTGTGAACCGTTTCACCGATTCGTTTAACTTTAAGTTGAAAATTTATAGTTTGATAGTTATTTCCCCTCCGGTTAGAAATAATCATGCGCTGGAGCATGGTCAAACTTGACAGTTCAAAGTTATTTTCTGCTCCCGGTAATTTGAGAATAACTAACCATCATCTGTCAACTTTGTTCTAAAATACTACTCGACTGTCAAAACTCAAAACTACCGAAATGTCAAATTTTAACTAAAAGTTAAAATAATCGGTGAAACGGATCACAGCCTCAGTGTGTTCGTTTATATTATGTGTTCACTGTTATAGGAGCGGCGGATTGCAGAAGAGCTTCGGAAGAGGAGTTTGATGAGTTTGTTCTTATCAGCAGCGCATGATTGCATTGTGTAAATATTACATTAGTCGGCCAGCACGTCTACCAAACGTATCCTATGGCACTACCCTTTCCATAAACATTCCACAACATCCCGTAACACCTATAAGAGGTCGTAGAGTTCTCTGCATCTTTCTTAAGCAGGTGTCCAATTAATCATCCTTTCCCATTCCCCAGCTTTCGCAAGGACGTGGCCGGGACAGCTCACGACTATTTGGAGGATGCGTCAATTTTGTCAATGAGTTAGATGTTATTCCCAAATTTCTGACTTTGATTACAGACAGGAAGTAGGCAAGCCTCATACAATGGACTGTACCACCTGCGAATTTGTGCGAATTGCTCAATGCTAATGCTAATGCTACATATTCCATTTATGTAATGTGAATTTACGTAAATCGAATTTGCATTAATGGAAGTTTCAGCATAATGTCATTTTTTTTAAAAATCATCTAGGGTGATGTGCTAGTATCCATCGTATTAAGCATTGATCAGTGAGAGCTGCAATTTTCCCAGTATTGCAGTGAATGATGCTGATACAAACCGATGCCAAACAAGTCTTTCTCAAAACGGCATTAGCATTGTACAATAACATTTTGATAAATCTTGATCTGTTTTTGGAAATAATGCAAAGAAAATGCATCTTATCGTATTCTCAATCCGTCGTATCGTTTTCAACTCCGTCGCAATCAGTTTCCAGATTCGTCCCACAACTTACGGCTCACTGTGATGTATTGAGTGGTTAAAACACAATATATCAACGCTATAATAAAATGTTTTACTAGTGTTAGGAGCGCCTAGTCAATCCGCAAGCCCCTCGTTCATGAAGTACACACCCATGCCCCAAGCGAAGGATCGTCGCACGTAGGGAGCTGAACCATGAACAATAGGTCTATTCTGACAGATCGGTCTAGCAAGGGCATTAGAGAAGACACCTCACGTTGTTTGTGCTATAAGTTCAATATAATATTCTTTCTTTGAAATTTGATAATTAGTTGGCTAAATCTAGGTAAATTAATCGCTAGTGAGGATTTGGATTCGCTTAAATCTAAATTAAAATAATGAATTTACTTAAAACTACAGGTCACATGCAATATCAGAATTCCCTAGGGTAAACAATCGGCAATCATATTGTAGAACCTATGTTAGGGTAAGAAATTGATCGTCATAAATTGAAATTTATTATAATGCATTAATTATCACCAAACAGACTACGATCAAGAATTATGATAAATAGCGAGATCATCAAACCCGCAAAGCAGATGTGAATCACCAAATGTACGAAAAATTTAATTCAAATTATGGATTACATATTCCTAACCTAAATCTTTCCTAGGAATTTATAATTCACATTTCTTGGATCATACGCTGGAAATAAATTCATAAATTCAACGATTCACGAGTCGAATCATTTCGATAACAACTAGAATATATAGCTCTACGGGCATCTCCCTCCGTTCCTTCAGCATGATGGAATATACTGATTTTCTTTAAAATTCATCGTTCGTCATCAAAATTCAGCCCAAACATATGAACACAATTCTTTTTGACCGTACAATTATGGCATTTGCTCACAGTACAGCGAAAACAGCACAATCAAAGGAACCGTATGTTTACGTCGAGCGTCGCGCACACATTGATGGGCACAAGCTTTTTTTCTCAGGCTGTGAACCGTTTCACCAATTCGTTTAACTTTTAGTTAAAATTTGACAGCTCGATGGTTATTTCCCCTCCGGTTAGAAATAACCCTGCTCTGGAGCATGGTTAAACTTGACAGTTCGAAAGTTATTTTCTGCTCCCGTGAATTTGAGAATAACTAATCATCTGTCAACTTAGTTCTGAAATAACTACTCGACTGTCAAAGCTCAAATGGGTCGACCGCGATGTTCAATTTAACCATTTGAGGGGAAAATAACTATCGAAATGTCAAATTTTAACTAATAGTTAAACGAACTGGTGAAACGGTTCACAGCCTCAGTACGACGGATTGAACTTTGTTTACATTCTCAATTATACGCGGCGGTTGAGGAAATTTCGTAAAGTTTGGTGATTAATTGAAGTTTTACGGCGTGTGATTGGAATGAAATCCTTCAGTGAAGAAGTACGAAGGTTTTCCATAGTGAAAATAAGTGCCCGGCGAAGTAAGTCACCCACGGGGGCGGGAAGAAACTTGTGTTCGAAAGTGGTGTGACTGATGTCGATCGCTAAGCATTCCTCTCAAATCGTGTTCGTCCATGCGATTTCGGTGAAAAAATGAAAAGCGGATAATTGAACTGAAGTAATTTATCGAAATACAGTAGTTTTATTGCATTTTTGGTGTACAGGTGGACGAATCATTAAAGCTTTCACAAAATTACATTCGGAAAATGAATCTATGTTGCAGGTAAGTTGGAATACTCGCCGTAGTGGAACATTTTAAGTTTGATACGACGAATAGTAACTCTTACGACGAAGTAGAGCGAAACCCTACTTCGTGCAATTCTCTTTGACAGTGATCCCACCCTGCAAGTGCCTGTCAGAAAGCGATGAAAACCTACACGGAGAAATATTTTTACCTAGTTTTTGAGTTTACTTTACCCAAAATTAAGTATATCGATTATAGTTTCAACCCAAAATCTCTCGGTATTCTCTTTCTCCCACACGAATGTTGTCAAAAATAGAGAGAGCTGCATCTTCCCAATGGGGGTACTTTGGCCCAATATGCCAAATTTGGGTAAATGCAACATTTCTTATGTTTGGGTCGAAAGAACTCAATTTTGCGTTAAAGCAACCCAAAATTGAGTATATTTTTTTAATGGAATTAAAGCTAAACTACCTAGTGGGGACCTTGGAAATTTAGCCAAAATTGAGTTATTGGGCTCAACTACGGAATTGCGTTGAAACAACCCAAAATTGAGTTGAATTCCGTCTCCGTGTACTAATACCTGTGTACAAGTTACATCTTGGTATTCAACATGTTTACCTTACGTTTACTGGTATAGGACTTGATACAAAACAAATAATAACAACTTTAGCGAAGCCAATGATGTTGTTAGAATCGTGTACCAACTCGTATTTCATTCATGTGTAATCAAGAATAACTCAAAACCGATTGTAACCAAGTGTAGAACAATTAAAATGTCCAGTCCTTTTGCACATTTCAACAACTCAAGATGGATACGGTTTACTTCCCAGTGCTTCGCAAACGATACAAGCCGGAATACTATTCCAATCATCCCTTACACTTTTCCGCGGCCGAAGGAAGTTTGGAACTAGTCCATGAAGCCATTCGTACCGGCGGAAAGGGTCTTATTTACCGACCAGTTCGGGAAGGCGAAACTCCACTTCATATAGGGATCTACAATCAACGATGGGATGTCGCCAATGCTTTGATGGATTTTTACGAAAACGATTTCCAGATGGTGAAAATGAGCTTGGAGCAGAGAGGTATGCCGCACGCAAAAGCTGCAATCTGGTTAAAGAATCCAATTGGAATTGCTTGTACGGATGAAGAGTGTCAGAAAGCGAGGGATCTGGAGAACGATGTTTACGGAGATAATGCCAAAGTGATTATGCTAAAGCCGTTGAAGGATGATGAGAGCGTTGTAGTTATACCAATGACGGAAACTAACGAGTCACATGTAAAAGGCTTTATGAAATCATTGGAACCGAATGGCTTCTTAGCATGGAACTACCCTGGAATAGAGGCAAATTATGACACCTTTGTACAGCTAGCTGCTTTCCGAGGTTCGTTGGATCTGGTGAAAAGATTGATTGCCAATGGTGTAGATTTGTCAACGACAGGCCGGAATCAGATGACTCCATTGATGGAAGCTTGTAGTGCGTTACAAATGGATATGATACGGTTTCTGTTTGAAGAATGTGAAAATATCTGTGCTCCCACAGCTAAAGACAAGATTGGCTACACAGCTTTTCTTCACATTATACCACATTCAAATAAGGAAGGATTTGACTACGTTCTCAAAAAGACGATGGAATACCGAATGAAGCGACTTGGAGAGAGCGAAAATGAAGCCTTCAACCAAGTGTTTCGATATGAAGGAGGAGTGAATTGGGAATGCTTGTCTATATGGAGTATCTTGTCCGGGAGATTCAGTAGTACTGTTGTGGAGCCCTATTTGAAGCTGTATAACTATGATCTCAGTTTTTGCTATGGAGACAGAATCATGCTGATGGAAGTCATTATTCGGAATGTTGCCAAAGACTATTATCAATTGGAAATTCGCCAGAAACCAGAATTACTCGCGCTTGCCGATCGAGACGGCTGCAATGTACTGCATTGCTTGATGTGGTCCAACGAGTTGGAATTTGTCAAGGAACTCTACGAAACATTCCCAGACCGCTGCACGTCATTGTTCGAATGCGATGGAGCAATTATATGCGTGGCCAGTATTCTTATTGAGGGACACACTGAGATGCTTTTGTTTCTTTTGAAAAATCACCCATCATTCATCCAATCGATTGCTGAACGAATAATGGATAACTTATTCATGGAGGATATCCTTCCGGAAAGTATTTTTGGCGAGTCGTTAGATATCATGATATTGCATTTTCCAGAACTGGATTCTAGAGTAGAAGAACTGCACAACAAGATGCTGAATGAGTCTTTATGCTCTGACGACGAAGTGATGTACGATGACGAAGAATATAACCGAGGTTTGACCTACAGAATGCTAGGAATTTAGGCTGTGATTAACTGTTTGTACAGAGTTTTAAACATACATTAGAGTGCAAAAGATTGCGATTTCCCCCTAAAAACATACACTTGTGTTTTGTCCATAATTATGTGAACACGCGTTCAATTAATACTCTCTATGACTCATTCAAAAAGGTAATATTACTTCGTTTATGTTTTAACTGAAACATTTTTTGCATTTTGTTTACTAAAATTAGTTGTGACATTTTTTTATAATTGCACTGAAAAAACGAGGTTAATTTTCTTAGCATTGGATCGACCAAAATTTTAAATCTTGTATGGTTTTTAGGTGGTAATCCCAAACTTTTGCACAGAGTATATTATGATTAGCTTTTTCATTTATATTATTTATCAAACCTTACATATGACCAGAATAAAACTAATATTGTTATTACATGTCCGTAGCATCATTTATTTGTAAACCTTTGAAGATATATGAAATACACGGTGCTGCAACTTCATACAGTCTACTGCCGTCTTTATTGTAAATAGAAATGATTGCACCATTTTGTAGAAGAATTCGTAATAGTTTAAAATCCGCTATTCTAAATGCGTAATGCATCAATGAGTCTCCTTTATCGTCCACGTGCTCAAAAGTCAGCCCACATTCAATTAATTTCGTAGCAAGTTTTGTCAGAAATCCTGGTTCCTCCAGCTTATCGATATGGTTCGTCACAATCATTAATGCATTTTGCCCATGTTTATTCCGCACGTTAACGTCAATTCTTTTTTCCAACAGCTGGAACACTATATTTGAGCAAGGAAATTCGTCACCTTCCACTAATTCAAGTAAAGCTACTCTTCCATTTCCATCTCGAAAGTTGAAGTCCAAATCCATTCGCAAGAAATGTTCAATTAAATACGTATTCATTTGAGCACACGCTTTGACAAATAGTTCCGACGCACGATTCCGTGACCGCTTGACCTCTGCTTCGAACATTTCCCTCGTTTTATCCGGATACGTGTCCAAGATCGGTTGTAGCCAGGTGTTGAAACTTTGTCGCTCAAATTGCACCATGTACGACAAATATGAATGGCCGTTATTGTTGAAGTTAACAAAACTTTTGGACGCTCGTAGCATGATTGAACTTATGGTAACTTTGGAGCAACGCAGATGATTGTGAAGAGCTGTATTTCCATCAATGTCTCGAAGTTCTAAGTCAACGGCAGGAAATCCGTACGATTCTATGGTTTTAGTGAAAAAATTGAACAAATCTTCATCGTTGGTGTAGTGAAGAACAGTTGACTGGTCATTCGTCCTCTCGTTCAAATTGGCTCCATACTTCAACAAAGCAATGATCAGTTCTTGTTTGCAGTCTGCGTTGCTTAGACAGAGAGTGTGAAGCAACGTCAAGCCATACCGATTCTTGAAGTTGACCAATGACGAACCTTTTGGGTGTTTCTCAACGAGTAGATCAAGCATTTCCAGGCATCTCACATGATGAATCGCATGGCGCCCATCGCTATCGAGTTGGTCCAAATTTACTCCGGAATCGATGAGTTGTTCGACTAGTTCAGTTTGATTATCCTGAATTGCCTGGTTGAGGAACGAACTGTCAACAGCTTTGCCGAAGTTGTCTAATGTTCTACCAGAAGCCTTGATACGGTCATGAGTTGCATTGAAGTCACGTAACAGTTGATCATAGGTATCGCTGAACTCTGAAAATAAATGAATATTTATTATGATACGTAAAAGATGAGTGCTTTAAACTTTACTTTACCATGTTTTGCTGCCATTGAAAACTTGTACAACTGCTGTTGCTTTTCGGAAATACTTGCACTCAAGATCGGCAGAAATTTTAATAGTATTGCAAATGCATCATCATAATTTGCCGAATTACATTCCTGGATTACTTGCTCTTCTATTTTACTAATATGCTCTTGAAAGAACTGGGAATGGTTGCTCAAAACGAACTTCATCATTTCAATAAGTCCTTTGTCCATAATAGTTTTCAGAGTTGAAAATGCACATTCACCCTCAAAAAGAGTTTTAACTTCTGGATGAATACTATACAGCTCTTTCACCAGTTTTCTTTCATTTGCACAAATCAATGCATGTAACGCTGTGAATCCATTCGATGTTCTTACATTCAGTAGTTCTACGTTCTTTCTAATCGCTTGTGTATAGAATCGCTTGGCCTTCTTGTAGCTTATCATATCAATCAGAACTGTTACATCCTTCCACTGATATCTGAGATCGTACTGATATTGATCCAATACAGTTTCTATCGATTTGTCCCAGAACACAGCATCCAATTGAATCCAGATGCTACAATATGGCCAATCTTCATTCTCAAGCTTGAATATTTCATTGAAAGCAATAGAAGCAGTCTCTCCGAATTTCCGAACTCTAAATTCTACCATTTTTTCCGCAACCATTTCGAAGCTGTCTCTGTTTTTTCGATGCAAAATATAATGCAAACCATGCTGAGCGTTCTCATCCACAGCCGTAGGATCGAATTGATCCAGATATTTCGACAAAAGTAGTTCGATTACTCTTTGCTGAGAAGCATCGCAAGCTGCATGAAAAGGCGTTCTCTTCCCTGGCCCTGCCAAGCTTAGGTCTGCTCCTTGCTCTATCAATTGTTCCAATAGTTCGATATTTCCGTGATAGGCTGCCAGCATGAGTAACGTCTCACAATTTCCAGTAGGCCCTGTGCTGTTCCACGAAACCATTCCATTTGGAAGCAGGATTTCGGCCAATTCCAAAAGTTTTCCAAGATGTATTTTTCCTTTCTCTAATACCGTCAATTCGTCTCCAATGGAACTTTTGGTTACAATAAGCAACTGTTCTGACAGATTTTCTGTTGGAACAGATCTTCCTTCCAATTGTTTCACATGTCGTATCTGATCGTCGCCTATGGCAATCAAAGCACATTCTTCCTTCCAAAAGTTATCTGGAATCTCAAATCCGCACCGTTCTTCCACGAATTGAAACTGTCGCCGGAATTCCTGAAACAGCAAACGGGCCGCTTCTGTTTGTCTTTCGGCGATGGCAATGTGCAAAGGCGTCTCCCCATCTTGAATGGCCCGGAAACAGTTTTGTCCGGTGGAAATCAACTCACCGATGCGTTTGATGTCACCTCGCAGTGCAGCATAGTGCAGAGGATAGGATTCCAAGTCCGCCGGAAAGTATCGTTTTCGATGCATTTGGTGGCACTACTTTTAGACACGTTCGTACATGAAATTTTATCATGTTTCACCGGAAAGATAGGGTAAACATTACTTGACTAGAGATTTGAAAATTAGTGAATCATCTAACTGATTAGGATTCCAATAGGAACAGGTGCGGCACACATACTATGAAATCAAAGATTGTAAACAAGGCAACTGAGTTTGTCTGAAAATGAGAAATTAAGTATTTGCAATTGGAATCTTTGAATTCCACCCACACATACCGGAATGTTTATAACTTCAAAAAGTTTCAAAATACATGCGAAGTTTGATAAAACGTAGGGGGAGATCCCCCTGTGCCGGACAGCACCCAATACCGGGCAAAGTCGAAACATTGAGAAATCGTGGTCCAATCAAGATGGTGTATTAGTAGAAAAGAAAGCTATTATGTAGACTAATGTTTGCGTAGAATAACACATCCTTGAAATATACATGCCTTTTTAAAAAAGTTAAAAAGTTTGAAAATTTTTAAAAAATTGACGTATTCTCTTAATTTTGAGCCTATTTAGTAATTATTTCGAATATGAAAAAATACTTTGGATCACGCAAGCATGATCGAACATAATCTTAGTTTGATAGTATGAATGTATTTTGTACCATAATTGAACTAAATATGGACAAATTACAATTTTCGTTAAGCACCCTCTGTCCCTCAGATTCGGACAGCTTGATTTGTTATATGATCTCTTTGTAATTATTGCGTCAGTGTCTCAAAATACTTTCATTTTTCATGGGTTCCGTCGATCATGGTATCAAACATGCAATAAAATTAAAAAGAATGTACATTTAGAACAACTTCGTAAAATGTGCTATTTTTCATCATATATGGAAGAGGTATTTGATAGGCATCTTGTAAACTAAGAAAAACTCAAATTATTCTTGTAAATGTTGCAAATGCATTAAATTGGTAATTATAAACTATTCCTATAGTGTTCACATTCAATGATGTTCGAATTTGCAGAATTCGAGGCATTTCCAGATCGTGTCCGGTATTGGGTGCCACCTTTCAAGATCGATCAATTCGGTACTAAAATACATCATCAAAATGCATTGTCAAAATTCATATTTATATTTTCAAATTTATTTTTGTACACTATAAAAATGATAATATACATCATAAATGGGTAACACGAACCAATAAAATCAATAGTTTTCGAATTATGAATTTAGTGGCTTAAGTGTCCGGTACTGGGGGATCTCCCCCTAACATTTGATTTTTAGTGAAACCTAAGACAAGACGTGTCAACTCAATCCTCTCAACAAACAAAAATATTTAGATTTTATTTACTTTATGAGTATCATTTTGAGCTTTAGATTAACTTCTTGTATCTAGGTGTTCTGTGTTAGGCTCCACTCTCATATTTTTTTGTTGTTGTTTTGGGATAAATACATTTTACATATTTATTACATTCGGCTTGAATGCCCTCAATGTGATTTTTGAAAGTAAAATTCTTATCTAGCATGAGCCCTAGATACTGAACTTAATCTGACCAATTTATTGGAACCCCTCTCATCGTGACAATATGGACTTGAAGGTTTCAAATAAAGAGCAATTTGTTACTCGTAAAAGTTGATGAGTGGTCGAATTTCCATGGTGGAATCCGAACTGTTCATTGGCAAAAATTGAATTTTCATTAATGTTGGCAATCATTAGATTCAAGATGATCTTTTTAAAATTTTACTGATGGAAGAAAGCAAACTGATTGGACGATAGCTAGAAGCTTCTGCAGGATTTTTGTCTGGATTAAAATTGGTACAACCTTAGCTTTTTTCCATTTTTCAGGAAAATATACCAACTGAAAACATTTTTAAAAATATCAACTTAGATTGCTATGCTACTTTCTGGAAGTTTCTTGATGAGGATGATCCATCTTTCCCAGGAGCTTTCATATTTTTGAATTCTTCCAAATCAGTCTCCCAGGCATTTTCGAAAACTTGCAATTTAAAATTTGAATGTTTTTCTAATGTTTTCAGAAGCAAAACAAAAATGGAAGTTAATTCCGCATACTTGCGCCTTGCTCCTCTGTGCGCATTTCACTCATTCGGTTTGTTTACCACCGTTTGCACAAAACTGTGTACAGCCCTCTTTGCACAGAATCTATGCTGCATGAAGAGAGGCCGATATTGTGTACTCGGCACTCATTTTTGAGCGTGGCAAGTTTAGCGTGTCCGATGGGATGAGAGTTTGAATGCGAGCAAACGACGACGCGCACGCTAAACTTCATCCGCTCAGAAATGAGTGCCGAGTACACAAAATCGGCCTCTCTTCATGCAGCATAGATTCTGTGCAAAGGGGGCTGTACACAGTTGTGTGCAAACGGTGGTAAACAAACCGAATGAGTGAAATGCGCACAGAGGAGGAACGCTTGGACTGTGGAATTCGCTTCCATGTTTGTTTTACTTCTGAAAACATTAAAAAAAACATTCCGATTTTAAAGTTTTTCAGAGATTTTTTCATTCGAATAGCCGATGCGGAAGCAAATGGGGGAAAAACTTTCTCATTTGCGACCATCTTCCGGATTTTCGCTGGAAAAAATACCTGAAAACTCCCTATCTTACCAACGGCCAACTGTTTGCTGCCGCGCGGGAGATGACTGACAGTTCCATTTCCATCGATCCGCGCACAGCCAATGGCCAACACATCGGTTACACATAGCATGAGTGCGACTTACACAGAATTTTCACTCAGCCAGAGAGTCCTGCATTGTTTGCCTCATTCTGTGTAGTTTTAACACATGCACTGCGTTGAGAAGGCTTAGCGTGTTCACTTGAGCAGCACTTGACGCGTGGCGATTCTAGCGCTCAGGGATTTACCCATATAGGGGAACATGGTCCAAGACGCACTGATGGGGTAAAATAGCCCACGTCATTAAATCATTCCTAGATCGTTTCATTTTGTATTCTTTGCCAAACGAAGTTAAAATATGGGAAATGTTTTCATGATGGTAGCTAGCAAATATTGTAAAGTTACTGTTACTGGATCTCATTAGGAGAAAACGACACAAATCCTTAAAGTGGCATTTTGGACCATTTTGCCCTACTTACTTGATGGGCAACAATTCTCGCGTAACATTACTAAAGGACCTATCTAACATTGAGAGGCTCTCTTTGTTTACTTTCTCTTTCATTAATAACTGAGTCACATTAATCTCATCTATTGCGTTTTTTGTATGAAACGCTAGTCAAGGAAATTGACTTTCGATCTATAGTGAAAAAGTTCCCAAAATCTTTAGTGTTCCACTGTTATAATCGAAAGAGAACGAGAGAGGAGAGAATCTCTCAATTGTACATAGGTCCTTTAGTAATGTTACGCGAGAATTCCTTACTATTGGGTTGAATCTACTCCGAATGTAGAAGCCTTCTCCATTGGATCCGGTCCTGGGCCAATTGCTTCCCGTCGCCCTGAACGTTAAGCGACCTTAAATCCTCCTCAAAAAGCCATCTGGTGCGCGGCCTTCCACGAAGGCGACGGTCTCTCCCTGGTTCTCTGCTGAATATTAGTTTAGCTTGACGTTCCTCCGACATGCGAGCTACCTGCCCAACCCACCGCAGCCTGCCGTGTTTTACACGCTTAGCAATATCCATTTCTTTATAGACTTGGTATAACTCGTGATTCATGCGACGCAGCCAGATGCCATTTTCCAATTTACCGCTCAGGGATTCAGAGTATTAGAAAGAAAAAAACCTTCGTAGAAGGGAAACTGTTCCACAACGAAATTAGTATTCCGTAAATATCACCGAATTTGATTAAGCAATGATTAGACTTCGAAAAGATTTCAAAACTTTAATGATCACTGATTTAAATTTTTTAAAGAACTTATTAACCACTTGGCTTCACTAAAAAGATTGTCGCTTTCAAACCTTGTTTGCCTCATCTAGGCCTATTAAAACGAATTGGAGGTTTTCGGTAAACACCTATTGTTCACATTTAGGTAGCAGTATCTGCTATCCAGATGAAAACTGATCAATCATCAGATGCCGCGTAACCCGATACAGGGATGCTCTTTTTCGCATTTCCATTTGGCTTAAGCCGCGAACCCAATCGTGATCCACATCACTCGGGAGTGAACCATCTCACTTCGCTGACACTCATAGGCTGTTGTTAATCTCAACTGGCCGTTTCTTTGAAGAGTTGAGATGCGATGTCGCGCTACACGATAAGTTGTTCATCTGCAACAACCAGACAGCTCACCAATCCATCCCGAGGTGGATCGTGCTGAGTTGTTGCGTTGTGAACGGGAGCGAAAGAAAGAACGCGCACAAAAGTCTGTTTTGACCAAGGCGTAATCAATTTTCTCGAAAACATCCATTTTGGAAATTTAGCAAAATTTTCTGATTAAAATGCCAACAGCGCACTGCAGTAGCATGTAGCTAATAACTGCTTGAAAAAAATCTTTCAAGCGCATTGATTACCTGTAATTTTGCGAATATTGATTTTTACTTTACCGCGTTAAGGTGAAAAAACGAAGCCAATCTTCGAATTTTCAAGTGCACAAGACTTGAAAATCAATCAAATTACTTGCTTGCTGGTGGTGATCAATGGGATAAATTGTCAACGAGGAGCGCTGTTTGGCTCTCAAGTCTTGTGCTCTCGAACATTTGAGGTGTGGCTTTGTTCTATAATCACCTTAAGCCGCAAAACTGGTTCTGGACTTATGTTGGTGGCTTTTCAATTTTACTCCCATTTGACAGCCGCTCTCCACCCTTGGTTTTGACGGCTTCACAGAAAGCGCACGCACGGATCGATACTGACACACGATTTGAAATAACCGATTATTATTATTATTACTCTGCTCTTGTTTTGAAAGCAGCTCCACTTATTTTGCAACATGTTGCCGTGTCCAAGAGTAGACAACAACATTAATTTAATTGAAATTATTTGAAATACTAATTAGTACATACATAAGCAAAACGGGGAGGATGTGTATGCTGATTGTGCAGTACAAAAAAATTTCATAACTTGACGCAATGCCCGCTGTTGGATCATGTTCGGCTCAACAAATTTTGAAATATCGAATAACTAGACATGCAGTTCAACAAGTATTTGATTACAGAAGACTTAATATTTTCATTTCTAATTTATTGCCAAAAATTATCAAATTATTATTTATAGAGATTCCCTATTAGAGGATCAAAATCCTCCTGTAATTAATCATCCGAACCAATCAAATCATCCTTATGTGGAGTAGGCTCATTCTAATTAAAATTGTTAATGTTTAATACAAATACATATTTGTAATTATTATTTTTTTAATTTTAATTGCTAATTTTTGATACAATTTGATAATTTAAGTGTTTGTCATCAAATAACAAATGTATGTATATCTCTATAAGAATGAGATTTTACTTTTTGAACTGTTACTATATTAGGAAGTGCAGAAAATTCACCTGCATATAGATTTATAGATTGCAATATTGATGTTACGAGTTGACAGTGAAATCCAATGCTACACAAGAAATTGATTTGAATTATAACATTGTGTATACTATTAGAAAAAAATCTTTAACTGTTCTTAATGAAATTGCTCTAGAATCCCAGAACTTGAATTTCTCTTGAAAAACACCAAAACCCCTTTGAGACTTTTCTGGAAATCTTGAGATTATTTCTACTATCTCAAGTTCTTCTGGAAACCCCAGAAGATATAGTTCTGAGATTCTTCTAAAGGATTTTATAGAACCCTTCCGGTATTACTTCTAGGATTCTTCAAGACACCCCTTTGTCATTCTTCTTTTTGTCATTCTTTCATATTTTTGGGATTCTTGCAGAGATCCCTCTAAAATTTGCGTGTATCTCCTAAGGATTTCTTTTAAAATCCTGAAAATTAAATTCTTATATTTTTTTCGGCAGTATTACGGAAGTTTTTACCGAAAATCCTGATACAATTCCACCGGATAGTTTTAGAGGATTTTTCTAAAGATTTTCCAGGGCTCTAACAAAAATTCTTCTGGAATTCCTCCGAAAAATGAAGATTATTCCGATAATACTCCTGGGATTCTAACCAGAATGCCTCTGGATTCTAACCAAAATCATCTTCTAAAATGCCTAATTTTTCGTCAATACCCTCATAGTATTTCTGGGAATCTTCCGAAAATCCTGTTGGAATTATTCCGGATATCTTTGGATGAATCTTTCGGAAAACCTTATGGAATTCCTTCGGAAATTTTTC
Source organism: Aedes aegypti (assembly GCF_002204515.2). Classification (NCBI taxonomy): domain Eukaryota; kingdom Metazoa; phylum Arthropoda; class Insecta; order Diptera; family Culicidae; genus Aedes; species Aedes aegypti. The sequence goes on from NC_035108.1 coordinate 197,926,501, forward strand.
TACGGATCCTCTGAATACTTCGTACTAGATTATTTTTTAAGATTCTTTCATAAGTTTATCCGGAATTACTTCAGGTATGTTTCTGCGCATTCCTCCTGGATTTTTCAAGAAATTTTCATGTGATTATTCTATCGAGTATCTTAATAGGATTCTATTAGAAATTTTTCTGGAATACTCCTGAATTTCTTTCGGAAATCTTCTTGGTAGGCTTCATAATATCTTTCAGAGATTCTTCTGGTTATCTTTTCTGTAATTATTCCTGCTCTTTCGTAAAGCTTCTGAGATTCATCCGGAAATACCATATCAACCAGATCATTCAACGATGATACCGGAAGTTTTCCTGGGATTCTACCGTGAATCGTTTTGGTATTCCGGAAATACCACTAGGATTGCTCAGACAATAATTCTAGGACTTTTCCGAATAGATTTCTGGAATTCTTCTGAAAATCCTTCTAGGAATTTCTTTGGGATCTTGGGATAATTTGTGAAAGAATCACAGATAAATTTCTGAATGAGTTTTGGGTGGATTTTTGGAAGAATTACTTAAAGATTATCGTAAAAATCTGAAAGAGTCCCATGAGGTTTTATCGAAGAATTACAAACGGATTTTTTGATGTTTTTCATAGTGATATCCAAAAGAATCCCAAAAGTTATTTCGGAAGAATCCTTATAAGATTTTCAGGAGATTTCCAGGGTTTTTGGAATAGTTTACCAAGACATACGAAAGAATAAATGAACATTTTCCGGAATACTTCCAGAGCGATGTCCGGAAGAACTCCAGGAAGATTTACGGAAAAAATTCTAACGGAATTTCCGGAACTATTTCTGAGCAAATTTTATAAGAGTATTTGAAAAAAATTCCGTGAGGATCTCAGTGGTATTAGAGTCCCAGAGGGCTGTCCGAAAGTTTCCTTAAGGGATTTCCATTTAAACTCAAAAGAGTGGTTTTATGAAAATTAACTAAAGAATCAAAAATGGAAATTAAAAAATCAAAAATGGAAATTAACTTTAGAATCAAATAAGGATTTCTAGAAAAGGACCAGGACGATCTTCAAACAATTTCTGGGGACGGACCTGGTGTAGTGGTTAGAACACACGCCTCTCACGCCGAGGACCTGGGATCGAATCCCATCTCCGAGATAGTCATTAAAAATTCAGTGACGACTTCCTTCGGAAGGGAAGTAAAGCCGTTGGTCCCGAGATGAACTAGCCTAGGGCTAAAAATCTCGTTAATAAAGATAAAAAAAAAACAATTTCTGAGGAGTTTTCGGAAGAATTTCTGAATTCTTGCAATTTTTTTTCATAGTAGTGACAAAAAACAAGTCAAATACATTTCCAAGAGATATCTGGAAGAATTTCAACATGATTTGCGGTAGTATTCTATAGGGATTTCCAGAAGAATCCCAAGAATTTGAACGGGATAATCTGACTGTGGAAGAATAGATATATTAAAGTCCCAGGGACACTCACGAAAGAATTACTGATGGATTTCTGGAAAAATTTAAGAGGTTTTTATATAATAATTTCGGATGGATTTCCAGAAGAAATACAGAGAGGTTTTTGTAAGAAACCCCGAAAGATTTCTGTGAATAATCCTCAAAAGATATTCAGAAGAATCCCAGATCTTTAAAAATAATTACATCCCTCTGGAAAGCAATCATAGAAACATTCAACATCAAAATCGGCAAAATTGCAGTTAAATATTACGGAAAACCGGAAAGATTTCCATAAAATCTAAGACGAATCTGCGAGATAATTAAAGAGAAGGAAGATTTTCAGAAGAATCACAGAGCGATCAGAGAGATAACTATAATAATTTAAGAAGGATTCCCGAAAGAAACTAAGAGGAATTTACGAGAGATTTCTAAAAAAAAGAATTCCAAAAGGGTTTTTCGGAATAATTTCCCAGGGATCTTGGAAGATTGTCTGTAAGATTTCAGGTAGTATCATACAGAAATTGCAAAAGGAAGCTTTTCCTGAATAATCCAAAAAGGATTTTTGGACGGAACAGCTCCAGATAGGTTTATTAGAGAAATACAGAGGAATGGCCTGGCTTGGAACTGGGGAAGAACTTTGAGTGGTTCTGAGTTTTGTTTTTGAAAGATGGCACCGCCACATACTGTCAGTTGCATTTTACGTAGAATTCCAGAGGAATGAAATGTTGAAATGTTGGGAGGAAGTAATGAAAACACACACGCGAGACTATACTTTAAAAACTGCTAATTGATTAATTTATTGTTCTAACGATTTCTTCTTGTGCGTCTGCACTGGTCGACGGTCGGTCAGGAAAGAGACCGAACGGATGTCAGCAATATAGCAATATAGCAATAAGACAATACTATTGTTGTACAATGAACTATTGTTTAAGGCAACACTATTTGCCATAACTCATCTAGATATACTACAGCTCTCCGGGCTTTATATTACGTTTTCACAATATATTTTTTTTCAAAACGTTACAATACTTATGACTTAAGAAAAGCTACATAAGCTTCTAGGTGAATTGATCACTCGATCAACCATATCACATATTGAAAGCTTACTCTACTTTATCTTCTCATTTCGGATACTTCAACCTTGGTTGTCCTTTCAACCGATCTGAGCGCCGCACCTTGGGAGATTTTGACTCGCTTCGTCGACGTTTGTTGTGCTTTTTCTTCTTGCCTGCTTGCTTCGTCGACTGCGATGAGCTTTTGCTTGCCGGTTGAGATAGGTTCGCGCGAACCCACAGATGGCGCACTGATTTGTTTGTTGCTTTGCTCGTTTTCCGCGATTCGTTGTTGCACTGGCAAAGGATAGTGTTCGACGGTAGTGTAACGATTCAACGCGGCCTTTCCATCGAGACAAATCCTAACAGAACCATCTTTCTTGGGGACTACTACGATCGGATTCGCCCACAACGACGATCGTACGGGGACTAAAGTACCATCTTCGAATAACTTCTCCAAGCCCTGCTCAACTTTTTCACGAAGTAGGAATGGGACTGAATACTCTTTATGGAAAACGGGACTAGTATCTGGCTTCAAAACTATCTCCGCGGTGAAACCGGTAATGACGTTATTCGCGAACTCGCTAACTATTCTCGGAAAACGCGACTTGAGCTCTGATTCGAAGGAATGTTCGAACTTACCCACAGACTTGCCAGAAAATATTCTTCTCCAGTCCGGGAATACCAGATCGAGACCGTCACGACCAAGCAACGGGTTGACTTCTCTGTCGGTCCGGATTACTACCAGCTCCAGACGACCATGGATTCCGGACGAAGCGGTAACGCTGACCTCTAGCGTACCTTGCGGTTTGATTCGCTGACCTGAAACGGATACAAATTCCAATGAGGTACCTTTAATCTTACGGTTTGGGAAGAATTTGCGATACGTATCTGCGGAAATTACGCTGCGGCACGCGCCACAGTCCGCTTCGAATTCAATTCGACGACCATCGCATTCCAGCGACACGAATTCGGGTGAATCCATCTTGTTAAGCGATCCGGGAGTTGGACCACTGCTTGCTTGCTCCAGGATTGCCAGACTGACGTTAGACTGGCATTTTTCCTCTGCTGAATTGGCTTCGAACGACGACGACAACGTGGACGCTGCTGCTTCCACTGGACCACCGAGCATGTTCAGGCGTAGAACCTCGACGGCCTCGGACATCTCAGCGACTCGATTACTTCCTCCGGGCTTCTTGGTTTGCTTATTCTTCGATCGACAGCATGTTGACACGTGACCTTCCTTTCCTCACGAATAGCACGTCCAGCTCCGCGCTGGGCACGTGTTTGGATCATGGAGACGATTGCACCGAAAGCATGGTTTCGATGGTTGCTGACACGGACGACTTGTTTTGCTCTCATCCTTTCCTGGGTTGCTTCGCTTGACTTTTAGCTTCTGATGGACTTCTTTCCGAAACGTTCCACACGGTGCCCCGACAGACCGTTATTATGTAAAAAAATTGTCCATCAAATCTGAGTACAGGGCTCGATTCTTAAGGTCATTCTGCACCTCTGGGCCAATTTTTAAAAAAATCCCTAGACGGAATCTCGAGAAATCCTGATTTGAAGTTTTTGACTTAAAATTTCAATATAATTTATATACAAATTACACATTAACGCCGGGAAAACCTAAAAAATCGTCCAAAAAGACGTTTGGTCGTCTTAACTAGTAAATAATTGTTATGGATGTTATATTTATAAATATTATTAACTAACTTAACTAACCAGCGTGGTTTGAGTATGTTTTTATATGGCTTAAACCAGTAAGCTTAGTTCAATGGAATGAAATAAAAAAAAACTTAATTTCAATTTACTGGTGATGCTTCGTTCGAAAAAAGTAAAGCTTTCAATGGTTAATATTATTTATTTACAGCTTGTTTTTAGACTTTCACACTAAGTGACCAGCCCACTGAAGTCTGCCGTATTAATTTTTCTTAATATTATTTGCTTCTTTGTACGTCTTGTACTACTCTTGATGTATACGTTAAGCTTTCCACCGAGTATTGTTCTTGAACTTTACGTTAAAATTAACGTATTCTGTTTTCTCATCCACAACATGATTTTGACTACTCGGAGAACATCATTGTCACATGTCGGAAGTATTCTAAGATTTACAAAGTCTTCAACAATTTCAATGCCTAGTTCTATCCGAGTTTTAACATCACTTGGACTCTCACTCTCTTGCCCTGCTATCATGTATTTTTTAATTATTATTATTGAAGACTATTTTTTTCGAAACTCTTTTCAGTTCACTTTCTACGATAAAGCATCGCGATATTGTAAGATGGAAACATTGCAGTGGTGTTTATTATTGCGAAATTATTTACGAAAGAGAGAATGGATGAAGTTAGATAAGCTTTTGTTAGGCAACAGTGTAGAAATGTAATTTGCCATTGCAAGTAACGGGTTCTCCTCAAGCTAATAAAAGTAAATAATCGTAATAATCATAAAAGTTGATAATCGTAGCCAGAATAAGTGTTTTTACTGCACGGGAGACATACTTGTCAAACGTCCAAGGTTCTTCGACAATTTCAACTACATCCCCTTCAAGCACTGCCTCAGCCATAATACAACTGAACCTGCTTCTTTCTCTTCATGCAACCATGTACATTTTGGTAGGTTAAATGGCATCACAAGCTTATCTTAGTTGTGTGTCTTCAAGATAGTGAAAGCCCGCTCAACTGCGCTGCGATCAATTCCAATAAAGTCATCGCCTACAAAGCCTGCAAAAGTATATACATCAGGATGTAATGGTGACTAGTAAATTTCAAAATGCATTTTTTATAATTCATGTAATATCACAAACGAAGTTAACACCTCGTATGCAATCTATACACTTGATTGTATATATCAGCTTAATCAGCTTTCCCAGTTAATGTTAAAGTATTTCCTGCCACAGATAGATTTGCGTCACTGAGTCGAACGCAACTTTGAAATCAATAAACAGATGACAATGAATTGTATAAAAACAAATTACATGGTAACAAGCTAAGTAAGACAAGAACTAGGACTCCCAGTGATGTTGAAACTTTAGTAGTACTTATTGTTTTTTTTTTATGAAGTTGTTGCACGTTGCTACGTGCAGTCAAAACCCTGTTGTGGCTAAGTATACAGAATACGTTAATTGTAACGTAAAGTACTGAGGACAATACTTGGTGGCAAACTAGACGTATGCATCAAGAGTAGTACAATATGTATGAAGAAGCTAATATTTAAAAAAAAAAAAAATACGGCAGACTTCAGTGGGCTGGTCACTTAGTGTGAAAGTCGGAAAATGGGCTGTGAATAAATAATATTAACCATTGAAAGTTTTAGTTTTATCGAACATAACAACAACATTATATTGAAATTTAGTTTTTTAGATTTCATTCAATTGAACTAAACTTACTGGTTTAAGCCATATAAAAATATACTCAAACCACTCTGGTTAGTTAAGTTAGTTAAACATAATTATGAATATAACCACTATAACAATTATATACTAGTTAAGAACAGTTTGGCCGTCGTTTTGAGAGATATTTTTTAGGTTTTCCCGGCGCTATTGTGTAATTTGTATATAAATTATATTGAAATTTGAGGTCAAAAACTTCAAATCAGGATTTCTCGAGATTCCGCCTAGGGATTTTTTAAAAAATTGGTCCAAAGGTGCATAATGACCTCAGGAATCGAGCACTGTACTCAGATTTGATGGACAATTTTTTTACATAATAACGGTCTGTCGGGGCACCGTGGTTCCAATTTTCTGCGGCGATTGGGTTGACATCTCCTTGTTTTGACTTAGAGCCGCTTCCCAACTTCGAGCTAGCGAACATGCTTTGTCGAAGGTTAGGCCCGGTTCAGTAAGTAACTTTTTCCGGAGAATCTGGTCACGAATACCAGCGACAAACTGGTCTCGCAGTGCATCCGACAGGAATACAACAAACTCACATGTTTGCGCGGTCGCTTTCAAGCTTATGATGAAATCGGTGATGCTTTGGGACGAAAGCTGCTCACACTTCCTAAACTTGTACCGCTCTGCGACGACGTTAGTGGTGAGGCCAAGGTGTTCCTTTAGGAGCTTGACTAGATCGGCGTACGACTTTGTACGAGGATCTTCCGGAGCACACAATCGGGTTGCGATCGTGTACAGACTGGGACCAGCGACTGTGACTAACACGGGGACTTTTCGATTGTCCTGCGTGTCGTTCACTAAGAAGAACATCTCCAACCGGTTGATGTACTCCTCGAAATTTTCACCCACGACATATTGCTCGATTTGGCCAAACATGCCAGCACGAACAACAGGAACTAAGCCGCCAGCCTCGACTTTCACTGCACCACTCGATTCACCTGCCTCATTCGCCATGACGACTAATCGAATGTAAGGTTATGTTCACGAACACGTGTTACCGACCGTTCTCACTTCAACTTTTTTCACTACCTACACACAACGCGCAACTAATCACGTTTTAATCCTCGTCGCCAACTTGAAATGTTGGGAGGAAGTAATGAAAACACACACGCGAGACTATACTTTAAAAACTGCTAATTGATTAATTTATTGTTCTAACGATTTCTTCTTGTGCGTCTGCACTGGTCGACGGTCGGTCAGGAAAGAGACCGAACGGATGTCAGCAATATAGCAATAAGACAATACTATTGCTGTACAATGAACTTTTGTTTAAGGCAACACTATTTGCCATAACTCATCTAGATATACTACAAGGAAGGATATACTACAAGGAAAAAAAAGTTGATGGATGAAAAGTTGTAACATAGTGACAGTTTTTTATCTCGCTTTTTTTTTTTTTTGGAAGGAAGTTGTGAATTTAGAGATTCTCCCTTTCTTTTGTTCGTCGTTGCAGTTCACTAAACAGAATAAACGATAGAAGAAGACACCTTCTGAGACGTTTTTTTTTTTTCAAGATAGCACAGCACGGAAGTACGATGCGCACCGGCTTTGTCTTTTTTCAATTAGTTCTCAAGATGTAATAGGAATTTAGTGAAAGCCAAAGAATTTTACAAGTTTTGCGTATATTTATTACTGAGGAGGAGTTTTCCCACTAAACCTGCTAACCCCGCTATACCTGCTGAGTGCTGAAAACAATTTTTAAAATTCACATGAAATAAAAGATTTGTCAGAGTCAATAAGATCAGATTAAAAACTTGCAGGCTACTGAAATCGTGTCTTCACTGTAGAAACAAATACGAGAAAACTCGGAGCTCTATTTATTGCATTACATGAAAAAATGACAGATCTGCAGCTCTACTCCAATACTAGAGAAAGTATGTTTTAATCCCAATAAGAATGTACACCAGATATACTCTCATTGGTTCATTTCTGATTAGAATAAGATTAGGATAGTATTCCATCACATGGTTAATATTATTGGTTTCATTTGATTTATTTTTGGCAGTATAAGTGCCGAAATTTCATGAGTTAGTATGTGTTTGTACCATCTTTAGTTTAGACGCATTTTCGACAATCATGAATGAACTTGAGTTGATAATATAAGCGCGCTGCACCGGCTAGACTTAGTTTCAGTACTAAATTGTATCTTGAGGAACGATCGTTGTTGGAATTCGGTTACAACCATGCTTCAACCCGAACCAAAGTCTAATATTAAATTGGAGTCAACCCATATGGATGTGCTTGAAGCTGAGGAGCAGTCCGAAGTGACGAATATTTATCAACTAGTGGATGGCGAAACAAATCTGCATTGCGCCATTCGTAATGGTGATCAAAATCTGATAGATAAATATATTGCTGGCTATCAGGCTGATTTCAATAATATAAAGGATTACTTAATGGAGAAGTATCAGTGGAACGTAGACGATCGAATTTGGTTGCGAAAATACAACTTGATTGCGGTTGGTGAAGAGCAGTGCAAAACTTGTAAGGAATTAGAAAAGAGCGCGACGAAGGATGGTGACATGGAAAAGGCTGTCTTCGTGGTTCTACAAACACCGGTAGATAATGAAAAAGTGGCTGTTATTCATCCAGACAACAACAATCGTTTGAAATTATGTAAAATGATGAGAGATCTGTTGCCCAATGGAATTCTATCATGGAACTACACTAGCGTTCTGAGAGTTACAAACGAGGGAGACGAAACATTCATAGAACTAGCTGCTTCCCAAGGAAGAATTGATGTTATTTCGCGATTGCTTGAACTTGGAGCAGATCTTAGTTTTCCGGACCACTGCCCATTGCTGGCCGCATGCTCAACAGTTAGCAAGGAAACAATTCGTTGGTTGCTCACAGAGCATTTTGACCATTTCGATTGCACTCAGAGAAACTCATATAACATAAATGCATTTTTGGTCCTTATACAAGAAGGCGATGCCGAAATGATGGATTACGTGTTGGAGAAAATGATCATCTATCGCCAAAAGTACTACAATGAAACTGAGTCGGAAGCATTTGAGAGAATATTCCATTATGAACATAAGGCGAGTAGTCTTTCAAGTGTGGGTCTTGCACGAGCTGGTCCGGTACTAGATAAAATTGGAGAATATGTCACGAATTACAAACTGGATTTGTCATACCAGTGGCAACGTGTAACCATACTTATCTGTCTGATGTTGAGGGATATTGCTGTGGACTACTGTTGGTCAGAAATACGGAAAAATCCCAAATTGCTAGGACTACTGAGCTACAACGGAACAACAGTGTTACAGGAGCTGATTGCAATGGAAAAGGTGGATGGATTGCCACAAATCTACCAAACACATCCAGAAGTAAAGCAATTCTTCGAAAATGAACATGGCATCAATTTGCTGAGGGATATGCTTATCTACAGTAAACATGTGTCTGCTGTATTTATTCTAGAGAACCATGCGGACTATTTGTTCAAGGATATTGATAGTCTAAGAAAAAATATTTTGGTGCGCAATCCGGCGTTTTATGAAACGAATGGAACTTTGCTGTCAAAATATTTCCCTATGTTTGAAAGAGATATCGATGAAGCAAGGAAGAAGACAAGCGAACGATATCCAGTTAATTGTGAGTATTCGTACTATATTAGGTAGTGGTTTTATATGTTGACTTTTCATTTCGATTACAGATTCGCATCTCGATTTTGGAAGCAGCAATTTGGAATTCAACGAATCAACAATCATAGTAAAGGATGAAACTCAATCACTCAACACCATCAGAGGAGCTTATGGCCTTACTCTACTTCATTATGCAGTGGACAAGGACAACAAAACTTGGTCGTCTACTTGCTGGAATCAGGATGTGACTCTGACGCGGTAGACGATGAGGGTAATCTACCTATTCATTATGTCCGCCGAAGTCTAGAGATGTTCAACCTCATCATCGAAAAACATCCCAACGGATCATCTTTGGTGCACCGAACTAACTCTTTCGGTAACACAGTCCTGCATAAGGTTTGCTCTCTTCGACTGATCCAAGACCATAAATGTTCTCTGATGGAAAGAATTATCGAGTGTGGTGCAGATGTTAATCAACTAACGAAACAAGGAGAAACCGCTCTCTTCTATTCTATAAGCGACGCTGAATTAAATGTTCTCCGCAAGTATAACATCGATCTAAAAGTTGTTAACAACTCTGGCGACAATGCTCTGAATTACCATCTGCGATTCAACGCGAACATGGCCAAAGCGCTCTTCCCGTTGATGTCCAGGCTGCCTTCCTTCAAAGACCACGCCCACAAATACTTACAAAGATTTTTGACATACAATCAAGGAACATTCAGTTACTATTATCAGTCATTCCTGGAGGAGAACCCAGAGATCACCAAAGCTATGTTTGATTCCCTTTACGAGCATTCCATAGAAGACGCTTCTCAAATGTTTTGCAACGCCTGTAACTTTGGCCACGTGTTTATTGTAGAAAAATTCTTTGAATTCGATTACGATTTGGACTACAACTTCAAAAACGAAAACGAGAGCACGCCAATAATAGGGCTATGCGGCTTCACAGACCAATCCAATATTCACCTGATGCAGCAATTACTCAAGAAAGAAGTAAACCTAGAACATCGTAATAAATCGGGTAGAACTGCTTTATTGGCACTGGCTTATGGATTTCGGGAGGGGAATTGTCACAATAGTTCATCGGTTCAACTTTTGTTGGATCACGGAGCAAAGGTCGATAGCACTGACGACAAAGGAAACACGGCTCTACATTACGCCTTCAAGATGGAAGAATGGGGACTGATGGAAACGTTGCTAGCCAACGGAGCGGATTGCTTGATAAAAAACAAAGATGGAAAGATTCCTCTGGAAATGGCCTCTGATAGGAACCGAGAGATATTCAAATTCATGCAATGAGTGTGCGTTTGATCCAGTTCCTTTTCTGAACATGAGAATTAATACCTTTTTGATCGCAAGTATTATGTTTTGTTTAGTTGTATAAATATACTATTGATGTCTATATAATCCAAATCTATTTTTGTTACTACCCAACAATACAATGATCCCTGCCCAACCTTTTCGAGTCACGGGCCAAATCGCATTTACAATTATGTGTGGCTTTGGAACCAATATTATACATTTTTTCACATCTGATTTAGCTGAGTTACCTCAAAGATGTCAAAAATCTTTGTTTACGGATGACACAGGCCTCTCCGCCAAAGAACGAAGTCTGCGTGTCATCTGTAGTCGATTGCAAAAAAGGTTGGATATTTTTTCTTCATACTTGCAAAAATGGAAGATTTCTCCTAATGCTTCCAAAACTCAACTAATAATATCCCCGCTCTTTATTTGAAACCTTCAAGTAGACATGTTGTCACGTTGAGACGGGTTTCAATAAATTGATCAGATGTAGTTAAGTATCTACCCAACTAACAATTTTAGCGCTATTATATTGCTGTGTGCGTTTGAAATGCAAATATTGAATGCGGGAACACCAAACAATAGAAATATTAGTAGTAGAACGCTAGTAGCGCTGTTACTACAAAACTGATTTCAATTATTTTTACCTTCAGTTTAGGGTTTTCACTGTTTGTTATAAGCCAATGAATTGTTTTGGTTTTTAAAATTGATTTGACACTTTGACGCCCGGTACTCAGGCTGTCAGCGCGTGGCAAACTAGATCACGCGTTTGCCCCAAAAAAGTTTATTTTAAATATTGGCAGATTCTAAAGTAATTACCATTCTAACAACACACATGGCAAGAATTGATAAAACAGCAAACTATAAAAGCTTTACTAAATAATAAAATTTAAAACAGTGTGAACATAAAGAACAGCCTATTTTTAAAAGAAGGCAAAATTTACAATTTAAACAATAGAAGAATGAGCGCCAAAAATTTTAACGGCATAATAAAACGAATAGACAAAAAAAGGTGCGTTAAGAATCATCGAAGTGATTGTGCTACTTTTCCCCTAATGCCATTTCTCCGAATTACTAGTTTCCCCGAAAAGTGGTGACGAGAAAGAACGATAAACAGTCAAAAGAAGGAAGTATTCTGTCATTATCGGCTATACTCATGTTGGCAAAAATACTGAGGACGGTAAAACTCGAAAGAACCGCCAATTACATAAAGAAGGGTGCATATTAGATGATCAGTTCGTTCACCACCCTGAATTATTTAAAGTTACGACAGTTATGAGTGATAAAAACTTTTCACGGAAGTGGGCTAGTTGGGGAACTGGCGCTCGGGGAAACGACATTCGGAGAACCGACATTCGGGGAAAAGTAGCACAACCCATCGAAGTAAATTCAGTAATTGATTTTTCTTTTCGCTGATAATTTGAGCAGATCAATGTTATCGATTGACGCCCTTTTGTCAGTTGGAAACAAAAAAATACTTAAAATATACCGTTTTGATTCATATTACGGACACTTAAGGCCTCAGTGAAGTTTAACCCAGCAGAGAGCATACAAAATAAATCATTCTGTATGATTCTTTAGCATTATCAAGCGTTGGAAGCCCTTAACTTTCGAATGGTGGGTAAAGAATTCGCTTCCGCAACTTGAGTAATTTTCAATAAATCAAAATATGTGGCCTTTTCATGATTCTTATTCCGGACGCTTCCTCACTTTTGCTTCATATTCCGGACACTTTGATTCGAATTCCGGACAGCTCATGATAATCATTAATGGAACAGTCAAATCATTAATTGAAATCGTCAAACCACTAAAGAGACATCTAAGGTAGTTGGGCATTATAAATTTTCAAAGATATTTATGGAAAATGCTTACTAAAACGAGCCTTGAAATCGAGAACTTTTAAACGGCAAAAATTGAAACATTTCGTGTGAAATGTTTCCCATACAAAGTAGAGTGTCCGGAATTTGAAGCTGTCCGTAATATGAATCAAAACGGTAGCTCCAAAGAGCAGCCTATGCATAAAAGAAGGAGAAATTTATTGAAATTTTAAATTAACAGTTTTCATACCTATAATAATGTTACATCATATTTAGAAAAATATTGGAACAAATAAAAGAAGGGTAAATTTGTGCTAAATATATAAAAATGTTCCAGCAGGAAAACTCAAAAGATGTATAAATATTTGAAAGATGGGTAATTTCTGGATAAATAATAAAATACTATTGGCAATAACTTTCCTAATATGCTTAAATTTATTGAAGAGCGAATGATTGCAGAATAAAGTGTCATTTCGTATCAATTGACTCCAAAACAAGCCTTATGTCATTAGAAAGATTCAATAGAAACGTAAAAACAAAAAAAATGAGAAATTCTTGGTTTCAGACTCATTATGCCAAACGACCAAAACAAAATGTTTATAAAATCTTAAATTTTTTTTACCAAATTATGATGATAGTGTTGTCTAACACAGAACACCTAGATATAAGAAATGAATGTAATGTTTGCAATGATACTAATACAGAAATTATTAAAAAGTGTAAGACATTTCATCACCGTAGTTAAGTAGTGTTTCCAATATTTTTATTGCACCTCAAATCAACAGAATTCCATCAGTCCAATTTTCTCATTCGATGAATTTGATCAGTTCATAGATCGGTCCAGAGGCCATTTCCAGTGGCTTCTTGCCTTCGTTGTTCTCAACCGTCAGATTTGCTCCACGCCTAATCAGCACTTCCGCAACATAAAAATCATTATTCTGGAATGCGTAATGAAGAGCAGTATTTCCGTTTTCACTGTCGCAGCTATCGATCGACGCACCATGGTCCAGAAGCAGTTCTACCGTGCCTACATCATGGCCATACCACTTCGCTGATCCAAACCGATCCACAAACATCAGCAGGGCAGTTCTTCCCCAGCTGTTGCGAAGTTCCAAATCAACGCCTTTTCCAAGCACTTGTTTCACTAGATGTTGGTTGGGTTCTTCCATATAGCTGAGGAGACCAATGATGGGTGTGTAACCATCTTGATCTTGATAGTTGTAGTCCAAGTCGTAATCGAACTCGAGAAACTTCTCCGTAATGAATGTGTGGGCACTGCCACAAGCTTTGCAGAACAGTCGCGAGGCTTCCTCTCGGGAGTGATTGTAAACCGAGTCAAAAATAAGTTTGGTTGTTTCAGGATTACCTTCTAGGAAAGGTTGATAATCACAGCTGAAAAAATCACGATTGCTGAACATGAACGGTTCCAGGTATTTGTGGGCATGGTCTTTGAACGAGGGACGTTCGTGAAGACGACGCAGTAAAGCTTGTGCTAACCAAACGTGTCGATAGTTCAGGTGTCTTTCCAGGACCGATTCACCGGCGTTATTAACAACTTCCAAGTCGAGGTTATACTTTTCAAGAATCACCAGCTGATTATCACTTGCTATTAAAAATGCAATTGATTCTCCACTGTTATCCTTTAGGTTGACATCCGCGCCATAGGAAATGATTTTTTCCATCAGTGCATTCAATGGTTCAGAATTCATGTAAAAGGAGAAAATCCGATGCAAAATAGTTTGACCGTGTGTGTTGGTGCGATGTGTTAAGGATCGTCCACTAGGATACCTTTCGATGATAAAATCAAGCATTTCAATACTTTTCACAAAGTGGATGAGATGATTCCCCTCGTCATCTACTGCATCAATGTCGCAGCCGGAATCCATGAGAACACGGCACAATTCTATCTTATTCTTATCCACCGCGTAATGAAGCAGGGTTACGCCTTTGAAGCCTCGTACGGAGCTCAACGATTGCGTCGGATCATTTGCTCTGATTCTAGATCCTTCAAACTCCAAGTTGTACTTCCAAAATGCAGCTTTCAAATCTGAAAAAGAAATAAAAAAGTTATGCTTTAAATAAACTGTGTTTCAAATTTAATAATGTCTACACTCTTAATAAATAGAAATTTGCATGTGACGTAATCTAATCTGCCCTAAAACATTTTATGACGTGACCGAATCGACGACACAATTATACGTTTATTTTCATTTGAAGACCATGTCCTAGAACTAAATTTGATATTCAATTAATTTATATTGGGTATTACGTTCAATAATCTATTTTCACAAAAACGTAGAACTTTTGTGTCAATTTCCTTATGTCACATGCTAGGGTAAATTATGTATTTTGGACAGGCTAAGGATATGTCTGGAAACGACGATTGATTAACTGTATTATATATTAATATATTATTACCTTATGTTACTTACATGCTTAATGTCCCATTGTACTTTGAGTTTCTGGGGAGCAAAAGCTTACAAACTGTAGTATTAGCTTCCAAAATAGCGTTTTTTGGCGACCTGTCTGTTATACATTTCGGACACCAAATATACATTTTGGACACCCTCATGTGAATATAATTTGGACAGGGGCGTTATCTCAATATCCATGCAATGGTTTCTTAAAAAGACGATCATATCATAAAATTTTAAGAGTTTACATGTGACTTATGTATTTTATCGCTTATCGGATCTGTATATTAGTGATAATCAATAATTTCATGTAATGCAAGCAAATATCATCAGATCCACGAAAAACGCCTGCAAGTATGCATGCGTGTAACATTCCAGTGTGTTTCATCAGATGGCTAAATTAGGGGAATGTGGGGCAAGATGAGCACCCGGGGCAAGATGGGCACCCCTAGTTTGTGTCGTTCCTACCGATTTTTTTTCAATACATTATTTGGGGTTCTGATGAATATCATTAAATTGATATGATGGCCATAAATTTCAGCTGAAAAATCAACAGCACAACGTAAATATTGTCCAAAATACATAGAAGTCCAAAAATTTACCTTTTCATATAAGATTTGTTCATTTAAAAGAGATATTTTTGTTGCGTAAACAAATTAATTCATACGTTTTTGGCCGTATAGTTATAGAATAATCTTCTGCAGATAATCAGGAGCAAAACTTTTTATCAAATTTAAAAAATATTTCAATTGTTTTGATTATATTAATAAATTTACACACTTGGGGCAAGATGAGCACCATGTTCAAAATTAAGTAAAAGTGTGGAATTATAGAACCACATTTAGCTGTGAGCTTGACTTACGGTATCTTCTTTGCACAAAACAATTTTTCTAAAAAATATACAAACAAACAACAAATTTAATCGTTTTTCAAGTAAAATCTTAGCAATTTATGAAAAGTTATTTATTTTCTGATAAAAGTTTTAAAAACTAAGCTAGTTGAAGATAAATATTATCAGATATTAAAGATAATATCTTGGGATATTGCAAGCATTGAAAAATAATAGTTTTCTTTAGTAAATTGCATCTTTTTATGGGGGTGCCCATCTTGCCCCGCAGTTTTTTTGACCGATGATAAAAAAGCTATTTTTTAAAGTGTTATTTGGAAAACTATTTATCACTTTTTAAAACTTTTAATGGTTGGAGGTCAAAGTAATAATGTAAAAGATGAGGATTGTTACCAATTTTACCAAAATAATAACGTTTAAGTAGGCTTAAATCGCGCTTATCCTTAGGGTGCTCATCTTGCCCCTCCTGACCCTATATCAACTGAACAAAAACCATAATATATTTTGGACATCATCTGATTTATGCCTTATATACTCATGTTAAGATTTTAGATGAACTTAGCTTAAATTTTAGACATATTTTATCATGTTGCCACTTTTAAACTTTTTATGAATGCCAATTCTGAGCGCTATTATTGCATTTAATGTATGTTCATGAAATGTACATCCTCTTGCATTCGTAGGTTTCACAGATGTTCCGTTGATACAATTTACAATTTTGATATTTATGAAGCCAATTTGTAATTGTTATGGGAATGGTCATCATTAATAAGCAGCATAGTATATTAATAATGCAATACATGATTTCCCGTACATATATTCCTCACCATCTCATTGGGAATGAGCATACAACGACTAGCCTGTCCAAATTATATGCATGTCCAAGTTATATACGTTACCCTACATTCCGTAAAATATAAATATAAAACCCGATTTCTCATTTTTAAAGACTTAAATTCACATTATCTATGACTTTGGTATATGCATCATGTAAATCCGTGGTGGCCCGCGGGCCGCACCAGTTGTCTATATATCTTGAATGTGACAAACTCCGTACAATTTTTCGTCAGGAGGCTGTACTACCCCCAAAGCTATCATGAATAGCACACTAATCTGTTCGGATAACTAATTTTTTTTTTAATTTCTTTATTAGTATCATTACAAACATTACATTCATTTCTTATATCTAGGTGTTCTGTGTTATTAGACAACACTATCATCCTAATTTGGTAAAACAAATTTAAGATGTTATTAACATTTTGTTAACAACATATTATATTTCATTTGCCGTAGCAGTTCAGATTTTTTACAGGTGAGTTGATTTCACCTGCTTATAAGAGAAAAAAAAACGTTTTTAATGTACTTAACCTAACATAACCTAAACATATAACGCATTAATCGTGGCAATAGAAGATTGTAACGATTTTTGCCTGAAATTATTAATTATTTTATTTGACATTTGTTCCAATGTTTGAACATTGGATATTCTATGTAACTCATTGGTACTATACCAGGGAGGAAGCTTCAGAATCATTTTCAAAATTTTATTTTAATTATCTACAGAGCTTTCTTCCTGGTATTATAACAGCTAGTCCATATTGGTACAGCATACAACATGGCTGGCCTGAAAATTTGTTTGAATATCAAAAGCTTGTTCTTAAGACAAAGTTTTGATTTTCTATTAATAAGTGGATAGAGACATTTGACATATTTGTAACATTTGGCTTGAATGCCCTCAATGTGAGTTTTGAAAGTTAAATTCTTATCTAGCATGAGCCCTAGATACTTAACTTCATCTGACCAATTTATTGGAACCCCTCTCATCGTGACAACATGTCTACTTTAAGGTTTCAAATAAAGAGCTTTGGGTTTATGTGGGAACATTATTAGTTCAGTTTTGAGAGCATTAGGAGAAATCTTGCATTTCTGCAAGTATGAAGAAAAAATATCCAACCTTTTTTGCAATCGACTACAGATGACACGCAGACTTCGTCCTTTGGCGGAGAGGCCTGTGTCATCCACAAACAAAGATTTTTGACATCCCTGAGGTAACACAGGTAAGTCAGATGTGAAAATATTGTATAATATTGGTCCCAAAATGCTGCCTTGGAGAACACCAGCTCTTACAGGAAGTCTTTCAGATCTGGAGTTCTGATAATTGACCTGAAGTGTACGATTTGACAGATAACTTTGAATTATTCTAACATTGGAGAATTAAAGTTTTTTAATTTTACAATCAAATTTTCATGTCAAACACTGTCGAATGCTTTTTCTATGTCTAGTAGAGCAAGACCAGTAGAATAGCCTTCAGATTTGTTGGAACGGATCAAATTTGTTACACGTAAAAGTTGATGAGTAGTCGAATGTCCATGGCGGAATCCGAACTGTTCATTTGCAAAAATTGAATTTTCGTTGATGTGGACCATCATTCTGTTCAAAATGATCTTTTCAAAAAGTTTACTGATGGAGGAAAGCAAACTGATTGGATGATAGCTAGAAGCTTCTGCAGGATTTTTGTCTGGTTTTAAAATTGGAACAACCTTAGCATTTTTCCATTTGTCAGGAAAATATACTAATTGAAAACATTTGTTAATTATATCAACTAAAAATGATAAGCTACTTTCTGGAAGTTTCTTGATAAGGATGTAGAAAATTCCATCATCGCCAGGAGCTTTCATATTTTTGAATTTTTTAATAATAGTTCTCACTTCTTCCAAATCAGTCTCCCAGGCATTTTCGAAAACGTTCTCTTGATTGAGAATATTTTCGAAGTCCTCAGTAACTTGATTTTCAATTGGACTAGTAAGTCCTAAATCAAAATTGTGCGCGCTTTCAAACTGCATAGCAAGTTTTTGAGCTTTTTCGCAATTAGTGCCGGTATAGGCTTCTGAGGTTTTTTCAAGATTTAAGATAATTTCCAAAAGGGCTTAGAGCCAGGGTCCAATTGAGAAATCTTATTTTCAAAATTTTTGTTTCTTAATTGTGAAAAACGTTTCTTGCTCCGGGCTTCAACAATGGAATTTGTTAAAGTTTCAAGAGAATTGTCAATATCAAGTTTTGTTTGTAAGGGAATATTACCATCAAGATTAGAATCAATATATGTTTCATATCTATTCCAGTCGGCACGAAAATAAATGAAAGTGGAGCTAATAGGATTAAGATTGGCTAAAATATAAACGTCCCATAAAAAAATATAAAGTTTCCATAAAAAATTCAAAATTTGCCATTAAAGAAACAAGGGTAAAATCAACAGAAAAGTTAAAAAATTTCATAAAAAAATAAAGAAGTGCATAGAAAAAACAAAATTTACCATAAATAAAAAAATTGAGCAATAAATAGATTCAAAAGTGCAGTAGAATCGACAATAATCTCACTAAAAAATATCGAATTTTACATTTAAAAACCTCAAAATGTCCCTATTTTCTTCACAAAAAACAAGAAATAATTATAAATTTTCCACAAAAAAAGCCAAAATTTGCAATAAATAAATAATAATTCGCCCACAATAAATCAAAAATTTCCATTCAAAAAACCAAAAAGAGCAGTAGCAGTAAATGCAAAGTTGCAATAAACAAACCCAACTGAGCAATTCAAAATGACAATCAATACATGAAAATGTTGTAGAAAATTCCAATATTTAAGTAAAACATTCCATAAAAATAACGTTATTTTCCAATAATGAGTAATAATGTGTGTAATGGATTTCATAAATTTTCAGTCAAACTGAAGCATTGTTTTCACAATTGGAGCTAATTAGTCGTTGTGTGTAGATGTAGTAATTGCATTTTAGAGTTCGATAATTATTTACGTAAGAATTTAGGGGAGGGGAGAGTGGGGAGATTGGCCTTGTTTAAAAAAATATTTCTTGCCATATAGAAAAAAATAATGTTTTATACAAAAAATCATAAATGGAGGGGAGGCGAGGTTTCGAAAAATCACAAAAAAATGTTTTTTAATACACCCCATCGTTAGGCGCTACAATTTTAATTATTTCGGACACATGGAACATGGGATATCTAATCTTCCAATATTAGGAACACTTATGTCACTGCTTGGGTTATGTCCAACTACATTGATGGTAGAAGCTTATACTCTCATGCCCCACCAGCCAGGGAGCTGGTGTTTACAAACTAAGCATCATTTGTGGCAACACTTTATGCGGCATGATGGAACTTTGCCGAGCGCGCTAAGTGTTGTTAGGCTACTGACGTAGTTGCATGAACTCAGTTGCACAGTACTCATTATTGGAAAATTACGTTATTTTGATGGAAAGTTTTACTTAAATATTGGAATTTTCTACAACATTTCCATGTATTGATTGTCGTCCGTAAATGACGTAGCTTTTTATGGGGGGGAGGGGGTATTTCCTAATTTGTGACGAAGTGTGACGAGGGGGAGGGAGGGGTCCTAGCTAGTGGACGTAGCATTTTGAATCAAGTCCGTAAAAAGAAAGGCGCTGAAAAAAATGCATACAATTATTTTTTATCAAATTTCTTTTTTTTACTTTTAAACTTGGGTTATCAAATTATGATTAATAAATTTATAAATAAACAAAATAAAAGTTTATTAAATTGATTAAAAATCAATGCTCTATCTACTTGGAGTATATTTTTTTGCCATTTGTTAACATGACCTAAAGTCAGTCGTTTTAGTATTACAAGAAAATAAAACTATTCTTGGCAAATATTTATTCCGTGAATTATGCCTTCAATGTTGCAGAAGATCTCCACCAAATCAACTCATCATTTGTTTTGATATATCAATACTCTTGCTGGAATAGCCTGAATATTGATGAGGATAATAGATTCGAATGTTATCAAATTTGCCATATCATTAAATTTTCTTAATAACTTGTTAATTTGAAGAATTTTTATTATTTAACTGTTTAATTATAGGTTGTGTAAGATTGTTTCAGTATGGAAACGATAATGAAATTCAACTCAAATCTAAATAGAGATTATTTTTTTTTATAATAATCGTTAAAAATTTCTAAACATTCCAAATATTTCAAGTGTAATCTTTTATGTATCTGGCCACTGTTTGCAAAAATGATTTGAAATTGGATAATATTAACGATGACTCTTTTCAAATTAATATATGTTCTTGATCATCTTTATTGAAATCTATTTCCTAACACCTAATTATTAAAAAATTATCCTCTAATATAACGAAATTTTTGTTCAATATATTACAAAATATATTGGACCCTAACTCGACAGTAACGAGCTTCATCAATCTAATCAAATTTTTTTTCACATATTTTATAGTAAACTTGTTTTTTATAGTAAGAACAGCAAAAGTAATATAATTTAGCCTATATGAAACTGGAAACCAAAACCAAGGAAAATGTTTATTTAAAACTTTTCCAAATTACTTTTCAGCGCTACTGTATATGAAACTGTTAGATTAGATTATCCTTCCATTTCAGTCAGTAATTAATATCAAACTTTGTACACCCGATTCTGTTTTTGCACGGATTTTATTACACGGCCGTGCAAAAAAAGTTTCCATACATTTTTTTCCATCAAAACCTTATTTTTGCATGAAACGCCGAGAAATTGTGTTACTTTTTTTACACGGTTTTTGAAATTTTGAACTGAAAACTTATTTTGCACGGTACGCATCCCCCGTGCAAAAACAGAATCGGGTGTATTAAACTTTTCAGTTCCAATTTTTTGTTTCAACCCAGTCACTAAGGAAAACAATTAAAACAAATAATAGGGGGTGCTTGATATGCTACGTATTTTCCAGGGGGGAGTACCAGCATTTGTGACGAAATGCTACGAGGGGGGATGCGGGTGTGAAAAATCAGTGAAAAAATGCTACGTCATTTATGGACGGCCCCTTATTTATTGCAAATTTTGGCTTTTTTTGTGGAAAATTTATAATTATTTCTTGCTTTTTGTGAAGAAAATAGGGTCATTTTGAGGTTTTTAAATGTAAAATTCAATATTTTTTAGTAAGATTATTGTCGATTCTATTGCACTTTTCAATCTATTTATTGCTCAAAATTATTTTATTTATGGAAAATTTTGTTTTTTTTATGCACTTTTTTATTTTTTTTATGTATATTTTAAACTTTTCTGTTGATTTGGGGTTGGGATGGGGAAAGAATGTTAGGGTGTAATAATTGTTCTTCTAGAGACCTAGAATACCTCTGCATCTCCACAATCACCACGGGAAGGGTGTTTATTAGTGAGGGAGGAAAAGATCTGGGAGTCACCTCTGGTCGATGATGCGATCCATGGACAAGGGGGAAATAAACGACTTATATTTAAAGCTAGTTTTGTATTTTTGTCTCGAGAAGTTTTTGGTAGAAGCTTTTAAAAATACGTCAACATCTATAATGTCGAACAATTCAAAAAATGTTTTTATTAATGACGAAAACTGAAAAGTACGTGTATATTTTTTAAATTTTATGAAACACGAATAATGCCGACACTTGTAGTGACGAACTATACATTGTTTGTTTGAAAATTACATATGAGTATTACTGTGCATTTTGTCTCGATTTGGTAGAAGTTTTTGAAAAATACGTCAACATTCACAATGTTGAACAATTCAAAAGATAATTTTTAATAATGTAAAAAAGAGAAAAATATATGTATATTGAAATTGTATAAGAAAAAAGCATAATGCCGACACTTATAGTGACGAACCATACAAAGTTTGTTATAATATTACTTAAAAGTTACGCTTTCAAGAAAAAATGCGTTACCACAAGCATGAAACAAACTCACCAGTTGGTAATCCATCCTCGACTGAACACAAAACTTCTTGGCGTCCCGAAAACAAACCGTCTTGCTTGGGCCTTCCCAAATACCTACCCAGCAAGACGCTCCAAAACAGAAAAAAATTCTTCGGAGACGAAACCACGCGCGAAACCGTGAGCAAAACCTATATGACGACGCAAAATTGAACCGTCCTGCTTGGGCTTCATGAAGCACTACCCAGCAAGACGCTCCGAAACAGGAAAAAAAAATCTCCGGCGACGAAAACGCGCGCGAAATTGTGAGCAAAATGTATCGGACGACGCAAAAACGAATTGTCCTGCTTGGGCTTCACCTCAATCGTAGATGGATTTCTAGAAGAGGAATAACATGTAGGGCTATCAGGGTATTGAATTGAGAAATATCCTGAAGAGCACTCATCAAATAAAATTCTGCCGTTGGAATTACTTTGAGAATTATTCCATGACCGATGTTTGGCATTAAAGTCACCAATGACAACAAAATTTGACTTATTGCGAGTCAATTTTTGCAAGTCAGTTTGGAGCAAATTAATTTGCTGCCCAGAGCATTGAAAAGACAAATAGGCAGCTATGAAAGTATAATTACTAGACTGTGTTTCAACAGAAACACCTAAAGTTTAAAAAACTTTAGTTTCAAATGACGAAAACAGTTGATGTGTTATACGCCTATGAATGATGATTGCAACTCCCCCACATGCCATATCAAGTTGATCATTACGATAAACAAAAAAGTTAGGATCTCTTTTGAGTTTAGATCCAGGTTTTAAATACGTTTCGGTAATAACTGCTATATGCACGTTATTAACTGTAAGAAAATTAAACAGCTCGTCCTCTTTACCATTCAGAGAAAGAGCATTCCAATTTAAAATATTTAAATTTTTATTAGGATCCATTAGAAAAACGGAATCCAATAACAATTTGATTTGTAAATTTTACACCAACTTGGACTGCTTCAGTCATAGTGGTGGCTTTGAACATTGCATCAACCATTAGATTCAATTGTTCAGTTAGAAAATTAAAATCTGAGGCAGACATATCACTTGAAGTGGGCACATTTGATGATTTCCCATTAGAATTTTCGGTATACGAAGAAGCTGAGTAGGAGTTACCTGTGGCGGTAGGGTTTTTATCCATTTGATTTGAAACAAGTAGAATGGGTACACAGAAAAAAATATTTAATTTTTAATGTGATGTAAATTGAAGTCTACTGTAAAAATAATTCAAATTCGTGTGTTGTTACAGCATCATGTAAATTTAAATGAATATACATTCAATTTTCAACTTTAAATGGTTGAATATTACATGATCGTGTAAATTTAAAGTGAATTCGATTGAAAAATAATGGATTGTTCGTTGAAATTTAGGTTTATTTTGATGCTCCAAATATGTGCATGAAAATAAACTTAAATTTACAACATATTTTTAGCTGTGTACTCATGGAACGAATAGGGGAGGAGTTCAAATTACTTGCTACGATATTGGCAAAGAATTTTCCGTGGGTAGATACATTCGAAGTTGAAAGATTCGAACGGCTACCCGGCGGATTTAAATTAGTTTGTGAATGAGCATGATTATGATCTTCCTGATGGGTACGATTCCTAATCAAGCGATCGTTAACTGAAAAATGAGCATTGTTCGATACTCTACCAGGCAAATTCCGGAAACGACCGTTATCGTAACGGATATTATCTTTTATCTGCCTGGTACGAGCCTCAATGACTCTTTTGCGTGAAGGGCAATTCCAAAAATTGGACTTATGATTAGCCCCACAACTAGAGCACATGAACTTGGTGGTATCTTCCTTCACTGGACAGACGTCCTTGGCGTGAGAAGAACCTCCACAAATCATGCATTTAGCATCCATGCGACAATTGTTTGTACCATGACCCCACTTTTGGCACCAACGGCACTGAGTGAGGTTCTGGTAATTTCTTCCAGGTTTCTAGAAATGTTCCCATGTCACACGGACATCGAACATGCTTTTTCTAAAGCTTTAATATTATTTAGTTCTTTTTTGTTAAAGTGAACTAAATAATATTCTTGAGAAAGCCGTTTCCGAGCAATGCCAGATTGGGTTCTCTTTTTCATAATGTTTACTTGGACTGGGGAAAAACCAAGTAAATCATTAATTCCATTTTTGATCTCTTCAGGTGACTTATAGTCACTTGAGAGACCTTTCAAGACGATTTTGAACAAACGTTCAGTTTTGTCGTCATAAGCAAAAAAAAATGTGCTTCTTCTCTTCAAGATGCTTGAGAAGAAATTCGCGATCTTTATGATTTTCCGACAAAACGCGACAGTCTCCTTTCTTTGCGATTTGGAAGGAAACCTTGATTCCCATAATGGAGTTCAAGATCTCCTGCCTAAATCCCCCAAATTCGGAACAACTGACCACGATAGGCGGCACTCTTTGCTTCCTCACTTGAATCAAAGAGCCTGGGCTAGAGGCTGCTTCGATTTGGTGTTCGGAAAATTTGTCAAGAGCATCGAACTGATTGCTCATTTCGATACAATTATTCATTTCACCCTTGGAAGAAAGTTCGCATTCCGGAGAAACGTCCTTCCCGGGTAGAGGTGAATAACAAAATAATGGTAAAAAAAAAACAAATTTTGCAATCATATCTAGTTTAACCATTATTATGTTTTTAATATATGACATCAAATATCTCAACAATAGCAAAATATAAGATCATAGCAAAATTTGTCATTGATATGTTATACTTGAAATTTATGTAATAACTAATCAATAACAAAATGTACTTCCATGGTAAAACTTGTTATTTGTGCAAAAATACTAAAAACATTAAATATCTAAAGAATAGCAAACATCACCATCATAGTAAAACATGTCATTATTTTGATATTTGAAAACATTATTTAAATAATTCATGAGAACAAACCAATATCAAATTTTGCCATAAAATAGCTCATTTTACTATTCGTATGATATTCATTAAAGCTTCAAAAAGCTAAAAAAATTTAGCAGGAAAGCGAGAAGTTTATTTTTAATAATGCTAAAATTAGATATTAAAATCAAAGAATCAAAATTACCGTTGTTTTGATCTACGCGTGAATAGCTTATTTAGCTATTATTTTGTTATCAATATCAAAATAATAACATAATAATAACGGTTGCCCAAATGTTTGCTATTATTTTGTTATTACAATGGCAAAGTATGATATTATTTAGTTTTTATGCCATACAAACTTAGTTATTATTTTTGTTATTTTATCTCTTATTTCAATTTTGCTATTCAAACATTCTATTTTAATGGTAAATTTTGTTATTCTTTTGCTATTCTCCTCTACCCGGGTTTCTTCCATTCTTGCCACGTTTAGTGACAATTTTAAATCCCACTTTTTTGGAAGGAAGTTGTGAATTCAGAGATTCACCCTTCCTTTTGTTTGTTGTTGATACCATGTTAAGTTAATAAACGGAAGAAGACGTGACTTCCTAAGAGGTTTTTTCCCAAGACGGTGTCCAAGACGGTGGGCATCGTGGCCGTGCGGTTAGTGTCGTCAGGCATTTAATCGCATCGTGTCATGGGGTGCGGGTTCGATTCCCGCTTCAGCCTTTGAAACTTTTCGCCAGGAATGGTTCACGGTTGTGCCACTGGAGCATGCTTGTCCGTTGTCTAGTGTTAAGTTACAGTCTGTGCAGCTAAATGGCTGAAGACGGTGTCCGTTCTGTTTTTTTTTTTTTTTAAAGAAGGATTACCACCGCTAGGATCCTGGAAAATATAGAAAATTTCCAAAGCAAACTTCCATAGAAGGGAAGAAGTAATAAATACTTACCATCTCCAGGATAAAACACCGGTTCTCTCTCCTTTTCCTCATCCAATTCAGCTCGAAGCGATGGCAAATAAGTAATCAATAATTCTTTAGCAATATCATAAACATCCTGATTATAGTGGATGTTTGAAATCAGTTCTTTCATTTTGTTCAAATCTTTCAGGAAAAATCTATTATGGTTCTCTAGTATAAACACAACTGCTTCGTGGCGCTTTTCGAAACACCGCGCTTGTAGACAACCAAAACTGCCATCGGTTTCAAAATACCGTTTAACTTCCGGATGGGCCTCGTACATTTCTTTTAGGATGTCCAAGTGTCCATATTCAATGCACACGTGTACCATTGTGGATTCTTCATTCACAGACAGCCCCAAGAGCTTTGGATTACTCCGAATCGTTTCCCAACAATAGTCCAAAGCCAAGTTTCTACTCAGTAGACAACGTAAGATTGTCACATTTTTGAACTGGTAGGATAAATCTAGTTTGTACCTCACAATATACTCTTCAACTATTTTACGAGCTGGACCCGCTCTCACCAGAGTTAGCGTCGATGAACTGTCGTACTCTTCGTAGTGAAAAATGTTATTGAATGCTTGCGATTCTGTTTCGTTGAGATGCTTCTTCCTGTAGTCGATCATTTTCTGCAACACAAAATCTACCATTTCGTGTTTGTTCCTTTCCAGAAGAATGTGAAATCCATTTATTTGGGATTCGTTTCTTTGCGTGAAATCGAAATGATCGAAATGCTCAGTCAGCAGCCAGCGAATTGTTTGGGCTTGATGCGTTTTACAAGCAGCCACCAACGCATTGTGTCCTGGCACACCAAGTGCAGCTCCAAGCTCGTACAATCGTGTTATCAAATCATGCTTTCCACAAGAAGCAGCCGTCTCGACGTATGTTTCATTTTTCCCATTCGGATCCGTCTGCAGTCCGGGATAATCCCACGAAAGACATCCATTGGGAAGAAGCTCTCGAACCAATCGAAACAAATCGATCCGATTTTCCTCAGTGGGATGCAAAACAGCAACTTCTTCATCGTTGATGGGACACTTCAGCACAACGAAAATTGCGCACTCCAAATCTTGGCCAACATCAACTGAACTCTCTTCCAGGACCTTACACTTTCGACAACTGTCTTCGTCTATTGCTATCAAATTAGTTTTCCTCATCCAAATATTATCATCCCGATCCCATTGATATTTTTCACCAAATAATTGCTAATCTTGTCAAAATCTGCATTGTAAACGTCCAGCACTGCTTGAATTTCTCTCTCGTTGCCTTTTCGGATGGCTCGGTGGAAAACGTTGCCTGTTGATCCTATTCGGTAGCAATCGGCCAATATCCTGGGCACCACAATTTTACAAGTTTCTTCACTTTCACTTTGTTCTTCGTCGAGAATGTAATCGTCAAAATGTGAGAAATCCCAACTTTCCATTTTCAGTTTTTGCAAATTCTCACTCACGTTGTTGCAGTGCCAACTTTAAATTGCAATTTGAATCCAATTCTTCCAAAATCATTCTTATACATTCGGTGAGGGTGGATTTTATCAAGGTGTTTGAATATGTAGGTGAAGAGTAGTATTTGTGATAGGATGTGAATTTTCATTTCATAACATCATTTCATTCTGCTCGAGCTCGAGTGTATCCATGAAGTTAGACGATTGGCTCTTTGGTGAGTACTGCACGTGCATTGACTTAGCTTGTAATAGTATGAGTTTATTTTTTCACTTGCACTGATCATCCCTGCCAGGAAATGAGAGAAGTTAGTGGGAAAGTTATATGTGTTGATCCAACTGGAATGAGCGATTTTTAGTGATGTTGGATTATTTAAAAGCAGTTAACGAAAGGTTGCACGCACGATTTTTTGATGCAGGTGCGATAAGCATTCATGGGCGAATTAAACATTAACTTTCTCGTCATTTGGAACCAAAGTTTCAGAAACTTCTGGACGGAATCGGTCAAGATCTTAGTAATGGTTAATCTTTTTTTATGCATTGGGGTCATTTTTTGGTAAAGGAGTTGTAACTTTGTAAAAAAAAGGTATATGCCTGACTTTTCCTTACTTCTGAAAACGGGCATTTTCACGCCATGAGAGTCTTTCAGCGACCTCTAGAAGAGGTGCTACAAAAAGTGACACATTATTCGTTAAGGGTTGAAAAAATGATCCATTGAAATGCTCTAAAAATCTATTTTTGAACTGATTTTGTTCTTTTAACTTTATATAGAAGATATGAAACACTAAAATGGAATTCTTGACAATTTTTTGTTAGCATGGCCATTCTGCACACAAGGGCTCAAGGGCACCTGGAACCTGTTTCAGAAGGAACTGGGGCATATTGTATTCAGAATTTCATGTATCGATAGGATCAACAATTAGATTTGGACGGATTTGGTCGGAGTGTTCCGGAACTGGTTTCGGTTGGGTGTAATGTGGACGTTTTCCAAGTGGACATCATATAGTTATATCATGCGACAGGTCAAAAGTCATGATTTTTCATCCAGATTTAAAAAGATACCATACCAAAAATCAAACATTCTGCTTCTTGTTTCTTGCATTACGTCTCAAGCGGAATAGAACCTGCTTCTCAGCTTAGTATTTTATAAGAACGTCTTCAGTTGTTTACTGAGAGCTTCGTTTAATGATTGACTATTTTAACGTGTGTACATGTACATTAGACTGATGAAAATTTTGAAGTTTTTGCTCCCCTATGCTTAAACGATGTCAATTATGATGAAAATGATCCTCCCTATATTTGAAGTGATTCGGAAGAAATTTGGTTGTGCACACGCTATTTGAAGTATATATGGAAATTACTATGGCAAAGGCAAACCTTTTGTGTTCAGTCCTCTAACTGCTCGTCATAATAATCTATGGAAAAGTGAACACACTCATCTCATGTGAAAACTTCCCAGCTACAATTTTGCCGAAGACCACATTTCGATGGAACGTAAGGATAATTTGTTGTTTTTGATAACAAAGCCTATATCCAGGGTTGGGAAAAAATCTGAAACTCACTCTACAGTAGCCAAACAAAGCCAATCACAGTCAGCGAAGCCAGTGAAACTCACGCCCATCGCTGCTGTAGGCAAATGCCTTGAAAATTGCAAAACACCCGTTGCTAAGGGCAACCCGAAATTACTGTAGAAAAATGTTCTATTTCCCGCTGCATTTCCCGCATTTAGAGCCTTCAATGACACTCATGATTTAGAAAAATCGTGCACCCAACAGAGGCTACTTGATGAGATTCACGTTTTTGAACTAGTGTACTGGGAGAGCCACGTGATTTTCGCGAAAAGTCAAGCCTACTACTATTACCATTCCCAGCACTGCCTATATCATGCAGAGATGATCATTCAATTACTTTCAGAGCAACACTGCTATTTTTCTGTAGAACATAGTAGCCCGGATTACTTTGATCTATTCTTCCCGCCAGGAGCACCACTGTTGCCTGCTGAACAGTTGGTGAAACATGCTACATGCAAACCAACTTTATGATGATGAATAACAATTTATCCTGAGGCCCAATCAAAAAGTGGTCTTCGGCAAAGTTGTAGCTGGGAGAATTTCACATTAGAAGAATTTGTTCACTTTTCCATAAAATATTATGACGAAGTTATAGAGGGATGAACACAAAAGATTGGCGTTTAGCATAGTAATCTCCATATAAGCTTCAAATGGCGTGTGCATAGTCAATTTTTTTTTTCGAATCACTTCAAACTTTGGGAGGATGATATTTTCCATAATTAAAATCGTTTAAGCATAGGGGAGAAAACATCACTCTAATGTACATGTGTTATCGTGTGATTGGTACGAAGATACTCTATGCTCTAATAAGTCGAGAATGTTTCCAATCCAAAAAGATGCTCGACCGGTGGGATTCGAATCCATGCCTCTCAGTTTGGTGTTGCTGAAAAGCTGCAAGTTTACCGTTACGGCTATATGGGCCTCCCAAACATGAAATAATTATAACTATCGGTGTCATTCGGCTTGTCATAATTCATAGTAACCTATGAGTAAAAATACATTTTACCGCTGACAAATTATAACTTTTGTTAGAAATCGAATGTTTGGGACCAGCCCAAACAGGGCTCCAGTAAATCTTCCAAGAAAACCTTTCTTCAAAAATTCAAGAAATATCTCTAAAGACTCTTCCAGCGATTCCTCTTGGAATTTTAACCAGGTAATTTTCGAAGATGAGCTCTACCGTAATTTCCTCAGCAATTCCGTCAGGGTTTTCCTAGAGATACCTCGAGGAAGAACTTTTGTTCGCTACCAGATTTTCTAGGCCGGTGCCGACAGGATATCAGAAATAACTTCAGTAATTCGTCCAGGCATTTTGATGTCTTCAAGGATTTCTCCAAGTTACACAAACTATTGCTTCAAGGTTTACCTCAGATATTTCACTAGTGATTTCTCCAGAAATTCCTCAGGGAGTCCTCTCATGATTCTCTTAGGAATTACTGCAGGAAATCATTTCGTGAAGGAGTTTTTTTAAGCAATCTTTGGATAGGTTCCTAACATAAATTTGCACATGGAGGAACCTCTAGAAAAAATCTAAAGTAATCCCTAGAGGAATCCGCGGTTAAATTCCTGTGAGAAGCTCAGCAGAAAACCTTGCAGGGGCTTATGGAGGGATTCTCAAGAAAATCTTTGTAGGAGTTCCTAAAAAATCCCTGGAATATATGGTTTTCGGCTACGCAGTTTTGTGTTTGTTTCAACGTGTTTTTAATAATAAAATTTGCGTGGACGAAATGCATATTTCTTTAAAATATACAGTCGATTCTCTACCAGCTCATCCTTGGAACAATTTATATAGAATTCCGTGTAGAGATTTTCCTAGAGAAATCCCGGAGGAGTCCCTGGAGAAACTCCTGTAGGAATTACTGAAGAATTATTAACTTTTTTAATTTAATTAATTACTGAAGGACTCTTGAAGGCCTTCCTTAGCTGAGTGGTTGAAGTCCGCGGCTACAAAGCAACCCAGACAACCAGAAGTCGCATGAAAGTTCACGTAATAACTCGTTTATTCACACAAATTACATCAAACCCGCAAAACACAGTTGCTCGCTGCCCGTCGTATACAACGTACGCGCCTGCAGGTCAGCTCTACTGGATTTTGTTATACAACCGGATCACTGTTTTCGGTGCTATTGTTCGCTTGAGTTGATTGTTCTCCTTCAGTTTGCGATTTGCTGTCTTGCTGTGCAAATAGATACACAACATCGTTCAGCATGTGCGAGATTTTTATCAACACGGTCGAGTTTCGTTTCTCGATCGATGCCCCACGACCGTCATGGATTGAAATTGCCGAGTTCGTGAAGCAGATACACGCTGATGTATTAGATGTAGAAACCGTTTACAAGCTAACGGAAAATCGCAGCATATGCATCAAGTATAAGTCAGAGTCCGCAATGCTAGAAGCCCTGCGGAAAAACTCGGGTATCGTTGGTAAAGGAATTAAACGCAACTGAGGATGAAATCGAGGAAGTCATAGAGGAGGAAGTTCTCGAAGAACCTCCGGAACCCGAGAAAGAACAAATCGGAAAGAAACAGCGAGTAGATAAGCAAAAACCGGAGATCGACGATGACTACATCTAGCGAACATATAGCATTCCAAATTGCCACGCAATTGGTGAACAATGTTAACGCCGTGATGGAGGAGCAGAAGAAAAAGCTGGTGACATGCCAGCGACGGGCCCAGTTTGCGTCTTCAGGATCAGTCGACCCCGCCCCGCCGAAGGAAAGTTCTCGAAAGGGCAATAGATAGTTTAGTAAAAATGATGTTTTTTCAATAATTCTCATGTATTATTGCATTGATGATCGGTTCCGTAAAGGTTTTAAAAACCGCATGAGCCTAATAAATAAACGAATGGTGAAAAAAAAAAACCCCGCAAAACACGGTGGACAAAAATCATCAGATTGATGAGTTTCTCGCATAAAACGCAATTTTCTGAGTTCATTTGTGCATTATGTTTCGTCCCGCACATTTCTCGCATAATCTTGGATAACGCTCCAAAAGCCATTGGTAACCATGTGTGTAACTCGTTGTTTCTGAACAAATTAATGAAAATGCATCTAAACCAACATCACTGGCAGGTAGATAATGATCCTTTCTTCGCCCTTGCGTTGTTAAATAACGTGTAGATCCATTCAAATGCTCAGAAACAACAAACTACACATAAGGTTACCAATGGCTTATAGGGCAAGATCATGAGTTATGCGGTATTTGTACAAAGTAAGTCGAATCGATCCGTAGCAGCTGTCAAATCAATATTTGTTATCATATGTTAAGTCGCATAAGGTCACAGATTATTTTGGAAGAAAATTTATACACTCGCATTGTATGCTTTTTTTCATCACATGATATATGCACGTATATCGCCTCCACTTTTGTACGTAGAAGGCCTTTTCGCGACATCATTTAAGTGGAATTTTGCACATACAAGGCATCTAGGTGATTTCGTTATACGTACATTTTGGTTGTCTGGGAAAGCCATGCTGAAGGTGTCTGGGTTCGATTCCCGGTCGGTCCAGGATCTGTTCGTAATGGAATTTTTTTTTGACTTCCCTGGGCATAAAGTATCATCGTACCTGCCACACGATATACGAATGCGAAGATGGCAACTTAGTCAAAGAAAGCAGTCAGTCAATAACTGTGGAAGTGCTCATTAGAATATTACGCTGAATAGCCGGTTCTGTCCCAGTGGGGGCGTTAATGCCAAGAAGAATGAGAAGACTCTTGAAGGCATCTCTGGAGGTATCCCAAGAAGTACCACTGAAGAGATTTTGCACGTGGAGTTCCTGGAGAAATCTGTGGAAAACTCCTTTAAGCGATTTTTATGGAGAAATCTCTGAAACAATCCTTGAAATCTCATGAGGAATCAGTGAAGATGTTCTCCAAAAGAAATGTTTGTAGATATTTTAATGGAGGAATTTTTGAAGAGATTTTCCTAATGTCATCCCAGCAGAAATTCTTAGGATAATTTCTGATGTAATTCCTGCACGAATTCATTAGAGAATCTTTGGAGGAATTTCAAGAGGAACTCTTGAAGGAATCCCCAGAGGATTTTGGGGGCCCAGAATTAATACCTGGAGAATGTTTTCAGGAACCTTTGAAGTAAGGTATGTACCGATTTTCCTTGTGGAGGTAACCTGGAGGTAATTCTTGAGGAATTCCTGGGGCATTCTTTAGTTGTAGAATACCTGGTGGAATTCCTAATGGAATCCCTATACATTTTCTTGGTAGAATCCCTGGAATTATTGGAGAAATTACTTGTCGAATTCCTGCAAGAACTCACGGAGGCATTGCTAAACATATTACTGGAGCCCTATCAGAACTGGCCTAAAATGTCCCATGGTGAACAAAAGTTCTTCCTGAGAATCTCTGACAAAAGCCTATACCTGCAGTATCCCTGGATAAAACGCTGTAGGAATTACGATTGAGCTTATCTTGGATGATTTTTTGGTAAATTTCCTGGAGAAATCTCCGAAAGAATTCCTGAAGAAATCTCTGGAAGAGTCACTGGAGAATTTCGAAAGAATTTTTGAAGGAATTTTTGAAGGAGGTTGTCCCTAAAATACTCCTGGAGCCCTATTTGAACTGATCTCAATATTTTGATTGTTGTCAAAAGTAATAATTGGGTCCTAAAATTTTTAATGAAACCTTGTTTTTATTCAATAACACAAAAGAGCATCTTACTGCAACTACTTTAGCAATTTTTCTTGCTCAAATAACGGCTATATCATGTTTAAACTTTAATTTAAAAATTGGGTCCATAAATGAACCTTGACACTTAAGATCATGTTTGACGTTCGCTTAGTCGACAAAAACACCACAGGGGTTGTAGTTCGACCACTGGGGTTGTTCCTATCTGACATTTCGTAAGGGACACGGAAAACAAAATACACTCAAAATTTGAGTTTAAGACAAAGGATGTGACAAAATCTATAAACATGTTTTTTGGGCTTAAACCAACGGAAAACATTAGAAAATTGAGTAAACATGTGTTTTTGGCCTAAACTTAAGCGTTTGGCACCAAAATTGAGACAGGGATTTAGGACCCTATTAGCCAGCGATCAAAATTCGTATTACCGTAGGTACCGCGGGGCAAGTGGGAACGAAAAAAACGATAGTTCAAACAAATTGTTCAATCAAATTTTCAAATGTCACTATTTTTCAAAGCCAACAACACAATCACGTTTTGGCAACATATTTGCTGGTGTGTGCATGAAACTAATCGAATAATTTCGAAATTGTGAAAACCTTGGAAGAAAGTTTTAGAATGAGCCAATGGTCTCACTTGCCTCGCTAAGCGGGGCAAGTGGGACACATCCAGTTTCATGCGTCAATCCACATCAGTAAGTCAACCATTACAATAATAGGTTTGATAATTCATAGATTTTTAATTTTAAGTACATATTTAATGTACATAAGGGATCAACCATAAAATACGTTACGATTTAGGAAGAAACCCTTTATTTAATAGTATGTCACCTCAGATTTAATATTAACTGAAAATTCCTCAATAAAAGCGTAAAAAGGTATTAAACATGTTCAACATATATCATTTATAAGTTGTTAATTAAAATGTAGAACATAAACAATCAATAATTGACGAAATTATAAATATGTTTTGTTATTATTTATATGCATGGCAGAAAACCACCTTATGGGATGGAATTGTTTTCCATCACTACTTAATTTGGTAGAAATAACAAATAAATTTCAAATAACATAGAAAAGTAATCGTTCTCATGATGCATTTCAAATTTCAGCTGTGTGTTTGTTCAATTTTGAAGTCGTATTTCAAAAATAAAAAATAAATTTAAAAATAAAGAATAATAACACTTTTCTTCTCCCTCCTATGCAATTACGTAATTTGAGGTTGATCTTTTTTGATAAAAATCATTTGTTTGAATGTTTTAGTGCTACTCTCTAGGAGAATGTATGAAACGTGTACGAAAACTTTTGATTCTGGTTTTTGTTTTGATAGGTCCCACTTACCCCAGGTACAAATATATTCTGGGGTAAGATAGACCCTCGAAAATTTCATATGAAATGAAAACAAAATACTGGTTTATCGTTAGCAGCTTGTAATAATACTCAAAATTATAGCATACTGATGGAAATTCGATTTAAAACACATTTATTTTTTGCGAGTCAATGCAAGACGTGGAACGTGTCACAATTTGTCATGCAAGTTGAAAATGGCGCTGAACTGACAACTGTTACATGAACCACATGGTAATAAAAATAACAATATGTTTAGTACTAAACACATTCCTTGTCATTGTATCTTCAACTTTCTAGAAGAATACCCCCATGAAAAACTTTTCCTAGTTGAGCTATGACGAAACGCCCCACTTACCCCGTATTCTCACTTGCCCCGCGGTACCTTAGATAAAAAAAATCATGAATGGCTTGATGAATGATTTCGATTCCTTATGCAGTCAACTCTCCATTACTCGATATTGTAGGGACCATCGAAATACTGTGCCGTGATCACGATAGATATGGAAAACACATTCAACAGCGCCAGCTGGGAGACCATCGTCGCAGCACTGCACAGAATGCTGGTCCCCGACTATCTGCGTAAGATCCCGAAGAGCTTTTTTCCAGAGCAGAATCTTGGTGTACAAAACAAACAAAGAGCTGAAGTCAATGTAAGTGACAGCGTATGACCCTCAAGGTTCTCGGTTCAACTCTTTGAAACGGCATGTACGATGGAGTCTTGACACTGCGGCTACCCAGGAAGGTGAAGATTGTTGGTTTTGCGGATGATATGTCACTAACGGTGATGGGCGAGACGCTAGAAGAAGTGGAGATGTCAGTTATCGAATCAATTGACGCAATCGTGGGCTGCATAAGCGAAGTCAAACTGCAGATAACTCACTGCGAAACAGAGGTACTGCTAGTCAGCAACTGCAAGGCAGTTCAGCAGATGGAGGTCAACGTCGGAAGGTATGTGTGTATGATGGGGAGGTGGCAGCACGAGTGGGACTGCGCGGAGAAAGGAATATGAACTCACAGGCTCATTCCGAACCTGTCGACGTGGATGAATAGGAAGCATGAAGAGGTAAACTTCTAATTGAAACAGTTCCTATCAGGTCATGGATGTTTCAGAAAGTATCTCCATTAATTCGGACACGCAGAGTCGCCATATTGCCCAAACATTGAGGAGACACCGCCACACTCTACTGACCAACAACGAAGTTTGAACAACGCGTAACGTTACTGGCTTCGGGAGATATTCCTCTTCGGAGTAGGCTTGCTTCACCGTCGGGAACTACGCCGAGAAGTATCGACCACGACGAACCGCCGGCTTTGGGTCGTCGGGGCTACTGTGTACCGAACAAAAGGAATCGCAAGACAGACCTCGGCATCTAACCGGTCAGCCCGAAGAACATGACGAACAACAATGTGGAGTTCAAAGTGGAGTTACCTCTACACCACGAGAGGACTCATGGACGCAGAAGTAAACCAGAATTCGATTTCAGCTCAATAATCAGGTGGTCCTCTTAGTACTTACAAGGTTTGGATCCAAAATGTACGTATAACCAAATCACCTGAAGGCTTTGCATGTGCAAAATTTTACTTATAAGATGTCGCGAACAAGGGGCCCAGATAGCCGTAGCGGTAAACGCGCAGCTATTCAGCATGACCATGCTGTGGGTTCGAATCCCGCTAGTCGAGGATCTTTTCGTAAGGGAAATTTTCTCGATTCCCAGGGCATAGAGTATCTTCGTACCTGCCACACGATATACACATGCAAAAATGGTCAATCGGCAAAGAAAGCTCTCAGTTAAAAACTGTGGAAGTGCTCATAAGAACACTAAGCTGAGAAGCAGGCATTGTCCCAGTTGGGACGTATCGCCAGAAAGAAGAAGAAGATGTCGCGAAAAGGTCTTCTACGTAAAAAAGTGGAGGCGATATTCGTGCATATATCATGTGATGAATAATAGCATACAATGCGAGCGCAAAATTTTTCTACCGAACTAACCTGCGATCTTATGCGACTTAATGGGGCGATCCATAAATAACGTAAGACAATTTTCGGGGGTTTTCAGCCCCCCCTCCCTCCATGGTAAGATTTTTTGTATGCAAATTATAAATAAATTGTATGGCGCGTAAGAAATCTCAAACCGCCCCCCACCCTCCCCCATAAACCCTTACATAATTAATGGACAGCCCCTAACTTATGATAACAAATGTTGATTTGACAGCTGCAACGGATTGATTCGATTTACTTTGTACGAGTGAACGGGACGAAAAAAATGTACAGATGAACTCATAAAATAACGTTTTATGCGAGGAAACTCATCTGTCTGACAATTTTATCCACCGAGTTTTACGAGTTTGATGTAATTTGTATGAATAAACGAGTCATTACTGTCATCATAAACTTTCATGCGACTTCTGGTTGTCTGGGCAGATATAACTGCAATATAAACGTTTTCAACAGTAAAAAAAATATTCACATCTGACTGACGTGAGTTACCTCAGGGATGTCAAAAGTCTTTGTTAGCGACTGACAGAGGCCTCTCCACCAAAAGACGAAGCCTGCGTGTCATCTGTAGAAGATTCCAAACAAAATTATTTATTTTTCTTCATAATTGCAAAAATGGAGGATTTCTCCTCGTGCTTCCAAAACTCAACTTATATTATTCTCACATTAACCAAAAGCTTTTTATTTGAAACCTTTAAGTAGATATGTTGCCTCGATGAGAGGGGTTTCAATTAATTGCTCAGATGAAGATGAGTATCTAGGGCTCATGCTATCACATTGAGGTTCAATGCCCTCAATGTGTTTTTTGCAAGTCAATTTTTTATCAAGCCAATATAAACAAATATAAAAATGTATACGCACATTACAAAAAAAAAACGATACATTGCTGTACCGATATGGACTAGCTGTTGTTATACCAGGAAAAAAGCTGATCAAAGAATTCAAAATAAAATTTTGAAAATGATTCTGAAGCTCCCTCCTTGTTATAGTATTAATGAGTTACAAAGAATATCCAATGTTGGAACATTGGAACAAGTGTCGTATAAAATTATTGATAATTTTAGACAAAAATTGTTGCAATCTATTGCCACCACCAATGTGTTATATATTTAAGTTAAATAAGGTTAAATTTATTGAAAGCGTTGTTTTTTTCTATTCACCATCTCATCTCATCTCATTAATCAACTCACCTGTAATAATTCTAAACTGCTAGGGTTAAGTAGTATGTCCCCGACCAGAACCACATAACAAAATTATACCACATTCCTATCAGCAGCAGTTAAAAATAACAGAAGTTGATAAAATTCTGCTATCAAGATGGCTTTGTTCTCAACTTGTTATTATTTTAGTAGCACAGTTATAACAACATTTGCTATATTTTTGACATCACATTTATAAGTTAGTTTCAAATAGCATCCGATGTCATAAACAGTAACATAGTTTGCAATAATTTTGTTATTTTGTAACATCTTTGTAACACATTCTATAATAATTTTGATATAATTGTAACAGGGTTTGTTATATTTGAATTTAATTTGGTGCAAATTTTGTTAGAATTTTTGTTATTTAAACTAATAACGGTACATGTTCTAGAACAGCTCTGCCGTTATACGCATAATTGTCCCATGTTACTTTTTGTGCATTTTGACTTTTTGTCATCAAACAGTTTATTTTTAGGTATAGTTTTAGAAAACACTTAACAAAAATTAATTTTGTTCGGAAAATCAATGAAAAGCAAGCCAAGTCAATTTGTCCCATTGTTGAATTTCCACGCATAACTGTCCCACTACTGTATTTCTACGCATAACTGTCACATTATACAATTCGCTGCGCTAATCTTGAACAAAATATTCAGTTGTGAGTTTTGAATTAGGTGGTGTTTGTGAAAATCGTTTTGAACATCTTCTTACGTTGACTTTACATCCCATGAGGAACACAACCCGTTTCATGCGAGTCTGACGTCAAATTTGATTGAAATTTTCAATTTAATAATATTATTTCCCATCGGTTTTTTAATGAACTTCAGTTGAATTTTCAGGGTCAATCACAATTATTTTCAATTTTTTTGAACCGCCGTCATCGATTAGAAATTCACCGTAATTTTGGATTCATCACGAGGAATACTGAAATAATCTCACTTGAAGAATCAGTAATTACTTTAATTTCAAGTCCATGGCTTGCGACAAATCAACTTCATAATTTAGCAAACCAAGTCCAAATAAAAATATTTCGACCATTTTTGGATGACTTGGCCATATGCTGGGTTGGTCCGAATACCGGTTCACTGGTGGAAGTGGCCATTATATTGGCGAATCTGAAATCGGCTTGCGACATATCAATTTTCACGAATTTGCAAATTATGTCTACAGGTGGTTCAAATGTATTCGAATGACTTGACCACATGTCGGATTGTTCTGAATTCCCGGTTTCCTGGGGGAAATGGCCTCTAAACTGTCGGTTCTGAAACCAAGCTGGCAACATCAAATTTCATAAATTCACAAATCAAGGCTAAAAAAGGGTAATTCAAAGGTTCCTGGATGACTTGATAACATGCCAGGTTGTTTTGGATACCCTGTTCCCCAGAGGAAGTAGCCATTATATTGGCGGTCTTGAGACCTATCTTGCGACATATCAAACTTGATGAAGTCAAGACGAAGTCAAAGTCAAGTCAAAAGAAGAATAGGATGACCTGGCCACATACTGGGTTATTGCGCATAGTTGGCTCTTCGGTGCAAGTTGCAAATATGTTGTTGGTTCTAAAACTTAATTTGCGATGTATCAAAAATATCATGGTATGTATTGCAAACAAAATCCAAAGAAATGTCAAATCGTGTGAAGATTTGTGTCGTGAATTTTGAGTTAAATATTAACTCGGCAGAATAACCTTGAATTCGCAGATGAGTTTCTGTCAAGCCTGCAGCTGGAAGAGTCGATTTAGGAGTTTATTACATCTTATAAACTCTCTTATTTACTCATCCACTCTTTCTTTCACTAACTCATACATTTTCTCACTATCACACATACAGAAAACTTTGCTTTCCATCCCAAATTTGGAAACTATAAAATCGTTTTTTTTTCACTTCTCCACACGTGGCTCCGCATGGCACATGTCACTTGAGCCTTCATTAGGTGCCTTAACATAGTCTTGAGGATATACGTCCTCTACATTCGGTACAATCTATACGTAAGAACGGTCATCCACAGCAGTATGTTTAGCACATTATTGATCACTACTCTCAGTGGGACTGTTATGCGTAGAAATTCACCAAAAACCCCGTAGGGGTACCGGGGGCAGTATGGACACCCGGGGCAGAATGGACACCCCCTGTATTTTTGCATAGGCGAATACTTTTACACTTTCAATGCAAACAATATTTCAGTTGCCTATCGGAAGAGTAAACTATCCACTAAAATTTCAGAAAAAAAATTCAAAACATTGATTTTAAATCAAAAAATTGAGCATGGTTTTATTTGGTTCGAAAATTATAACATTCACACCTCACCAAATAAGGTTTCAGAAGCAAATGACTGCAAGTTGACCTATAATGTAGCTCTTGATTGAATCTTCAATTATTTATGCTATATTCAAAAATATAGTAGATTTTTTTCTGGTACTTTAAGACATTGAAAAACTTATATGGAAATTTCTTATACTGTTGGAGCACCGGGTGGCAAAGTAGAGCTGGCACTTCAAAGAGGAAGAAATATAACTTCAAACTCAAAATCATCCAAAAATATTCAGCATTCAATGCAATAATTATGAAGTGGAACAACAAATCGGTTGAAAATCGTCAATTCTTGATTAAAACTAACCTGGAGGCAATATTGAAAGCATCTGTACAAAAAATGTCGTAAATTGATTTTAATCATATTTTCAGTGGCACAGTGACCTGTCACTATGGTATCCTGAATATGTACTTCATTTTTCGAGGTTTTGAGAACGATCGCAGGACAATTTTCCTATAAACATTGAGGTGTCCATACTGCCCCATGGGGGTGTCCACTTTGCCCCGCTAGCTTGATGGCGACTACCAAATATAAGCTTTTTTCAAACCTTTTTTTTTAAACAAAATATTTTTTTCCTGATTATGTAACCATGTTTAACAAATGCTCAAGAACTTTAAACAGCAGACTGCACATAAAAAACAGTATAATATTCATGTTTATACAGTCAAAATAGGCAAATTCCTTAGGGTGTCCATACTGCCCCGTGTCCCCCTATTTCTAGGCATAACAGGCCCACTTTAAATTTCGTAGCTAAATTTACTTTATTCCCATAATACAAACTCTTGACTCTAATAAACACGCTATTCTTTATACTATTGTGAAGATTTCAATTAAATTTACCACACACCTGGTCAATACGAGGCTTAAATGTGTTAAAATCTTTAAACGCGTTTTTCTCAATTGCATATTTTGGAACATGGGACAATTATGCGTATAACGGCAGAGCTGGTGATATTAAAAAAAATCATATCAGGGGAACACATTCTGTTATAATCTTGTTTCTTCCGTCTGGTCGGGTCGTTAGCAAAACGTTAATAGAAGCTTAATTTTATCACAGATAACAGATGTTTATGCGGTTTAAGTGAATTGATCAAAATTCAACTGTTGGCATCACAAATACAGAACAGCACAAAATGAGCTCCGTTCTATGCGATACATGGGATAGTTACGCTGAACGGCAACACTTACACACACGAAACATTGCTTTTCACACGGACACGAAAATAACAATAAAAAATATCATAATATTTATCTACGATTGATCGTTTATTCCGATTATTTCTCAATACAAGGAAATTCAATTTCACCAGTATCAGTAATAAGTACCCATCTGCAATGTTATGAAATAACGCTGATTATTTTTTGTCCCAATAAATCGTGTCTAGTATAAACAGTTGTCTAGAAATAAAACCAGTTTCATTGAAACATTAACACTGGAAAGTAGTAATCGCCGTTTGTGTTCGACCGGAACTATGGAAGAGCAGGAAGAAGATTTGGAAATGGGATTCGGCCTGTTTGATGATTATCCCGAAGTAAAACCATGCCGGAAACAAATTGACGCGTTCGAAGCTACGGGACAACGGAAATTGGATGACACCCCGATCAACATCTATGAACCGGTGAAGGGAGGAACTTATCTACACTGCGCTATCCGAAAAGGTGACCAATCACTGATTGATACATACGTGGCTGCTTATCAGACGGACTTCGATAAAATAAAGTGCTATTTGATAAAGAAGTACCAGTGGAACGCGGGAGATAAAATTTGGCTGAGGAAGCATAATTTGATTGCGGTAGGAGAAGAGCAATGCAGACGTTGTAAGGAGTTGGAGGTGAACTCTGGGAAGGATAATGACATGAAAAATGCTGTATTTGTCTGTTTGCAAACTCCAATCGATGGTGAAGAAGTGGCAATTATTCATGCAGATGAGCATAATCGACTTGTAGTTTGTAAAACAGTAAGAGAGCTGCTTCCAAATGGCATTCTATCGTGGAACTATACTGGCGCCAAGAAAGATCCATACCAAAGAGGTGAAACTTTTATAGAACTAGCAGCTTCACTTGGAAAAAATACCGTCGTCTCAAAGTTGTATGAATTCGGAGCAGCGCTTAGTCTACCGGATCACTGTCCTCTGTTGGCCGCATGTGCGAATCATCGTAAGGACACGATCCGTTGGCTGTTAACTGAACATTTCGACGACTTCGATTGCACACAAAGAAATTCCAATCAAATGAATGCATTCTTAGTCCTCATGCAAAGGAATCATACAGAGATCATTGATTTCGTAATGCAGAAAATGATAAACTATCGAATGAAGTATTATAATGAAGCTGAGTCGGAAGCATTTAAGAGGATATTCCATTACGAGAATCCAGAGCTTAGCAGCTTGTCAAGCCTGACTTATTTGCGAAATGGACCAATGCGAGGTAAAATAGCAGAGTACATCACACACTATAAGCTGGATTTATCATATCAATGGAAAGATGTAACCATTCTTGTCTGTTTGATGTGTAGAAATATTGCAGTAGACTACTGTTGGTCAGAAATTCGTAAAAACCCAAAACTTTTGGGATTGATAGCGTACAATGATACTACAGTACTTCACGAGCTCATTCGTATGGGTAAGATTGACAATTTGCCAGAAACTTACCGATTACACCCAGAAGTGAAGCAATTTTACGAGAACGATGGAGGAATCAACCTCCTAAGGGAGATGTTTTCCAGCGAACGGCTTGAATCACTGACGTTTATTTTGGAGAACCACAAGAAGTTTTTGCTGAACAATTTGGACAAGTTGAGGGAAAATGTGGTGTTTTGCAGTTATAACAATCTAGAGTTTTATTGGAAAAATGGGGATATACTGGCGGAACATTTTCCTATGCTGGCAGCGGAGATCAAAGAAGAGAAACAGAAAGATCCAGAAATCTATCCAGGCCATGGTGAGTTGTTTGATATTACGTGAAATTATGGACGTAGCCAGAGGTGGACAGGGCTACGGTGATGAATCTTGGAATTATTTTTTTTTTTTTTTGAATATTGTCTCCAGCTCGAGAATAAGAAATATTGCACACGACGTAAATTTCATGGTAAACAAAATATTCGAAGTAGTGGAGTAAATAAGATCAAAAATAACTTTTTACTGATTTCTTCTTCTTCTTGGCATGACGTCCTCATAAGGACAGAGCCTGCTTCT
Source organism: Aedes aegypti (assembly GCF_002204515.2). NCBI lineage: Eukaryota > Metazoa > Arthropoda > Insecta > Diptera > Culicidae > Aedes > Aedes aegypti. Next base: position 197,970,596 of record NC_035108.1, read on the forward strand.
CAGCTTAGTGTTCAATGAGCAATTCCATAGTTATTTAACTGAGAGCTTTCTTCGTCATTGATACTCTATGCCCAAGGAAATCAAGGAAATTTCCATTACGAAAAGATCCTGGAATGACCGGGAATCGAACACAGACACGTTCAGCATGGCTTTGCTTTGTAGCCGCGAACTCTAAACACTCGGCCACCCAAACAAATATAGGTGATGTAAATAAGTATGAATTTGATAATTCTCCAGACGTATACTCCATGGTATACTGATTCAAAACATCGAATGATTGCTCAAAATTTAAAGTAGTTTTCAATTTCTCCCAAACTTAGTAGTACTTTTTTCTTTATCAATTTCAGATCTTCAAGTAGCATTCCATAATTTCGATTTGGAGTTCAACAAATCTTCGATCGTAGGGAAGGACAAAACTCTACCACTAAGTAGCATCAAAGGCATCAAAGGTCTTACTTTGCTCCATTTTGCCGTTGATAAGGACAACAGATCTTGGTTCATCGACTTGCTGAATGCTGGTTGTGACATTGACGCCAAGGATGACGAAGGAAATCTGCCGATCCATTACGTTCGAAGCCTAGATATGTTCAACCTTATTATCGAAAAACATCCCGAGGGACCATCCTTGGTGCATCGAACCAACTCCGAGGGGTACACAGTCCTGCATAAGGTTTGCTCTCTACGAATGGATCGAAATCTCTTGTGTTCTTTATTGGAAAGGGTCATTGAGTGCGGTGCAAATGTCAATCAGCTCACTGAAAAAGGCGAATCTACCGCATTTATGATTGGCAGTTGCACAGGTCTTGATATCCTTAGGAAACATAACGTTGATCTAGAAGTCGTTAACAACGAAGGGAACAACGCTCTGGACTGCCATTTGCGTCATAGAAATGTTTGCATGGGCAATGCACTGTTACCTTTGATGCACAAGCTGCCTTCATTCAAAAACCACGCCCATAAATACTTGGAATGTTTTTTGGCGTCCACTCGGGACTTCTTCAGTTGTGACTACCAGTCCTTCCTGGAAAGTAACCCTGAGACCACCAAGATCATATTTGATTCCCTGTACAAGTATTCGCCAGAGGAAGCTTCTCGTCTGTTTTGTAAAGCTTGTGGAAGTGCTCACATTTTCATCACAGAAAAATTTTTGGAGTTCGATTACGATCTGGACTACAATTACAAAGATGACTACGATTATACCCCGATCATTGGATTGTGCAGCTACATGGAACGTCCGAATGTACACTTGATGAGGAAGTTACTCGAGAAAGGTGTGGATTTAGATCATCGTAATCAATGGGGACGAAACGCACTGTTGGTGCTGATTAATGGATTCAGATCTGCTAGATGGTACGGGCATGATGTTGGATCTGTACAACTTTTGCTGGATCATGGAGCACAGATCAACAGTAGTGACGACGATGGAAACACGGCTTTGCATTATGCCTTTATGAATGAAGATTGGGAGTTGGTGGAGATGTTGGTTGAAAACGGTGCGGATTTGTCGGCAAAGAATAAGGAAGGAAAAATTCCTTTGGAAACGACTTCATTGATGTATCGGGAATTGTTCGGGTTTATGCAATAGAAAAGCTGTATCTGTGATAAAATGTATTTTTAGATATGTAAATATAAATCTTTTCATAGTTTCGAGAGAAATCATATATTTATCTAGCTATTACTTATATTTTATTTTGAAATAATGTTTTATGTTCAACATAACTAACATTTTATTTTTGATTTCAACTGTAATTGAGCAAATACTAGACAACAAACAAGCATGCACCAACGCACAGTGCATATTTCCGCAGAAAGATGCATTTAAAGCAGTATAATCAAACTTTGGACAAAACTGAATGCTATAGAGTTGTTTAAAAATACATCGACACGTTAATGCTTCCAGTGGACGATTTGCCCTTTGAAGCAAGCACCACGCTAGACAACGGACTAGTATGCAACGTCCAGTGGCACAGTCGAAATACATTCCTGAAGAAAAAATTTCCAGACTAAAGCGAAAATCGAACCCACACTCCTTGACTCAATGCGACTAAATGTTATATTCATACGCCACGGCTTTCGAAATAAATATTTATATACAGTCAACTCTCCACATCTTGATGTTCTATATCTAGATATCTCTCTCTTTGTCGATGATTTCTTCGGTCCCTTTATTCTGCATACATTTCCCCTATATCTCGATATCTTCCTTTCATATTCCGCAAGCCGCTTTTGGAGCTTAAAGATTATACTGACTATTTAAATACTGTACTCCCCGCATAATTGAGGATATATCGCAATTCCAGAATCGATCATCGTGATTGTAGAAAGAACTAGAAGAGTTTTGTAATTGGCCAGAAAAATTTTAGGAAAGTTTGTTTAAAAAATGGAAGAGAAATAAAATTTTTGGGTTGAAAATTTCAATCAAATTCAACATGAGTTACGTAAGAGTTAAAATGCATGCACCATCAGAATACGAATACAACAGGTTGTGTTTCACATGGAATGTGATGCGAACGTGAGGAAAAGATCTTCAGAAGGATATTCCTTAATGACAGACTATAGAAAACTGCGTCTAAATATTTTGTTCGGGTTCAGCGCTTTGAATTTTATAGTGTGACAGTTATGCGTTGGAATTCAATAATGGGATTAATGCACTTGGTTCGCTTTTCATGGAGTTTCCATAGTAAATTTATTGTAAGGGTTCTCTGAAACTATCCATAAAAATGAACTGTAGGATGGCAAACAATCAAAATGGACAAAAATCTCATAGGACAGTTATGCGTATAACAGCAGAAAAACTTTTTTTTTTATCTCGTTTATTTGGCAGGCTCAGGCGCCGTAGGGCATAACAGAGCCGAAATCTTTTCTTTTTTTTACATTATTTATTTTTCGAAATTTGAACTTATTTTAAAAACTATGTTAGTATGCGGAAGTTTTAAGGTTAGTGAATACATTTGTAACAGGAAAGGAAAGGATTTTTTGGGATTTCTTAAGCTATTTAGACTACTAAGCTGATGAAGCTTGAAGGGACAGGATGTCCAGATCTGTAATGAAACTAAACAGAAACGGTTTGTGGGAGACACGGCGTGAAGAGGACAATTTGAAAGGGAAAAAGAAAGACAGGGAACGAACACAATCAAACTCGGATATTGATACGCTTCAAAAACAGATAGATTGAATTCATATATTCTAAATCAAGGCCCGCCAACACTTCCCTGACAGGTTTCTGCTGTTTTCCTCGGATCCGGAGAGTTTCAGTCAGCTCAGATCTGACGCCACGATGCTCAACGCATCCCCACACAACATGTTCGATATCCTGGTAAGCCACGCCGCAAACACAGAGATTGCTTTCTGAGAGCCCAATACGGTGGGTATGCGCGCTTAACGAATAGTGATTGGACATAAGCCGACACATGACACGAATGAAATCACGGCTCATGCCCAACCCCTTAAACCATGGTTTTTTCGATACCTGTGGAAATATGGAATGCAGCCATTTACCCATTTCTCCGTCTCTCCATTTCTGTTGCCAGCTAATCAAGGTCTCCCGACGGGCCAATGCATAAAAATCATCGAAGGCGATTTGACGCTCGTAAACATCGCCTTCTATAGCGCCTACCTTAGCCAGAGAGTCCGCTTTCTCATTGCCCGGAATGGAGCAATGGGAAGGGACCCAAGCTAGGGTAATAGTGTAAGAGCGATTTGACAAAGCACTCAACGCTTGGTGTATTCTATTCAGGAAGTACGCTGAGTGCTTCACCGGCTTCATTGACCGAACAGCCTCCAGAGAGCTTTGACTGTCGGAAAAAATGAAGAAGTGCTCGGGTGGGAGAGAACTGATGTACTCTAAGGCGTAATGTATAGCTGCTAGCTCAGCAACATATACAGAACATGGCCTTTGAAGCATGAAGAAGGCGCTGTGAAAAACGTTGTAAACACCGAAACCAGTGATATCATCCATTTTTGACCCATCAGTGAAGAACTGTCGGTTCTCGCTGACATGCCCGAATTTACTTGCAAACATGGGAGGGATAAACTTTGAACGAAAGTGATCTGGTATACCATAGATATGTTGCTTCATGGCAGTGATGCCACATGCACAGATTTATCTGTAATTACACAGATGTTTTCCTGTTCTTGCCTACAGATATCTGTGATCACAGATCACAGAATTTTGGGATAAAAACGTTTTTTAAGATTTTAGGATATTTCACAAGTTTATGATACGGTTTTGGAAGATGTAAATCAGAATTGCCATTACTCTGTTTAGTTTTTCTCAAAAACTTCAAAATTTCAATATTTTAACCAATGATGCATTTGAACGCGTTCAGTTCGCGTTCCAGATCATTTTATTGAACGCAGCGATCAAGTATAGGCTTGAACATTGATCAGTTCAAAAATATGAACCCGTGCGAGCCAAGAATTGAACCCAATTAGTTTTGGCTGATTTACAACAAAAATCTATGTCAAAGTTATATTTTTGATATACATAATATCAAGGGCTGAATTTTTTTTTCTGTTCATGATAATTTACGCCGATTAATAAACTAATTTCCCATATGGGAGCTCCAATCATAATTGCGAACTGAACGGGCCGTTCTTGAGCAACGGCAGGCTCTTGCTCGTAAGTTCATTGACTACTGTGTTCAAGTGCAGATATGGCTCGGGATCCGTTCACTTTTGGCTCGCTTTCAGTTCAAAATGCATCACTGCTTTTAACGTACTTTTAGATGAATTAGTTCAAATAAAAAAATGTTGACATGCCGAAAACAGCTAAAACACGTTTGCAAAAATTCTTTCTGATCTAAAAAATAAAAATTTTGGATATTTTTGCGACACAGATTTTTACCAAGTTTTTTGGAGGTTGACTTAAGATAAAAAAGATTTTTCAGCCGAAAACACAGATAAGAATCGGGAAAAATGTGGCAACACTGCATCCACAACCAAATATTTTTGACATCCCTGAGGTTGCTCTTTGCTCTCTAACCTGAATCGCTTGAGCTACAATTTGCTAATAAGACAGTTTGTCCAAAGTATTAAAATGATTACTAATTTTGATGCAATATTCAGCATTATCCATTTCACCTTTGAAAGAAAGCGCGCATTCCAGCATTTTTTTTTTGCATTGTGCCAGGTTCATCGTCAATAAATAAATTATAACTTGAAAACCTCAAATTATAATTCTGTAAAAATTCCATGAAGTTTTTACGAGCTTAATTTTGGATCAATATGACACCAAAACACAGATAAAATATTGAAGAAATATATCAAGGAATTAATGAAGATTACCCAATGAAGAAACGTAAGAGTGTAGGATAAGATAGCGATGCAATAAACAGATATGAAAAATGTTAAATAATGTTTTAAAATACTTTTCCCGGTGAAAGAATCCTCAATCATTTTAAGTTAGAAGCCTCCATGCCATTACTCTGGGACGAAAACATTGAATTATATCTTTTATTCGTTTCCCTTCGTTGCTTAACTTTGCTTGCTTCTGATTGGTCGTACACAGTTAAAAATAATGAAGATTACACGTCATGTAAACTTCATTTATGCCATGTAAACACGAAATCATGTAAATTTAAGCCCGAAATAATGTAAAAATGTGTTATATGTCATGTAATCACTTAGGATCCTGCTGGATTACATGACATATAATTGAAGTTTACATGACATATCATGTAAATATCCATGATATTCCACGCTCCAATTATGTGCATTATATGTCTCAGAAATTTACACGTTTCGTTCGAACTGTGTAATAACTTGTTTTCTGATTGGTATTCGCTGCTTGTTTCTGATTGGTCGTTGTTCATCGGGACAACCTCTACCCGGCCCACCTGGAGAAGGGATCCATCACCATGGCGATTCTAACTACGAGAGCAGCAGCCGTAATTGCCCCAAACGAGCGGAGTTCCTGGCGATCCGCCAGCAAACACCAACCAAGAAGCGACGACAGCGCCTTCCACCCCACCGCTGACTGACAACTCCCCGCTACCAGGTGCCCAATCTGCCACCGCTTCCACCAAGGCATCCCACCAGTCGGCTTCCTCCGTTCAGCATCGCCTCGCGGCCGCCGCTTCTGCTCCACCGATGCAGAAACCACCCCCTCCTGGATGGGGGAATCCTGGACCAAGTGGCCTCAGCACTCCTCCCTGAAGGAGGAGACATTGCGATTACTCTGAGGAGCTTTTAGATGCAAGTCATCGAGGCCGTTGGTGTTCTGGTGGAAACCTCTATCGGGGCCCACTCAACTATCGATGTCTTCCTGACCAACATGGACGGCAACATCTCCCAGCCGGTCGTTCATCAGGACCTCAGCTCGGATCACTACCCGGTGGTGGCAGAAGTAAGTTCCCTGGTCAACCGGCATCGAGTCACCCGGCGCAACTACCCCCGTGTCGACTGGGGTCGATTTCAGCGGTGTGTCGACGCCAACATTAGATACCAGGCTCCTCTGGCGTTCATTGAAGGCATCGACCGGCAGCTGCAGAGCATCGAAGAAACCATCTCCGTGGCCCGAGAGCAGCACGCACCAGCATCTGGTCAGCAACACTCTTTCTATTGACCGAGTTACCAAAGATCTCATTCGTTTTCGCTACACCAAACGTAGGCAGTACCAATGCACTGGTCTGCCTACGTTAAAAAGCGAAGTCAATCGTTTATCCTAAATCAGCAAAGCCAGAATAGTGGACCTTAGGAAAGAAGATTTTTCCAAAAAGATCCGCTCTCTCCCAGATTGTGCTAGGTCATTCTGGAAGATGACCAAAATTCTTAAAACCAAACCCAGACCAATTCCACCGTTGATCCCACTAGACAACACCGGAAAACACTCTAAGGATCGCCTGATAACCCCTGCGGAGAAGGCTGCTGAGATAGGTCGGCATTTCGTCAGCTCACACAATCTAAAGCTAAACATTCCTAGCCTACACGAAGCTGCTGTCTCTGAACATGCAGCTGACCTACACCGATCTCCCAACGACTTCTCGGTGGAGTTGGAGATCTTCTTATTCTTCTTGGCATTAACGTCCTCACTGGGACAGTGCTGGGCGCGAACGCTTACCGTACGGCTAGCGATGCGGTTAGATGGATCATTAAAATTACCAAAACGGCCGCTATGGAAAGCATAGGTAGCGCTACCGTAGCCTTGTGTGTTTGACAGAACAGCAATGCAGTCACAATGTTAAAACCCGTATACAGTGTCGCCTTTGTTTTGATGCGGTGAGCACTGGCAAAACTACCTTTAATGATCCATTGAGGTGGAACAAATCGCTAATAAAAGCGTTCATCATAGCTCAATCATGGTTGAAATAGTAAATTTAAAAACTTGTTCATGTTCCTCATTACTGCAACGCTTGTATCAGTGTAGGGAAACGGTTTATTTCTGTCCGTCTCGGGTTCTAGCAAATGCTAGGAACTGTGATATATTAAGAGTGGTAGATAGAAGCAAATGAAAGATACAACTACAAAGTACGAGGAAAGGGACGGGCCAGGGATTGAACCCATGACCTTTTGCTTACGAAGCAGATGCGGTAGCCATTAGACCCCCAGCCCCGTCCGTGCACCAACTGACTCGAATAATCAACATTCTCAGGCGGAACAAATCTGTCTCCCGAGACTCCAAATGACCCAGAATAAATTTCCTCGGATGATCCTCGACAGTCCTCCGAGAATAAAAACAACTGGGGCCCACCATCTCTCCGAGATAAAAAAAACTCGATGAGCGCTTTGGTGACTCGATCGATAGGTACAGGGCTCCGCAGCTCGTTGAACACAGCTATTGTTAACGTATACCTCGATATCATCGTTTTTCACGGTACAATTTTCTTGTGAATTTCGATAAAATAATTCACGGTGACTTCGACAAACGGAAAATATAGTTATCTCGCATTAGTTGCATCAATTGCAAATCCATAAGAGTTGGATTGAGCGTTAAAATAACAATTTTGCTTCACGGACGCGCGCGTCGGAAAAAAGCATCGCTATTGTATTAAAGGCAACCGAGACTGTGTATGTGAATATCGTACCCGAGCTGAAATTGATTCCAAAATTGAACACAAATTGTTTACAAAATCGTGATTATCGCCTTCACTGATCTCTCTTGGGGTAGACAACAGGTGACTGTTGTCCAACTTGAAGTGTCCCATTTCCATATGGGAACTGAATTACCGAACAGATCAGTGCGGGAGGAGTAAAAATGCCCTGGAACAGCGGGGGTGACCCTGCCGGGGCTGCAGGGCCCCGTTTACCAGAATACATGGACCGCAGAAATGAATTCGGACGACTTTTTGTTCTGCAGATGACCGGAAAAGAAGTGAATGGTGGAAAGTTTCTTCCATTACCCGAAGACCATTGGTTGATCGGAACATCAATCGAGCAGGCGGTAGGCCAGATCGAATCAGCATATACCGAGAACCAGGGATCTCGCTACGTTTTACAAGTGCGTAATCCTACTCAAGTAGAAAAGTTGTTGTCACTGACGAGTCTGATGGATGGAACAAAAATATCGATCCGATACCACCCGTTGCTGAACCGTTGCAAATGTGTGATCTCAACATTCGACTTGATTAAGTACGAAGAATCAGTATTGAAGGAGAAGCTCGAAGCCCAAGGTGTGAAAGAGGTCAAACGGATAACTAGGAAACAAGACGGTAACATTGTCAATACTCCAGCAATAATATTGACGTTCGGCACAACTACATATCCCGCACACGTGAAAGTAGGACTACTTCGTTTTCCTACGCGCCCTTTTTACCCAAATCCGACACAGTGCTACGGATGCTACCAGTACGGCCACGTAGGCAGACGGTGCCCAGGGCCCAAGAGATGCAACAACTGTAGTGACGAGCACGACACATCGGAAGGAACAGAGTGTGTTAAGCCTGCGCATTGCTGCAACTGCAAGGGAGAGCATCGACCTAGCAGCAGAAAGTGTCCAGTATATCGAAAGGAATGCGACGTGATTCGTCTGAAGGTCAGTCACAACTTAAGTTACGCTGAAGCTAGAAAAAGATTAGAAAATGGTTCAGGTAGCTACGCAAAAGTAACAGCACAATCTCTCATCGATAATACCAAATTGGAGGCGCTGAAAGAATCGGATAAGAAAAAGGACGAAGAAATTGCCAAATTAGTGGAGTGCCTGAAACAAAAAAGCCTCGAAGTAGACCAACTAACAGCCAAACTTACCAAAATGGAATCGTATGTCTCAAGTGCTATCTCTCAACAGACGAAGCCACAAACGGTTGCCCGGCAACAAAACACTGCTCCAAAGCAGGAAAATGTACCCAACTGCTCCGCAATCAATAACAGCCAATCGAATAAACGGAAAAATAATAAAAAAGCTGCATTGATTGCTCCAACAAATGATAAACGAAATCCTAATGAAATGAGCCCGCCTCCGAAAAGAACGATTCCCAGTTTCTCACCAATAAGAACCGATGATGAAGACAACACGATGACGATGCAAGAGGAAACGCTTGAGATATTGGATGATGAAGTCGTTGAATCTAGTCAACTTTTCATCCAACGTATTTATGGAAATCAACACAACCAACAATCTTAACGAAAGTAGTCCAACCTTCATCACCGAAACCTACCAAGACATCTCGACCAGCAATGACATCGACCACTACAGGTTTGGTGGTGACGAAAGTGCAGTACTCCCACACAGTTCGAACGAAACGTGTAAATTTCTGAGACATATAATGCACATAATTGGAGCGTGGAATATCATGGATATTTACATGATATGTCATGTAAACTTCAATTATATGTCATGTAATCTAGCAGGATTCTGAGTGATTACATGACATATAACACATTTTTACATGATTTCAAACTGAAATTTACATGACGTCATGTTTACATCGCATAAATGAAGTTTACATGACGTGTAATCTTCATTATTTTTAACTGTGCACCACTCCCGAAGGAGGGAGCGCAACTGGATGGAGGATTTGTCCGGGACGCCATACCCCAACCCGTAGACAATGAATCCCCCAGTGCGGCCTGTCAAACCCGACCCAACACCAATTACTATGACTGTCCCGAAAATTTTATCAACATCGAGCGTAAGACAAGCACCAGTTTCCTGAACCCCGTTCCTAGATCATTCATCCTGCAACCACCAATCATCAGCAACAGCGATTCCATGGGTTTGTACAACCCTAGGCCTTACCCCACACCGAAACTGACCAAGATAGTTCCAGTTAATCCGGTGGCTGTAGGTGTGGGGGGCCTGTACCCCCAGGCAAGTACAACACACAACATACGTAGAACTAGCGACGCAGTTTTGTCAAAATTTTCAGCGACGCGATGCGATAGATGGATAGGAAACGGCAGCGATCCCCGCCGTCCTGAAGGTCACAAAAAGCAACCAGCATCACCTCAACCAGAATTATTCTCCACATCTCCAGCTCCAGTATCGCCCTGTCTCCATCACAATAGCCAGATAGATGGCTCATCGTCGATTGGAAGTAGAAATAACAACAACCAACGCAGTATTCATCACTCCAGCGACCCGCCTTGTGTCCCTAATAGTGAGATGCATACTCAAAACCCAACGATTCTCTCCACAGGGCAAAGGAACAACCTCAACAGTAATCGATGTGCTGCAATCCAATGGAATGTGAACGGTCTCCAAGAACGCTACGCAGAGTTACAGCTTATTGTCTCGAAATACTTTCCCATCGTGATAGCAGTACAAGAAACTCGCCTTTCGCGCTTAGATTTAATGAAAAATTTCCACCATGCCGAATACGTATGGTCAATCCGACCAGGGCCAAATTCAAACTCTCAAAACGGCGTAGGTTTAGCCATACATAAGTCGTCATCTTGCAAGTTCTTGAAGCTAAACACGCCTCTTCAGGTAGTTGCTGCCCAAGTCAACCATCCGATTAGCGTAACGTACGTATCTGTGTATATTCAGTGCCACACCTGTCCGCGAGAGCTGGCAGAGGAATTAGACGCCTTGATCAATCAATTGCCTCGTCCTTTCATGCTTCTTGGCGATTTTAATGCACACAACCAACTATGGGGTAGCAACAAGTGTGACGCAAAGGGGAAGGTAATTGAAGATTTCGTCACCGAACATAATCTTGTGATACTAAATAATGGAGAGCACACCAGACTAGATCCAAGAACCGGAACAACCTCAGCGATTGATCTCACAATTATATCTCATGATCTTGCATCTAAGCTTCTTTGGAAAGCAGAACCAGATACTCATACTAGCGACCATTTTCCAATTGTGATCAGCTTGCCTCTCGAAAAACCGAAATTTCACCGACGTAGACGATGGATGCACGATCAAGCTAACTGGGACGAATTTGAGGCTATACTACTAGAGCGCATTCCTAGAGAACATGATCCATCCATAGAACAGCTTAGTGAACATATCATCTATGCAGCCGAGAATACCATTCCAAGAACATCGGGTAAGATCGGAAACAAAAGAATGCCATGGTGGAACAGTGATGTGCATAAAGCTATCAAAAATAGGCGGAAAAAGTTGCGAAATCTTAAGCGAATTGCCGACGATGACCCACGTAGAGAACAAGCATTGAAAGAATTTCAACACGCCCGCAACGAGTCAAGACATATCGTCCGTATAGCAAAGAAAACATCCTGGGATGATTTTGTATCTAGCTTCAACTCTCAAACCCCGTCCAGTGAACTGTGGAGGAAAGTAAACGCATTCAGTGGGAAACGTTACCATCCAAATCAAGTGTTAGTTGTTAACGGTTCTGCCATCGAAGAACCGTCACTAATAGCAGAGCATCTAGCAGACCATTTTGAAAACATATCAGCAGCAACGATGCCAAATGAAACAATTGGACCTATAGATGAAATCCCATTCCATGATGGAACGAGCGACACTTTGAATCAAGATTTCACAATCGAAGAACTTTTCTGGGCATTAGACAAAGGAGGCAACACTTCTGTAGGTCCCGATAATATAAGCTACGCTATGCTACGCCATCTACCGTATCGGATAAAGCTCACGCTACTGGAAGGATTTAACCGGATCTGGAGCACTGGAACTATACCACTATCCTGGAAAGAAGGACTCATCGTACCCTTGCCGAAACCTGGAAAAGATCCAAAACAGATAGGAAATCAGCGTCCAATAACACTCTTGAGCTGTTTAGGCAAAACCATGGAGCGAATGGTCAACAGAAGGCTTGTACAGTATATAGAAGACAATCGGCTATTGAACAACAACCAATTCGCGTTTCGCAGTGGCCGAGGAGTAGATACATACCTAGTTACATTCGAACGAGAAATCCGTCCACCCTTCGACGGCGGTGAACACAGCGAGATTCTCACAATAGATCTTGAGAAGGCATACGATAGGGCCAACAGAGGAAAAATTGTGTCGAAGCTAGTCAACTGGGGCATTAGAGGCAAAACTTTGCTGTTTGTTAAGAACTTCCTTACAGAGCGAAATTTCCGCGTCATTGTTGGAGATTCGCTTTCCACGCTTAAGACACAGAAGACTGGAGTACCTCAGGGGTCAATTCTATCAGTAACCTTGTTTATGACTCTTATGGAATCAGTTTTTGAACACATACCAAGAGGAGTTAAAATTTACGTCTATGCTGACGACGTTCTCATTCTTGCATTCGATAAGGATGCAAAAAAGACTCGTGAGAAACTTCAAAAAACCGCAACAATGCTAGGAATTTGGGCCAACACAACCCAAATGACTATATCTCCAGAAAAATCCAGTTACATGCATATATGTCGGAAACGGATACACCCTGAATTGCCTGCAATAAAGATAAATCAACAAGAAATCCCAGAATTGCAATGCACGCGAATACTTGGAGTGCAGGTTGACAAGCGTCTCAATTTTAAAAGGCACACTGCGGAAATTAGAAAGTCTACGCAAAATATTGTTAACTTTATAAAGACGGTTGGCAATCGAATGAATGGTGGGACAAGAGAAATACTACTGCGAATAACTAAAGCAGTTCTACTCCCAAAAATGTTATTTGGAATAAGTCTCACGAGTTCTGGTAGCTGCACCAACCTTAAAAGTCTTCAACCTCTGTACAACGCTGCCATCCGCAACGCATCAGGAGTTTTCCGCTCTAGTCCAATAGAGTCTATTATGGTAGAATCTGGACAACTGCCGTTCAATCATGTGGTCGTTAACACAATGATAAGTAAAGCAATTCGACTTTTGGAAAAGGCTAACATCTTATTCCAGAACCGTACTTCAGTCACACAAGAAAATGGAGATAGCTTCCCATCAACTCAGAGAGCAATGGCTATGTTCAGAAACCTAACTGGAAAATCACTACCCTCTTTATCATACCAGACGCGACTGAGAAACAGATCTTGGAACGAACCAAAAATAACAATAGACTGGTCAATCAAAAAGGATTTCAAAGTGGGAGATCCGCCCGTTAAAGCAAGGCAATTGTTTTCAAACCTACTTCACACCAAATATGTTTTGTTTGAACACATTTTTACGGATGGTTCAGTTAATGCTGACTCCGTAGGATTAGGTATCTACAATGAAGCCACATCCATTAGCAAGAAACTTCCGCAGGAGTGCTCAATTTTTTCAGCTGAAGCAATGGCCATTCTGTTTGCTCTGCGTAATATAGTTGTTAACACAACTCCTTGCGTAATTTTCAGCGACTCTGCCAGCGTACTACAAGCAATAGAAAAAGGGCAGTCCAACCATGCCTGGATACAGGACATCGAAGAAAAACTAAAAGATAAATCTGTAACCCTATGCTGGATTCCGGGTCATGTGGGCATTGTTGGTAACGAGCTAGCAGACCGTTTAGCCAAAGGAGTGACCAATACTGAGGAGTTATCCTGTAACGTTCCCGGTAATGATGCAGTGCGTTGCTGTAAACAAATATTAAGAGACCAATGGGAAAATCAATGGCGAAATAGTTCCACATTCCTGAGAATTGTGAAGCCAACTACATCAGCCTGGCCTGATCGATACTCACCAACAGAAAGAAGGGCACTTAGTCGGCTCCGAATAGGACATACCCGCATTACACATGAACATCTTTTTAGCAGAAGTAGCAATATGTGTGAAACTTGTGGTGAACAGTTAACTGTTTCACATATACTCATAGATTGTAGAGCATATGAAAATCAGAGAAGAGATTGTGAATTAGCAAATACAATAGGGGAAATTTTAAGCTACAATGAACAAGAAGAGAAGAAAGTACTGAAATTTATTAAAAATACGGAACTAATTAAGAAAATTTAAAATTGTACACCATAAAATCTAAGAATAAATAAAGTTTCCTTTTGTTGGGCGAATGACCATTATGGTTAAAACCCAGTAAAAAAAAAAAAAAAAAAAAAAAAAAAAAAAAAAAAAAAAAAAAAAAAAAAAAGGGTACAGGGCTCGTTGGCAACAATCTGACCAGCACGTCATCCGGGACCTCGTTCCCCTTAGGTTATCAACTTTTTACTCTAAATATTAGTTAGGTTATCAAATTTTAATTTTTAAAATAACCAGAGCCCATAAGGCCAAGCAATACTAGGGTAAAACCACAAAACTCAACCTGTCCAAAAAACAATTATTGCAATCAAAGCTGAAGGACCCCTCGGTAAAATAATTGTAATGAAAAATAATTCAAATGAAAATATATATGAGTTTAATAGAAAAAAATCAGTCAAGCTCATTCATCAGTGTAACGTTGTGAGTGACACATCTCAGCAGCAGCAGCAGCAGTAGCTGCGAACAGGAGAAAGCGGATAGCAGCAGCGGAGCGGCGAAAAGTGAGCTGAGCCCGCACAGTGACACAGTGTTGGAGCATGGTGGCGGCAATTCAGTAGAAAAGCGATACAATGAGGATCAGTGATACAGTGAGTTTTGCAGCAACGCCGCAGAGCCTGTTATTAGAAAAAATATTCAACAGTACGTAAATCATCAGTCCTTTTCAGAACTTCTGGTCATTTAGTCCGATGTTCAAGAAATCAGTTTGCAAAGCAACAGCCCTTTTTGCCAACAGGGCTACAATTTATTAAGAAAAAAACATCCTAAAAAGCCCTTTTTCAGGGCCACTAGTCATATCGGATAATTTTCACGGCGATCAAGCGGAAGCAGCAGTAGCAGGTACTGAAAAAGGAGCCTATCCACCATGTCCGGTTACGACAAGGAGTTCTTTGACAATTCAAGACTAACAATTCAAAAGGCCTCATCTGCAAAAAGTAAACAATGAGAAACACGCAATCTTGTTTTGTCAAACAATAAATATAATTTATATTTTGAATTTATGCATTGCATGTTATTTTATCGTCCAGAAAGTCGCTGAACAAACTGATTTATAGCAATGAATATTCATTACTGTCATTTTAGCAAAAAATCCTGATAAAAAAACGAGTCAAAGGAAATGAGGCTTTTATTTCACCAAAAGGTATTGAGCCCTTCTGATTTGTGCCCATAAACGCCGGCCGACGCTGATGAGGCCAGTGAGTTGACGCCTTTGTTAACTCTAACATGTGTTGAGGCCTTCTAGTTGTGGCTTATTTTTTATCATCTTGAGATGTGGCCTTTTGAAAATCTTCCAAAATTGATGATGAAAGAAGAAAATTGAAGTGTAGAAGAGAGTTAAGTGGTGAAGTAAGGTACAAGGAAATCTTTACAGCAGAAAAAGATTCGTGCGGTCGATTACATATGTAATTTATTAATTCCCTCGTCATTCATGGACATAGGGTATGTGCTACGTGAGTTTGTCGTCAAGAAAATGTTTGGAAATATTGAGTGCTTCGTGAAGCCCAAGCAGGACAGTTCAGTTTTGCGTCGTCCGAAAAATTTGGCTCACGGTTTCGCGCATGTTTTCGTCGCCGGAGATTTTTTTTTTTTTTTCCTGTTTTCAAGCGTCTTGCTGGGTAGTGCTTCGTGAAGCCCAAGCAGGACAGTTCAGTTTTGCGTCGTCCGATAAATTTGGCTCACGGTTTCGCGCATGTTTTCGTCGCCGATTTTTTTTTTCCTGTTTTCAAGCGTCTTGCTGGGTAGTGCTTCGTGAAGCCCAAGCAGGACAGTTCAGTTTTGCGTCGTCCGATAAATTTGGCTCACGGTTTCGCGCATGTTTTCGTCGCCGGAGATTTTTTTTTCCTGTTTTCAAGCGTCTTGCTGGGTAGTGCTTCGTGTAGCCCAAGCAGGACAGTTCGGTTTTGCGTCGTCCGATAGATTTGGCTCACGGTTTCGCGCATGTTTTCGTCGCCGGAGATTTTTTTTTTTTCCTGTTTTCAAGCGTCTTGCTGGGTAGTGCTTCGTGAAGCCCAAGCAGGACAGTTCGGTTTTGCGTCGTCCGATAAATTTGGCTCACGGTTTCGCGCATGTTTTCGTCGCCGGAGATTTTTTTTCCTGTTTTCAAGCGTCTTGCTGGGTAGTGTCGCCGGAGATTTTTTTTTTTCCCTGTTTTCAAGCGTCTTGCTGGGTAGTGCTTCGTGAAGCCCAAGCAGGACAGTTCAGTTTTGCGTCGTCCGATAAATTTGGCTCACGGTTTCGCGCATGTTTTCGTCGCCGGAGATTTTTTTTTCCTGTTTTCAAGCGTCTTGCTGGGTAGTGCTTCGTGAAGCCCAAGCAGGACAGTTCGGTTTTGCGTCGTCCGATAGATTTGGCTCACGGTTTCGCGCATGTTTTCGTCGCCGGAGATTTTTTTTTTTCCTGTTTTCAAGCGTCTTGCTGGGTAGTGCTTCGTGTAGCCCAAGCAGGACAGTTCAGTTTTGCGTCGTCCGAAAAATTTGGCTCACGGTTTCGCGCATGTTTTCGTCGCCGGAGATTTTTTTTCCTGTTTTCAAGCGTCTTGCTGGGTAGTGCTTCGTGAAGCCCAAGCAGGACAGTTCGGTTTTGCGTCGTCCGATAGATTTGGCTCACGGTTTCGCGCATGTTTTCGTCGCCGGATTTTTTTTTTTTTTCCTGTTTCCAAGCGTCCTGCTGGGTAGTGCTTCGTGAAGCCCAAGCAGGACAGTTCGGTTTTGCGTCGTCCAATAGATTTGGCTCACGGTTTCGCGCGTGTTTTCGGCTCCTAAGATTTTTTTTTTCTGTTTTGGAGCGTCTTGCTGGGTAGGTATTTGGAAGGCACAAGCAAGACGGTTTGTTTTCGGGACGCCAAGAAGTTTTGCTGTCAGTATCAGTTTTGTGTTCAGTCGAGGATGGATTACCAACTGGTGAGTTCGTTTCATTCTTGTGATAACACATATTTTCTTGAAAGCGTAACTTTTAAGTAATTTTAAAACAAACTTTGTATGGTTCGTCACTATAAGTGTCGGCATTATGTTTTTTTCTTATACAATTTCAATATACATATATTTGTCTCTTTTATACGTTATTAAAAATTATCTTTTGAATTGTTCGACATTGTGAATGTTGACGTATTTTTTAAAACTTGTACCATATCGAGACAAAATGCACAGTAATACTCATATATAATTTTCAAACAAACTATGTATAGTTCGTCACTACAAGTGTCGGCATTATTCCTGTTTCATATAATTTAAAATATATACATGTAATTTTCAGTTTTCGTCATTAATAAAAACATCTTTTGAATAGAGTAGTGTTTGATCCTTCGACCTTGACACTTGCTCCTGCTGGGGCGGGTGATGAGGGCAGGATCAAACATGTCGCGCGTCGGTAGTGAAGCGGTGAAAAAGTGATCGGTTCGTAAGTAGTGTTTGATCCTTCGACCTTGACGCTTGCTCCTGCGGGGGCGGGCGGTGGGGGCAGGATCAAACTTGTCGCGCGTCGTTCGCTCAGAGAAATGAAAAAGCGCCGCGGATCGCTAGTAGTGTTTGATCTATTGATCGCGTCGCTTGCTCTTGCGTGGGCGAGTGACGAACACTTGTTCGGCGTTTAATGCGATTATCGAATTATTTCGCGAATCCGGTTAGGCGTGATTATATCATGGCTCGCATCACCAAACATTGGTGACTCCCAGATCTTTACCTTATCCCACTAACCCAATATCCTCTCCATGACAACCGTGGAGATGCAGAGGTGATCTCGGTCTCTAGTAACAACGGAAGTCACACTAACATTCCTTCCATTCCCCGATGACCGTAAGGACGTGGCCGGCGCCGTTATTGACTTTTAAATTTGAGCTCTCGATTTGTGCACATTGAAGAATGGTAAGCTAATCCCAAGCCCCATTTATTAATTCTCTGTGCAACTTCGATTGTTCTGGTCAATCACGGAGTAGCAACTACGAATTGTACGGTCATCTATGCTTATGCTTATGCTTAAGAAAATGTTTGGAAATATTGATTCAATTGAAATAATATTGCAATTGAACGTTATTTTTCATGCAATTGTAACCAAGTCGTGTTTTTGTTGATAATTAGTGAAGTGCAGACAGGCTGACGCAGGTATTATTACCCAGACAACCAGAAGTCGCAAAAAAGTGCACGTAATAACTCGCTTACTCATGCAAATCACGTCAAACCCGCAAAACACGGTGGATAAATTCGTCAGACTGATGAGTTTCATCGCATAAAACGCTTCTTTTCTGAGTTCATTTGTACATTTTGTTTCGTCTCGTACACTCGTACAAAGTAAGTCGAATCATTTCGTAGCAGCTGTCAAATGAACATTTGTTATCATACACTGAGGCAAAAATCTCGCATGATTTTCATAAGATCACACTAATGAACGCGTTTTTGATTATTTTTTTGTTGATTCATAAGACACTTGTGTATTTCATTCGACGAGATTGAGATTCATAAGACAAGTGTAATTTTTTCATAACAATCAATTGTCAATGTCATAAGAACGCTTATGAATCCCATTGCTCATCATTGCGAAAAACCACGTGAGGCAAATTTTCTCATTTCACTATCAGAAATTCAATATGGCTTCCGAAATGGACGTGTTTGCTGATTTGTCGCTGGCTGACTCCGTTTCTAATGGTAAATATTTTCTATTTATCATCAATTCCGCTGTAACTAACACTTTCTTTCGAACAGATTAAGGAATTGGATTCAAACAATAAGATTTGTGAATGAAAATTCAAAACAATTTGTATGACGCGTAAGAAATCACAAACCCCCCCTCATCCACTAATCCGCCCCTAACGTAAAGCTGCAACAATTCAGGCGTTCTTCACAACTTTTCTCAATAATGTTTCGCTGCTATGATATACTTCCTTGCGTTCAAAATAGATTAGCCAACTAGAGAAAATCGAATTTTCATCCATTTTGTCGTATCGCAAATCGATTCTAAAGCTTACAGTAAAGTGCTTTGATCGAATTGCGGCGTGACAAAATGGATGAAAATTTGATTTTCCTAAGTTGGTTAACCTACTTTTCAACGCGGATTAGTATTATTCATTCATTGAAATTTATAATCTAAAGCTCAAATTACACAAGACAGTCTTATGGAACCAAGAATGGTTCAGAACGTAATTCATAAGACTATCTATGGATTTTGTTATCAAGTCAATGATGATTCATAAGATCATCTTACGAAATTCCTTCGAGGTGTATTATGGAAACAACATCTGCCGAAAACCATACGATGGTCTTATGAATTTCAAAGATTTTTCTTGTGTCGTAATTCCATAAGCAAATCTTATGACAGTCTTACGTTTGCTTTCCTCAGTGTAAGCTAAGTCGCATAAGATTACAAATTATTTCGGTAGAAAATTGATACAACCGCATTGTATGCTATTATTCATCACATAATATATGCACACATATCGCCTCCACTTTTGTACGTAGAAGGCCTTTTCGCGACATCTTATAAGTGACATTTTGCACATACAAAGCCTCCAGGTGATTTCGTTATGCGTACATTTTGGTTGTCTGGGTAGGTAGTGTGATACAAAATAGATCATCTACAGGAACCCGACGGAAAATATGATAACGTCACCTTTGCGACAAGCGCTGTGTAAAGTAATACAAGGAGTAGTCACTCCGTAGCATAACTAACTTCTACTTAGTAAATTGAAACGTTTTTCGTTACCTAATTTCCAATTTATTTTTTTCTTTTAATAGGCCTCAACTCGGTTTCAGTCGAATATAGAAATGAGGCCTATTTAGGAAAGGCCGCATTCGCGATAAATAGCGGAAAATAAGATGGGGCCTTTTAGAAAAATGTAGTTTTTTTTTCAACTTTCATGCATATTTTTAAATGGCTATTGTATGTTTCAGTAAGAATAGGCTCTTATACACTAAAATCAGCAAAAACCGGATTTGTTTACATTTTGGACTTGAGGCCTTTTGAATTGTTGGTCTTGAATTATCCAAACAAGTTCTGGAAAGAATGATGGCTATTTTTCCTGAAACAATCTTAGGAATAATTCCGGGTATTATTGTTGCACAAATTGGTAAGAATTTTCCTTATCCTTATTGATTTCGTTGGAATTTTCCGAAACCCTAAAAAAGTGATATAGACATCTTGAGGAATTTCTGAAAAGATTGTGAGAAAAAGTTTTGATGGAATCATTGTAAAACTTTTGTATAAGGCCAAGAAATGTTTATGAGAGAATTCCTGACGGTGCTTTAGATAGATTCGTGGGTGAATTCTTCGAAAAAATATGAATAGATTTATTTTGAGATAGCTAGTAGTTTGGCTGACAAAATCTTGATGGAATCATAGGGAAATTCACGATGTTTTTCTGAAAAACAGCTCCACAATAAAAATAAAACATTAGTTGACAGATGATTTGAAACCGAGTGGATAGAAACACTGATATTTGTAAGTATACTATTCAATTTAAGCTGATGAACATAACACGACATTTTGATATGCTATAATAAATCAGTGTCGTGATTGAATCACTACCAAATAGCTCAGCACATACTAAAACAGCTTAGCTGGTTCAAAATATAAAAATAGTTTAAAGAGCTAATGAGGAGTATTTTAGTACAATATTGTTCAATGTAAATAGTGTTCGGATAAAAAAAATGTCTGAATATTTCTTTTTAAAGCAGTTTATAAGGCTTTTATTAAGAGTCAACATAAATATATAGAATCACAGTCTCATAGAGTTGAATGCAAATATTAAGAAATGGGAATATTTTCCAACTTTGCTCATAAAGTTTTAGAACCCAACGTTAGCATTGTTACTGGACCAAATCAACCTGAAGATATCCCTGATTGCACAAGGTCCCGACTCCCATGGCCTTTTTCCATCATTATTCGTCGTAGTCAAATCGGCTCCATTTTGAATAAGCAATTCAACGAGTTCCCACTCACTGCTTTTGAATGCCAGATGCAATGCCGTATTGCCACTCTCATCCACTTCATTGATCTGTGCTCCATGCTGCAGCAACAACTCAACTGTACTGATGCCCTGGTCGTACCGTCGAGCTGAGGCAAATCTACTTGCAATGATGAGCAAAGGCGTTTGATTCCATTGGTTACGAATTTCCAGATCGACATTCTTTTCCAAAAGCTGTCGAATGAGGTCTCCGGGACGTTCTTTGTTAAAATTGAGCAATCCCATTATCGGTGTGTAGCCATACTGATCCCTGTAGTTGAAGTCCAACTCATAGTTGTACTCCAAAAATTTCTGCACGTAAAACAGACGCGTTCTATCGCATGCACTGGCGAACAAACGTGAGGCCTCTTCGGGCGAACGTTGATAAACGGCATCAAGCATTTTCTTCGTCTTATCCGGATTGTCGTCCAGCAGCGAACGGTAGTAATCGAAGGCATACCGCTTGGTTTTCAGTAGTGGAGCCAAATATTTATGAGCATTCTCTTCGAACGAAGGATGGTCCCACGCAAGTGGCAGCAATATTCGAGCAACCCACGTATTTTGGTACCAAAGATGTCGCAAAACAGCAGTTTCTCCTGAATCATTGACAACGTTCAGATTGATACCGTGGTTCATAAGCATTTCAAGTACAGGAACACTCCATGTCATGAAAGCTGCTGTTTCTCCACTTTTCGTTAGGTGGTTCACATCCGCTCCGTATTCGATTAAAGTGCCCACTAGTTGTATCAAAGTATTTGTAGATGTTGCATAGTGAGAACAGACCTTTTGAAGCACAGACCATCCAGCGGAATTCACGCGATTGACGAGGGACCGTCCTTGCGGATGGCTTTCAATGATAAGGTTGAGCATATCAACGCTTCGCACGTAATGTATGGGATGGTTTCCTTCGTTATCCGAAACATTCAGATCGCATTCAACTTGTATGAGTTTTTCGAACAATTGAAGGTTGTCGTTTTCTACAGCAAAGTGCAATGCAGACTCCCCTGAAGGACCTCGGATACTGCTTAATATGTGTTGGTACTGGGAAACATTCTGGAGATTTCCTTTTATTTTTTCCGTGATTTCTTTGAATTCCTTTTCCAGATCTAGAATGTAAGAATCCCATATTAGTTTATAATAAAGCAATAAACTTTACTGATAGTACTCACCATTGACGATTTGAAGCTCGTGAGCTGTCACGATGGCATCTTCGATTTGTCCTTTGAGTTCGGGAAGATGTTCTGAAAGGATTGTTTCATTCCACTCATAAAAGGCTTCAATGTTGTTTCTGTTAAATATAACTATCTGGAGACGTTCCATGTTGCTCCACAAAAAATCCTTATGGTATTTAAGCATGAATTGCACTCTATCATTACGATGATTGTCTAAAGCCTCTCGAAACAGTATAAATCCATACTCATGATTGAAGTTCTGCTTAACTTCTGGATGAATCATATACATATCGTTCAGAAGCTCCAGTTCATCGCAGCTTATACATTCGTGTAAGATCGTTGGGCCATTGCCATCATGTCGCATCATTCCCAACAGTTCGGGATTTCGTCGAATTTGAGCTCTACAGTATTCCAATGCTAGCTTTTTCCGCAAAAGCTGTGCTAAAACTATAGAGGCATTCTCCCTACGGTACGACAGATCAAGCTCAAACTCTACAATGTACTCCTCAATTCTCTTTTGAACTTTCCCAGGTCTCAAGTATGTCAGAGTTGAAAAATAAGGGCAATCGTCATCCTCAAAACGGAAAATACTGTTGAAAGCTTGCGATTTACTCTCACCGTAATACTTTCCTCGGTATTGGATCATCTTTTCTAAAACGTAATCCAGAAGTTCAATATTGTTTCGCTGTATAAGAATTATGAAAGCATTCATGAAGTTTTTGCGTTGAGTGAAATCGAAATCATCGAAATAATTATCCAGCAAGAAGCGTATCGTATCTTTCCGAAGCGATGAGCAAGCAGATAACAAAGGATTGTGTTGTGGGAGACAAAGTTGTGCGCCCATCGAAAGTAATCGCTTTATGGTATAGTTATTACCACAACCAGCTGCTGCTTCAATAAAAGTCTCCCATCTACCGTGATCTTCCATGAAGTTGTCCCACGAGAGGTACCCATTTGGGAATAGTTTCCATAAAGCTTTGAACAGTTCCAAATTATCATAATACTCCGGATGCAGTACTGCCACTTCTTCACCATCTACTGGAGTTTGTAGAAGAACAAACATAGATCGCTCCAAACTAACTCGACCATCAGCTTCACGATTGCGTTCCAAATCCTTGACACTTCTGCATTGATCTTCGTTGACGGCAACCAAGTTCACCTTCCTTAACCATATATGATCTTCTGGGTCCCATTGGTATTTGAGCACTAGATAATCTTTAATTTTCATAAAATCCAATTGATACGTATCCAGAAGGGCATCTATTCGCACCTGTCTACCACTACGAATGGCTCGATGTAGCTCAGTGCCTTCCTTCACAGGGCGATAAATGTTGATTTTTGTCCGTTGATTGGAATTTTCGTTTTCATCTTCGAAAACATCGATCTGCAAAGGGTGTAATTCTCCCTCGGGAAAGTCGTCAAACAATCCAAACCCGAACAAAGCTTCTTCAGCTTCCATGTAGAAATGATAGTTCTTCCGATAGCACTAACTAAAATACTGAGCTTGGTAGTAATCATGCTTCAGGTTTATATGTTTCGATCATACCGTCGTTTGGATGATGCATTTCACAATGTTATTACTCACCACTTCGATCGTGTGCCGGGCATTGCTATACAGTTCTATACTGCATACACATACCGCTTCCTCGATGTGACTATCTCACTTTACAATAGGACAACTCTATCACCACTTGTTGAAATATAATGCAGCAGTAGTAGTGATAGGCTTCTACTGGAAAAGTTTATCTTTCTTATACGTTGTGGAGCTGAAATTTTAACATCGTTTGAAAATTAGTCAATGTAAACGGATGCATTGGTTTAAAGTGGGAAATCAGTGTAAAACATTGTATACATACTCTATGGATGAAAACTTTTGGAGCAGTGATTAGCGCAACTAATTTCTTCACGTAGGCGTTACTGATTCTAATTAGAATTTAGCCGAATAGGAACATTGTATTAGTTGCAGGCTGAAACGAATTTTTATTTTTTATATGCTTCGGTTCTATTTAGGGGAACTTACGTATTGTCGAAAGCCTAAGCAGCTGAACTTTGAAGAAGGCAATTATACAGAACAATGAAGCAAAACAATGAAAACAGGAGACACCTGAGCTACACTTGAGCACTCTTCATTGATTAATTATTATGCACAAAATACTATTTTGTTTTCTAAATCATCTATTTTTCCTCACCAAAGTCACGAGGCACTTGTTCTTTTATCGTCAATGCAATGACTATTGTCGGCAGCTAAATTGTTCTCTTCAGCAATCCAAAACTGTACAAAAACTAGGTTATGTATCGGTAACTTTTTGTACTTGTTGACAATGCCTGAATTTAAATACAGACTACACTGAGAACAGCATTGCAGTTATAAATAGAATGGCTGAGAGTCATATTGAATACACAACGCCACTAACTTTGTGCGACTAAGGCGCCGTCAACAAATTACGTGACGCTCTAGGGGGAGGGGGAGTAGGCTCAAACGTTGCGGCTCAAACACATTTCTTTTTTATACAAAGACCGTTGCGGACGGGGGAATGGTCGAACACGATTCTCTTGATTTGTTCTTATTGCGTTTCGTAGAATCTGGACTATAGAAATTCATACATTTTGCCTTAAGAAAGATGGAACGATTATTGCAATCCGAGAGCTTTATGTATTGTTTCAGCATCACCCCACATCAAGGCGTCGATAGACGAGGGGAGTGCGCACGAGCCTATCGATCGCAAGGTTCTTGGTTCGATTCCAGGTAACCTGGAATCAAAATTATCAGATAGACAACTGATATTATCAGTTCAGCCAGATGATACTATCACTTCTTGTCTATCCTGATAGTATCACTGAGAGAATGGTTTCTATCAGAGATAGAGAATAGAGTGATAGTATCCCTAGCCCAAAAAATTCTCATGATGATGATACTAACAGTACAACATCTCTCAAATAACAATGATAGAGGTTCTATCTTTATCAATTGATAATATTATAGAATAAAAATTGTTGGACCCATCGTATAGAAAATAACTAAATTCCATATTTAGCAATCCATGGTGGCTTCTTCAGGAGTGTAAGAATTGTTGGAATTCATGCAATATGGGTATTTTCGGAACGGGCGCTTCAAGAGGATGACGATCATCGATGTCCGACGCCATTTTGAAATCCAAGATGACGGCGTCCGGTTCGGTAAAATAATTGAAAACCTATGCAATATGGGTATTTTCGGAACGGGCGCGACGGGGGGATGACGAAAATCCATTTTCAAAATGGCGGCACCCGGATTAGTAAAATTATTGAAAACCCATGCAATACAGGTATGTTCAGTTTTTGTCACGATCCGATTTCTTTCACAATTTATTCCGTTTTTATCAACACAAAAATATTGAAAATTTTTATTTTTTGGAATGTTTAGAAAGTAAACTAAAGACTTATTTTGAAGCAAGCCTTATGTTTTTCAAATGCCTCAGGGTTGAATTTTCGACATTATGGTAGTATTTATCACTTGTACCGTAGGTATTAATTCCTATACAGGTCGGACACGATTATCCGGAGTATCAATGTATGTTCAGTACAGTATGTTCAAGCTTGACTAGGGCTGCTAGACAAGATCGATACATCTTTCTACAGTCGAGACTAGTTCTGGCCTGAGACGAGACTCGCGAAGACGGTCTTCTTTTTCTGTGATTGCTGAGTTTTTTTCTAATTCCCCTTCGTGTTTATACCAATTATGCGCAAGCCGTTCAAACCCTCACATGAACCTCACAGCAAAAAATGATTGAGTTTGCATCACATCGAATCATAAATAGCCGTTTGAGTGAAATTTCATGCCAGCAAACGTAGCAGACATTAGAAATAATTAATCTTCTGCTTAGATGTATCAGCAACTTTGGTAAAAACTGCTCCGCTGACTGAGGTTTTTAATAACTATTTACTTTGAACACAATACTTTGCACTTTTTCAGCCATAAAAACGGTGGGCTGAATTTGACGTTTCGTGAGAGGGGAATCTGGGCTGCATATGACGTTGATATTTTTCCTCTTCGCGAGTCTTTTTCAGGTTCTGGCCATGTCCTGGCAACAACTTGGGATTGTAATTACAGTCATACCTCGATATAACGTAACCTCTTTATAACGTAACTCGATATAACGTAATTTTTACCTCAATATAAGGTAACTTTGCATGGCTCCCATTTATTTTTTTTTTCATTTTTTTATCAAAAACATGATTTATGATTTCCGTCATCCCCTCATGGTGCCCGTTCCGGAAATACCCATATTGCATGGGGTTTCAATGATTTTACCAAACTGGAGGCCGCCATCTTGGATTTCAAAATGGCGTCGGACATCGATTACCGTCATTCCCTCGTCGAGCCCGTTCCGAAAATATCGATGAGAACATACCTTGACTTATTTCTATTAGCTTTTTCCCATTATGCGCAAGATGTTGGTTTCGATTTTTGTATCAGTGAAAGGATAGATAGGGATAGCTATATAATTTTGCAGATAGTATATTTTTCCCCAAAGATAGATGATAAAGATATGCTTGATCCATCAGTGATGAAAAAATGCTGATAGTATCTCCATCCGTCTATCAATTGATATAGATAATTTAGTCTATCTTCTATCCATCATTTTGCAAGAAGTGATAGTATCCCTATCACTACCCATAGTGATAGTATCATTTGATAGTATCAAAAGATAGACGTGATAATAGTAAATGAGAGGGATAAATTTGAAGCCTGCAGGTGGCCGGTTTTAAACGTAAATTTATGAATTTCAATCCTTTTTCTTGTGGCGAATTTTCATAAGGGTTTCTTATGTTTATCGATAGTTTGTTTGGCCCAATGTCACCCCAATGAATTGGGGCCAATTTTACGTCTCCAATTTAAAGGAAATTAATCAAATTTTAATTATTTGTTCAGATTTTGCAATGTATTCTCATATTTAGCCGTACACATCAAGTCAAATTGCGACATTTGTTCAAAAATAAATGAGGACTTACGCATTTTTGGCCAAATCTCACCCCCAACGACGGTACTTGCGCATTTGTTTTCAAATTTCTTTATATTCGAAAGGTAAATAATTTCACCGTGAATTGAACTATTCGCTGACACGCTGAATGGCTCGATATGGTTGTGGTCTGTAAAAGTTGCTGCTCTTGAACGCCTTATCATCAAGTTATTACCGAGAGAATTAATGGTAACATTAAAAAAAATCGGATTGCGATGTTCCACGATTTTTTTTGGTTTATGCATATTGTTCGATAGGCTCATTCGGATCAAAATCCAAACTTTGCCAGTAAAATTTATTTGCGTTCCTATTATTCTCAGTGTATGAGAAAATCAGAATAGGCCCTTTGCAAATCAATTCACTTATGACTTTACACAAAAACATCATCCTCTGATGCTTCTGATTTCCTGTAGAACAGCAGGAGTGTTGCCAAAATAGTTCAACTATTGAAAGACGTATATTTTATATGTTTCTCAGTATACTGAAGATTATGCACTACAATCGTCAAATAAGAAAGTAGGCTCAATTGTTACCAATGCATGCTTCCAATAAATTAATTAGTCATGTTCGTATTTTTCTGTGAATTTAAATCGTAAATAATAAATACACCACAATTGAATATGGTTTTCTGGCAACCTGGTTCCGTAATAAAAAGTGATTGCCAATAAATTAATTAGTCATGTTCGTATTTTTCTGTGAATTTAAATAGTAAATAATAAATACACCACAATTGAATATGGTTTTCTGGCAACCTGGTCCCGTAATAAAAAGTGATTGCCGAGGCAATCAATGTGCATTAATTTTAATTATTGATTTAAAGAAAAAAAATTAAGTATTTTCGAGTGCTTTATATACAAATCAAAAGTTCAATAGTGCATAAGTGATCGGTGCGTAGCTTTTGTGAAAAACATGGCATTGGAGCGGATAATTTGACCTTTCGAAGTGGTGAGTTTTTGTAAGCTGTTCTTGTGTTGTTTTATTCGGCAGCTCACGAATGACGATAATTTCGTAAGCATTCATTTCATTTGATGATAAAACCCATGTTATATAACATTTTTGTGATATATGTGATTTACATGGAAGATTATAATTCAAGGAATATGTTGAGTACATTGAAGTTAACTCTTGTTCCGTAGATAAATTTAAACACGGACGATAAGTTAGTGTGTGTGTGTGTGTATACAATCCACCTCCCACTGACCGGCAGTGCTTTTATGGAAGAAAATTGTATGCATGTATTTATTGATACCCTTCGATATCTTCATATCTGCAGACAATTTTAGCCCAGGAGATGAAAGGTGATAGCTCTACTGAAATTCCAACGACCCATTTCAAGAATGGCAGTAAATACACACACATTCTGAGGTCATTTTCATATACAGTAAGCCCCGCATAAAAACACCCAGATATCAAATGGATATCTGAAATATTTTTACACTTCCTGAATCGAAAATTAAATTTTCGACCCTGGCACGTATTTAGTTTCATATGGAAATAGGTAGGTAAATAATAATAAAGAATGATTTTACCAGGATGTAATGCTGTTTCTTCCGTCACAGCACTGTGCTTACCGCAAAATACAACACACTTTTTCACTGCCCTACGCACGTAACATGTTCGATTCTGACCGCATCACCCGCCCCCGCAGGAGCAAGCGTCACTGTCAAAGGATCACACACTACTAAATAAGCCCGCGAATCTCCCCCCACTGCACTGCGCGCGAAACACGATTAATCCTGCTTGACCGCTTCACCCGCCCCTGCAGGAGC
Organism: Aedes aegypti; assembly: GCF_002204515.2. NCBI lineage: Eukaryota > Metazoa > Arthropoda > Insecta > Diptera > Culicidae > Aedes > Aedes aegypti. Next base: position 197,999,722 of record NC_035108.1, read on the forward strand.
AAGCGTCACGGTCAAAGGATCACACACTACTAAATAAGCCCGTGAATCATGCCACTCTTCTACCCCCACTGCACTGCGCGCGAAACACGATTAATCCTGCTTGACCGCTTCACCCGCCCCCGCAGGAGCAAGCGTCACGGTCAAAGGATCAAACACTACTAAATAAGCCCGCGAATCACGCCACTCTTCTCCCCCCACTACTCTGCGCGCGAAACACGATTAATCCTGCTTGACCGCTTCACCCGCCCCCGCAGGAGCAAGCGTCACGGTCAAAGGATCACACACTACTCAACACGGACGATAAGTTAGTGCTGCCAAAAATACCCTCAGGGTGCCGAAGCCATAATTTACCCTATTACTTTTCGTTTCTTTCATTATTTATTGATAGAATTTTACTCAGACCAAACAGCAACAAAGTTCAAAATCAGGTAAGAGAGAAACACAAAAACAATAAGAAAAAAACGCAGATAGGGCATTTAGAACATCTTATGGACGATCTCACAGAAGTTCGTTGAATATAATGCAGTTCGACTACCACTTGCAGTCTTCTTCAGTGTCAGTTACTCGTATCCACTGAAGAAATCGTCGCATCTCTCTACCTTAAATACTAACACCCGATAAGTACCTACACAATCAATCTACCTAGGAAAAAAAATTCAACAGGAGTATACCTGCCATGTCTTGGTCAAAAATTGAACAGGGGATAATAATAACTATACAAATCCCTAACTATCTACCTATGTATTCAAGCTCGTTTGTATTTCTTAGGTACAAACTTAAACAGCCTTGACTGTCCGTTTCCTTGATCCCTATTAAGAAGTAGTGAAGGCTTTTGTTTGTAAATTTCTAAACTTTCAGCGACGTCTAGTTTCCAAGATGAAGATACGTGATTTCTCTGTCAAAGATAAGCATTTAGGAGCGGAATTAAAAGGTATACGGTACTCCATCTACTTTTAAGTTTCTCAATTAGATCATTGTTTTTTTTTTTCAAAAAAGATTGAATAAGAAACAACTTTTTTGTATTGTTCATCCTCATTGTTTTGTTTCTCCTTCTCTTTTATGGCAACTGAGAAAAGCCTTCTTCTCAGTTAAGTGTTTTTTTAAAAAAAACTTCCGCAGTTATCAACTGAGAGCTTTTTTGCAAAGGTACATTTTTTTCATTTTTGATCACTACTTCTTCTTCTTTCTGGCGTTACGTCCCCACTGGGACAGAGCCTGCTTCTCAGCTTAGTGTTCTTATGAGCACTTCCACAGTTATTCACTAAGAGCTTTCTTTGCCAATGGACCATTGTTGCATGTGTATATCGTATGGCAGGTACGAAGATAATCTATGCCTCGGGAAGTCGAGAAAATTTCCAACCCGAAAAGATCCTCGACCGGTGGGATTCGAACCCACGACTCTCAGCTTGATCTTGCTGAATAGCTGCGCGTTTATCGCTACGGCTATCTATGCCCCTGGTATACAGTATGCCCGTCATAAAAGTATTGATACTTTTTCCCCACCGGTGAGGCAAAATTCCGGTTAAGACAATAAATTTTAAAACTGGTATAGCATAAAATGGGTAAATATTTTGACATAAGTTTGTCCAGCAAAGTTTTAGCCAATATGTTAAAAGTTCACTGTGTTGCATTTTTTTCCATTGCACTAAAGTTGAATTTTTTACCCCACCTTACTCTATAACTGAGTCCAATTAGAATTCAGTCGAACAGGATTATTGCACTGATTACAGACTGCAATGCAATTTTACACTTTAAATACATCGATGTTAGGAATTACTTGGGGTTTCTTTTATTGATCTTTTATTAGATTGAATATTTTTATAGAAAGAATAAATATTTCTTTTTGTTCAGGAGAACGGTAGGGTCTTACCTATAAAATTTTACAAAATTTAAAAAAAATACACGGAGAACAAAATATAGTGTTCGTAATCATTTTTCCGGTCAATTTAACTATATTTTAAGGTTGATTTTGAGATAACTAAAAATATAGTTGAATTGACGGTATATTGTTAACTATAACTACAGTGAAACCTCCATGAGTCGATATTGAAGGGACCATCGACTCATAGAAATATCGAGTCATGGAACAGCAATCCTTTGGAAAGCTGTTTCAAGGGACCATCATAGTAACCATGAAATTTTGTTTCTAGTATGGTTCCATGAGTCGATATCGAGTCATAGAACATCGACTCATGGAGGTATCACTGTATACCATATAGTTGTTGACAACTATATTTTTGATTGAATTTACAAACGTCAAACGTCAAAATTTAACTATATTTTAGTTGACTCAAAGTGAATTTTATTGAGTTAACAATATTTTGCAATGTTTACTCAGCATTTTTTTCTGCTTTATCAACATATCTGAAAAGATTCGGTGCTGCTTTATCGATCTAAAAAAACATTGCAAAAATGAAAACAAAGGGCGAGTCGACAAACTTGATATGTGGTCTCCTGCGTGAGAGGTGGTCATCTTAGCACCTACACTATTCCTTGCAAGTTAGAAGTAAGAAGATTTGTGAGCATGACTTGAAGTCTAGGGAGGTGAATGTTTCCGAATAGTGATAATTATCAAAATTATAATTGTTATAAGTACAAGTGGATAGCTCAATCAAAGAAGTGTGCGTATTTGATTTGACGTTAATTTAGTGTTGGCGTAAGTTAATTTTATTTCGAAACAACTGTTTGTGCGTAAGTTAAAGAAATTGACAGGATTGTAATCTTAACATACAGAAATTCTTATGCGTGTATGGAAAACAGATAGGGCTTGAATGAAATCTTATGGATAAATAAGATAAAAGATAAACAAAATTTACATTTACACTTTACATTAAAATGAAAATCGTGAAAAACATAAAATTTCGCAGATTAATGTTTATGCTTCAAATAAATCCAAAATATGAGTGTCCAAAGTAGACCCAGAAATCAAAAATAACCCCATTTGAAGGTACCTACTCATATTCAATCATTCTACGGTGGATGATATGAGAGAATGGAGGAAAACTAGTTGTTGACAGAACATCCTAATAAGACTGATATAAGATAAGACTGTTATATATCGAGTTATATCTCCGTAAAAATATTCAAACTTTGTCATGCCATCAAGTAGGCTGTTAAAAAATGGCATGCAGTCACCCATACAAAATGACAGATTATTTCTATCCCGTTTTCCGGCTATTCTGGAGACTTTTCAAAACTTTTCCTTCACACGATCACGTCGAAACCCCTGAGGAATACAAAAGTAAAAAAATTGTACTATTCCGTTGACCCGTTCTTGAGCCATTTCACGACAAACTAACACTATTCCATTTTTATATATATAGATATTTGCTGACTCATTTCCTAAATGTTCCTTAATTAGCTTAGGTGGGCGGTCTTACTCCATCTTCCTCTAAATATGTTGACGCAATTTTGTTCCGCAAATTTGTAGCCAGTTTAAAGTATTTCTGGAAATCGTGATTATTACAATAGGGTCGAATTTATGTCTCACTTTGTTTTACTCAGTAGAACTTAGAAAGTTAGTCTCACACATTTTAGATAAAAATTAATCAAATCATAAATTTTTTGAAGATGTTTATATTGAGCAATTCTCGGTGAAACCAGGCCACCATCGGCACCAATCGTTAGAATTCCAATTTTATATCACTGATCGCTAGTTTTCGATAAAACTTTAGGGTGGTCCCTTCAGTTTTCTCAAATTTGTGGACCCCTCGTACGACAGCTAGCTAAACAGTTTGCGAAAAAGCCCTTTTTTGATAAATCTTGGGTATTTCTTCACATGATATGTCTCATATTTCGCTTGGAACACATAGCAAACTTAGTGGCATCGTACAGAGAAAGGATATAGCTTTCATTGAAACTTGAAAACATTTTGGCGGCCATTTTGAATGTTCTTTGTTTGTTGTACAAAAAATGATGTTTGTATTGATTGCACTCGCCATGTATGTCAAAATCGTTAACATGGTTTAGAAAATCTTTCATATCATAGGGTATCATAGGGTAAAAATTAAAAAAATGTTACAAAATTAAAAATGTTACAAAATTAAAAATGTTAGAAAATTCAATCTCCCATATCTTCCTTACCATAAAATGATGATATAAAGGTGGCCTAAAGACAATGTAGGTTTATTTTGAAATTACTATGGAGAAATTTTGAAAACTGTTCCTGTAATGTAAGTAGAAACTTATCATCTCATAGTTAAAACTCATTCTTCAAACCTTAATAAAGGATGTTGCTGAAGAAATAAATCCTTTTTAAGCTAATTTTGTTTGGGATTTTTGCAGAAGTTTGCAGGGCTACATTGCCATATGAAACTAAGTTATAGTAAACAAATTCATGAATATTTCTTCTCCCATTCGTCGGATTGAATTTCTCTCTTTAACATTTTTTCTCTTTATGGTACTCATTAAGATTCTCTATTGAGATTTTGCTCAGAAGGGTGGAATACATTAAAAAGCGTTATAAACATATTATACCAGTTTGACGATGTGCGAAACAAAAGCCTTTTCCGAGTACACTTTTGTCTTTTTATGTGTTTGCCTATCCATATTTTAGTGCTTTTGCTCTAAAAGCTCAGCCGGAAAAACGAAATAACGCATTGCTTCATTCGACTTCCAGTTTTGGTGCAGTGGAATCAAGTATACGTAACTGATGCAACAAAACAGAATTCTTAAACAAATTGACATGGGCTCCAGTAAACTATTCAATGTGGCGGCCAAAATTCACTACCAGAAGATTTTTTCGGCAACAGTAACGAATCGGTTCGGTTAATTGCCATGTGGTCGACGTTACAGAGTGCTAATGTTTTTTCATGAAAGTCATGTCGGCATTGCTGTAGTAGGCGTTGAACTGGCAAGAAGTTGTTTTTTCAAACTACTGACATGTTTCTCTATTTTCAGAGGAGAGAAATTTTCAAGTGATTTGAAGATTGAACTCGGGTCATTTGTGATTCGAGTAGCTGATTTTCATTCCTCCTGTGTGGTGCAGCAGTGGACTTTTTCCTGTGTGGCGCGGTGTCTTGGTGTTTCCTGTGTGGTGCGGTGGAAAGTTTTCGAGTCGCCGTTATACTTGTGGAGCGTGAAATCTCCTCGAGATTTATTTTTCAAGCTAGAATTTTGAGAGGACTATTTGATTGGGCCTGTGTGCTGTGGAAGACGTCAAGAAGTATCGTTAGCGCAGAGTAGGATTTTTTCAAGAGGACGTTGTACGTTTGAAGCTTGCAGTCTCATCTTCCAGACATTTTACGTGGAGTTTGAAGTTTCTAAGTATCTTATCATTTTTATTTTATTATATATTTATTTTCATATTCGTGTTGATTTTTTTTTCTCTTACATTATTTATTTTTGCACCCCAATCATGGATATTGATGTAAATGGTTCAGTTCTAAAAGATGGTGATCTTCCTCCGGGACCATCATCTTCTACTGCAAAACCTTTTCGTATCAAAATATTTGACGGTCCATTTGAAGTATATTTTCTAAAAAAACAAATACTTATAAATGTTTTGTTGATTTCGGCCAAAATATATGAAAAATATTCTTCCGTCAAGAAAATCAAAAAGATTTCACTTGATAAATTACGTGTTGTTTTCGGTTATCGTGATGATGCAAATTCACTTTTAGACTCATAACATTTCTCAGATTCATATTGTGTATATGCACCATGTAATTTCTGTGAAATTAATGGTGTTTTATATAATGAATTTCTTCAATGTGATGAAGTGATTAATTTCGGTAATGGAATTTTTAAAAATCAAGCCATTTCACCTGTTGATGTTTTAGATTGTCAACGTTTATCAAAATTAAAATTGAACGATAAAGGCTCTGAACATATTCATTCTAATTGTATGAAAATTACTTTTGCTGGATTAGTTCTCCCTGATTTTGTAAAAGTTAATAACGTTATTTTTCGCATTAGGCTTTATTTTCCAAAAATAATGCATTGTGAAAGATGCCTTCTTTTTGGACACACGAATTTGTTTTGCTCCAATAAACCTAAATGTACAAAATGTGGTCAGCCACATTTATCATCAGATTGCACTAAAAATTCTGAGCTTTGTATATATTGTATTCAAAAACATAACCTTTTGAAAGATTGCCCTGTTTACATTAGTAATCAGTCCAAATACAATCAAAAACTGAAAAACAGAAATCAGACATCTTATTCTGAAATTTTGAAAAATTCTAAGGATATAACTGCTCTTAATATTTATGTATCTCTAACTGATGATGAGTTTGATGACACTTCGAATGTAGTTAACTATATTTATAAACCCCCTTCTAAAAGAAAAATAATTCAAAAATCTTCTCCTGAAGCTCAGGTTCAATTTGATTCTAATACAAAGTCATTCAATGACAATTTTCCGCGGTTAAATTCTTCCTCTTCCCTTATAATTCCAGGTTTTCAACGAGTAGAATCTGATCCATCAAATTGTAATATGAATACAAATGCCAATTCGTCTAATAATAACAAAAATGTTAATGAAAATTCCCCAATTTTAGGAATTAGTAAAAATGTTGGGATTTGATGATTTTTGGAAAAAGATAATTAGAATGATTTAATCATTCTTGCCTCCATCCTTGATAAATTAAATACTTTTGGACCCTTCATTGCTTCATTATTTTCATCGTTATGGCTTCAAAATCAATGGAATTGTAGAAGTATACTTCCTAAAATAGATAGATTGAGAGTTATGCTTGAACATCACAAAATTGATATCTTCGGTTTGAATGAAACTTGGTTAACCCGTATAGGCCTGAGTAAAAGCAAAAATACTGAAACCCTCACCGCTCAGCGAATTCTTAATGGATTCAAATGATTTTTTGTCAGTATACTGGCACACATATCTAGTTTCTAGAAGTGGACAGAGGAATGCGGAAATATTCCTATGGTCGGAGTTATTCCGGTGGATCACTTGGTCAGGTCAGGTGCTTTCACTCAGGCCTATACGGGTCAACGGAGTCAAAAGTACTACGCGTTTCATCATTTAATATAATTCGTAAAGAAAGAAATATTTCTTTTGGCGGAGTTTTAATTGGTATTCGTAATGGCATTGAATTCAAATATGTAAATTTATCATTGAATATACATTTGGAATATGTTATTATTTCTGTAAAACATATAGATCACAATTTTCATATTATTTGATTATATACCCCTCCCAATGGAAACTTCTTAATATCTGAATTGAAAATGATTTTAGATAGTGTTCCTCATCCATTTTACATTTTGGGTGACTTTAATGCTCATAATTATTCTTGGGGTAGTGATAGAACTGATGGTCGTGGTTCATTATTAGTGGATTTAATTGATGAATATAATTTAAACATTCTAAATGATGGATCATTTACCAGAATTGCTGTTCCTCCATTGAAAAATTTATGTATTGACTTAACTTTGTGTTCAACTGATTTATCGTTCAAATCTACTTGGAACATATTAAATGATCCAAATAATAGTGGTCATCTTCCAATTTTGATTCACTTGAATCATTTAACGCAAAATAGTAATAATGTAAGTTCTTCTCTTCCAAATTATACCAAAAACGTTGATTGGAGTAAGTTTTCGGATTAAATTTTTGTGTCACAAATTAATTTGCAAAATTCAAATTCCCCAATTGAAAATTATATTAAATTTATTAAAATTATGATGGAGAGTTTACCTATATCACAGAAAAAGAAAACTCTTTGAAATATTAGAAAAATATTCGTCCTATGTTTTGGTGGGATAATGGTTGTTCAATTGCTTTTAAAAATAAATCGGAAGTTTTTGAAAAATTTCGTCGTTTGGGTACTGAAGAAAATTATTTACTATATTGTAAAGCAGAAGCTTGGTTTACTCGTACTACTAAATTCAAGAAACGAAATTATTGGAAACATTTTATTGAGAACCTTGATAGTGACACTTCATTGTCTACATTGTGGTCTGTAGCAAGAAGTTTAAGAAATTATGATAATTCTTCTCCTGCTTTATTGGAGTACTCCGATAATTGGATGGATCAATTTGCATCAAAAATTTGCCCACATTTTGTTACTCAATCTTTTAATTTTGAAACCAAACAATCAATCAATTATTTTCCAGAATTATGTTCTCCATTTTCAATACATGAGTTTAATTTAGCATTATCTATTACCAATAATACTGCGCCAGGTATTGACAATATTAAATTTATCGTTCTTAAAAATTTACCGCACGAAGGGAAAGCTCATTTACTTTCAATTTACAACACATTTCTTTTACAAAATGTTATTCCATTAGAATGGCGTTCAATTAAAGTAGTAAGTATACTTAAACCAGGAAAAGATGCTTCATTGGCTGATAGGGTAGGTGTACCAGTTATGGCCATAGTGGTTCCCTATTTCGCCATACGTGCTACCTTGTCTCCACGTTTCGAAAAGTGTTGTGTGTTTTAGCAATAAGATATAGAATATATCTTGGTGTTAAAACAATCAAAAAGATTAAAAATGTGAAAGTCATCGGAAGTTCACGTATGGCCAAATAGGGAAGCACTATGGCCATAACTGGTACACTCTTCCTAGTCGTAGATCAATAAGTTTACTATCATGTCTTCGTAAACTTATGGAAAGAATGGTTTTAAATCGTCTTGAGGTATGGGATGAACAAATAATATTTTATCTCCTAGTCAATTTGGGTTCAGAAAAGGTCGTGGTACCCGTGATTGTGCCTTTTGGCTTCCCAAATTCAGCTTTCATTCCACAAAAAACAGTACACTTTCTTAGACGTGTCTGGAGCGTATGATTCAGTACTTATTGATTTACTCTTTCAAAAATTAAATATTTATAAAATTTCTTCAATTTTATCCAATTTTTTAAATAACTTGTTTTCATTCAAAATCATGCATTTTTATCATAATGGGACGTCTAAATTTACCCGTAATAGTTATTTTGGACTTCCTCAAGGATCTTGTTTGAGCCCCTTTTTGTACAATTTATTTACATGTGATATATCATCTATTACTCCAAATGGTTGTTTTTTAGTTCAATTCGCTGATGATAAAGTAATTTCAATTAGTGAATGTAATAGAGAAATAATACGTCATTATATGCAAATTTGTTTAGATAATATTGATAAGTGGGCTTTTGAGAATGGTTTTACGTTTTATGTTCAAAAAACTAAATATATTATATTTTCACGTAAACATTCTACAGTAAATATAAATCTATTTCTTAATGGATATGTAATCGAACAAGTATATGAATATAAATATTTTGGTATTAAGTATGATTCAAAATTAAATTGGGATTTCCATTAATTTTCTCCGAACTATAACTGGTACTTGGTGGGGTGCTCATCCTTCTGATATGATAGTTTTTTATAAAACAACAATACGCTCAATTTTGGAATACGGTTGTTTTACTCTTGGTTATGCCACTCAAACTCATTTTTCAAAACTTGAAAAGATTCAATTTCGTTGTTTAAGAATTTGTTTCAATTATACTCATACTAAAGCTGTTGAAGTTTTATATGGGGTTTTTCCTCTTAAAATTCGTTTTCATGAACTAAATTGTAAATTCCTCGTAAAATGCTTCACAAATAAGCATCCGCTAATAAATATTTTAAAAAATTTACATAAATTAAATCCTTCTAGTAAAATGTTGTTCTACAGAACATATATTACCTGTTCTATCAAATACGTTTAACAATTGTGATATAAATGTACATTCTTTTCAGCCCTATATTGATAAATCTTTACATTGGAAATTGAATCAAATACCAAAAAATATGTGTATTCAATATGCTAAATTGTTTTTTGAACGTAAATTTTATGGATTTGATCAAAAATTTGTTTATTGCACTGACGGATCATTGATTAATAGTAATGCAGGATTTGGAGTTTATAATATTAATGTGGCATATTTTTTTCAAATTACAATCTCCATGTTCAGTTTTTGTAACTGAATTGACTGCATTGTATTTTACATATAAGTAATATGGTCGGCGTTAAGTCAGAGTGGACCAAGTACAAAACTTGGGAAAATTGGATTATTCTGCCATTAGATGCAAAATAACATTATCTCCATTTCACTTTGACCGGACTTGATGAATGTTGAAAACTGGGAGAGATATGTAACAAATTTACTCTGGATGATCAATAAAAATCAATAAAAGTATGCAGTCAGAGTGGACCAAGTAATTTTTACCATAACAACGAAAACGATCGATGCGCTGAGAAAGTCTAGAAAATGCAAGACATTTCAAGTTATTTTCCAGATGTTTCGACATGGAATGATTCTTCTTCCCATCCATCAATAGAAACTCATAAACATGTCATAATCCGATGGATCTTATTTTGATATCTGGCCATTTACCGTATTTGAGTAGGTGATCAGGAATTGCAACAATTTCTGTGCAGACAGAGTGCACCAAGTGTCAAAAAGCAACAAACTGATTGATCATTGCATTTTTTGAGTCGATTTCAAAGTTTGATAGAAGTTTATGGTAGTTCTATGGTGTATGTATGGACTGTCCTAGAACCCGCATATTGGATTAGTATATTTTGGTCGGTACTCAAGATTTTCATTTGGTCCACTCTGACTGAACGCATATTTGAATATTTCTGGTCTTCAACGCCCTGACCCTTCAAAACCTTAATTCCCAAGGTATCGTAATGCCACTGATTTTGAGATTGAAGATATGGATTATTGAATAATTTACGATACTGATGTCGAAGGGTCTTAATAATGTGTTCATCTTAAAGATATGCACCCAGTTTGACCACGCAAGCATTAAATGATTGTTCTTTTTCTTGAAATTGTTCAGTCAGAGTGGACCAAGTGCACATTGTCCATCAAAAAATCGTTCTATCAGAGTTTCGGATTGTGATTTTTCATGTTTATCACTTCACATTATATTGTTTGAAAGTAACAGAAGGATGGGTAGAAATATTGAACCAAAGTTTTACTGAGATAAAAAAATACAAAGCGTTAGACTTTGAGCCCGTTTTTCTCAAATATGAAAAATGTCACTTGGTCCACTCTGACTTAACGCCGACCATATAATAAAGGATTATTCTCCAAACATATTCATCATTTGTACAGATAGTTAGAGCTGTATCAATTCTATCGAATCTTGTAATTTCAATTTTAAAGTCCATTATTTAATTTTATTGTTAAGAAAATTATTATATGATTTGCATTCTCGAGGATTTATTATTAGATTTGTTTGGGTTCCATCCCATAGTCATATATTTGGTAATGAACAAGCTGATTGTTTAGCAAAATTAGGAGCTACTTGTGGAATTATTTATTAACGAGATGTTGCTCATTCGAAATGTTATGCTAAATTTAAAAAAAAATATGCTTTGAATTCTTGGCAAGTTGATTGGGATTCTAGTGACAAAGGTCGATGGTGTCATTCCATTTTACCAATTGTGGATAAAAATTCCTCGGTTTAAAAATTTATCTGCTGGTAGAAATTTGATTTGTACGTTTCCAAGACTTATTTCTAATCATTATACTTGTAATAGTCATTTATATCGTATTAACATTGAAGATTCAAATTTATGTGATTGTGGTGAAACTTGTCAAGACATTGATCACATAGTTTTTTATTGCAAAAATTATATTTTGCCTAGGAAAAAACTTATAAATAACTTCAAGAATTTAGATACTGCTGTACCTGTATCTGTTCGTGATATTCTTGGTATTAGATCACTTCCTATGATTAAAATTTTATACGATTTTTTCAATGATTTTCGTTATGTTATATGATACTGTTTTGCATTTTATTTTATTTCGTTTCAGAAATCAAGAACTACGGCCTCCCTTGAACTCCTCCATCATCTCCGATTTTTGGTTACTTAAACTCCTTCTCAAGATTAAGGCTCTGATATGGATTGTTTTCGGTTGAGCTTTTAGTTTTAAGTTATTTTTATAACATTTTAAGAAAAGATAACGAGGTTTTGTGCCCTTTTGAGAACGATTTTAAAGAAAATCACTCAAAGGGGTTTCTCCCTCTTTCTAATTTTTTTGTTTAATAAATTAATAAATAAATAATAAAGCCATGTTGGCATTAAACATAAAGGTTATACCAAAGACACATTAAAGACCTCCATGTCCCTTGCAGTTGCCCAAAAAATTATGGCTCATAAGGCAATCGAGAATGTCGTGAAAATTGTACTGCGATGTGTCAAACTTGGGTACCTTTTGCACTACCGAGGGACCAAATGCAGTACTAGAAGTGGTACCCAATCTGAGCCCGAGTCGGACGGACCTGGTTATACGATGTGAAAGGAAACCGAAAAAAAAAATTGTGCTACGAAATTTAATACATTTTTGATTTAAGGTTGCATTCATCCTAATAAAATACAGTTAACTCTCCCTCACTCGATATTCTGTATCTCGATATCGAGTAAGAGAACCATAGTAAAAGTTGGTTTTCATGGCTAACTCGATGGTCCCTTGGATCGCAGTTGCACTGGTTTTGTGTTCTGTAACTCGATACCTCCCTAACTCGATGGTCCCTTCAATATCGAGTTAGGGAGAGATGACTGTAGTAAGATTATTAAAAATTCTTTATGGAGTTGTTTTTTATGTTTACCAAATACATATAGGCTTTTACAAAGATCGCAGCAGATTCACCGATAATCTACCACTAATCTGACAAATATTCAACCCAAAATCCATCATTAGTATCCACAGATATCTGCAAAGAATCTAACCAGAAAAAAAATTATCTCACAATTGTTTAAGGAGTACACCAAAATATTCCTTTGGTGGTGCTCTCCAAATATTTTTTTCAGAGATTAATCTATGCATTCTTCTAAAAGTTAAAAACTCATTGCTAGAAAAAAGTTGTTTACCCTCTATAGCAGCAGCTTTATAGTTTAAATAAAAAAAAATATTCAAATCGTGAAAACTTTTTTGTTTCTTGATGTTTTGGCATCATTTTGTTCAATGTTCAATTTTCAATTCAATTTTGTACGCCGATATTTTTATTTTTTGCCTGAATCAGAAGTATTAACAATCAAAATAGACGTGTTTTTGTTTCAAACGAAAAAAGATAGCGAGTTTATACACTTACCGAATAACGCATTCACCACAGCTCTAAAAGTACACTTAGGAAAAAATCGAAACATGGTGGAATATTATATAATACAATATGAAATGATGTATTTGTTTGTTTCCAAAATATGCAAATATCAAATTTGCCTAAAAGAATATAGTGTTTCTTCAAATTGTTATTGAACAACTTTCTAGGTTGGGATCATGAATATGGAATATGACCAAAGTCACATGCATACTTGCACCACGTAGAGGCAGAATTGATAACTAAACAGTGCTCTCTCAAATTGTTTTCAAGCTTCTGAACAACTTTGCCGAAGACACGAACTATGTATCTAGGTGGTCAGGATCATGAGCTAGAGTCCACTGGAATATGACCATATAATATGCACACTAGTGCCACGTAGCGCTCAAATTGCGCATCCAAAACCCCACCTAATGAACGCCATAAGGCTACTCTACAACTTTGCTGAAGACCGCAACTTTGCAGGAAGTAAGGATTTCGAGATACTGCATCATAAATATTTAAATTTTTAGGTGATGCTAAACTTTTCGGGGTGCTGCAATATTTAACTGGGGTGTTGCAATACTAGGTGATGCGATTCCATTCTTATGGTGGGTAGTGTATATATTATTTCTACAGATAAGAAAGTTAGTCATACCATTTCTATGAAAATGTGGACCACCATAAACGCCAAACAATTGGCCTAACTAGAGTGTCCATCCCGAGACAAAAAATCCCTGGATTTGACACACAGAAAAAAATCCATTCTCGTATCCGTGAACAGCAGACGTGAACTCGTCAACAACAAAAATACACCGTGAACTAGATCATGTTTATGTGACCATTTGTGGTAGTTCATGGTGTATTTTTGACAGTTCACGTTTTTCAGAATTCTTTTTTGAGCGTGCATATTTCTGCATTTCCCGTTTCCCGGGATATTGGTTCTGATATCCCGAGAATCCCGGGATTCCCGAAATGTACGTTGAATTTGATGAAAACCACTAAATTTCAATGAAACACTTTTTTTATTTGATAAAATAGTAAAGCATTATTGAAAAGAGTAATTATTTTTAGGATAAGACCAATAGGCCAAGTAAGAAACACATATTTTTATCTGTCTACTTGCAAAGTTTTAAGACGAAGTAGACCGTCATTGAAATTTGTACTGGGCATCGATGATTGTGGCAAATTCATCTAACGATTGCGAATTAATGAAAATCGCTTGGTGTGTTCAATTTTACATGCGCTCTAAAGTATATATTAAAACATGAATGTTGCGATGAAAAAAGGTGTTTGTTTGAAATTCCATATAGGACAGTTATGTTTCAATGGGCAGCTATTCAGCAAGTCAAAGCTGAAGGTCGTGGGTTCGAATCCCATCGGTATAGGATTTTTCGGAAAGGACATTTTCGCGACATCCCAGGGCATAAAGTTTATTCGTGCTTGCCACCTGATATACACATGCGAAAATGGTCAATCGGCAAAGATAAATAAAAGAGATGGTCGGGTCTCGGGTTTTCAAACCCGAACCCGATTCCGACGGGTTCGGGTCGGGTTTGGGTTTGAAAATTGTTATTTTTTTCGGGTTCGGGTTCGGGTTGGTTTAGAAGGCTAAACAATTACCGGGTACGCGTTGAGTTCAGGCTTGACAAAAGTCGGGTTTGGGTCGGGTTTGTTGAAAATTGTTCACAAGGTAACAACCTGAAAGCTTACCTATGCATCAGAAACGATGAATTTATCATCTTTTGAAACTCGGGTTCTATTCGGGTTTTTTTTTGAAAACTTTTTCGGGTCGGGTCGGGTTCGGGTTTGAACAGTGAGAATTTTTCGGGTTCGGGTCGGGTCCGGGTTTTCTTTTCAATTTTTGTCTCGGGTTCGGGTCGGGACCGAGTTTGAAGGAATAAAATAAGTCGGGTATGAGTCGGGTTCGGGTTTGATAAAAGTGAAACCCGACCATCTCTAATAAATAACTGTGGAAGTGCTCATAGAGTACATAATAAGCAGGATCTGCCTTAGAAGGGACGTAATGCCAGAAAGAAGAAAAACGGTGTATACTGCAATGAGCCTCAAGAAGGCATCACAGGTGTGTTCCTTGAACGGTTGCGATTGCGTGCGGTTGACAAATTATGTATCATCCAGTACGGAACCATCAATCCGATCGATCATATATAAGCCCGGGTGCCGAATGAGAATGTGATTGAAGGAAGGTTCATTTTTCTTGTTTCATTCATTTGAAATGATGGGAGACAGTCAGGAACCAAATTGTGCCACAGTGGGAGTCGTCACATTTTGCTTTGCGTACCCATCAGCTCATCATTCCACATGATGACTGGCAAACCTTGAACCGTGGTGGCAAAGGTAGAAATCTCGCATACTCTGAGATAACGCCCTAAAAGCCATTGGTAGCAACGTGTGTAGATCGTTGTTTCTGAGCAAAAGAAAGAATAAGCATCAAAACCAACATCTCGGACAGGTAGATAATGATCCTTCCTTTCCCATAGCGTTGTTGCATAACATGAAAATCCATTCAAATGCTCAGAAACAACGAGCTACACACATGGTTACCAATGGCTTTTAGGGCGAGATCAGAAGTTATGCGAGAAATGATGGAATACTTGATGCCACCCACCGAGTTTGAGCATATCAGACATCAAGTCTCGCTTTTGAAAGAAATGGGACTGTCGATTTTTTATCGATGGCTGTGATTGTGTTCTGATGTTGATTGCTCATGGTGAAATTAAAGCAAGTTTACTCTTCTGACCTGGTACAAATTCTCTTTTATTAGCATTGGTCAAGGGTGAAGCGAACTTTCTCAACTTTAAGATTGCTTTAAATGGAATTTGATAGTGTGTGGATGATTTCATCTAGTCCTCGACTGGGTTGCGTGCGCATGTCATTATTTGACATTTATTTACGGCCACCTGTTTTTGTGTTCATCATCCACGTTAATGGTCGTAAAACGCATTGGCTGTTTGCGCAAAATGGTACCCACTAAATAATAGTTGGTAGTCATAAAAACGCACGAAGATATAGAGACGGTTGTCGAAAAAACTGTCTACAGGCTTGTAGACGGATTATTTCTCTATGTTACATCACAAGATTGTGATGGAGGAGTCCGTAACAGAAGATTTTATATAGAAACACAAGTTCGTATTCAACCAAAGGTTGTACAGACGGTCCAGTAAAGTGAATTTCCCGGATTGAATTTCAGTGAATTTTTTTCAATTTTCAATGGCCACACAAAAAACGGATTCCGGATAGAGGGTATACAGGGTAAAGACACGAGAAAGGCCCAAGTAGTCGTACCGGTTAACGCACAGCTAATCAGCAAGACTATGGCTGATGGTCGTGAGTTCGAATCCCGTTGTTCGAGGTTCATAAATTTTCTTGATTAGGACATAAAGTATCTTCGTGCTTATCACACGTTTTTTAAAGGCAAAAGTGGTTAAATGACACATTAAAGAAAAAAAATCGTTCATTTATCGCAAAAAGACAGATAGGGTATTTTAATACAGTCGCCTCTCCACATCTCGATATTGAAGGGACCATCGAGATAGGGAGAGATCGAGACATAGAACAAGTTTTTAACGAATACTAGATTGAAAATCAATCCGTTACCAAGAAAATTAAAAACAAACAGATGCCATTTCGTCGTCGCAAATTGTTTTGAATCTCTAAAATCTAGTCTAGTTACCTTTGATAATGGGCTTATCGACATATGGAGAGAAAATTGGGAACGAAAATCACATCGAGATAAGGAGATATTGAGATAAGGAGGATATCGAGATATGGAGAGTGAAAATGTATGCAGGATGAAGGGACCGAACAAATCATCGACATAGGGAGAGATATCGAGATGTAGAACATCGAGATGTTGAGAGTCGACTGTATTTTTTTTAGATTTTTTTTTGTACGGAACTCTTTAACGTAAAACTTACTCTGTCACCATAATTATAATGATTCACAAAAATGTCAATTTACGTACTCCCAATCCATTGCTTTAACCACTTCAGTGTAAGATTGGTTTTCGCTGTTAAGTTTTGTCTGCTACGTTCATCACTGGTGGAAACTCATTGAAAGCATACATCGCGAAGAGGAAATGATGACTAACAAAAACACAAAATTCTTTGGGCAATAAATATAAATTTTAGTATTTTTCTTATCTGAATTGCGTTTTTGATTATTTTTTCAACACCTTTTCCCGATCATCTTCAGCGCGTCATCGAAAACATGGCCTTCGGATCGTCTTATCAATTATTGACTTGGTCTTACACATGGATGCTTGGTTATCGTAACGGTATATTGCTAATGAGATGCCGGGATGTTAACTTGTTAACTTGGCGCTAGAAGACATTTCTGTTCGATATTGAAGAAGATACTCTTTGAAAACGATATCCCGACAAATTGCGAAATCAACGCATCAAGCAACGCAAGTCTACGAAGTCGCGAATCAGATTAGACCAAGCGTCGTCTTGTACACAATCGATGTTCATCAGTGTTTACAACATTTTCGGCGTGATTCCTTTATACTATTCCTTCTTTGACTGAACTATGCAATGCCGAAAAGGTTTTTGGTGTCATCCTCCTCACGGAATATAAATTGTATCACAAAATTGATGTAAATCCGTTTAAGAGGTGTTATGATCGAACGCCTCCACATTCCAATAAAAAAATAGATGCCATGATAAAAAACGTTTACAAGTTGAACACCGGATCGAATATCTCGTTTTGCTTTATGACTAACACAATCTTTTAACACATCGGCACCGTTCGTCACCGATGAGCACTGGCGTTTTGGACAATAAAGGGAAATTAGGCAAATCACGCTTTCAATTAAAGTTCAATATACAATCAATGATGTTATGCTAGACGATACCACAGTCATTCTACGGATGATGTTTCTAATTGAATTACTCCAACCTCTTACAAGTGGGAAGAGCTTAAATCTGCAGCTGAAGTTGTGTTTAGACGCTTTTGAAGTTTTACTGGAGCTTGAAGTTGACTCTAAACTTAGTTTAATGTTTGGTTATCTTCTTCTTTTAGATGGACAAAGGAATTATGGGACAAAAACGATTATTTTATTATAAATAACTCAATTTTTGTTAAAAGAAACTTTGATGTTAATCAGTGTTGATAGACTCACACTCAAAATCTCAATCAATACGCTCTCCCGTGAGAGCAAACTCATTAGAGATCTGCTTCGCAAATCTCACGCTTGAGATTTTGATGCAAAATCATTTCAATCAACTCAAACCGTAAATAATGATTCAGTTGCAAAACCCGGCAAAAACTCGAGAAACCCGAATGTTGTTGTTTACGTTAGAATGGATTAATATAATTTTATCAGACTAACAAGAAATTATTGCCGTGTGTGAGTAAACTGTGGAAATACGAGACAATGAGTCAAAAAGGTAAGCCAACTCATCCATGATTTTTTGACTGCTGAGTTGCATGATTGACAACTCACGCATGAAAAATCTCAAGCGTGAGTTGTGAGAAATTGAGTTTTTCACAACACTGATGTTAATGGATAATTTTATATACATATGAAAATCTCAAATAATCAATACTACATCAAAGTTGTTTCCATTAAGAGAAAAATGATTATAAACATAAATCAGAAAATTAAATAAACGCTTAGTCTCTAGGCTTTTATATCAGGACCATTTGTTCTTCTTGAACGATGTGAACATTTCGATGTAATGCAATTGATTGCAAACTAAATTAACTGTAATTATATTACAAAAATTTATATTTTAATTATATTTCAATAAATATTGGCAACTTTGATAAACTTTGCCGGCTTTTTTTTAGAACACTGGGCTACAATATGCATTACACATAAGTGTTTCTTGTTACTGAGATTCAGAGTGGTAAATTTGTAGCCATTATGGCCCAAATACAGATAACATATCTGCCATCCTGGCGCGGTACTTCTGCGATGTTTCGACCCTCGCTGCAATGATGCTACTTATAGTAGCTAATATCGAGTGGAGAATCGCTGTGTTTTCTGGTGGCAAAACAAATGGAATCTATTTTTTGACATTCGATTGTCGGCATCTGATAAAATTAAAACGACAAACAAAATTACGTAAAAACGCAGTTCAACGGAAACACATGCGGAACTAAAACATGTATGACAGTGAGTAAATGCTTGGCGAAAAGTTTTTGCGACAATAAAAAAAATGATGCGTTTCATAAATAATCAAAGAGTACACCATAAGAAGTGAGTTATGTACCAATAAAATATACAGTATTCCCCTTAAATAAGCTTAAATGTTTCAAGAGTTGCTAGAACTGCACCTGTGAAACCAGAAATTCTCTGTATAAAATTCGACTTAATCTCTCATGGGCGCCGTCCACAAATTAGTAATGCTCTAGAACGAAGGGGGAGTTGGTTCAAGCGTTACAGCTTATACAAAAATTTCAAATTTATAATACAAAAAAACGTTAGGGAGGGGGGAGGGGGAGGTAGACGATTCATATCAAACACCACTTATGATAAGAGTTTACTTTATCAGTGGCAGTTTTCTCAAGCACACGTATGCCTAGTGTTCTCTTGATTGGCGGTGTAAGCAAACAAATAAACATGTGCTTTTACATCCAATTTTAAAACCGGTAAGATCAATGCACTACTTCCTTAAGTGGCTTTCAATGCAGAAAGATTTTGTTTCATGAATATTCTGTGTATTCATTATAATGCAGCTTTTATAAAAAAAAATGTAGAGTGAGGAGTTTGATATTTTTTAACAAGACGCCTGAGGAGGTAACTCAGGGAGTGTGAGGACGACCCACCAAAGCCAGTCCATGCACTGTACATGAGAAATTCTCGCTGAATAGCTCAAGTGGTGTATAGATTGCACCAACATTACCCTTGGCCTACGACCCTTATCTTCCCGTACCCACCTAACGGTATTTCTTCGGGGAGGGGCCAGTGCATATAGCACCTAACACATGTAGCAGAAGTAGCCTAGACAAACTGCTTATCCAAGCCAACTTAAACAATGTTACAAAGGATCAGCTTCGGCAGGGCTAATCCTCTGCAGTCAAATCGCGGTTTGCGCGCCTTAGGCGCCTTAGGCCAATTTGGAAACTCTAGTACTTAAAAGGTTAGGACTACAAAACGTCACGTCGATAACCGATTCTGCACCATTTCTGCGGAAGGTACTCACTGTACCCACATTTGCGGCCAGGGATTCCAACAACTCCACTGCCCATGCAATCAAGTCACCAGCTATCACTACTGGCTGCCGATTAGCTAGTTCGGCTATCATCCTGTCGATCATGTGGGAAAATTCCTCAATCGACCACCTTGGGGGGCGCGTAACAACTGCAACACGCCGTTGATTTTTGCTATCGAAAAACCGTCATTTGAGATAGAGACTACTTCTTGGATTGGGTATCGTCCTGTCGTCCCTATAGCTGCTAGCTATCCGCTACCCAGTTCCCGTTGTTGGCTGGTATGCGGTATGGGTCCGATAGTAACACCACATCGGTCTTCGTTTCAGAGACTGACTACCAAGCATCACTGTGGTTTTAATTTTACTCTGTCACTTCCGTTTTGGCTGCTTTGATACTCCGCTTGTGTCCGGACATTTGGGTCCACCCGTTATGTGTTCGTTGTTTGCTCTGTCGATACATATTAGGCGCTTCGCGATTCGCTTACAATCGCTTGCCCTATGCATTTCCACGACTTATGATGCTTCCCGAAGCACTTGAGGCAAAGGAGGCTGTTGTACGCTCAACCGCATAGCGACCAGCCTATTATGAGTATGCCCAAGTGCTTTGCTTTGATGGCCTCTGCAGCCTGATCACCGCTACCTGGGGGCCGTGCGGGCCATTTCTAAGGTGAATGGCCTAGCTGGGTGCGTCAATGTGACACTGCTCTTTAAGGGCAGCCGAGACCTCCGCTACATCGGTGACCTCATCCAGATTTTTACACTGAAGAGTCACTTCTGGAATCAAGGACCCTACTTGGACCTTGGAGTCAAGTACTTCTCGTGCTAGATGCTTAAAGGCTGCACGTTTTTGCTTGGCGTCCTTCTTTAAGACTAGGATCATTTCACCAATCCTAGTTCGCCTTATGTAAACGCTCCACACATCTGCGCCCAATGACGATAGCTTCTCCATGCCTCGCATCGCCTTCAGAACTTCGGCGTATTTCGCCTCCTCCGTTTTGATTACTAGGGCCTAGCCTACGTTCCTACGTTTCAGTGTTTTCGGTTTAGGTCGCCGTTTCCGGTTTTCTCCTTTCTTTCTGCTTTCCGACTCGTACCACGGGTTGTTATTGTTTTGCGCCCGTGGTTCCCATGAAAGCACTGCCTGGTTCAGCCTATCCCTTGGCTCCTTTTTCTTGGCTTTCATGACTTTAGAGGTGATGTTGGCCTCTCCACTGTTGCCAAGTCCTCCTGATCGCGGAGCTCGGCTCGCGCCAACTTTTCCGCTCTAGAGGACGACCGCTTAGGTCACTTTTTCCTTTGCAACCATGCGTCTTTCGCATCGCGTATCGATTAATATCATCTGATATATTCGCTTGCCTGTGAAGGAAAACACTTCAGTCTGGCACGACTTAGTGCCCTTTTTGCCTGCGACCGTGCCAAGTTGTGCCTTGGCTTTCTCATAGTCCTGCTTTGCAGCTAGGATTGATTGTCGCAATTTCAGCAGACTTGTATTCAAGTCCTCGCTTATCGACTGACTATCGGTTCCCATGACTTACACTGGTCATGATCCAGCTTCAACTATCATACCTCGAAACAATCTCAGTATAAATTATTTCCTTCTATTAATCTATCCTTTTCTTATTTTTGACCAATTTAGTATCGATTTATTTCCTACTCAACTCAAGTTGCATTATATTCACCATGTAATTCTTCAAATGCTTTTTTTAATGTCTAACTCAACGTTGAAAGGTATTTGGTTAACCAAGTCGTCGAGCTGCTATGGAGCAAGACCACTCAAAAATTAGCTCACTGTTTCGCAAGTTTCGTTCCGAAAATAAAACCCAGTCAATAACTACTGACCGTCTACTTTTCGATTCCCCGTGATCTCCATGAAAGGATGTAAAGGTCTATACAATTCTCTGAAGTAGTCATCCATATTAAATCCTTTCCTATTACCAGCCGTCGCAAAGATGAAGCTTGGGTAGCTCTCAGCTATCAAGCGGTCTTAGGTAATGGACGAGACGGAAGCCAGTGACTCTCCTGCAATGGTGCGGTATCACCTGTATTTGTTTTTCTTTTTTATCTCTATTCATAAGATTTTTGGACTGGGCTAGTTCATCTCGGGCAAACGGCTTTACTTCCCGAAGAAAATCGTCACTATATAACCTTTACGTCATAAGTGACTATCTCGGGGATGGGATTCGATCCCAGGTCCTCCTGTGAAGTATGTGTTCTAACTCCGAAGCTGGAATGCGGGGTCGACAACGGTCGCTGACGATTCTGTGTGGTGTGACGGGCCTTGCAACTTGCCACAAATCCTATCAACGGAAACATGCTGACACATGGCCTTAAATTATAATATATCCACGGACACCTTATAGCACCACGGAATTACCTATCGCATTCAAGGTTCAACGCTCGCATAATAACCACCAACTTGCACAAAGCACTACCACGGCACTTAACTTTTGTCTAACTAGCTACTTGAGGGAAATATGGGAAAAATCTAAGTTAGTAACCTAAAGGACATAATAACCACCAACGTTTCACTTTAGTTCACCTAGAACTTCACACTACGGCGCGTTTAGACTACTCGGATCGCTCTCGCCTCTTCCACAGACCAGAACGTAGTGAAAGAGTCAAGTTCAGTGATCCTCAGATTGGGCGCGAGATTTGCAAATCTTCGTCGCCGGAAATTACGCGAAATCTACGAAGTAGAATTTCGCGAAGGTCAAAAATCGCCTTCAGGCATATTAATTTCTCTACCCGTCGGGAGAAAGCATTCGATTCCCCTAAGTGCCCACATCATCCAACTCACTGCCCACCCGAAGTTTTATAAAAGACTTAGGGTATCAACGATACTTGAACCCAGGTCGATGTCCGAGCCTAGATCACGGTCTTCTGCAAAAGGATCGCTTGGCTGTCGGTTTACGCTCAGAGCCAGAATCGAACAGAGAACTCATTTTACAAATGGTATGTGGAGTGGAGCAAATGAACAAAAGAACTCGAATTCAGTTTTACACTCAAAGTGAGTGGTCGGTATACAGGGGGCATGGCGTGTATATGGGAAAGGATTATCACAAAAAATAGGCATCGCTAAATCTTTCACCATTCGAAAATATAGGTTTTTAGCTTCCATTTGACGTGTTTCCCAAAAAAAAAATCCACCGAGGGATCCCGAACTTTTTTTTATTTAAAATTTTTGTTCTTTGGAGTACATTATTTTTAAATGTAATCATTGTAAAAGACAGTTTCGTTGGTCTTAAGCTCGATGAAAGTTTCATTTCCATATAAAAGTTCATAAAATAAATGTACATAAATATATATTGAGTTTCATTTTGCAAAAAAAAAACAAAACAGTCGTAAATGATTTTGAGGATTTATTGAGCTATAGGACACTTATTCGATTAGATATGTTGGAAGTTCGACTGTTCACTTATTCGTACCGTAATCCGGGGTAACATTGATCATTTTTCTGAATGTTTCTTGAATATTTCATTTGGAAATGCAAATGTTGCAATTTTTACATTTTTAAAACCAGTACTGCCACTTATAGCTCGAGACTATATACTGTATTTCGTTTATTGAAAGATTTAAGCATGTTAAAAAAAATGTTTTAGATGATTTTTTGATTTTGCTGATATTGGGTAACATTGATCACCTATGTAAACAACGTTCGGTAATACTGAAAATGTCGTTACTTACTTAAATCATGTTCCCTGATGCCGAATATGAAGGCCAAACGCTTACAAGTAATTTGCTTTTTGAGTTATTTTAAAATTAAAAACACCTCGAACAACGGAATACGCCTAAAGGTAGGCAAGTTCCTAAGGGAATTTTACATTCTTAACAGTAATTCGGCAATTTTGCCTAATTGAGCATACTTATAAAGGTTTTGACAACGTAATCGTTTTCGGTGATGTCATTTTTAGCAAGAATTACATTTTCCTTGCTTATATCGTTTGCTGAACTTATGTGAGACATGAATCTTCGGTAATGTCATTCTTAACAATTAAAATCATTATTTCGAAAAGTTGCCAAATTTACGCATAAGGTAAACGCAATTTTCGCAAAAATATTAACTTTTATTAGCTAATGAATAAAAGAAAGAGAAGCACCATTCACGATTGGAAATGTCTCATCAATAAATTACAATACGAACTTTTGATGAGATGAGTCATTCCGATCAATGTTATCCCGCTGATCAATGATACCCCGGATTACGGTACTGTGGAAGTATATCTAACCGAGCACTGTTTCCTTTCATGGTAAGAATACATTAAATTTATTCTTCTGTCTGGCATTACACCTCTGCTGGAGCATAGCCTGCTTCCCAGCTTAGAGTTCGTTGAGTACTTAGTTATTAATTCAGAATTTTCTTTTCCAATCAACCGATAAAAGGTTGAAAGTAGAATGGATCAACATTACAAAAGTCTACGAAAGTAAATGGAATATGCTTAGCTGAGATGAAACTCGCGGAGACAGTCTTCTTTTTCTGTGATTGCTGAGTTTTTTTCTTATTCCACTCTGTGTTTTCATCAATCATGCGCCAGCCGTTCAAACCTTCGCATGAACATCCCAGCAAAAAATCATTGTGTTTCCCTCACACCGAAGCATAAATAGCCGTTTGAGTGAAATTTCATGCTAGCAAACGTAGCAGACAATAAAAATAACTAGTCCTGTGTTTAGATTTATCCATATCTTTCGAAAAATTGCTCCGCTGACTGAGGTTTTTTTATTAACAGTTTATTTTGAATAGGTACAATACTTTACATAAAAATCGACGGGCTGCATTTGACGTTTCGTGACTGCGGAATCTGGGCTGCATATGACGTTGATATTTTTCCTCTTCGTGAGTCTCTCTTAGATGCTTGCCTTAGCAAAAAGCTTAAGAAAATCCTCATTAAGCATATTATTGAGGCACAGCGCAAAACGTGACACTCCACAGACTTTTTTAATAGTATTGAAATGTATTTGATGTCTTTAGCATGGAATTTCTAAATTTAATACTATATACTTGCAAGATATTTTCTGATAAATCAAATCATAAAAATAATTCCACCGTGAAAGTGGTTTCCTGACAAGCAGAACGACAATAATGCAATTTCCACAATTACTGCAGTAATTAAAACACGTAAGCAGCTTACAAACAAGAAAGTTTTACCATTTAAGGTGAAGATGAATCGAAGCCAAACTTCCAATTTTCAAGATCACAAATCTGGAGAACCGAACACCCATTTAAGCTAAAAACTTAATCGATTGATCACCACCAGCTAGTGCCCAATCGATTATGTTTTCAGCTTAAATGGATGTTTGGTTCTCCAGATTTCTGCCCATAACTGCATAACAGTCACATTCGACATTTTTGACAATTTCGAGTTAATACCGGGGAGAGTCATCAAATGACAAATACTTTCGATCCACTTACTAAAATCTGCGAGATTGTTCTAGAAAATTCGAAAAAATACCAAGTTGTTTTGTCACATTGGCAATTGTAACCGCATAACAGTCACATTGAGATTATAGATGAGCCTCATAATGCAGTGGCAACGAAATTTCTATCAGAATTTTTTTCTGACTATTCACCCAATAAGTGATATGAGTTGTACAAAATTTCAGCCTCAAATAAGCACTTTTGAATTCTGAGTGATTTTTTGAAATATCAGTTCCCCCCCCATACTGCAATAAAATGCAAACTTGGTATCCCATTTACTCAATGCCTACTTTTGTCGAATGTTACAAATATGCAGTTATGGGCAGATTTGTGCTCTTGAAAATTTGAGGTTTGGCTTTGATTGATCTTCACCTTAATACTCCTCTTAAATAGATATCATATTTATATAATACATGTTTTCAACATGAAATATGGTTAATTATGTGATTATTGGCAACGGTAAGTATTATGAGGTAGATTAACAAGTTAAATTTAATGTGCTCACTTGCCCCTTAGAGTTGAGTAACTGCAATTTACAGTAGATTTTTAGGACTTTCTTCTAAGGGTTTTAATATTTCGAAAAGATACCTTCCCATTCGTGCGCATATCAGCGAATACAGGGAGCGCCATCTTTTATGAACAAACTTCCAAAAATATCGAATTCCATCGACTGTTTCAAACTGCTTGAAAAAAAAAAAATGGTTCAATTATTCTTTTGGCGCGAACGCTGGTCCAAACTGTTAGTAGCTACTTTGCCGTGGAATGGCGTTTCTAGAATCTTGAATAGATTTTCTTTTCCTCAAAGCAAAAATGCCACATTTTTGCTTATTTATGAAGCCAGAAGGTGCATGTTGACCACGATATTGTCAAGGATGTAACAGTTGAGTTAGCACAACTGCAAGATAATTTCCATTTCAAAGAGTCACTATTTTGGCATTATATTTTATATCACATTAATTGTGGAAAAGATGAAAATATCAACCCAGCAGCAAGTGTTATTGATTTGTAGAAATGGTTCCAAAGAGCTCTATTTCGTATCAATCATTTGGCGGCGTCCATTTATTACGTAACGCTTAAATCGGAAATTTTTGGACCACCACAATCTTATATATCTTTGTTATATCAACTTTCATTTGAAATTTGGGCTACCACGATTATATTTGAAAAAAATGTACTACAAGGAACACAAATTTAAAATAAAAAAAATAAATGTTCAGGATCCCTCGGTGGATTCTTTTGGGGAAATGAAAGCTAAAAACCTATATTTTCGAATGGTGAAAGATTTAGTCAGCTGATGAAAGCGGTGTTGCTGAAGTGTCCACCGAGTGACACGTTCACTTATGACAACGGCGAGTCGGCGCAAGTTTCTTTTGCAACGGCCAGAGGTGACTTCCGGTATGTGCGTATTTTCGGGCTGCCAATCGAGGTCGACGAGAAGCACGTGGCAACTGTACTATCCAAGTACGGCAAGATACACCACAAGATACTCATTTCGGTCATGCGGGTTCTCCCGAATGTCCAGTTTGTGCAGGTTTAGAGGAAACGGCGGAACACGTTTTGTTCGTGTGCCCGCGTTTCCGCACAATGCGTGACCGCATGTTTGCCACATGCGGTCGGGACACGACTCCGGACAATTTGGTCCAGAGGATGTGTGCAGACGAGTTTGGCTGGAATGCCGTTTCATCGGCTATCACCCACATCGTCTCGGAACTCCAAAGGAGGTGGCGTGTGGACTCGAGGAGTGACTAGTGCAGACGCTAATCAACAGGTGGTCCAAGGGTTCGCAGTCGGCTACGTAGGTCATACCGGTGCCCTACGGTCGAAATCGACCCTTACAGCGATTAAGTGGCCGCGGGGAGAACATCCTGGTAGCGCTGCTGTCGTGGCGCCGGCCTACTGGGTGGATACGAGCCTCTGGTTGTTCGGGGCAGGTGGAGGCCCCTTCGTCAGCAATCCCAGCTGGTGCTAGCTGATAGGGCCTGAGCCTTCAGTAGGTCAAATTGCGAAGCCCGCAGTATCAGTTCTTGATACCTGCGGTGCAGCTGGGCGCGGGCTTAGTGGTCGACCCTGCCCGCCTTCAGCGGACAACGGGAGGTGAGGACCACCCGGGAAGCTGGCAATGCGCCAGCATGCTACCTTGGTGGACCCCCATAAGCGTGTCATCGATGTTCGTTGCTGCATGGCTACGCTGCTAACCTGGAGGATGCGATGTGCAATAGCCCCTCTCCGAAGCAATGCCTTCTTGGTGGTCCCGGAGAGACGAAGGGTTTGGCGGCAATGGAAATGGTTTAGTGGGTCGGGGGTGTAGTCCTGTTTACTGCTTGTACGTAGTAAATGGTCCCCAACCCCACACTCCCGGACCTCGATCCGGAGTCTGTTGAGCAGATTATCCCCCCATTGCTTAGAAGGAAAAAAAAAAAAAAGATACACCACATGGTTCGGGAACGCTATAGCCTATAGCTATAGTATACGGTCCGGATACAGGGTATCCAATTCTGAACGGTGTACGCCGTGCACATATGGAGATTTCAGCTACACGTGCAGCATTTTCAAGTTCGCGTGTTCTACGAGGCTATGCAAAACAAATGTTTTGCTTGTGGCAGTCCAGGCGTAACGTCAAGGTAAACTGTCCGAAGAGAACGATTTCCAATCGTTTGAGAATGAACGGTTCAGCGCCAGCGTCCTATGCTGAAGTGTTTAGTGAAGCTTCTGTTAGTCCGGGACAATTCCCGGCCGAAGGCCAGGTTAACCAAGTGCAGGAAGAAGTGAAACCGCATGAGGAGGTAACAGCAGCGATGACGACTGTCGAAGAAACCACACCGCCTGTAGCTATAGTTGCTGATATAGCTAGTGGTACAGAGGTAATGTCTCATCGAGAAGTCAATCCGCAATTACCAGTGGCGGCGGCGCGCACCCATCTGAGGAAAAACGACGAAATCGAAAATGAGGAGGAACGGTCAATTGGGGATGCTGAGTGGACTGCGACGAAGAAGCGAGGGCGCAAATCACGAATTGATGATTCGGCAGCGGTCGTCGGTTCAGATTTATCGGAACCAGAGTCGCCGAAGCAAAGATTGCTCGAGAAGCAAACTCTACGCACAAGATCACGAAATCAACGAAAGAAAAGTAAGTGAATATTGTAAAACTGTGAAATGCAGTTTACGTTAAGTATAGCAACGCTCAACCTAAATAGCATAAACACGGAGATCAACAAATCTATCTTAATAGACTTAGTCAGAAATCAAGATTAATATAATGTTTTTGCAAGAGGTTGCTTTCGAGAATTTCTCGTTTATCGGTTTACATAACGCACTTGTTAATATCAGTGAGGATAGGAAGGGAACAGGGATTTTGTTGAGCAAAAACTTAAACTATAGTTCTCAAATATTTGATTCTTCGGTGATTGTTAATGGGATCAATTATATTAATATTTATGCCCATTCATGAAACAATAAGAAAAAAGATAGAGATGATCAGTTTCCTAACCGAATGGCTATTCATATCAGTAAAACGAACTGCGAATATTCGGTGCTAGTAGGAGATTTCAATTGTATATTAGATCCAACTGATTCAAACAGCTATGTAAAAAATTTCTCGAATGGCCTCCGAAATCTAGTCGAAATGTTTCATTTCAAAGATGTGGCAAAACAACTCCATCTAGAAAAGTTCATTTTTTATCGCGGTGACTGTGTTTCTCGCTTAGATCGATTCTATGGTCCAAATGCATTCATATCCCGTATTCGTGATGTGAAAACTGTTGCTTACCATGCTCAGATCACCATGCGGTTCTGTTGAAATTGTCCGTTCAGCAACAAGAACTCAACACTAGAGGAAAAGGTTATTGGAGAATTGATTCAACACTATTGTCGTTATCAGCAATTACTGAAGCATTCGGCAGTCAGTTTCATCAGTTGAGAAACAGATTGCAATATAGATGATGCTGCTGAGGAATATTTATTGGGTTTTCCGGATAATGGGCGTCTCACCAGAAATGCAAAAGAATGGATTGCAGCCGCACGGTTGATGAACCAGGAAGGTAATGCAGGAACCGAATCTTCAAAGCAACTATACTTCAAATTCCTGAAGAGTGACGATATTCAAGTCAAGGCGGAGTTTGATTATCCGGATGAAAATTGGCCGATACTTTGGAAAAATGTCAGCTACAAGTTCCTCTGTTCTGAGGATATATCGAACATGTTTTTACTGCTAAATGAAGTGGTGTCTAACAATAAGAAGTTATTAACTTTCAATATTGGAAGAATTACCGTTAACAATTGTGATTGTTGTGATCAACTTGATTCAAACAAGCACAGCATTTTGGAGTGCAGCAGAACCAAAGAAATCTGAGACTGGACAGAAAAAATGTTGAGGAATAAGATGAAAGTGAACTTGTCGACAATAGGGTAGTTGTACCAATTATGGATGCAATATGTCAACAGTATGGATAAAAATCAAGTTTTACCCGCGTTCCTAAAACGTAAGCATGACTTGTTGGTGTTAATTACTAGTTTGAAGCCTTGCGAAGCAGTTGAATTAAACAGTTTTAGTACTAAATTGACTTTAAGCTTCTAAAAAATGGCTTTAAAAAGCGTTGTCTTTGTACCAATTATGGCAATAGCGTTCCTAGCATTCGACATAAAAGTGTTCCAATTATGGACTATCGAATATTTGCATGAAATGAACTCAAAAGTCATCCAGAGCGAAAGATAATGCAACGCTAATATGTAATGAAGTAATTGCTCAAAAATTTTTCCAAATGTTTTGTGTTAAATTTGTATTTGTATTTGTATTTAAAATAATTCATCTGACAATATTTCGTCTTAATGAATAAAAAACTATACTAAGTAACTACAGACCTAATTCGATTTGCAAATCGTTCAGTTGGTTCGTCAAAATTGAACAGATCTTCAACAGCCGTAAACTCACGAATACAAGTAGTTATAGGCTCATTATACCCGAACGCGGTCCTATGAAATATTGGCTGCAGCAACGTCGTGTTTCGGAGGGATCGGTTCGGTACTCGAAAGTTGATCAGCGACAACAGTTCTGGGCTATCAATTCCACCGGTCAACACTTTGGCCACAAGCAGCGATTGCTGGATTTTCCGTCGATGTTCCAGGGTATCAAGTCCAAGCAGCCTACACCTATCTGGATATGGTGGTAAGTTGGCAGGATCTCTCCACGGCAGGTTCCTCAAGGCAGAGCGGACGAATCGTTTTTGAATTCTTTCAATCCTCAAACTCCACGTTACTTGATACGGATTCCATACAACGGACACATTTTCAAGAATTGGACGAACAAGAGCACAGTATAGCGATTTCCAGCAATGAGGATCCGAAAAATCTCTCGCCACTTTGGAGATGAATCCTAACTGACGTGTTGCCTTCGTTATGATCAATGAACGGTGCAAGTCGAATGTCAATCTTGAGTCTAGCTGAATCTCCAGATCGTTCACGCTGGAAACTCTATTAAGAGTATTGCCCTCAATACGGTAGTCGAATAAGATTGGATTCACAATACGGTGAAAAGTAATCACCTGACATTTCTCGATGCTTAGTACCAGTTTACTTCTACGGCACCAGTCAGCAAACATATTCAGTGAATGCTGCAGGCACAAACAATCGTCTTCTGTTCGTACTACCATATACAATTTCATATCGTCAGCGTAAACAAGCTTGTATCCATCGCCCAGAGCTGAAGCAGCATCGTTAAAAAACAGTACGAACAGCAACGGCACAAGGTTGCTACCTTGCGGAACGCCAGATTTGTTCGTGAACGGTGATGATACGCAGCTATCAATCTTCACCCGCAATTCCCGTTCCGTGAGGTACGACTCCAGCCAAGAGACGAGCTGATTAGAAGTTCCAAGCCGAGATAGTTTGCGCAGGAGTATCATGTGGTCAATTTTATCGAACGCAGCCTTCAAATCGGTGTAAATTACATCGACTTGCGCTTTATTCTCCATACTCATAATACACTTTGACGTGAAGTTCAGCATATTTGTTGTAACTGAACGACCGGGCATGAATCCGTGTTGATCCTTGGATATGTAGCATTTGGTTGCATCAAGCATAACTCCACATACTATGGTTTCGAACAGTTTCGAGACAGCAGATAGGCTCGTAATACCACGGTAGTTGCTAACGTTATGACGGTCACCACGCTTGAAAACGGGCGTCATATACGATTGTTTCCAGATCCGAGGAAATTTTGCTTGTTGGAATGAACGATTGAAGATTTCACTTAACGGTTGTGCTAAAGCTGCAATGCAGCGGCAAATAACGACTGCAGGTAAACCATCAGGACCCGCAACAAACGACTTCTTTATCTTTTTCGCAGCCTGTGAAACCATTTCTGGAGTTATCATGAACGTTCTTATGTCAGCTAAATCACAAATCATGTTATATCAATTTATTGCAATGGGTTCATGAGAGCAAATTAATTTTCGAAAAGGAGTCGAAATGTAGTGAAAACGCAAATTATGATACAAAACAGCATTAATAAACTCACATTACCTTTCCAGCGCCTAATTTTAACGAAAAAAGAGGGAAAATTCAAAAATCGAGTGCTACCGAAAACCCTCTCTACCATGAAATTAGCATCTTCCGCTTGCGAACGTATTCGAACGTGTGATTGAAAAATCTTAGCAAATGAGTACAAAACATGAAGATAATGCCTTACCGAACCTTCCCATCGTGGAAGTGACCAGTAAAACAGCTTTACTTCTTTTATTTCACTGATCAAAAAATGTAAACAAACTGCCTCCAGAGTACTGCCATAATTGGGCTCTCATACACTCCTTGTACCAGTTATCGACATAGTGGAAATAACACGATTTCCAGCTTAAAACAGTAGATTTGATAGCTCACCAGCTAAATTTATTCATTTGTTCTCATTAGGCAACATACATTAATCGGTTGAAGCAGTTTTTTCCGGATGAAAACATACATTTCGTAAGTGGTGTCCTTTAGCAAACTGCTAAGAAGGTAAAATATGTGTGAGGCAAAATTTTCAAATGTTCATTTTTCGAAGCTTATTGCACGAATGTTCTTATCAAGGTTTAGTTACCATCAAAAACAAATAGGTTTATCATTCCTGTGAATATTAGCCGTTATATTCTAGTGAAACAATAAGAAAAATCTCTTTTTGTTCCCACTATTGCCATAATTGGTGCTATAGCCATAATTGGTACTTCTACCCTAGATGAGTTTTGAGCAGGGACATTAACGAGAATGAAGCCCAGCAAAAAACTGCATTGTGGCTGGCAGTTCATTACATGAGCTGGATGGTGATGTCTAAAACAAGCAGTTTATTTTGATTTCAAAGAGGAATTCGAGACATTCGGTGGGCGAACAGGAAATTTTTTGAAATGCATTTCGAAAACTATTTGAAAATATGTTAGGTTTAGTTGATAGTCTAGTACTTTTGTAATAAATACGAACATTATTGTTAAATAAAGATACTTTAAAAAAAGATTTAATTCAACATAAGGAAATTATTCTGTACAACCTAAACTAATATTCATTTTAAATTCAATTCCACACAACCTTGATGGTTTTCTTTAGAGAATAGAAGGTTTATCATTGAAACTAGGAAATTATTACTATCACGTAAAAAATAAAAACTGTCATCTTATGTCATATTATCTTTGTAAGAAATCGTTACGCATTTCAATTTAGTTATTTTTTTAATTTTTCGAGGGGGGTGCGAGGGCATTTGCTCCCTTGGCACCCCCTCCAAATCCGGGCCTGGCCCCCTGTATCACCTGTTGATTTGTGCGGCTTGCTCATCTCTAATACCATATACTTATATTTGTAATTAATATGAAAACACTAAGACTTGTGACAATAAAGCTAAACTCACATGCAAGGGCTTTTCTCCTTTTTTAATTTGGAAATTTTAGTTGGTGCTCTATTGCATCAGACTGCACCATTATCAGCACTAGACTGCCTACATATTCAGATGCTGATAACCGATAAATTTCCATCCATAATAGCAGATACTTGTTCACTGGTTCTCGTTGCGGATGTTGCTGGTGGTATAAATTATTGATTATTTTCGCCAATAAAATCAGTTTGAATGCAGACTTCAAACGTCTGAACAGTGATCATGAATGGTAAAACATTAAAATTATTATACTCGATTTTTTTCATTAATTTTTGTTAAAAAGTTTTTATAGTGATCTTGGCGATTTCTGTGCTTGGAGCGACAGCTGCGCCCCAGTTCCATAGTGAAATTCAACAACAATGGCAAGACTGGCGTCATCAGGAGTTGGTGCCACAACAAATCAAGCAGAATCAACATTTGGTTCCGCCATCCAACCTGAATGGATTCGAAGCATCTTCTCAATTCCAACAACAGCCGCAATGGCAAGAACAGGTTTTACCTCAACTTCAACGAGCACCTGTATCACAATGGCAAAATCATCTACCTCAAAAACCCCAGAATATGATCCCTCATGTGAACAATGTTCCGGAAAGTTACTCTAATGATGTCCAACGACAAACTTGGGGACAGTTAGAACCTCCAAAGCAAAAACCTCAGCAACAACCGCCACCTCAGAAGCCTCAATATATGAGACCATACGAAAGTGAATTACCAGAATCTAATCCAGAATTTCAACACGTTCCGGAAAGACATTCTAATGATATCCAGCGACAAACTTGGGGACAGCTAGAACCTCCGAAGCAAAAGCCGCAACAGCAACCGCCACCTCAGAAGCCTCAATATGTGAGCCCCTACGAAAGTGAATTACCCGACTCAAATTCAGAATTTCAACAAAAGTGGGGACAGTGGCTCCAACAACAGCAAACACAGCGAGAACGAGAACCAGAAATGCAAGCACCACCCCAAAATGTTCAACAACAAATCCAGAACAAACCACAGCCACAACGGCAGAAACCGAAACCGCAAAATCCTCAATTCATTAAACCGATAGATGTGGAAGATTTCGGCGACCAAGATTACTCAGACCAGCCCAAATTTCATACTGACGTTCGCTGTCCGAGAATCGACAATGCTAAAAAGCCAGTTCATTTGCCGGTACCCGGCAATTGTTCCAAGTTCATTAAATGTTTCGAAGGACTTGCCTACGAACAAAACTGTCCCGCAGGGCTGGAGTTTGGAGTTAGCGTGAACCGTTGCGATTATCCTGCGAAGGCCAAGTGTAGCATTAATAATGGATGGTAAAATGTACGATGCTGTAAAAAATCGCATTACTTAATAGGGAAGATTCAAATTTGACGTCCATCGTTTTTCGAGATTTCCTAGACCCCTCCTCCCACCTTTGTCACGCTTTTTTCCAATACCAAATACTCTCACAGAACACTTCTCCCGCTTCCAAATGATGGACGTCAGTTTTGGTATAATAAAAAAAATCTACGAAATATCAGTCTTCAATTCAATTGAATTCAACTTTACACAAAAAAATCTGTCGTAGTTAAATTGATCAGTCAATCGAACACATCAGAGGAATAAAAGATTTGAAGTAGCATTATGCATAACTTCACAAATTATCTTGTAATCAGTTGCATCTCGAAAGTGATGGTATTTTAACGAAAGTTTACGCAACAAGGTGCCAGATTGTTTTCAAAACCCGAGTTATATATTTATCTTGCCAAGTTGGATAATTATGACGAGTTCTCTATATTTCGAGTCTCCGCAACGAGTTGTGTAAAATCCATGTAATCCTCCTAGCCTAGTAATCGCTCATGATATCTCTTCTGGACACCATCAAGTTTCAGAAGCGAAGGGTTGTTATTACTTTTTATTCGAACACGACCACATTGTAGTGGGGATGGTCTGGGATTAGATCTATTTTCTACAATATATACAATATTAGCGAAATACCTATAAGTAGATGAAAAACCGAATTTAGTACTATACCATTTCATTCCACTAGAATTTGTATCCTTTGACAGATACGCGTGTTTCAACTAGCGATGGGCGATTTTGAATCGATGTTCCGAAAATCGATTTTCTTGTTCCGATTAATCGATTTTTTGAATCGATGTTTGGAGCATTCAAAATCGAGTGAATCGATTTTCTTCATTCGATTTTTGTTTCGATTCGTATGGTAGAAATTGATAAGATTTTTTTAACGAATTGATGATGCATAAGCCTAGTTTTGCATCCACCTTGAAGTGTTTGATACATAATGTTCAATTTCAAATGTTATTCATTTTAAGGAATTTTTAAAATCGTAAGCAAATTAATTTGGTCTTATTTGTAGAGCAAATTTTGTGAATTTTTCATATGAGCTTGAAAATCGAATCGATTCAGAAACATCGATTCGAATGATTCGATTAAATCGGTGAATCGATTCGACGTATCGAATTTGAATCGATTTAGTAACATCGATGTTCTGGTCAAATTCGCCCAACGCTAGTTTCAACCTCAACTGTTAGGCCGTCTTCCGGATACAAACTCTAGTGGAATTAAATGGTTCAGTACTAAATTCGGTTTTAATCTACTATAAGTTCATGGTCTGAAACATTGTCGGGCATGGAGAATTCCATTTCTCCGTAGGAATGGAATATATATATTCTATAGAGGAATGGAATGGATGTGGGTCAAAAAATGTTCTACTCAGACCTTCCGTTGGTCCAACTCCATCTGAAGCTGTCGTTAGAATTAAACTGGGTACCACGTACAGCCATAGAGTACAGTTGCAAGAACAGTATCATTTATGAACCATTTTCATTAAATTTCTTATAACCAGCATACTGACCAATAAGTTATGCTTTGTCAGCTGACAAGAAATTACAGCTAAAATAACTGTTCAAATCATCAGCAATAATCAAGCTATGCCACTAGCCTAAGCAAAGAATCTGTTGGCTATTCTATTTGGTCCATGTACGATAAATAACGTTAAGTTTTTGGTTTCAGAATCAACCTACAAAATGAATACATCTTTAGTTATTTAAAACTTATACCGTCGAACTAAAACAGCTCAACCACGTCGTTTTCCAGAAATTGCACTTCCTCCAAGAAACCATTTGAAACTTGACGTGGATGTTGACTGGCAGTTCAAAATCACCTCTTGTAGAAGAACAACATACACTCGTTGACTAAACAGGATAGTGTCAATAGCTTCTCGTTTGACTTCATTTCGACAACCATTAACATTCCATGAACCAAATCGGAGTCTCTGTTTAGGGTCGATCGAAATTCACGAAAGTTTAGTCGTTTGAGATTCCGTCAGGATTCGTCGCGATACGCGTTCTGTTGCTAACAATTGTTCAAATTCATTTATCCTAATAGGTGGGGATTGTAGTAGCAGTGCTGCAAAACGGTAAACATAGTCTAAATTGACGCTTGTATTGAGCTGTTCGGTAATCCAATCCGCATGGTTATTAAATTAATAACTTCATTACGCGTGGTAAGATTATGGGTGATAGTATGAAAAGAATCCCAGCCGAGCACGTGGAGTTTTTTCATAATTTCATTGTAAATAATAATAGCATAAGCATGATGAGCGTACAATTCGTAGTTGCTGCTCCGTGATTGACCAAAACAATCGAAGTTTCACAGGGAGTTAATAAATGGGGCTTGGGATTAGCTTACCATTCTTCAATGTGCACAAATCGAGAGCTCAAATTTAAAAGTCAATAACGGCGCCGGCCACGTCCTTACGGTCATCGGGGAAGGGAAGGAATGTTAGTGTGACTACCGTTGTTACTAGAGACCGAGATCACCTCAGCATCTCCACGGTTGTCATGGAAAGGATATTGCGTTAGTTGGATAAGGTAGAGATCTGGGAGTCACCAATGTTTGGTGATGCGATCCATGCTATATTCACGCCTAACCGGTTTCGCGAAATAATTCGATAATCGCATTGTACGCCGAACAAGTGTTCGTCACTCGCCCACGCGAGAGCAAGCGACGCGATCAATAGATCAAACACTACTAACGATCCACTGCACTTCTTCATTTCTCTGAGCGAAGGACGCGCGACAAGTTTGATCCAGCGCCCATCACCCGCCCCCGCAAGAGCAAGCGTCAAGGTCGAAGGATCAAACACTACTCCGTGGATTTTTTGATAATTTCATTGTACCTTAGTACTCGGTTCTCAGGCTCAGGTGGCAGGTTAGGTAGATGTACGTGCTCCGTTATACGTTGCTTACTTGGGCGGATATGACACTATCATAATATGTCCAATAGAGAGGTGCAAATTTTGAAATTTTGCCTCCCCTCTGCTTAAACGATTTTAATTATAATGATAAAAAGCATCCTCCCAAAGTTTGAAGTGATTCGGAAGAAATTTGATTGTGCACACGCCATTTGAAGTTTATATGGAGATTACTATGGAAAACTCCAATGTTTTGTGTTCAGCCTTCTATCTTTTCGTCATAATATTTTATGGAAAAGTGAACAAACTTTGCCGAAGACCACTTTTTGATTGGACGTCAGGATAAATTGTTATTCATCATCATAAAGTTGGTTTGCATGTAGCATGCTTCACCAACTGTTCGGCAGGCAACAGTGGTGCTGAATAGATCAAAGTAATCCAGGCTACTATGTTCTACTGCAAAAAAGCAGTGGTGCTCTGAAAGTAATTGAATGATCATCTCAGCATGATATATACTTTGTTATCAATAATAACAAATTATCCTTACGTCCCATCACAATGTGGTCTTCGGCAAAGTTGTAGCTGGGAAGTTTCCACATGAGATGAGTGTGTTCACTTTTCCATAGATTATTATGACGAGCAGTTAGGGGACTGAACACAAAAGGTTTGCATTTTCCATAGTAATTTCCATATAAACTTCAAATAGCGTACGCACAACCAAATTTCTTCCGAATCACTTCAAATTTTGGCAGGATCATTTCAATCATAATTGACATCGTTAAAACTTCAAAATTTGCATCAGTCTTGACATTGTCCAATCATTTCCATTTATTATTTTATTTCACTTAGTAGGTGTTACATCATTTAATTTGATAAAACCTCGTTAACGATGTTACAGTCACCTCATAGTTATGGATTAACTAATGGTAATTTTTCAGAACAAAATATGATTATAAAACATGGAGACATTGTACAAAACAAAATTACCTACCATTGCAGAATATAGTTGTTCTTGAGAATACACCTCAAAATTACCGGTTATTACCGGAATGGACGGAAAAAATATACTTAAGCATTTTATAATTGATTGTGATGCTGTATAGATTTATGGTTCACGTAGGTGAAATGTGTTCTGCGTGATTGCAGCTCTATTTGATGAGATATTCCCGTTTTAAGCCAACCCTGATCCATATCTGTGTGCTATCCATAACTGTAGGGTGACTGTCGCTTCGAAATGCAGCAGTTTGACACTCGTTATAACTGGTTTCGATAAGGCGTAAATTGTTTCGATTTCAGTTCGCGCTCGTAAATAACGTATTTAAGATTTGCGAACAACATTGCGAAGATGTTGCAGCTCGGATGTCCACCAAGGAAGTTTGTTAGAATAATGCATACGCCGTCTACGAGGGACCTGCTCGTCCAAAATTCCGTACAGAATGCCGTACAAACCGTCTCGTCGGTGTCCCTACCATCAATCATCACCTCCCAATGGCTTAAATAGCATCGTTCAACTCCGCAAAGTCACAGCGTTGAAAATCGATGTCACGCTGTTGTCTTGAATTCTCGACAAACTGCATACGAGCATCGCACAGTGGGACGGATTGGGGTTTTAGGAGGAAAGATGGAACTCACGCCTTCAATTGTGATTTTACTTAAAAATGATGTTCTACAAAGTTGTTTCTATTATAAAAACAATTTTTTTGGTCGGAACGAAAATTAGGGTGGCCCTTTGTAAAAAAAGATAACCATCAAAACTTTTTTATTTTAAGGAATATTGAAAAAGTTTGTTCTACAAAGTTGAAGATCGGAAAATTTTAAGCTGATTTGACAAAAAAAGTTTTTTCCTAGCTCAAAAATTGACCGTTTTAGAGCATTTTTCGCTATTGATGTAGGGTGGCCCTTCAAAAATAGGTTTTTGTGTGTTTTTTTAGATTTCTCAGCAAAGTTGTCTTCCCTTCATCTTTAGAGCTGATTGAGACGCATGTTTTGAGGTCTGTACAATTTTGATTGATTGATTGATTTGACTTTATTAACGAGATTTTTAGCCCTGGGCTAGTTCATCTCGGGACCAACGGCTTTACTTCCCATCCGAAGGAAGTCGTCACTATAACTTTTTACGTCATAAGTGACTATGTCGGGGATGGGATTCGATCCCAGGTCCTCGGCGTGAGAGGCGAGTGTTCTAACCACTACACCAGGTCCGTCACCTTCTGTACAATTTTGTAGGTGATAGTTATAAACATTTTTCATATAAAACAAACGTCAAAAGAGTTCAGCAATAAAAATAAGGAGAAAAGTCTTTTGAAAATAAATTCTAAATTTACCACACGGTTGAATTTCCCGGCATGGCTGCTCCCAAACATCCAAATACTTCTGTTTTGGGATTTGTCAGGCTTTTTGGGAAACATTCTGATAGGAAGTTACGAATGCTTAATTGCTGCAAATCCGTTTACAAGTAATTTGTCCACCGTAGGAGATATATCGTATCTGAAACGGTATATTACTAAAGTATGCTTCCTGATTATGACGCTGACTTGCAAGCCTAGATTAAGGAGAATAACTAAATGCATTATTTGATCATGTTTAGATGTTTGACTAATTAAGGCTATAATTAAGAGATAGTTAATTTGAGAGTTCTTTTAGAAATCTGTTATTAACGGTTATTAACATATGAACCAGTCATATCGTTAGCAAACAGATCCACCAAAGAATAATACGATTTTTATTCACATTTTCAAGATATCGTCATGTCGACACATTTTTTTTCTTGTTTTCCCAGCTAAACCAACATATAGAAAATGTTTTTTTTTGTTATTAAGAAGTCTTTAACTTTTCATCAGAAAAAAATTGTATCAATATTCTTTTTTTTTTTGGTATTGGGTATTGCGTCCCCGCTGGAACAGATCATACTTCTCAGGTTATTGTTGTTAAGAGCACTTCCACAGTTTTTAACTGAGAGCTTTCTTTGCCATTTTTGTCATTTTGCATTTGAGCAATTCTCGCTGAAACCAGGCCGCCATCGGCACGCATCGTTAGAATTCCAATTTTATGTCACTGATCGCTAGCTTTCGATAAAACTTAAGGGTGGTCCTTTTTGTTTTCTCAAATTGGTGGACCCCTCGTACGCCAGCTAGCTAAACAGTTTGCAAAAAAGCCCATTTTTTGATAAATCTTGGGTATTTCTTCACGTGATATGTCTCATATTTCCCTTGGAACACATACCAAACTTAATGGCATCGTATAGAGAAAGGATATAGCTTTCATTTGAAGTTAAAAAAAATCCGGCGGCCATTTTGAATTTGGCCGCCATCTTGAATTTTGTTAGAAAAATCGTTTTTTCACCATTAGCGCACCGCTCGTTTTGAATTCTGAGATCACCATCAGAAAGCTGAGGAAAAATTGCGTAAGATAGGCTACATAAACTAGGTGTGCAATGGTATTTACCCTATGAAATGAACGATTTTCTAAAACATGTTCCACGATTTTGACGTATATGGCGAGTGCAATCAATGCAAACATCATTTTTTGTACAACAAAGATACAAGTTTTCAATAGTTGGTGTATTTTTCGAGTCAGATGAAGAATAGGAGTATTATTTAGAGTGATAAAATCTGGCGGCCATCTTGGATTTTGACGCCATCTTGATTTTGACTAGTAGAATGAATTTTTCACCTTGATAGCACTCAGCATGTCGAATCTAGAGGTTACCAATAAAAACAAGGTTACGTATACTCTTCTTATTATTATTCTTCATTTTCCTGACGTTACGTCCCTAGTGGAACCGAGCCTGATACTCAGCTTTATTAGTTATAAATACAGGTTATTAAATAGGAATTTTCTTTTATAATACGATTTTTAATAACAGAATATTTCTTCGACATATCTTTGAATTCAGTTATTATGAATAAATGAATTTAATGAATAAAAACCGTCCAAAAACATTGATTGAAATAAACAAATTTTTTTTTTACCATATGCTTTTTTTGTCATCGAATGAAGTTTATAAATTGTGCGTTGGGATATTAGTAAGTTTTGTGGTAATATCTGTAGTTTTAACGTAAAACATTTCCAAAAGTGCATTAATTTAGAATGGAAATCTTAAATTTTTAAGCAAAAAAAATCCTTGATTTTCTGAATCATAAAGTATTGTTTTTACTAACACCCAACATGCATGTGAAAAATAGCGAAATTGAAAGGTGAGAAGCAGGCTTTGTTCTAATGTGGACGTAATGCCGAAACTCAGGTGAATCATTTTGAGTTTGGAAAATCTGGTGGCCATCTTGGATTTCGACGCCATCTTAGTTTTTAGCAGTAGAATGATTTTTACCAGCTCAGCGCTCTTCATGTTTAATTAATTAAAGATCTCCGTTAAAAAACAAACAGATTCTTTATTTCTTATCTTATTTTAGCTGTTCAACAGATTGTTCATTTCTATCAATGGTTTTAGACCAAATAAATGAAAGAATTAATGCTATTTTTCAACTCGCAGATATGCAGAACAATCATTCAGGTGGCAAATAAGTGTTAAAAAATTCTACTTGTTAATTTATTTTTGAAGCTTAGGGGCTGGCTATATTCCAGTAGGGACGTAACATCAGGAAAAAGAAGAACAAGAAGAATAGTAAGTGTAACGGTGGCATTAAAATTCAACATGTTGAGTGTTATCAAGGTAAAAACTCATTCTACTACTTAAAACCAAGATGGCGTCAAAATCCAAGATGGCCGCCAGATTTTTTCACTCAAAATAATACTCCTATTCTTCATCTGACTCGAAAAATACACCAACTATTGAAAATTTGTATCTTTGATGTACCAAAAATGATGTTTGCATTGATTGCACTCGCCATATACGTCAAAATCGTGGAACATGTTTTAGAAAATCGTTCATTTCATAGGGTAAATACCATTGCACACCTAGTTTCTGTAGCCTATCTTACGCAATTTTTCCTCAGCTTTCTGATGGTGATCTCAGAATTCAAAACGAGCGGTGCGCTAATGGTGAAAAAACGATTTTTCTAACAAAATTCAAGATGGCGGCTAAATTCAAAATGGCCGCCGGATTTTTTTTAACTTCAAATGAAAGCTATATCCTTTCTCTATACGATTCCATTAAGTTTAGTATGTGTTCCAAGGGAAATATGAGACATATCACGTGAAGAAATACCCAAGATTTATCAAAAAATGGGCTTTTTTGCAAACTGTTTAGCTAGCTGGCGTACGAGGGGTCCACCAATTTGAGAAAACAAAAAGGACCACCCTTAAGTTTTATCGAAAGCTAGCGATCAGAGACATAAAATTGGAATTCTAACGATGGGTGCCGATGGCGGCCTGGTTTCAGCGAGAATTGCTCATTTGTGTATCGTAGCTATTAGTATCGATGATACTTTATGTCCAAGGAAGTAAATTAAGTTTTCATTACGAAAACACTCTTGTAATTATTTGTTTTTATTAGCTATATATTTTATGTTTGCGTTTCAATTAGCTCGAAAAGTGATGGGAAGACAGTTTTGCTGAGAAACTTGAAATAATAAAAATAAAACACAACAATCAATTTTTGATGGGCCACCCTACATCAATAGCGAAAAATGCTCTAAAACGGTCAATTTTTGAGCTAGGGAAAAACTTTTTTTGTCAAAGCAGCTTAAAATTTTCCGATCTTCAACTTTGTAGAACAAACTATTTCAATATTCCTTAAAATAAAAAAGTTTTGATGGTTATCTTTTTTTACAAAGGGCCACCCTAATTTTCGTTCCGACCAAAAAAATTGTTTTTATAATAGAAACAACTTTGTAGAACATCATTTTTACGTAAAATCACAATTGAAGGCGTGAGTTCCATCTTTCCTCCTAAAACCCCAATCCGTCCCACTGTGCATCGTTTAAGTCGATACGAAGAACCAACGCCACATTGGGGAATTCCGAACCCAAAGGTGGAAAAAATTGATAAATTTTACAATAGAAAGATAAAAAATAAGTTTTATAGCTCATTTGAAAGGAAATTTTCTCAGGAATCGATTGGTGATGGTTTCATGAATGTGGGGCCATTCTGGGATAAGCTATGGTGCCCGTTTTGCCCCAATTCCTTGAAAATTTTAGATTTTCATATTGTTTTGAGTAAAACTATTTTATTGTGGAGATTATTTCCGATGAAATCCATCATTTCTAGTCCAATCAACAATGTTTCACAGAGAACGTTATAAAAAGATGGAAATTTAGGGGATTATGGGGCCAAATGTGCAATGAAATATTTTTGAAGAGGAATTTTTGTTTTAAATACTTTCAACGTGTTTTTTTATTGAAATAAATTCTAAAATAGTCAAATAATCATGAATATAGTTTGCAGAAATGAGTTGTAGTAAAATTTGTAGAATATGTATGATAATTATGTATGCTCTATGCAACATATTGTGAATAATTTCCCTTCTTATATCACAAATTCCAAACATTTCCAAACGATGTACGATAGTTTGGGTAAACGATATTGATCTAAATAATCGATTGCCGTTAGCCTCATTGATAGGAGATAGTGGGAGCATATAGTTTTTTGGCTATTTTTGCCCCAATTCCCCTAAAAACTATTTCTTTCATAATTAATTGAACAGATATCTCCGAATTAAATTTATTATGTACTAAATTGTTTATTCAGTAGTTGATACAGTATTTAAATCCTAAAACATAGGAGATTATGGGGATCATGTACAAACAAATAAAAAAAAACATATAAAAACACTCAAAAAGGGATTCATTAAGTAACCATAAGCAAACAAAGTCTTCCATATATTTCAATATGGCACATTTTGATTGAAGATGTAGTAGTTAATAATGCTTAATTCAAAATAAATTGACGCTTATACTGAGCTGTTCGGTAATCCAATCCGCATGGTTATTAAATTAATAAACTCATTACGCGTAGTAGAGATGGACAAATCATGGGTGAAATTAT
Organism: Aedes aegypti; assembly: GCF_002204515.2. Classification (NCBI taxonomy): domain Eukaryota; kingdom Metazoa; phylum Arthropoda; class Insecta; order Diptera; family Culicidae; genus Aedes; species Aedes aegypti. The sequence goes on from NC_035108.1 coordinate 198,044,354, forward strand.
GAAAAAAAAATCCACGTGCTCGGCTGGAATTTGAACCCAGGACTCTTGTATACTAGACGAGTGCTTTATCAACTACGCTACCGAGCCCGTAAAGCACTCGTCTAGCATACAAGAGTCCTGGGTTCAAATCCCAGCCGAGCTTGTGGATTTTTTTCATATTTTCACCCATAATTTGTCCATCTTTACCACGCGTAATGAGTAAATTAATTTCAATTTCTTCATGTTATGCATTTTAGAAGGCTCTTGAACATGCTTGAAATTCAGTCAAACAGATGTAACCATAATTACTGTTTACAATATTAACAAAGTAAAATTCACCATGAGGAACATTTATGTCAACCAACAAGCAATCTGTTAACAGCTAATGTAGAGGCAACATAACAAACATAGTAACTATAAATTATACTAATGAAATGAATGATCGATTTTGGAAAAATCTAGAATTGATCATTATTAACAACTGCATTATTACTTTTATGATAACTTTTTCTGTAGTGTATGATGGCAATTGGAATATTGAATACCAAATATCCATAAAAAGACAAAATTATTTCCCGAATAATTTCTTGTAAAATGCAATTTGACTCTCACGAAATTGCTACAGTAATGATTGAATAACTAACCTGATCCTGAGTAATTTGTTGTAATCATAAAAAAAACGGCTGATGATTTCTTGATGGATTCATTTTTGATTTTTTTATTTGGTTATTTTTTTGTTTATGTGTAAAAGATCCCTAAAATCTCCTATGTTTAAGGATTCAAATATTGTATCAGATACAGAATAAACAATTCACAATAAATTTGATTTACGAAAAAGAGTTGAAATTATTACGAAAGAAATCGTGTTAAGGGGAATTGGGGCAAAAATAGCCAAAAACTATATGCTCCCACTATCTCCTATCAATGAGGCTAACGGCAATCGATTATTTAGATCAATATCGTTTACCCAAACTATCGTACATCGTTTGGAAATGTTTGGAATTTGTGATATAAGAAGGGAAATTATTCACAATATGTTGCATAGAGCATACATAATTATCATACATATTCTACAAATTTTACTACAACTCATTTCTGCAAACTATATTCATGATTATTTGACTATTTTAGAATTTATTTCAATAAAAAAACACGTTGAAAGTATTTAAAACAAAAATTCCTCTTCAAAAATATTTCATTGCACATTTGGCCCCATAATCCCCTAAATTTCCATCTTTTTATAACGTTCTCTGTGAAACATTGTTGATTGGACTAGAAATGATGGATTTCATCGGAAATAATCTCCACAATAAAATAGTTTTACTCAAAACAATATGAAAATCTAAAATTTTCAAGGAATTGGGGCAAAACGGGCACCATAGCTTATCCCAGAATGGCCCCACATTCATGAAACCATCACCAATCGATTCCTGAGAAAATTTCCTTTCAAATGAGCTATAAAACTTATTTTTTATCTTTCTATTGTAAAATTTATCAATTTTTTCCACCTTTGGGTTCGGAATTCCCCAATGTGCAACGGCTTATGGTGATAATCAATCTTGAGGGGAAGATTGAAGTCTCCCATGACGATTACCATGTAGGCACTCGCAGTTCGTTCACATAATAGTTGCACTGCCATGGAATGTGAGTAATAAAACTCGGGCTGTGAGTTTGGTCGTAGATATATCCCACAAACGTAAACTGAAATCTTTTGAAGCTTGATCTGAACGACAGCTTGTTCGAGGGATTCGCAGTTTTCTAGTTCAACCGATCTGCAATTCAATTCCGCATCAACTGCAATTAACACTCCTCCACCACGTTGAAGGTTGCTAATAGCCGAGATGCGATTACATCGAAATACGGTGTAGCTGGAGGAATTCGTAATTAGAAATATCTAGGCGTACTCAAGTTTCAGTAAGTACTACGATGTCATAGTTGATAGTTCCGTCACTGATTGACAGAACAGCCTTCACGTCCGGCAACATCCGCTGCAAGAACAGCATCTTCATCAAGTCATCTGTCACGTGAAGACTAGAACGAGCAAAAATTGGTCGAACAAAAAATGTTATCTTTCAGTCAAAACTCATAATACTAAAACCTTCTTATTTTCTTTTGATAGCTTAATTCATATATTTACAGCAAAAAATGTTCGTTTATTATTTTGGTTTGCCAAATCCACCCTATCGTGCCTTCAGGGTAACCCCTTCCATAAAATTTTGCACAGTAGTCTCATCGACCTTATTCGCCGCCGAACGTTAGTTTGATTTAAACTGATGCTCGTTTTCCATGGATTTATTTGTTTTTTTTTTTTTAATTTCCATGTGACCAAGGGAGTTTTCCATGTGTTGGGAGAGTTGTGGTCTTTGTGTACTGTTCCCGCGGATACGATCCGGTAGGGAATAATTTTACAAAGAGATGTGTTCGAATTCACGGTTTATTTCCAACTGATTGATACAAAGTAATGGTGTCATATTTACACTCCGCTCTTCCCTATAGAGCTTGTATGGAACATTCTAGTATCCTATTGTTGCATACAATAATGTATTGTGGCCTAACTGTTATACAATAAAGGCTACCGTAAAACGGGGTAACTTTGATAGTTTTTTCGAAGAAAACTTGAATATTTATGCATGATGTTTCAAAGAATTATAGTTTATATTTTTCAAACAAGTACTGGCATCCTAGCTATCAATTGCAGTTGATAGATTGCCAAAAGATTTATTCTGAATGGATTAATATTTTTTTATATAACCGAAAGTTGGTTTTCTGTTTTGGGGTAACTTTGATAATGGAGTACAAATTGAATAAAATTGAATGAATTACGGAACATTTGTGGGGCGTTGCATACCTCTAGGCGTTTAACGATGTATGGAAATTTCTTACTTAGATTACAAAAATAGCCCCAGTTTGTAAAAATAGTTTTCGCTAAGAGATTTGAGACCGAATTCATGTTCTACTACTACTAGGCTGTCAAGCATAAGTGACGAACTCTTTATGACTTCATCAAATAGTGATCGTAGAACAGATTGTTTGTGAGTGTTTATAAAATGCTAAAATCTCACAAATTTTTAATATTTGCATAAAAATCCTCAAATTTACTTGATTCCAACGAAAACAGCTTTGACATAAAGTGTCATACTAATACTCTTTACTTTTGCATTCGTTTTGCTTAGCTGATTAACAGAAACTTTGTTATTTCGTTTATTATATTGTGGGTCTCGCACTATCAAAGTTACCCGCATTATCAAAGTTACCCCGTTTTACGGTACTGCAGAATCTTCTGGAACTGTCAAAGAAAGATGTAATGCAAAGGGTAAACAATAACAATGTGTTGACGATCTGGAAAGATCGAGAGGTAAGTGATTGATTAATAATTTAGCATTCCAATACTAAAATTTGTATGTTTAAGGTATGATTTCTGAATGAGTGTATGCGGGATAAATTCAGGTGAGTTAAGTGTTGCCAGTATGGCTGATATGCGTGTTTGTGGCTGGCAGCATGAAGAATGCTGCGTCCACTGGTACGCTGCTTGGATGAAGTACCCCGGTGGCTTGCTGCTGGCATGATACCAAACCACGTTTTTCGTATCGTACCACTAGAATGCCTTTTTCCATGGTGGCAGCTCGCCAAGTCTGGTCGGAACAGCACAAGTCTATTATGTTGCTTCAGGATTGGTAGCAGTCGCTTTTTGAGGCACTCCTAGACGTAGATCTCTTGATTGATGGTTCCCGTAGTGATGAAAATGTCACTTTTTCGACAACACGTGCATATTGCATGCCGGACGAGGTATTGCTTCGAGAATTTCGATGATTCGGTGGTTTTTTAAATTTCGACCTCCTTCCCTTTTCCTGATGCAGTATAAAAATCGTGTACCGAAAGCCTGCTTGAATCCTTCACATAAATTTCGTTCAAGAACGTCAGATCCTCTTGCTGGGCGAGACAAATTTTGACATCCTGCTCTTGGACGTCATCTTGAAAACTGTTGAGCAAAACGTGAAAACTCATCATAGCAAGCATTGTATACAATCACCCCACAGTTATGGATCAACTAAGGGTCATTTTTCACAACAAAATGTGATTAAAAATCATGTTGACGCTGTACAAAACCGGATTACCTCCCTGGCACTGCGGAATATAGTTGTTTTAAGAAATACACCACAACATTTGCGTTCATTTACGAAAAAGTGTCGATTTCGATAGAAATTTCAACCGTTGTCCATCCCACAGATGTGGATCAGTGGGAGAGGTGGTTCCTTATTATGGATCAAACCGACTCATATCATGGATCAATACACTATAACAGCAACTTATCTGCGAGGTAAATGAATGGAGTGAAAGTATACTTTTTGGCGTTTCTTTTGGAATCGCCTTATCTTTGATTCATAACTGTGGTATGGTTTTCAATACCCCACAGATATGAATCAACGCTTCTAGGAATATGGTAGACATTTTATTTCCTAGGAACAGGGAAAATGCGTAAACGTCCATTATAATTGATTGCGATGCTGTATAGATATATGGTTCACATCGGTAAAATGTGTTCTGCGTAATTGCAACTTTATTTTATGAGATATTCTCCGTTAAATCCAACTCTGATCCATATCTGTGTGCAGATTAGATTTAGAATGGAAGATAGAAGCAAGTGAGAGATATACAACTACAAAGTACGAGGAAAGGGACGGGCCTGGGATTGAACCCATGACCTTCTGCATATGAAGCAGAAGCGGTAGCCATCAGACCACCAACCCCGTCATTGGTCGATTTTCGCGATTATGTGGAAAAATGTCGTATGGTCGCTTACCACGTTGACCAGAGCAAATTTTGCTTCGGCCTAAGCGAACCACATCACCGGATCATTCTTCCAGAAGTCCGGAAGTTATCGTTACATTTTCTTGGGACATTTTTCTGGATTTTCGATTATAACGATAGCTATCGTTTCCATAATCATCCTTAACATCCCGGTAATAAATATGACAACATAGAGGTGTGCTGGTAGAGGAGAAATCTTCCGAAGAAAACTCAATGTTCGTGTTGCTCTGATATGGTGATATAATGTGACGCTTCTGGTCGTCTCCGCTTGCACTTTGCACATGTTTGCACGTTTCGCCGTTTTTTCATCACTCTCACTGATCACACTATCTAAACGCTTGGTCACTTCCGGATGGCAGACATTAATGTGCCGTTTGAAATTTCCCGGATTGAAAACTGACTGTTCGTACATGCACTTTCGTTCCGTATCCATAGCCGAATCATACCATATCATTATTATCCCTTACTTTTTTGAAGACCTCAGCAATTTTTCTTTTCAAGCTCCCATGCTTATTAACTTTACCACTCATTTCGAGCCGGTCCGATTCCACTTGCGGCGAGTATTCGACTAAACTCACGGTGAACGTTCGTTGCTGCTTGCCGTCTTTCCCGATCGCAACATTTCGAGAAGAACGACTATAGGGCTTCTGTACCAGTGATAGAGGCAATAGTAACGGGCTGAGGAATAAAAAAATCATCAAAACATAACGGAAGGTCGTTTTTCATATCGGAATACGCCATTTGATAGCTATTCTATTCTATTTTACATAAAAAATAATCTTAGAACGATAAAATCATTGAATCTTCTAAAAAATCATTTCCTCCATTACTGGAACATGTTCCAGTAATAGTGTTATTTGCTAACTTGTGTTCATACAATAGAGGTTTACATTGATTTCCCATTGAGACTCACTATTATAGGAACGGCCCACTATTACTGGTGCAAAGCAGCAAAAAAGTTACGGTTTTATATTGTTTTCTACTATTTCCTTACTGATATCCAAGATTTTTTGTACACATTCATATTATTTTAACAAGGGCCATGTTAGAAAAATACACATAACAATAATAATTGCATATAACACGCTTAAAACCTCCCGATGATGCTATACTATGAGTATTAGTATGACACTTCATGCAAGAGCGGTTTTCATGTGAATCAAGAACATTTGAGGCTTTTTTACGAATATTAAAAATTTATACAATTTTAGCATTTTCGAAACGCTTACAAACAATCTGGTCTACGATCACTATTGGATGTAGTTTTGAATAGTTGGCCACTTATCTTTGATAGCCTAGTTATCATAGAACTTGAATACGGTCTCAAATCTCCTAGCGAAAAGCATTTTCACAAACTGGGAACATTTTTGTAATCTAAGTCAGAAATTTCCATATAACGTTAAACGCCTTGAGGTATGCAATGCCCTACAAATGTTTGTTATTCGTTCAATTTTGTTCGATTCAAAGTTACCCCAAAACAGAAAACCAACTTTCGATTATATGAAAAATTATACATCCATTCAAAATAAATCTTTTGGCAATCTATCAACTGCAATCGATAGCTAGGATGCCAGTACTTGTTTTAAAAATATAAATTATAATTCTTTGAAACAGCATGCAAAAATATTCAAGTTGTCTTTGAAAAAACTATCAAAGTTACCCCGTTTTACGGTACCCATATTAGCTGGTAGCTGATACTATAACTAGGTGTAATGTTCAAGTAGCAAACATGTTTGGATCTCTTTTTTGTCATTTTCTCCATGTCGCCGTATGGTAAAATGATGCCTTGTTAAAAATCACCTGGATTTTATCAAAACAAAATCCCAGATCTCCTGTCAATTGACGCCGTTGCGACGATCAGCTGTTCCGGAACGTCTCGTAAAATGGCTTATTAAACTTTTATTAACCTTTCGGCCGTCGCGCGAATTTTTGTAACGCGAGTAGTCGTGCGTTGTACTTTGTACAACATCCTTGGTTTTGCGAATACCCCAGGAGTCTGACTACTTAGAAAGATGACGTCTTCGGCAAAGTTGTTCAGTAGCTCAAGGGCTATCATTATTTAAGCCAAGAAATTCGGGATTTTGCCACTAGGCGGCGCAGACTTTCATTGTTAGAGCTAGTTGATACAAAATTTTGCCACCGCTAGTGAGTATAAAACATTTGTTTCGCAAATATCTCAGGAGCCTGATCACTTAGAAAGATGGTGTCTTCGGCAGAGTTGTTCAGTATTTCAAATTATTTCTTTGTTTAATCCTCAAAATTCGAGATTTTGTAAAATAATGATAGTTCCTGAGCTTCTGAACAACTTTGCTGAAGGTGCCTGCCTAAAAAGTCAAGATCTTGCAGTATCCGCAAAACAAAAAATTGATCCTATTTCTTGCCTCAAATAATGATAGTCCTTGAGCTACTGAACTACTTTGCCGAAGACACTATCTTTTTAAGTGGTCAGGCTCCTGAGATATCTGCAACCAAAAATTCATGCACACTAGCGCTGTCTTGTGGTAACATTTTGAATCAACTAGCTCGAACAATGAAAGTCCTTAACTTACTAAACAACTTTGCCGAAGACGCCATCCTTCTGAATGATCAGGATCCTGAAATATTTGCAAAACAAAAGTAAATCTTCCATGCCACCTAGCGGACAAATTCCGAATTAAATGCGGTGCCATCAGATAGCGCTCTACCTCCAGAACAACAACTAAAGACCCCACGTTTCTATATTATTTGGATTTTGAGATATACCTATTTAAAACTGTGGTTTACTCGAACCGAATATAGTGCGTTCATTATTATGCGACTTTCATGTACATTTGTTGATTTTACCGCATTATAAAGGATCATACTGTAAATAAAAAACGTCGAGTATGCTGCCGTTATATGCATAATTGTCCCATGTTCCAAAATATGCAATCGAGAAAAACGCGTTTAAAGATTTTAACATATTTAGGCCTCGTATTGACCAGGTGTGTGGTAAATTAAATTAAAATCATTACAATAGTATAAAGAATAGTGTGTTCATTAGAGTCAAGAGTTTGGATTATGGAAATAAAGTAAATTTAGCTACGAAATTCAAAGTGGAACTGTTATGCCTAGAAATACGAGGCTTTTGGTCAATTTCTACGCATAACAGTCCCATTGAAAGTAGTGACCAATTATGTGCTAAGCATACTGCTGTAGATGACCGTTCTTACGTATATATTGTACCGAATGAAGAGGAAGTATAACCTCAGGACTATGTTAAGGCATCTAATGAAGGCTCAAGTGACATGTACCAAACAGAGCCACTTGTGGGGAAGTGAAGAAATACGATTTTATAGTATGGGATGGAAAGCAAAGTTTTCTGTATGTGTGATAATGAGAAAATGTAAGAGTTAGTGATAGAAAAAGTGGATGTGTAAGTTAGAAAGTTTCTTCTTCTTCTTCTTTCTGGCGTTACGTCCCCACTGGGACAGAGCCTGCTTCTCAGCTTAGTGTTCTTATGAGCACTTTCACAGTTATTAACTGAGAGCTTACTATGCCAATGACCATTTTTGCATGCGTATTTCGTGTGGCAGGTACGAAGATACTCTATCTGCCGTTATACGCATAATTGTCCCATGTTTCAAAATATGAATCCGAGAAAAACGCGATTAAAGATTATACTACATTTATGCTCCGGACTGATAGAGGTTAGTTTAAATTTGAAAAATTTCTTCACAATAATATGAGTAAATGTGTGTTCTTTCGAGTCATGAATTGGTTTTAACGAGATTTCTTACGCGCCATAAATTTTTTTTTTTTTTTCATACACAAATACCATGGGGGGAGGGGGGTGTGGTTTTGAAAAACCCCGAAAATTGTCTTACGTAATTAATGGACCGCCCCAAAGTGGAGCCGTATCAGGGTATGTATATGATTGTGGTTAGAAAGGCGCTTGAATGCAAAATTGTGGGTGAATCGTATGGGACAAGGGGTTAAGTTGCGAATAAGGATAGAACGAATTCACTTATTTGAAGTTTGCCAAATTCACTGAAGAGAAAGGGGTCTGAAGCCAAGGGTAATGTCTGTGCATTTTGTACAGCACTTATATTGCATGGTCTGGTTTCTGTTGTCGGTGGTGTGGTAACCCTAACATATCTGAGTACCGTAAAAAGGGGTAACTTTGATAGTTTTTTCGAAGAAAACTTGAATATTTATGCATGCTGTTTCAAAGAATTATATTTCATATTTTTAAATCAAGTACTGGTATCCTAACTATCGTTTACAGTTGGTAGATTGCCAAAAGATCTATTCTGAATGGATATATCATTTTTCAAATAATCGAAAGTCGGTTTTCTGTTTTGGGGTAACTTTGATAATGGAGTATAAATCGAACAAAATTGAATGCATTACGGAACATTTATAGGGCGTTGCATACCTCTAGGCGTATAACGCTATATGGAAATTTTTGACTTAGATTACAAAAATGGTCCCAGTTTGTGAAAATGCTTTTCGCTAAGAGATTTGAGACCGTACTCAAGTTCTTTGATAACTAGGCTGTCAACGATAAATGACCAACTATTAAAAACTACATCAAATAGCGATCGTAGAACCGATTGTTTGTGAGCGTTTCAAACATGCTAAAATCTCATAAATTTTCAATATTTGCATATAAATCCCTAAATGTACTTGATTCCAACGAAAATAGCTTTAACATGAAGTGTCATATTAATAGTCTTATCTTTTGCATTCGTTTTGCTTAACTGATTAACTGAAACTTTGTTATTTCGTTCAGTATGTTGTGGATCTCGAAATATCAAAGTTACCCGCATTATCAAAGTTACCCCGTTTTACGGTAACCTTTTCATGAGTCTGGTTGCGGATTTTCCACTAGTGACAAATAATAATTCGCTCGTTGTCATGGTTAAAATAGTGCAAAAGTAGGCTATTACAAATTATTCTATTGGTTGTTTTTCATTTCGTTTCATTTCATACCAAAAATCTGTTTGATCTTGCTTTTACGTTATTTTACATTTTCATTGTTACCCGCGAAATCGTGCACCGTAATGAATTCCTTAGATTTGATAAAAGCTTATGAAAGTGACGGTGACTTTAGCGGTTCGGAAGATGAAATTGGTTTTCGCGCGTCAAACCATGCGGTACAAAACGAAGGTTTCAACGATGATATTCCAGAATCGTCTAGAGAAATTGATGATTTCAACATTCCGGTGGAAAACAGCATCTTTGGTGAAAAAAGTGTTTTCTACTCGTCCAAATTACCTTCCGATCTGTCCATTTCACTGGAATCCACTCCAATAATTGATGATTTCGACGGAAGCTTCTTTGAGCCCACTGACACGGAAAAACTCAAAAGGAAAACGATGAAACAAATCAGGAATGAAGATTCGGTGAAAAAGCGACGGTTGGCGCATGCCGCAATTATGAAAAATTGTGGTTGTCGCAAAGACTGCATGGATGCAAATGAACAACGCAATTTTATTCAACAATATGTTAACTTGACCACTGTGAAACACCGACGCAAAACTCGTAATACTTCAAATGACTTGACGAAGAATCGACCATATATTTGCACGCTCCCTGATGCTAACGATGTTCCGTTTATAGTACCGTAAATTCGGGTGAAATTGATCAGTAGGGTGAAATTGATCACTGTGTCACACGATTTTATTTCCCTCTCATAGAGCACAAAAATCAATTCAACCTACTTAAATGAACGTTGTTTGTCTTAACTATTGTCAAATTGCATGTTGTGAAGTTTTTTGTATTAAGGAATGTTTATTTCTATGAAAATAATAGAAAATTGCATAATCTTGTTCTGTGTGGTATTGGCAAACACCAATAAACTTAAAGTTTCAAACAAGGATTTGGACATGGTGTCAAACTGAAAATATGTAAGGATGCTTGAAATATATCCCCAAAACGAATTCTATCATCAAAATTCGTACCAATTTGTTAATTTTGTTGTAATAATTGATTTTTTCATAGATATCAGAAGATTCCTTTGGAAATTGCCTACATTTAGGCGTTTTCTACGGTATTGTTGAAAATTGATTGTTTATTATTTCCATATATGTTGCATTGTTAAGCATTTGGTAACCATATTTGGATTCAGGAGGCCCAAATTCAATAAGTGAAGTTGTTTTCAAAACTAACAATAATTGTTTTGACAGGTGATCAATTTCACCCCGAAACGGAGTTTCTTGATTTTTTATTTTAGACACGATTTTTAGCACTAAAATCACAACTGTATGAAAATTTGAGTATATAAGCCAAGGAGGCTCACCGTCGTACTTGTTTTCCTGCATTAAGTTGTATGGAATTGGCAACATCATAAAAAAACAGACATGAAAAACGGTGAAAAGTGATCAATTTCACCCGAAATTACGGTATGCCGAACCTTTTTCCTGAACACGATTGACTTCAGCAAACATTGTGGGTAATCTGTACATAACAATTTCCAGCAGATTTGAAGGATCTTTTTCCAATAATATTTGTTATTTTCAGAAACAATATCTATCGATGCATTATCGGATGTGAGGAGCTTGGAACCTATAGCACTAAGCGTGGAAAGTATTTGAGAAATACAGATTCCCGTGAAGCTATAAAAGCTCACAGAGCACAGGAGCACACCAAACAGGCACGAATAGAATACGAGGCGGATGGGGAGAAAGTTATCGATGATCAACTGGTTTTATCTGTTGACCTGCAAAAGGTAATATATTTTTATACCGTAATTTCGGGTGAAATTGATCATTTTTCACGGTTTTTCTGGTCTGATTTCTGAAATGTTATCAATGCCATACAACTAAATGCAGGAAAACAAGTACAACGATGAACCTCATTGGCTCATGTACCGAAATTTTCTAACAAACGTGATTTTAGTGCTTA